>NC_134023.1:58557390-59172973 GCF_040712315.1 Castanea sativa | reverse complement strand
ATTATCAAAAAAATAATAATAGTAAGTAAATATTTTTCTTTTTTATTTGAGATGTAATTATTTCTAATTTATGGGGTTGATTCCATGATGATTGCTCTTATCATTATGTTAAGACATTAATTAGTTTTTGGTATAGATAGAGTTCATATTCTGAATCTTATTCGATGACATGAGATTTTACCAACTAAGCTAATTGGAACACGCGTTAATAATAATAATAATAGTAATAACAATAACAATAATAATTTTGAGTTTTGAAGTCAATAATAAAAAAAAAAAGTTATACTAGTAAATAGTAGCAAAGGAATAAGTTCCTTATTACAAACTATTTGTGCATGTAGTGAGACTTTTTTTTTTTTTATTAATTATTTTTTATAGTGTCACAATTTTTTTTTGATAATATGAAATTTTAGGGGGAGTTGATGGAGTAAAAATGTGATTAGTGTTACTTAAAAAATATAATGAATAAATGTTTGAAATTATTTTTTATAATTGGTGACATGCCAATTTGTAAGACAGAAGTAGTAAAATTTGTAATATCTCTAACATCATTCAATGATAAAATGCTGTGAAAAGAATCATAAATAGTGTAAATAATGATATAAAATAAAAAATAGTGAAATAGGTGCAAGTTTCACATAGGACAAGACAAAAGCATGGTTTGGTGTTTGAGAACTTTTTTGTTCTTTCTTTTTCCTATGTCAGAGTCACTTTCAACCAGGAAGAAGTGCTTTTTTTTTTTTTTTTTTTTTTTTTTTTTTTTTTCATGTTAGTAAGTAATTGCTTTAAACTACTAATGTTTTTAGGAGGAGTTGGGGGGGGGGGGGGGAGGTGCCAATGTTAGAAAATTTTAGGAGGAGTTGAGGGGGGGGGGGGGGGGAGGTGCCACCTCCCCCCCTTGCCCCCCTTTGGCTCCGCCAATGTTTTATAATATTTTTATAATCTATTAATATGATAAATTATTAATAGTTTTTATTTGTGCGCATTATCAATATCATTTTTTTACATACTAATAACCACTTATCACATTAGCAATTCGTAAAAAAATTTATAAAATAATTTATGGCTTTAGTGTTTTTTCATTACAATAAAGCTGGTCGCAAGTGAATGCTCAGAAAATATTATAGAAGTACAATCAAACATGGAAGATTCATCTCGTGTTTGAAAGATTTATTTATTTTTCATGTTTATCACTGTTCAAGTGAGGAGAGAGAGAAGAGAAGAAACTCGCAATATTGGATCAAACTGAGAAAAATTATACAACGAATTACTCTTCATTAATTATAGTGAGCTATCTATTTATACTAATCAAAATACCATGCCTGAGCTTTTACATTGATACAACTACACAACTATGTATGTTACAACAAACAAACTAACATAACTTAATCTCTAACAGAGTACTTCTCCACATGCATGAACTGAAGAAACACGTACTGTAAATCATAGGATCTGCAAGTACTGGGACTTCCACATGATAATGAAGCACAACTGCACAGATAAATAATAAAGAGAAATTAAAACGAAGAAATGAAGTCACATAAAATAAGCTACAAAGTGATTTCTTTTTTTAATTACCTTCAATCTTTGCGTCTCTATGCTTCAATCTTCCGTTGCAAACGAGCCATATTAACTTTGATAGCCACAAAAAGCCTATCTTTCTTTTCATCAACAAAATGGAAGTAAGCATGTCTCCAAGACTTCTTTATTACCAAACTACCGCTAACAATCCAAAATCCCACAATGAACCCCAATACAACACTTATATAGAACCATAACTTTTCAGACCTGAATTCCTCATTGTCTTCATCTACAGCTTTTGTATTCCCATCACTTGGCCATAATGAGCAATTTGTTATCAATGGAGGCCCGCAAAGTTTTGGGTTACCCTCATAAATGGACGGATCAATGAAGGTTTGAAATTGGTTGGCTGATGGAATAGGTCCAAACAAGTTGTTATATGACAAGTTCAAATGACTTAAAAAGGTCAAAGAAGACATACTTGGAGGAATGGGACCTGAAAGATGGTTGCATGAGAGGTCAAGAGTTTCTAAACTATGCAATGCTCCTATATTCTCTGGTATCTTTCCGGTCAATTGATTCCATGACAAATTTAAGGTAGATAAAAATGAGAGCTTTGTTAGTGCTTCTGGAATCTCTCCGATTAGATTGTTTCTTGAAAGATCTATAATATTCATCAAGAAAATTTGGCTGGTATATTCAAGTTGGGTACCCTTTGCAGTCAAATCCATATGCTCCAAGTAGGTTAGTGGAAGAAGGAAACTTCGGATTGGTGATGTACGATATTCGACCAAAGATTTCAAACCAGCCAAATTTCCCAAACAAGTAGGGATAGATCCTGAAAAATTATTATGTGCAAGGTCCAAAACATGTAGATGAGCCAGAAAACACAATTGTTCCGAAATGGGTCCTGAGAGCATGTTTCCTTGTAGGCGCAATTCTGATAGTGAAGGTAGCCTTTTTCCAATCCATTTTGGCAAAGTCCCTGAGAATCTATTACCTCCAACATCAAGTGCATATAAGCTCAAGCAGTTTTGCAAGGTGGAAAAGAGATCTCCAGAAAAATTGTTGTAGCTTAGTTGCAGCCAATTAAGAGTAGGTAGTGAGCACAATGAGGTTGGGATGTTACCCAATAGATTGTTTCGCGACAGATCAATGGCCGCTAAATCTTGCATTCTCATCCAATGCCTGGGGATGTTTCCAGATAAAAGATTGTTGGATAAATCAACAGACCACAAACCCTTCGGCCCAATGGTCAATGAGGGGATACTACCATTTAGAAAGTTTCCCGCAACATCTAGGGCGACCAAATTTTTCATACGTTGGAAGATGTTTACTGGTAATGGTCCAGAAAGAAGATTTTTCCTCAATAAGAGATATTGCACACTAGGCCACAGTGGGAGTGAACCAGTTAAATTATTGTAACTTAGATCTACCCACGCAAAAGATAATGACTTAGGAAGGTCTCCCCTCAATTGGTTATGAGAAAGATCTAAATGCCAAAGCAACGAAGACAAATTCCACAACCAATTTGGTATTTTAGCTGAAATTGAAGAGTTTACAAGGGAGATCTGAACAAGATTCTTCTGAGTTTTGAGCCATGCTGGGAATGCAGGACCCAATTGGCAGTCTTTGATTTGGACAATTTGGAGACTAAAAGGGGGAGTCCAATCATGTGTCACATTGAGAACTAAGGATTTCCTAGTTGACAAGAAAAACCAAGTCAGCTTTTTGAGATTTAGGAAATGAGTTTCAGTAATGGTACCTTCCCAAGAATTACTGAAGAGATCCAAAGTGCTCAACTCAATAAGTTGTCCAATAAATTTTGGGATGGTTCCATTCATCAAGTTGTAAGAGAGATCTAGTATCTCCAAACGTGATAAATGTTGTATACTTGATGGAATTGGGCCTGAGAATGAGTTGTTGGTGAGATGGAGCTCTCTTAAATGTGTAAAATGCCCCAAGGAATGAGGCAAAACACCACTAAGTTGGTTTGATCCCAAATTTAATTTTTCTAGTCTATGGTTGCCACATCCGGATAATGCTTGGATAAATTCAGTTATTGGGCCACTGATAAAAATATTGAACGACATATCTAAATTCTTCAAATTGCATAGGCTAGCCCTTGCTATGTTAGGGATGGGGCCTTTTAGGTCACAATAATTGATCCTGAGATTAATGAGGGCAGTAAGATTAAACAACCATGGGGGAATAGAAGAAGAGTTGAAGCCATTATTTGAGAGATCAAGGGCCGAAAGGGACGTAAAATTCACAAATGGAAGAGTATGAGGGAGATGATGAAGACCACAACTTGACAAATACAACTCTGACAGTGAAGGAAGCATATTAACAACTTGCAGCCAATGAGTTTCTGCTTTGCTAAGGTCTATGTTTTGCAAATTCAAGTATTGTAAGGAAGAGAGATTGGTGAGCCAATATAAATTTGAAACCGAAAGAGTTTTGTCAGAAAATTGAGAGGGAATGAGATTAAGATAGCTCAAATTTGTTAAATTTCCAAGACTGGGAGACACTACTCCAGAAAACATTGTAAAGGAAAGGTCAAGGTATGTCAACTTCTTGAGAGAGCCAAGGAAATATGGGAATGATACTCCTTGGAAATTGATGTTGCTTAGGTTTAAGTAACTCAAATATTTCAGATTATGTAAAGAAGGATCTAACTTACCACTCAAACAAATAGGCTGATCAGGAGTATATTGGCTTCCTCCTTCAGAACCACAGAGATTTGAGCTTCCAAGATCAAGCTTTACTACGTTGCTCGTTTGATTGCCTATGCCTTCCCAATTGCAACAATCTTGACCCACCCAAGAAGAAAGCCTATTGAATGGATCCTTAAGACCTTTTCTGAATTTTTGAAGGGCTACTCTCTCTATCTCAATGCAACGCACGTTGGCATTTACAGCAATAGAATTGGAAGGTACAGCGTCAAGTGAAATAGATTCGGTTATCAAAAGAAGGAAAAGAAGATTAAGAAGAAGTACAAAGGTGGTATTCATGTTGGCCATTCTCCCTTATCTCCTTACAAGGATCGTTGTTATGGATGCTTATTTATAAGCATGCGGATTGTCTATTAACTTTTCTTTTTTCATTTGAATTATTGGTACTTGGAATTTGCAGGATATTGTTTATTATAAAATATTTTTGTTTAAAAAATAAATATAAATTAATTTTGTTTCTGTTTTATTTGCTAAATTATTAGTCTTCTACTTATATCAATGGATACTATATTGTTAATAAAACATTTGTTTTCGGAGTGAACAAGCAGTAAAAAGGGAAAAAAAAAAAAACTATAAGAGGTTATATGAAATTAATTTTTATTACATCAATCAAGCAACATATATACTAATGTCTTTTATTTTTGTTATGCTTTTCATTAGAAACACACACGCATATATAATTACATTTGAATAATAATATAGATGATAAAAATTAAACAAAAAAAGTTATTTTTTTCAATGGAACAAAGTTTAAGTTAAATGAAGAATGTACATCGATTGGGACTAAGTTTTTATATATGTAAAAAAAAAAAAAAAAAAAAAAAAAAAAACCCAAAGTTTCTAATAGATTATAAAATAATTTAAAACAGTAAATAATAATTGCCTTTGAATTTCTTGAAAATTTTGATAATTAAATTTTAATCAATGTAATGATTTTATTTGAACAAAATTTAGTTACAAAATTGGTTATAACTTAAGGTTACAACCTCTTAATAAAATTTACATTACTACATATTTTGAAAATTTAATCATTAAATTACATGTTCTTTACACTCTTAATACACATGTCAAATTTTGTGTCAATCAAATATTATTATTATTATATGATCTATAAGCTTATATTTTATGCATAATCTTTAGCTACAAAAATTAACAATTAAAACAATTTATTAATGGCATAGTTATTTATCTTTAATTTTCTTGAAATTTTGCAAGTATGGAGAATATAAGAAGAAGATGTAATCTAATGGTGAAATTCTTAAAATTCACCTTTAATAAAAAGATTTTGAGTTAGTTTGTAGCCTTAGGCTACAACCAATTTTGTAGCTAAATTTTGTCCATTTTATTTTATGTAAAACTTTAGTTCACTTAAAGTAAATTATCTTAGTAATTTTTAATGTAATCACTTGACAAAATTATAGCATATATACCACATAATGCGTGCACGATGTGTAAGACCTAACTTAAAAAAGATTTCATTCAAATAGATATAACAACTGAAAAAAATTGGAGTGCAAAATATAACACATTTGATTCATTGCTAATTGCAAAGCCATGCCATGCATGAGATTCATGAAAAATGAAGGAACGATCATCTATTTTGGCACCACGCACATAATTCAATTTTTTTTTTTTTCAAAACTCACCAAACAAATACTATAACTAAATAAAAAAGATACTAGCATTTATTCTAAAATAATATAAAAAAGACTACTATATATATTACCTTTTTAAAAAAAAAATGTAGAATGTTTTAAAAGGGAGATGTATGTTCGCATGTGTATGTGTACTTAGTATAATATCTCCCAACAATGAATAAAATATATAACTTTATATATATATATATATAGAAAGTTTCAACATATATTATTTGTTTCTGATAATAGCTATTTATCATTAGATTAAGACACCAATCGATTTTTGGTGTAAACGGAGATTGAACCCCAGATTTCTTATTCAATTATCAGAGACTTTTTCAATTGAGCTAATTGGAAACCACTAAAATATATAACTTCTTATTACCCAATTTTGTTTTTTTCTTAGCCTTTTCTTCTCCTCATGCAATGAATTAAACAATACCTATTTGTATTCTATTATGTTTATTTTATTATAAAGGAACCTTTTATTTATGTTTTTATTCTTTTTATTTTCATATTAGTATTTTGATTTTGAAATATAGTTAATAATAAAGTTACTTAAAGTAATTTTTTTTGAAAAAATATTAATATACTTATAATTAATCACATTAATAAAAAAAGTGTTTTGATTGAATCACATCAGACAAAGACAAGATGTATGCAGTATGCCCCTAATATTTATTAATAAAAAAAGATATTATTGCAAATAATTAATCTAATATAAAATAAATACATATTAATAAACACATATTAAACAAATTGGTACTAGAATTTAATGGAAGTAGTATTTCTTAAGCTTTTTGAAACTTTCAATAGAGTTTCCTTTATAGCAACCATGTTATTTATTTTAATGTACTTGTCATGCCATATTACATATGGAGAAAGAATTGAAACATAATAATAAAACGGGAGAGAAAATTGAAACATAATAAGAAAACAAGAGAAGCATCCACTTAGCACAACCAAAACCAAAATGTAAAGAACACAGTTGTTAGGGACATATTTCATGTAATTGGCTAATCCTTTGACAAAATACACTTTACTTGTAATCAGTGACGGAGCCAGAAATTTAGGTCAAGGAGGGCAAGATTGAAAGTAAAAAACTAATCTAAAAAAAATTTAAACATTAATATTAAGAGTATGCAATATACCTGTGAATATTTAAACATGACTCAATGACTTGAATGCTTTTAAAAACTCAACATAAACTCTAATAGCTTATTTGAATGGAGAAGGAATAGAGGAGAGTAAAGTAGAGGGAATAGAGGAGAGTAAAGTAGAGGGAGTGAGAGTAAGTTAAATTATCTTATTTGGATTTTTTTTAAGGGAGGAGGGGGAGGGATTTGGAGGGGTTCTAATTACTTCTAACCCCTCATTTTTAATTCCCCTAAATTAGAAAGATTTGGAGAGAGAATAGAGCATAAAAATTGACCAAATGAATTACCAAATTTACCTTTACCATATTAAAAAAAAATTACAAACTATGAAAAAACTAATATTCTCCTCTCCTTATTTAATTTTAAAAACATCCAGAAGCTTTTTTTTAATTATTATTATTATTATGGGAGGCGCGCTTTATACTGTATTAATATATATTGTTTTTTTCAAAGTTCTATTAGTATTAGGCTGCTGTGATTCCTATTTCGTATAGGCGTATAGTATTAGTAGTAGGTTTTTTTTTTTATAATCATTATTAGGTGGGACCTATAGTTTTATATTAGAGTTATAGTAGTCTCAAAATTTTAGGACCTGTTTGGTATTGTTATTCTAGTAACGTTGTATATATTTTTTGGAAATATGTATAGGTGAAAAAGTGTATAAAAATATGTGTAATATTGTTTAAAACCTAAAAATTGTTGTTTAAATTATAATACCAAACACCCCCTATTAGTTAAGGCTGTCGAGTTATGAACTATGTAGTAGTAGGTTGTTCCCAATAAATAGAAAAGTTTTTTTGTCTTTTGTGTAGAGGGGCAAATAATACATTTCAATGCAATATATAGTCATTATTAGTAAAAAAATTTGGAAGTTCAGGGGGGTCACCTGCCCCCGCCCCCCCTCCCTCCGCCCTTGCTTGTAATTGGATAAATTTAGGATGAGTTTAGTACTTCGAAAAACAAGTGTTCAAGTTAAGTATTGAAGCCATGTAAATCTGACCAAGAAACAAGTGAAGAAAGTGTTGTTCATTAAGAAATTTAGTCTCGAAAGAAGTGCAGAAAGTGTTATTCTTTTCTATTGACATTTAGTGTTGAAGCTCGATAGATTCTTGACACAAGTTGTAACTATTGAGAATTACGAAATCAGGTTTTCCAGATCTGATTACACGCATATCCTTGAGTATTTGTGCAGGGTTTCTTTTTCACAACCCTAGACATATATAAGGATTATTTTAAGAGCCGTCATGGGGATGCAAGGTGATGTAAAGTGATAACATATGCACATTATGACCGAAGATAGAATTTGCTCTAGTTCATCATATTCTCTATAGAAGCTACTGAGTCTTTACGTCAAGGGTTTTGTGACCAAGGAGCTTCCTGATCTTCATTGTAGATGAACTGAAGAACTTTGCAGGTAACATCTTCCTCAAGTTAGTGTATTAGTCACGTACTGGGATCCGTGCATCATTGGTTAGTCACGTACTAGGATTCAAAATGAGCTGTATAAGTTTTCAAAATGAGCCATATAAGTTTTTTGGTTAATTTCCACTAGTAGTATTGCTTAGGTAACTAACAGAATAATAAATTGGCATTTTGTAAATGACGTGGCATTTCTTTTTATTAAAAAGTTTACAGATTAAACTTTTAACGTTTAATGCATAATTTTAACCACAGAGGAGAATTAATAAACCCTAGGACAGAAAGTTGTAAGAAAAATCCTTAGATAGAAGACGACCAAAGGTGTTACATAGAAAACCAAACCGGAACCAAATACCTATTCCATCACTAAAAATCACGGCAGAAGATCTGTACTGACTCCTTGTTAAGTCATTATAATGACTTAACAAGGAGCCAGTACAGATCTTCCACCAGCTAGCTTTCAACAAGGCAAAAGTCTATTTTGGAATCCTCCAGTGGTCCAGCCAACCAGCCAGGGGAGAAAAGTCTTGTAGCAATCTCACAAATAATTATACTTCAGTTGTTAATTATTACCATTATCAAAAAAATAATAATAGTAAGTAAATATTTTCTTTTTTATTTGAGATGTTATTATTTCTAATTTATGGGGTTCATTCCATGACGATTGCTCTTATCATTGTGTTAAGACACTAATCAGCTTTTGGTATAGATAGAGTTCATATTTTGAACCTTATTCGATGGCATAAGACTTTACCAACTAAGCTAATTAGAACACGCATTAATAATAATAATAATAATTTTGAGTTTTCAAGTCAATAATAAAAAAAAGTTATACTAGTAAATAGTAGCAAAGCATAAGTTAATTATTAACTAACTATTCATGCGTGCGATGAGACTTTTTATTATTTTTTATTATTTATTTTTTTATAGTGTCATTTTTTTTTTTGAGTAAAGATGATAGTCATAATTTTTATTATATATATATATATATATATATATATATATATATATATATTTAAATCTAACAGCAGAGTGGTTCTATTTTTTAAGCAATATTTTAGTGTAAGTTAGAGTTGTATCTTTACAGGATTATCATTTTGTTTTTTCTCTACATAAATATAGGGGTGTAAGCTCCTTAAATAGTAGTATAGATATTATATTTAAAAAATCATCTCAAATAACTTTAAGCATATAATATATACTTATAAACAAAAAACTCTTTATGAAATCATTAATATATTAACTTAATTAATATAAATATATCATTTAAATACTTAAGCTAGAGTAGATTCTTATAAAAATAAATTTAAAATAATAATAAAATAAAATAAACTTAAGAACAAATTGAACTTGAAAAAGACAAATATAATCTATAAATCGAAAAAAAAAAAAACTCAAAGGGGATGTTGTTGTATAATGGAAATAATTTTAAAAGATAATAAAATTTGAAATTTATATTATTAAAAAATTTAAAGAAAAACCTCATATTATTTAGAACTTTTTTGAGTGGCATCCGGCTGAGTTTACTTCTCTTATTATGAAGTAACAAACCTCAGTTTAAATCAATGAAATCCATAATTTTGATTACTTTTTAATGTTAAGTCTTTGTTAACATTATATTATTTAATAATTTTTTTAGATTAATTTTGAAAATCCAATAATTGGATTATAGGGTATTTTATTCTTAATAAACATACCAAATTACTTATCAAAAAGATGTTATGTACTACCATCCATGACACTATCTTGTGTATAATATTAAAATAAAAAATTGAAATTTAAACATTTTTAAATGAGATATTTATTATTTTTTAAACCAATATATTTTGTAAGCATAATATTATAAAAATAAAAAGAAAAAAGCATCTAAAAAAATCATTTAATTATAAAAATTATAAAATTATGTAATATTAAGTATTAACTAATTCAGAGTTTACACCGTATCTCTTGATGTGTCTAGCTGGGGTTTAACCCTCCCTCTCATTGAAATATATTTTAAAAGAAAACAAACAAACAAATTTGTTTTGTTTTTGATAAATAGGGAATTTCAACTTATAACCACTTCTTGAAAATTACTCTTATCATCAAGCTAAAACACTCATTAATTTTTGGTATTGATGGAGATTCGAACCCTAGATTTTTTTTTATTCGATTATAAGAATTTTTAGCAATCAAGCTAACTCCAACTTACAACAAACAAAGAGTTTAGTGAAACATAATCCATCCTCGTGTTTTAGTCCTTGTTATTAATAGTGCTATGTTTTCTATACCAAAATTCCACACTCGTGTTTAATTGATGACCAGTGGAAGCAAGCTAAACAATCCTGACTTCTTAGCCATTTGTTCCATTCCAAGTCTAAGTCGTTGTTACTTGTAACTTACGATGGCTAAGCAAAGAAGAATGACAAGACCGGGAAGACCTGTCCATCTCGATGTTGTACCATGTCTGAATCGACAGACTTCACTTGCAAGTTGCAATAGCTTCCAAGTTCCAACCAGAATAAATTGGTCCCAATGCATTTGAAAATGGGCGACTCATGACTGGATAGCAAATTGCTCATGTACATCTTTTTTTACTTTTTTTTTTTTTTTTTTTTTTGTGGTCGTGGTAAGTTTTAATTGATTATGGGAGTGTATGATGCAGGGACAAATTTTGCCCACTGCATAGTACATATACATTCTCAATAGATTAAACTCTTTCAAGCTTGATGCATGCATAATTTAATCATAGAAGAGAATTAATAAATGGTAGCACATAAAGTTGTAGAAAAACTCCTTAGAAAAGACGACCAAATGTGTTAAATAGAAATCAAACTGGATCGATAACGCTTCCTAAGGTGCCTTTACTCCATGCCAGAGTCTATTTTGGGTTCCCTCCACCCAAAGACCTGTCCATCTCGATGTTGCCCCGAGTCTTTATCTACAGAAACTTCAACTTTACCTGATTCAATAGACTTCACTTGCAACAATAATAAGTTAGACCCGTTGCATTTGAAAATGGGGGATTCACTAAAAAGCAAATTGCTCATCTAGGTCCCTTTTCTTTCTGTTTTTAAATGATATGAAACTCTTAATTTTGTTAGAGTTAGAAAATAAAATTTAACTTCAAAATAAAATCTAGTAATATTGAGATGTTCATGTTCTGTAAAATTTTGAATCTTTAGAATTACATCTCTTCACTGCATTATTTTGCAAAATAGCACTCAATGTTGGCTCTGAAACCGCAACTCCCACAATTGTGGGGAGTTTGAGTCCCACACAGCACTAACTGATATGGGAATATTTCATCCCATTAAACACGGGCACATCAATGATGGAGAATCATTACCCCCACAAGGCGGAAAATTATTAGGTACTTCTGGAGTATCATAAATGTGTATTCCCTCCTCTCACATGAATGGCAGGTTCCACCATAAATTTAATTAATGAGACCCATCATTCATGTGAGAGGAGGGAGTACGCATTTATGGTATTCCGGGAGTACACAATAATTTCTCCCACAAGGCACCTATGGAAGTCAACCTGGTCAGTGTACCCATTAATGAAGGATCTGAAACCGCAACTCCCACAATGCACGTGCACACTAATTGTGGAGAATTGAGTTCCCCACAAGACTTTTGACAAAATTCATCAAATTTTCTTCTATTCTGAACAAGCATGTTAAATTTTTTATGCGTATGCAAATTATTAGCCACTCAATCAAATAAATTCATTTTTTGAAATTCATTTTTTGTGTAATTTTAAAGTACAAAAAATATTGAAATTTAAATGAATGAGAGAGTTATTATTTGTTTTAATATTTTGATATTTTGGAAGAATAATCTATATTATCTATAACTGTATTCCTCTATTTGATCTAAACTTTTTAAAGGTAAAAGATATACCATCATCTAGTAACCAATGAGTCAATGATTTCTCTAACAAATGTTTTAGGATTATGGTCAATAGCAGCGCTTTTAAACAGCTACTAAAGCATGTATTCAAAAAAGAGAAAAAAAAAGAGAGCTATATTGGCGCATTCGAATCCCTGTTACGGCCTATATTTAGAAAAAAAAAAAAAAAAAAAAAAAACATATAATGGCACTTTCAAATCACCAAGATAGCTTGCTCGAAACTATCGGGACCTATACTGCCATTTTTCAAACTGCCGGTGTAGCTTACCTGAGGCTATTGTCACACTTATTGGCCAGCGATTGAAAGCTTTAGTGTTAGATTTTTAAAATATATAATCATGTTAATTTATTTAGTGAGAATTGTAGCCCTGCAACTAAGTTTGTAGCCAAACTTTATCCTTAAATTTTGATCCCCTTAAAAATATATTAGGTCCTTAAAAACAAAAAGAAAAAGCCCAAGAAAATTTTTATCTAATTAAAATTTTGAAAATGATGTAACTTGCAACATTGATAACAAAACTATCATGCAAAGACTTCAAAATAAGAAAATTCGTAGAAGAAAATTGTAAGACTTTTTGTATTTGTGTGTGTGTATTTTTTTTTTTATTTGGTCAATATATAAAGTATTCTTTATTAAATTTTGTATAATGTCATTATTTTAATGACCACCTTAGAAAATATTCCTAGAGCCGCCATTGGTCGTAGCCTTTGCTGTTGACCACCATAACTTTAGATTACAAAAATTTGAAATATTTGATTAGTAAACATGTATAGTGTGTGGGCTTTAGGCCCAACTAGATTATTTGTATAGCACACATTCATGTACTACACTATTACTTGTACTGCTCTCACATGTCTCTTATATAAAGGCACTCATGTATATTCTTTCCGTGTGAAATACAATACTATTGAATTCAGTATTTCTAACATGGTATCAGAGTCACCTTCCTATGACCATAGTTTTCTGTCCTTACGGTGTATTAAGAGCAATCTTTGTTTTCTTCGATGTTTCTTCACTGCGTTCATCTTCTTTGGCTTCTCACTGTTGCCATCAAAACTCTCTGGTATAGTCATGCCACTATTAAATCGCATCAACACTGCAATACCATTACCTTCCTCAAATTATTGTCACAAACCCAAACTTCATTCAAGGGATCTTCTCAATCTAATCAAATCTCAAGATTTTATCAAGTTTTCACCTTGAGTTTGAGAGGAGGTGCTAGAGATATATTAACTCATTAGCATAAGCTTAAGCCTAATTCTACTTTGTGTGCAAGCTAAGTCTCCTACTTGTACTAGAAGCTTATTAGTTTAGGGTTTAGTCTATTATATATACATATGTTATGGTTCATTGTAATACAGATTTTGTACTACACTTTTATATAATAAAGATATAGCCCTTAAAGGTTTCCTTTGTAGATGTAGGTCATAATATTGAACCACGTAAGCCTTGTGTTCCTATTTTATGCTTCTCTCTCCTGTATATATTCAAGCATATTCAAGCACGTGGTCTTTATATTACTCAAGCCAAGTATGCTTCTGACCTTTTGTCTCGAGTTGGACTTACTGACAGCAAGACTGTTGACACTTCAGTTGAATTTAATGCGCATCTGACTCCCTTGGGGGGGAAACCATTTTCTAATCCTTCTTTTTATAGATAATTGGTTGGTAGCCTAGTTTATCTCACAATTACTCATCCAGACATTTCCTATACTGTTCATTAGGTAAGCTAGTATCTGTCTGCTCCACGATCGACTCACTACACTACTGTTTTGCACATTCTTTGATACTTGAAGGGCACTCTCTTCCATGGCCTTTTCTACTCAGCTCAGTCTCCTCTTGTACTCCGTGCATTTTCTGATGCTGATTGGGTAGGAGATCTCACTGATTGCAGGTCCACCACTGATTATTGCTTTCTCCTAGGCCCTTCTTTGATTTCCTAGCGATGTAAGAAACAAACCTTTGTGACCTGCTCCAGTACTGAAGCAGAATATCGTGCCCTTGCTAATACCACATCTGAGCTCCTTTGGCTACGATGGCTTCTTATGGATTTAGATGTGTCCACATCCTCTACTACTCCTCTTTATTGTGACAACCAGAGTGCCATTCATATTACTCACAATGATGTCTTCCATGAACGAACTAAACAGATATCTTCACCAAGTCACATCCTAAGGGATGTCTTTGTGATTTGGTTGACAACCTCAAACTGATCTCACATCCACCTTGAGTTTAAGGGAGGCTGTTAACGTGTATAGTGTTGTAGGCTTTAGGCCTAACTAGATTACTTGTATAACACACATTCTTGTGTGTAGTATAATTTACTCCACCCTCCCTTAAAAGTTACCATTGCTTTTGAGTGGAGTTGTGATTTGCCTTTGTGTTAGAACCCCTTTCCCTCTCCCTTGTGTGTGTGTGTTTGTTTCTAAAAAAAAAAAGATTACTTGTATAGCACACATTCTTGTACTACACTCTCACTTGTACTGCACTCATATGCCTCCTATATAAAGGTACTCATGTATATTCTTTCCGTGTGAAATACAATACTATTGAATTCAGTATTTTTAACATGATTGATTTTATTGCTATTGATCTTTTATCTTTTAGAAATTTTGCAAGCATGGAAGTTATAAGAAAGAAATATAATCTAATGGTGAATTTATTTATTGCTATATATTTACTAATAGTCTTTTTTATAATATGCATTTTTACATAGAAAAGAAAAACATACTAATTGCCCTAATTTATTTTCCAAATTTCTCGAAATTCCCATTATATTGCCAACTTCTTGGGTCCAAACCCTAGCATTCCATTCATATAAATAGACGAAAATGCACTTTTCGTCCCTACATTTTGGGTCAATTCTCATTTTGGTCATAAAATTAATTTCGTTGCAAATTTCATCCCTAAAAAAAGAAAATCATTTTTAAAATCATCATTGCCGTCAACTAACCAACGAAAACCTCCTACGTGGTAGACGGAATGCCTTACTTGCTGATATGGCACTGATGTGGCTATTAAAATATTATTTAAAAAAATTATTTAGCATTTTTTAAATGCCACGTTAGCATTTAAAAAAATTTTAAAAGTTACATCAGAAAATTTATAAAAAAGAGAAATTAAATTTTAAAAACCTTAAATCTAATTTAATTAAAATTATTTTTAAAAAAACAAAAATAATTATCCTTTTAATTCTTTTTCTTTTTCTTTTTACCTCATCAGTGATCAGATTTTAAACATCTCTAAACTCTCTCTATCTTTAATTCTCTCTTTCTCTCTTCACCCTCAACGGAATCTCTCTCAGACCCATACTCTCTCAAAATCTCATCTCTGCCAATCTACCAAACTCTCTCTAATTTCAGTGAGGAGGTCACTGCCGTCGAAATCGTTCAAGACTCGTTCAAGATCAGAGTTTGGGTCCGCCGATTCGGTAACTCACCATAGTCGCCAATTCGATATGGCTCTGTTGTACGAAACCCCAATCACCGATTTGGTATTGGAGCCCAAATCAGTGGTTGTGAAGCCGAGATCAATGGTTGTCACACCTATTTCTACCTCACCGTCTCTCTTTTCCTCTCTTTAAGGTTGTTTTGGCAATTTTAGCTTACGATTTTTGTAGATTTGATGTTAAAGCTTTGCTGGTTGCTAGGAAATTTTGGAAGATTTGATTCAGTGGTGGTGCTTTACTGGATGTTGGGTTTCTATTCTTTTGCTTGGATTTGATATTCATGTTCTTTGATTCAGTGGTGGTGATTTGGGGTGTTTTTGTTTGTTTTTCCTATGGGTTTTTCTGTGTATGTTTGCCAAGAAAATTTATGGATTTGAAGGCTAAGGTTTGCTTTGTTGGAGATATAGCTTTGCTGGAGATATGGGTTTGGCGTTTGGTTGAGATCTGGGTTTAGGGTTGGGTTCTTTGCTTGAGATTGATTACAGGGAAGAACAAGAAAGAATAAAATAACGAAAGCAATAAAAATAAAATAAAATAAAAGACAAGAAATACGTTATTTATTTTGTTTTGATGTGTTTGGTTATAAAGAAAGTACAAGAAATACAAAGAAAATTATAAGAAAATAAGGATTAATTTTCTTTGCTATGAATATGAATCTTAGAGATTGGAATAAAAAAAAAATCATTTCAATTAAAAGAAAGTAAATTTTTCATTTAAAAAAAGTAAAAAAAAAAAATTATTTGTTTTCTTAATTTTTTAATTAAAATTGAGGAATTAAAATTTTTATAATTTAAATGCAGACATACCATTAAAAAATGCCAAATCATTTTTTAAATAATATTTTAATGGCCACATCAGCAAGTAGGACATTCCGTCTACCACGTAGGAGGTTTCTGTTAGTGGTTTGATGGAAAGAACCAAAATAGAATCGATTTTCTTTTGTGAGGGATGAAATTTGTACGAAATCAATTTTGGGACCAAAATGGAAATTGACCCAAAATGTAGGGATCAAAAGTGCATTTTTTCCATATAAATATGTTTAAAATTATGGATGTAAGTGAACCAAGCCGTACATAAATAGCTCAAACTTGGATTTATAAAAAACTTAGTCATATTTGTTTGTTTATAAATGAGTCAAACTTAAGCCTTAATTTTAAGCTTGTCTAATAAACAAGTTTTGCCTTAGCCCCCCCCCCCCCCCCCCCCCCCAAAAAAAAAAGTGTACATAAACAGGCTTTTAAACAAGTTTAATAGGGCTTGATAAAATACAAGACAAGTGTAGGCTTGTTTATGGGTATGGTAATGAATTTGTTATGATCTTGAAAAATAAACTCATATCTTATAAACTATTAATCTCACAATAATTACTTTCTTATTTTATATTTGAAATTGGTCAAGAAATACTCATTACTTGAGAATGTTCGTTTTTAGACCCCTGTAAACTAAATTGTTTAACCTAGTTATTTAACCAAGTGAATACTGAGGTTTATTATTCAAATCTAGGTTAAAACAATAAAGTCATATCATGTAAAGCAGCGGAAAATAAAGAACACAATGATATGATCACTTAGGAAAACCAAACCGGTAAAAAACCTGAGGAGGATTTAATCTAACTATCCTGAAGGTAAAAAGTAAATCCACTATAGAGAATCGAAATTTACAATAATACTTAGACCACTAACATCCTATTGCTACCACATGTAGAACTTACTGACACGACCACATACAAGCTCCGAATCCACGAACTCCTTCTTTATTAGACCTTTGCAACACAAGCATCCACACTTGCGATAAAAAACACAAACTCTCCTGTTTGTGACTCCAAGACCACCCTTGAAGGGTTAGATCATCAACACCTTTGATGACTAGAGAAGGCAGCAACTTCTACAACACCGAATCTTGAGATTCTTCAAGGAATAACATTGGTAGAAGATATGAGAGAGCTTTTTGGGTACAAAAACCTAGATACAAAGAAGGCACAATCTTCTCTCTCTGAAAAGCCTTATTAAAAACGTGCATAGAGTTTCCTTTATATACTAGAAGAAGTAGATCTGAAACCCTAATCCTTTTTGGACTTGAACTGCTGTTTGGCCTAATTAAAATTCTGCAGATACGACACTCAATTGATCGAACCTGTCTCTCAATCAATCGAACCCGGCAAATTCTGAAATCTTCTTTTTGTAGCTTACTTGTTCTTGAATCTTGACTTAAATCACCTTGAGCATTGTCTAATAATACCTATAAACTCTAGGATTTATATCTAGACAAGTTTGTGTTCACGATTTGCCAATTGTTCTAAACTTTTAGAACCTAACAGAGGATAATAATAATTTTAGTTAATGTTTACGGCTGGGGTCACACACCACTTCTATTACAAGTATGCTCTTTTTTTCTTTTATATTAATGATGGTAAAGACTAAATGGCAATTAATCAGACTACTTTATCTCCCAATAAAATTTTCTTGGAATCTTGGATTTGGACCGAAAATCACAAAAAATTCTTACACAAAATTTCTTGTCTCCCACGTTATAAATTTGCCACTTTCTTGAGATAAAAAATTGCCAAATAAGCCCTTCTCTTGATAACACACTTCAAATTTGTACCGACTGCTTCTTCAACCATATTATTATTGCCTATAGGGCTTCCCCACTAGTATTCTGCTCCGCCATACTCTTCTTCTTGCATGCATACTTTTATCCAATGGAGTCAATACCGTACCGGCCGGTATAGCCGGAATTTTTTCTACCGGCAACTTGTCCAGTACACAAACATAGCTATTTCATACCGCTTTTTGTACCGGAGCTTACCGGGTTGTACCGGAAAAACCGGGAAAAAAATCGGATACCGGCCGGAAAAAGAATACCGGACGGTAAAAGAAAAACAAGAAAAATGGAAATTTTTTGATTAACAGTAAAAGAAAATACCATGTAACCCACAATACCACCATCATCAGCACTATTTCGAAAGTGTCCAGCCATTCTTCTTCTTCTTCACGCCCATCCCTCCATCCGTCTACCTCTCTCAGTTTGCAGTTTTTATGTTTTAATTTTTGAAAGCTTGTTTCCTTTGTTGTGACTTTTAAGAGTAAAAGAAAGGTAAAGGGCGTTTGCTTTTTATTTTTAACTTGTGGCAGTGTGCCCTTTGACACACCCACGTGAATTGCTATAAAATTGACTCTTTTTTTTTTTTAATAATGCAAAGAAGTTTCAAATAGCATTTTAATAAACTTGTGGCAGTGTGCCCTCTGACACACCCACGTGAATTGTTATAAAATTTTGACTTTTTTTTTTTTCTAATGCAAAGAAGTTTCAAACGGCATTTTAGGTGAAAAAAGTTTTTGTACTGTCATTAAGTGATGTTATTATTATTATTATTATTATTATTATTATTATTATTAAAGAAGTAGGACCATCAATTCCCTATTATTATTAATATTATCTAGTTGAAATTTTAACTAGAGATTAACATATTAGATGAGATAAAGATTTATAAATTTAAACTTTTTAATAAATTATATGAATTTTGGTTATATATATATATATATATATATATATATATAAAATAGC
Source organism: Castanea sativa (assembly GCF_040712315.1). Classification (NCBI taxonomy): domain Eukaryota; kingdom Viridiplantae; phylum Streptophyta; class Magnoliopsida; order Fagales; family Fagaceae; genus Castanea; species Castanea sativa. The sequence continues at coordinate 59,153,596 of NC_134023.1, read as the reverse complement.
GGTAAATCTGAAACGGTACACCGGTATTGATCGGTACCCGAAATATATCATACCGCTGGCCAAACCGGTACAGCCTCCAGTACGGTATTGACTTTCTTACTTTTATCCTTCTCTTATGGTGTGGCTTGCTAGTCACCTTTGTGGTTGGAGGAAATAATGAGACAAACCGCTTGGCTTTGCTTGAGTTCAGAGCCAAGATCATATATGATCCTTTGGGGGTTATGACATCTTGGAATGACATCATCCACTTTTGCCAATGGCGAGGGGTTACTTGTGGTCGTCAACATCAAAGGGTCATTATGTTGGACCTGCAATCTTCGAAATTGGTAGGCTCTATATCACCACATGTTGGAAATTTAAGTTTTTTAAGAAATCTAATTCTCCAAAACAACAGCTTTCATTATGAAATCCCTCAAGAAATTGGTCGTTTACACAAATTGCAATCCTTATTGCTACATAATAACACACTTAGTGTGTGTTTGAATACCGTTTATTTTGCTGAAAATTGAAATCTAAGAACAATAAATAAAAAAAAAATACTGTTCATGCTTGAAAGTACTATGTATATGCCTGATTGTACTGTTCATGTCCCATGAACAATGCAAGAGGCGCTGGAATTAAAAAAAAAAAAAAAGAATCAGCCAGACGCAGACATAGGAAGCGCAAAACATGCTTCCCAAACACACCCTTAGTGGCAAAATTCCTAACAATTTATCTAGTCGTACCAACCTCGGAGTCCTTCATTTTAGTTACAACCTTTTGGTCAGGAAATCCCTGCAACTTTTGGCACTTTGTCAAAACTCCATGTCTTTTCTTTTTCCAAAAATAAACTGACAGGAAGTATCCTACCTTCTCTTGGAAACTTATCATTTCTAGAGATATTTTATTCACATGTAATAATTTCGGTGGGATTATCCCTTACTCTTTTGGCCAATTGACCAAAATTTTACATTTTAGTGTGTTTGGAAATAGCTAATCTGGAACAATTCCTTCCTCAATGTTCAATCTATCTTCATCAGTACTCTTTGATTTAGAATTCAACCAAACCCAAGGGCGTCTTCCGTCGAACATAGGTATCACTCTATCAAATATGGAATATTTATCCATTTCTTATAATCAATTTGCTGGATCTATTCCCATTTCAATATCTAATGCCTCAAATCTAAATGCACTTGCATTGGATGGTAACAAATTTAGTGGAAAAGTTCCATCTATGGAGAAGCTGTACAAAATGGCATTTCTTTTAATTGACCAAAACAACCTTAGAAATGGAGGGGCTAATGACTTGAGTTTTCTATGTTCTCTGACAAATGCCACCAATTTGACCTAGCTACATATAGATGTGAATAAGTTTGGGAGAGAGTTGCCCAAGTGCATTGGCAATTTCTCAACTACTCTAAACTCATTAATTCTAGGTCATAATAAAATATTTAAAAATATTCCAATAGAGATAGGGAATTTGATCAACTTGGAGAGACTCAACATTGAGCAAAAGAAATTATCAGGTAATATTCCGTTTGAAATTGGAAAACTTTAGAAGTTAAAAATTTTGTTATTAAATACAAATAATTTGTATGGAAGCATTCCATCATCTATTGGAAATTTAACTTTCTTGATAAAATTGAATTTATACAAGAATGATCTCCAAGGTAACATCCCTTTAAGTCTAAGCAACTGACAAAATTTGATTTATTTGGATCTTGCTAATAACAAGCTTAGTGGTTCGCTATCGCCACCAATCATTGGTCTCTCATTCTCAACATTTTTTATAAATTTATCGACCAATCAATTTACTGGTGTGCTTTCCATGGAAGTTGGAAAATTTGAAAATCTAGAAATATTAGATATTTCCAAAATATGTTGGTTGGGAAAATTCCAACAAGTCTTGGAAGTTGTATAAAACTGGAATATCTACTGATGGGAAGAAACCACTTTCAAGGGATCATGCCTCTATCTTTGGAATCATTAAAAGATCTTTAATATCTAGATTTTTCCAACAATAATTTTTCAGGCCAAATTCCAAAAATTTTGGACCACTTTGTCTTTTTGCAATATTTAGATCTATCCAACAACCATTTTGAGGGTAAGGTACCAACGGAGGGAGTTTTCAAGAATACCAGTGCAACGTTTATTAAGGGAAATGGAAAGCTTTGTGGGGGTACACATAAGTTTAAGCTTCCTAAATGCAATTTTGAAAAACCTAAAAAGAGGAAGTTGAACCTTACATTGAAGTTAATGATCTCTATCTTTTCTGGACTTATTGGAGTTTCTGTGATTCAGTTACTTCGACATCATTTTTCTTTAAGAAAGAAAAGAAAAGAAAAAGGCCTCAAGTGACGTAGGAAATTTGCTTTTGAATTTGTCTTTCCAAAGTCTCCTAAATGCAACCAATGGGTTCTCTTCTACCAATTTAATAGGTGTGGGTAGTTTCGGGTCCGTGTATAAAGGAATTCTTGATGAAGGTAGATGTACAATTGCAATCAAGGTGCTTGACCTTTTGCGTTATGGAGCTTCCAACAATTTCAAAAGTAGAGTGTGAGGCTCTATGAAATATTAGACATCAAAATCTTGTAAAGGTGCTCACATCATGTTCTAGCATTGACTATCAAGGTCATGATTTTAAGGCTTCGGTAATGGAGTTCTTGGAAAATGGCAACCTAGATGAGTGGCTACATCCAACTCCAAGAATAAATGAAACTCTTGAGGAACCAAGGAGTTTGAGTCTTCTTCAAAGATTGAATATTGCCATTGATGTTTCTAATGCATTGGATTATCTTCATCATCATTGCCAAACTCCAATTGTTCATTGCAACCTCAAGCCTAGTAATATTCTTCTTGATGCTGAATTGATTGGACATGTAGGTGATTTTGGCCTAGGAAGAGTTCTTTCTGGTGCAATCCAAGATTCTTCTCATAACCAATCAAGCTCCATCGGGATAAGAGGAACAACTGGTTATACTCCTCTAGGTAAATATCATTGTCATTTCTTATATTTAATTGTTTTTCTTTTCCCATAATATTCTATTATATTATAAAGCCTTAAAGGGACAATTTTAACATGGATGTACTGTAGCCAGAAGAACGAATTTTATATAACTAATTTTCTATGTATCTTAAATCTTTTTCTTATTAAATGCCATTGAAAGTTCTCCTATTAATACCAATGGGTTATGTATCTTCTCCTCCATCTGACACAAAACAAATGTTCACATCACATATATGTTAACTGTAATTGCAGAGTATGGAGTGGGGAATGAAGTCTCCACTTATGGTGATGTCTATAGTTACGGTATATTATTGTTAGATATGTTCATAGGAAAAAGACCTATTGATAACATTTTCCAAGATAGCTTGAACCTTCATAACTTTGCTAAAGCAGCTTTCACTACACCAAAAAAAAAAAAACACAGGTCCTATAGCCACGTTTTTTGCCTTTTTTTTAAGCCGCGTTTTCAACCGTGGCCCAAAACTCGTAACTATAGATCCTACCCTTCTTTGTGATAGAGAAGAAGGGGAGACGAAGGTAAATGACATAACTCATAATAAGAGCCAAAATGGAAGTCCAAAAATTCAAGAATGCTTGACTTTTAAACTTGGAATTGGAGTAGCTTTTTCAGTTGAATTTCCAAGTGAAAGGATGAACATGGGTGCTATTATAATTGAGCTACATGCAATTCGAAAGAAACTTCTTGGAAGTAATATTCGCAGACAAAGGCTTGAAGCCATAGGTAACTTTTGTGTCTTGCTAGGTGTTGGTGCAAACACAATAATAATGGAAATAACACAACGAGAAACTGAATAATTCTTCTAAATATTATTAATTTAAAGTGAAAATTACACAACACTATTTGGACTAAGGTGCGACACTCGTTCTCTTTAAACAGATTCAAGCCCTTGGTTGGCTAAACTTTGTAACCAGTGTAGACCTTCTCTAACTTGTCTCCCCTAGCATACAATATCCCAACAAGTTTCGTATAGCTAGAACAACCTCTGCACAAAGTGTTCAAGTCCAAAGCTCCACCAAAAAGAACGCCCTTCCTTGCCAAGAATCTCTCTATTTTTTTTAGTGTATATTTGCAATAACTTGGATTGGGTCTGGATGAGTCTATTTGTAGGCTCAATGGGTCTCACGAAATTACTACCCAAATTAATATGAGAAATTAGAAATGGGTGTTACAAGATTAATTGCTAGATATTAATCTGATGGGCTGGAGTTACAAAATTAATAGTGAGATAAGGAGTTTCTAAAGAATGAAAAGTCCCAAACGGATAGTCCATTAAGTGGGTTAATGGCTCTTCATTTTCCATAATAAAAATGGAGTATTAATGCGGGCCATTTACTCACCAACGGACATGATAATTATTCTGAATGGGCTGTCAAGTAGGAGGATCTAAGAGGCTGATTCATTTCCATTTTTGACATCTCCACTCTTCACCTCCCCTTTGCACACGTATCTAGCCCAATATCTGAGTCAATTCATATTAGTCCATTAATTACCACAATTAAAAAGAACAAAATAACATTTCTCCCTTTCAATGAGGGATTAAATATTTTCACTAACTTCTTATCTTCCATATTCACTCCCACATTTTTACATTTATGTTGTAAAATTTATTCATTTTAATTAATTAATATTAAAATGCTCCAACATTAGGCATTATAATTTGGTAGGACATCCATATAGTAATTAGAAGACACGTGTCTTTATATTAGTATTCTCAATTTTTTATTTTGGCAAAGGAAAAAAGATAACTATTAATTAAAATATGATTAAAATTTTAACTTACAAATTAAGTTATTGATAATTGCTATCTTTTGAATTTTTTTCATTTTAGGGAAAACGTCATTGAGTATAGTATCATTTTCTGAAGTCCAAAGCTTATTATTTACAATATTGAAATTATCTTCCTTCACTACAGGTGCACAAGGATGATGGCTTATTCACATGGTTGTTATCATGATTTTTAGCTTATGATATATAAGATTGGAGAAAATTGTAACCAATCTTATTGCTTCCCTGTTGTAGTCATGTATTTTTGTTTTCTTCTGTATCAAGTATGTAAAATTTTTATTATTAATAAACTTTGTGTTTTAATGTACTATTGAAGATCTTATAGCTAAAGCTTTATCTTTTTCTTTATCTTTATCCTTTTTTTTTTTTTTTTGAGAAATTTATAGCTAAACAACTATTCATAATATTGACCCTATTGAATTACAATCTTGAGAAATTTCAGGGCTGATATATGAAGACTAAATTTTTACATGATAAAGATAATCGTCTTACTAGTTTTGATTATTCATCCACAATGGGAGAAACAGGATATGATTCAAAAAATCTTAGGGAGTTGTTCTCACCCATAACCACCAACCCTCCATCTTGCATAGTATTGCCTGCAACTACTACTGCACATTTCGAGTTAAAGCCACAGATAATCCATCTTCTTCCTACTTTTCATGGGTTGGATAGAGAAAATCCTTATATGCATGGGAAGGATTCCTTGAGATTTGTGCTACTTGTAAGTTCCAGAATTTCACTGATGACTCTGTTCGCTTGCGTTTATTCCCTTTTTCCTTGAATGATAAGGCAAAAGCATGGCTTAATTCATTGTCACCTGGATCTATCACTTCATGGGAACTATTGGTCACAAAATTCCTCTCTAAATTTTTTCTAATGGCCAAGACTAATGCTTTAAGGAGAGAAATTGCAGATTTTTATCAAGATGAATAAGAGAAATTTTATGAGAGTTGGGAGAGATTTAAGGACTTGATCTTAAAGTGTCCCCATCATGGTTTTGAAACATGGAGACTAGTACAATATTTTTATAATGGTTTGACTCAGAAAAATCGTAACATGGTTGAGTCCATGAATGGTGGTGGATTTTTTATTCTTGTAGATGATGAGGCATACAAATTTCTTGAGAATTTTTCTGAAAGTTCACAACAATGAGATTTTTCCAACCGTAAAGAGAGATATGCCCCTGCAATTAAGAAAGGAGGATTGTATGAAGTTAGTGAAGATTTAGACATAAAAACTAGGTTGGACAATCTCACTCGTAAGGTTGAGGCTTTAGCTTTAGGTAGATGGATGAATTCTGTCAATCAAGTTCAAAGTGAAACATGTTCTATTTGTGTAAGTCCTATGCATACAACACAAATGTGTCCTTCCGCAGTTGGGTACCCTGATTTTTATACTGAGCAAGCAAATGCACTTAATAATTATGGAAAACCATTTGCTAGTCCATTTTCAGAGACATACAATCCAATTGGAGGAACCATCCTAATTTCTCATGGAGGCAAAATCAGCCTCCCACAAATGTAGGTGGACAACAAGTGCATCAACAAAGTCAATTTCATCCACCTACTCAAGCATATCCTCCCATTCCTCAATCAACTCCTCAGTTTGTAGCACCACCAAGACAACAACCATCTTTGGAGGAGTCTCTCAAAACTTTTATGCAATCAACTAGCCAAGCCATTCAAGAGATGAAAAGCTCCACCCATTTGAATACTCAAGCTATTTCAAAGTTGGAAAATCAAGTTGGCCAGTTAGCAACCCAAGTTGAAGAGAGGGAAAAAGGAAAGTTTCCTAGTCAACCTATACCTAACCCAAAAGGACAGTATGCCATCAATGGTTCTTCTAGTTCTACTCATGGACACGAACATGTTCAGTCTATTACTACCCTTAGGTCAGGTAAGCAAGTTGATAATCAAGTGAAAATGCCAGAAGTGGAGGATGATGAAAATATTGTGTTAAAGGAAAAAGGTACTCATAGTTCACATGATGATCATGGAGAAAAGAAGGACAACCCACCCGCCACTCCAATTCATGATCTTAGTTCTCCCCTTGATAAGAGGTTTGTTCCTAAAGCTCCATTTCCTCAAAGGTTAATCAGTCCTCAGAAAAGTGCACAATTTGGAGACATTTTAGAGATTTTTAAGCAAGTGCAAATAAACATTCCATTTCTTGATGCAATTCAGCAAGTTCCTGCTTATGCCAAGTTTCTAAAAGATCTTGTGACAATGGAGAGAAAGAAAAATGTCCCTAAAAATACATTTTTGACAGAACAAGTCAGTTCAATTATTCAAAATAAATATCCAATGAAATGTAAGGACCCAAGATCTCCTACAATTTCATGCAAGATTGGGGATCATCTCATTGAGCGAGCTTTGCTACATTTGAGGGCAAGTGTGAACTTATTGCCATATTCAATATACTTACAACTAGGTTTGGGGGAGTTAAAACCAACAACCATGACACTTCAATTAGCTGATAGGTCAGTGAAAATCCCTAGAGGTATTGTTGAGGATGTGTTGATTAAAGTGGATGCATTCTATTTTCTTGTTGATTTTGTTGTGTTAGACACTAAGCCTGCTCTAAATGCCAGTACACAAATCCATGTCATTTTGGGTCACCCTTTCTTAGCCACATCCAATGCTTTGATCAATTGTCGGAGTGGTGTAATGAAGATTTCTTTTAGGAATATGACCGTTGAGCTTAATATCTTCCACATAAGTAAACAAGTGCTAGACAATGAGGATATCTGTGAGGTTGACATGATTGAGAGTCTAGTCCATGATACTTTCCTACAATCGAGTTATGAGGATCCTCTAGAGGCTTGCTTAAATATTTTTGGTTGCAATTTTGATATTGAGCACTTAATTGAAGAGGTCAATGCATTGTTAGATTCTGTTCCTCTCTTAAGTACTGATAGTCGGCAACCAAAAGTGATCCCTCTTCCACTTTCTTCATCCCTACCTCCATCTGCTGTGGAACTACCAAAGTTGGAGTTGAAACCATTACCTGACACACTTAAGTATGCCTTTTTAGGTTCTTCTGAGACCTTACATGTCATTATAGCTTCAGATTCGGATGACCTTAGGGAACGCCAATTGATAAGTGTACTTCAAGAGCATAAGGAAGCTATAGGTTGGTCAATTGCTGATATCAAAGGTATTAGTCCATCTATGGTTATGTGTAGAATTCATTTGGAAGAGAATGCTAAAGCTTCACATGAACCGCAAAGACGTCTAAACCCTATAATGCAAGAGGTAGTAAGAGCTGAAGTTTGGAAACTTTTGGATGTGGGTATTATTTACCCAATTTCTGATAGTAATTGGGTGAGTCCAGTTCAAGTTGTACCAAAGAAATCTGGCATAACAATTGTCAAGAATGAGGATGATCAGTTAGTCCCAACTCGTGTGCAAACGAGATGGAGAGTATGCATTGATTATCGTAAGTTGAATGCCATGACAAGAAAAGATCATTTCCTCTTCCTTTTATAGACCAAATGTTGGAAAGGTTAGCTGGTCATGCTTATTATTGTTTTCTTGATGGATATTCTGGATATAATCAAATTCCCATTGCACCAAAAGATTAAGAAAAGACTACCTGCACTTGCCCTTTTGGAACATTTGCCTACCGTCGCATGCCATTTGGTTTATGTAATGCTCCTGGTACATTTTAGAGGTGCATGATTAGTATTTTTTCTGATATGGTGGGACGATTTTTGGAGGTATTTATGGATGACTTTTCAGTATTTGGGTCCACTTTTGAAGAATGCTTGCACCACTTATCCTTAGTGTTAGTGCGGTGTAAGGAGAAGAATCTTGTTCTTAATTGGGAGAAATGTCATTTTATGGTGAGAAAGGGAATTGTTCTTGGGCATGTCATATCAGAAACTGGTATTAAGGTTGATAAGGCCAAAATAGATTTGATTTCTAACCTTCCACCTCCTCGATCTGTTAAGGAAATTAGATCATTTTTGGGTCATGCAGGATTCTATCGAAGGTTCATCAAGGATTTTAGTAAAATCTCAAGGCCCTTATGCAACTTACTTGCCAAAGATGCCCCATTTGTGTTTGATGATGAGTGTCTCCATGCATTTCAGAGACTAAAATTTGAGTTGACTTCTGCACCTATCATTCAACCACCTGATTGGAAAGTGCCTTTTGAGATTATGTGTGATGCCTCTAATTATGCAATTGGTGTTGTTTTAGGACAGTGGGTTGGCAAGGTTCCCCATGTGATTTATTATGCTAGTAAGACTCTAAATGATGCTGAAATGAACTACTCTACAACAGAAAAGAAGTTGTTAGCAATTGTTTTTGCCTTGGATAAATTTAGGTCCTATTTGTTGGGGTCTAAGGTCTTAATTTATTCGGATCATGCTGCACTGAAGTATATTTTCTCCAAAAAAGATGCTAAAGCTCGACTTATCCAATGGATTTTATTGTTACAAGAATTTGATTTTGAGATTCAGGATAAGAAGGGAACCGATGATGTAGTAGCTAACCAATTGTCTAGATTAATTGTTGAGCACACTGATGATAGTTTACCTATTCTTGAATCTTTCCTTGATGAGCAGTTGCTACATGTATCCCAAAGACCTTGGCATGCTGATATTGCAAACTATCTTGTCACTAATCAAATGCCTTCGCATTAGACTAAACAAGATAGGTCTAAATTTCTGGCTGAGGTAAGGTATTTCTTTTGGGATGATCCATACTTGTTTAGTACTATTCTGATCAAATAATTAGGAGATGCATATCTGAAAGTGACCAACAAAATGTTATATCCTTTTGTCATGATCATGCTTGTGGAGGTCACTTTAGTTCAAGAAAGACTGCTGCCAAGATTTTGCAATGTGGATTTTATTGGCCTTCCATTTTTCGTGATTCCCATGCATATTGTTCAACTTGTGAGAGATGCCAAAAGTTGGGGAGTATTGGAAAAAGAAATATGATGCCATTGAACCCTATTTTGATTGTTGAGGTATTTGATGTTTGGGGTATTGATTTCATGGGTCCCTTTCCTAATTCTTTTGGTAACTTATACATCCTTGTTGCTGTTGATTATGTTTCTAAGTGGGTTGAGGCCATTGCGTGTAGAACTAATGACCACAAGGTTGTAGTCAAGTTTTTGAGAGAGAATGTGTTTGCACGGTTTGGTAAACCACGTGCCATTATTAGTGATGGAGGAAAGCACTTTTACAATAGAGTTTTTGAGCAACTAATGAAGAAATATGGTATCACTCATAAGGTTGCAACACCTTATCACCCACAGACAAGTGGTCAAGTAGAGATATCTAATAGGGAAATCAAGAGAATATTGGAGAAAACAGTTAACCCTACTCGGAAAGATTGGTCTTTAAGACTTAATGATGCACTATGGGCATACCGTACAGCCTTTAAGACTCCCATTGGAATGTCTCCCTATCGAATTGTGTATGGTAAGGCTTGTCACCTCCCTGTTGAGTTAGAGCATAGAGCTTATTGGGCTATTAAGCGGTTGAATTTTGATCTTGACAAAGCAGGTGCTGAAAGGAAACTCCAAATCAATGAGTTAGAGGAAATTCACAATGATGCATACAATTGTGCCAAATCGTATAAGGACCGAATGAAAAGGGTTCATGATAAAAACATCTTGAGAAAATCATTTGAACCCGGTCAGAAAGTTCTTCTTTATAATTCTCGTTTGCATCTCTTCCTTAAAAAGTTACGATCTCGATGGACTGGTCCATTCATAGTTCGAACTGTTTATCCCCATGGTGCTATTGAGATTGAGAATCCTAAAAATGGTGATATGTTTAAAGTTAATGGCCAACATTTGAAACCATTTTTAGAACTTGAGCCTCCAGAAGTTGAAGAAGTCCTCTTGGATGATCCCGTTTATCAAGACTGATCCCAGTTGTGCTTATCGGGTTTGCAATTTTTTTTTCTTTCTTTCTTTTTCTCTTGTTTATTTTATGTTTCTAGATTAGACTTTGTGTTTATTTTCTTGTTTAGTTTTATTCTCTTTTGTTCTAGCTGATATTGGACAGAAATTAAAATTTATAACAATCAGCTTGATCAAGGTACGTCTCCTCCTTCTCCTTACCTTACTTGGTTCTCTTGTTGCATATTAATATTTTGCTCTCTTTTTATTCAAGACATATATTTGAGAGTATCATTTTTAACATTGAGGACAATGTTTGGTTTAGGTTTGGGGGGATGTACATAGATTTCTATCTTTCTGTTGTGTTTTGTTTAGTCTAAAAAAAAAATCTTTTGCCTAGCTTGAAGTTTATGTTTTAAGTTTGTTATACTACTCCTGCTTCAAGAATTTCATTGCTTTCAGGCTCAATTTATTGCACGTGCACGTAACCACTCAGACACAACTTGTTGTTGAAGGGTAAAAATCATTAAAAAATCTTGATGATAACAATGTGGAGACTGTAACCCCTGTGAGTTTTGAGCCAATCATTATTTTTGGAGGGTTATTTATTGTTTCTAATCTTAAATCTTTTGAAGTCATTGATGTTGAATGAACTATACTAGTCTTTGAGAGATGTGATTAGGCCATTTTTGTCTACTTTGAGCCATATATGTGTTTTTCTTTTTCTTTCTTGATACATTATCACTAGTCACCCCGTTGAGCCTTTTAATTAGCCTTTTTTTCTTAAAGCCCTTATCCATAGTGTTTCAAGATGGAATTTGATCAGTATGTTTCAATGTGGTGGTTTGTGCGAGAATTCAAAGAAGAAAGAAAAAAAGAAGTCAAAGAAAAAAAAAAAAAAAAAAGAGAATTCAAAGAAAAAAAAAAAGACGAAAAGTGTCAAAAAGAAGAAAATAAAAAAGGGTTCTCATCAAATTTTGAGAAGTAAGATGTAAGGAAGGAGTACTGCTTTGAAGAAGAAGAGCTGAAAAAAAAAGTGTTCAATGGAAATTCCAAAAAGTATCAAGATTTCGACTGATCTTGAAAACACTTCTTATATTTACCTTCACCAATTTTTATTTCATTCACTTTGCTTTTACCCTGCATTATGTCCTAATAAAGTCCTTATTTGATCTTGAAGATTGTATAGTTCAGATATTGATATGACTAAGAAGAAAAAGGTGTGGTATAAATATTTTTGGCATCCTTTCATGAGACTACTTGTTCTTTCTTGATTAAGCGTTTTTCATGTGATTTATATGTGAGGTGTTTGATTTTGTTTACATTATTCCGCTCACATATATTGTTGAGAGTGTTACGCCCCATTTCAGAGCGATTTCATTTGTTGAGTGATAACACCAGAAAGATTTAAGTTGAAGCATACTTTCAAATAGAGATTCGAGTCAAGTTTATTCTAAAACTAAGAGTATGTTTAGGTTGGCTACCACTTTTCACTCACATTGAGTTTTGATGGCATGAGAAATTTCTTTAGCATTTGAAGTGTTTTTGAACTTGAACTAATCGTCTTTGCAAAAGGCAATTGAAAAAAAAAATTGTTTGATTTTCTTTGTTTATTTTTATATTTTAGTATTCATTCTCAGAATTTTGTGGGTATATTATCTGTAAACCCTCACGAGACTACAACTCGTCCACTAGTGTAAGTTAGGAGTTTAAAGGCTTGTTGCATATGCTAAATGCAATCAAAAATTACAGCGAAAGTGGATTAGTTAGGATTTCCTTTTTCTTTGTTTTGTTTTACTCTTTATCTGTTTTGCTCGAGGACTAGCAAAATGTAGGTTTGGGGGTATTTGATTAACATGAAATATATACAATAAATTACTCTCATATTTGCATTTGCAGCTGCACATTTATGTTTTTTTTTTTACTGATTATAAAGAATCTTTGTTTTGTAGATGATAAAGGTTTTACATGATAAAGGGAATTAATGAAAGAGAAGGAATAGAAAGATCATTGAAGAAGCAATTCACGTGGAAGTTAAATGCTGCAAGGTGGGCCCAAAGTCAAGCCAAACTTCGAAGAGATCCAGTGAAGCAAAGTAAAAGAAAAGAGAAGAATCAAAGAAAGCCCAATCCAAGAGTGATGTGTAGAAAGAATAAAAGAAAAGAAAGATTGAAAATTAAAGAATGAGAAGTGAGGCCCAATTCTAATGTCCTGGACGTGTGGCCTACAACTAATTAAAAAAGTCCTTGTTCGACTTGTACTAGGAATGTGTCAGGCGGCTTCTCTCTTTTAAGTGCTATAGGTCGGTCTTGTGTGATATAAATACGAGCAAAAAATAAAAAATAAGGGACGGCGAGGGCTGGAACTGAAAGTGCAGCAGCAACACGCAATTCTTTTATGCTTTTTCTTTGGCACTGTGACTATTTCTTTTTTTATTTTATGGTCTAGTTTAATGTTTAGTATTTTATTCTTGTGTTTTATTTTAATTACTATGAGTAGCTAAATTTATAATTAGGGTTGAAGATGAAACCTTGTTAAGGATTATTAGTAATATTTATGTGATTTGATTTTTCCCATAATAATTGTTCTTTAATGATTTAAATTGTTGTTGCTTCACATCAATTAACTGAGATGAGATTCTAGATATGAGTTCAATCACGTTTTTCTCATGATTTTTTCTTAATTAATTGAATGCTTGGTTTATTAATTCTTGATTATAAAATTGGATATCACTTGTGATTTATGTGTCAATGGATACAATTTATGATTTTATTTTTAGAATTGGATATATCTTGTGATTTGTTTGGCTATAGATACAATTGATAATTTGATTTTATACTTAAGAAGCGAAGAAGAACATGCTTTTGAATTTTTAAAATAGGGATTTTAATGAGAATATTTTCCATGATAGCAAGATTGATTTTTAGATTATCATGTAGTGAGTTGGGAAAAATTAATGATCATAAATATATGCTGATATGACTTACAAGGCAGATTCTAAAATCTTAATTCATTTCCCTTGATTGTTTACATCTTTTTGTTACTTTATATCTTTTGCTTAGTCTAACTATTTTCTTAATTTGATTATTTGCTTAGTTTATTTAATTTCAAAACAACCAATTTTTATTAAACTAGATTAGGATTAATTTGGTTAAGATTTAATTAATTTTCCTACGTTCATTCAAGTCCCTGTGGGTTCGACCTTATTCTTGTCAAACTATTCTTCGGTACGGTTCGTACACTTGCGAGTATTTTAAAATTTCTCAACACATTGCATAATATTCATGCATTTCATTCTAGGTTTTTGTTTGTTATTGTCAAAAAAAAAAATAATAATAATAAAAAGGAAAGGGGGAAGCAAAGTGTGTTTTGCATTTTTTTTCTTGGTTTTGAAAACAAGGTTGGTCAATTTATTTTAACATAACATGTCTATGTATTGTGTTTAGCTTGAATGAGCTTATTTCTTGCACTTTACAAGATAAAGCTTTGTAGTGCATGTTGTGTGGGAAGATGTTTGTAGTTTTTGACTGCTTTGTCGTGATCTTGAAGTCACAAGTCTTTGACTGTCAGACTTGAACCTTTTAAGAAAGACATAAATAACCATCTCACCACTGTTCACTAGCCAATTATGAACACCTTAGTGCATATCGTAAGATTTTGTGCTCGAGAAAGTGTAGCACATGCACATAAAGAACATAAGGTGTAGCCTCGGTTTCTAAAATTAAAATTGGTGTGTACATTATTGGACTTAATGCTAAATCAAATAAATAAAATTGGTGTGTACATTATCCAGGCTATTTTTAATAAGTTTTTGAACAATTAAAATTTGTGTGTACATTATGAGGCAAAATCAAGAAACTTACATGATTGCAAGCTTATGATCTAGGAGATGTGGGAGTTATATGATGTAACTCTTTAGGTGATAGTCTCTTTCAAATTCTTTGTGATGAATTGTGTAGACTTTGTGGTTGATTTCTACTTACATATCACTTCACATGTATCTCAAGTTTTTGCTAGTTGCACACACTACACAAGTTATTCATTGCTAAACTTTGTACATGTTATTGTCTGTGTTTTTGGTTTGACCAACTAAGTTTGAAAATGCCTTGAGTTTTATGCAAAATAGATTAGATGCTTGAGAATTCAAGGAAAATGTTTGAAAATTTTTATTTTGGGAAAACTGGGTTCAAAACATGTGTTTTTGAAAAGCATTTCATCTCATACTCATGCATTTTATTCATGCATTTTATTCATACTATTCAATTCTTTGAGGAGTTTTTGCATCAAATTGCCCTGTTTTGCAAAAATCTGTGTTTTCCAGAATTTCAACCAGTAGAACCTGTGTTTCGATCAATCGAAATTGCGATTAAATTTTTGGTCAGCCTTTGCTTGTTTCGATCGATGTTCGATTGGTTTTCGATCAATCGAAGCATTTTCGACCAATTGAATCTGTTTTTCGATCGATCGAAAATCGTGTAGAGACTTTTTCAAAAGGATTCTTTTTCACGTGCTCATCTCACTTTTCAAAAGTTTGTCAACTTTTTCTCTCTCTATATGATTAGGTCAAGGCTCCAATCCAAATTTTTGTCGTTTTCCTCCGTTCTTTTTGTAAGGTTTTTCTCTCCCAAGGCCGGTAAGACTTTTATACCCTTTCTTTTGCATTTTATTTCATGTTTCATGCATATATTCATGCATTTAAGGGAGATTTTCGAACCTAAGCATATTTTGGGGTTTTTAATGATTCAAGCCATATTTTCTGAGATTGATCAATGGGTTTTTGTCATACAGTGCTATAATCATGATCTATAGTGTTTAATTTGATCAATTTGGTGTTTTGTGAAGAATCGACAATTCTAGGGCTTGTATTGATCCAAATTGGGGATTTTGTTCAAAATGAGTTTGATTAATGAAATTGGCTTGTTGATTTGATGTCTTTCATCATCATAACTTGTTATCTAGTTTGTGTGATGATCAATTGGTCAATTGAGTAAAATTTCTACAAGTGGTTTTTCAAAATTTTGGAGTTTTTGTTTTAAACTCTATGCTCAAGCCAATTTTGTGATTCTAAACTTAAAAATTTGAATTTGTTGTCACTACATTAGAGCATGCATCATGACATTTATCTGTTCATGCATCGTATAGATTTTTTTTGTTGTGCTAACTTGCAATCTGCTCTTGTTTTTTGTTTTTGTTCTTTCTCTTGTGTCTCTGTTTCTTACTCTAGTACCATGCCTAGGAAGACGAGTTTGATTGATGAAATTGGCTTGTTGATTTGATGTCTTTCATCATCATAACCCGTTATCTAGCTTGTGTGATGATCAATTGGTCAATTGAGTAAAATTTCTACAAGTGGTTTTTCAAAATTTTGGAGTTTTTGTTTTAAACTCTATGCTCAAGCCAATTTTGTGATTCTAAACTTAAAAATTTGAATTTGTTGTCACTACATTAGAGCATACATCATGACATTTATCTGTTCATGCATCGTATAGATTTTTTTTTTTATTGTGCTAACTTGCAGTCTGCTCTTGTGTTTTGTTTTTGTTCTTTCTCTTGTGTCTCTATTTCTTACTCTAGCACCATGCCTAGGAAGACTAGAGCAAATAGGTCATCCACCTCTACTTCTGAACCTTACTTTGAGAGTGACAGATTCTTGAGTGCGAAGCACCAAGAGACCTTTGAGACCCTTAACATTAAGAGAAAGATTTGGGCTAAGCGTAGGGTTCTGTTAGATGAGATTGATCCTGCCATTAGGGAAAACTTTGAGCGTCAAGGCTGGTTGTCTCTTTTGGATTTTGATTCTCCTCTTCCAGCCATCTTGATTAGAGAGTTCTATTCAAACCTCTCTATTCACTCTTATGATTTCGGCACTCTTGTGAGGAGTTAGATTCATGGTGATAAGTACACCATTACCCCTTCAGTAGTGACTGATGCTCTTGGGGTGCCTCTTGTTCAGCATCCTGTTTACCCCTATGATATGTCTCCTCCCCTAGACGACATCATGTCATACATCACTGGTATTTCTATCCAGTAGGGTTTTGCTCCTCGGATCACTTCTGCTGAGCTCACTGAGTCTACTTATCTTATCTTTAGGATAGCATGTCATTCATTGTGGCCTATTTCGCATCTGCACACCATTCCTTTGGAGCGATGTGCATTTTTGTATGCTCTTGTTACGGATGCTCCTATTAGTTTTCCTCATCTGTTTCTTCGTTCTTTGAATGAAGTTTATAGGAGTTCCTCTACGGCTCATGCTCTTTTTCATCCTATTTTCATTCATAGGATTTTGTTGTTTTTAGGTTTGTCTGACTTCCCCACTTCTAAGCCCGTCCATGTTATTGCTCCCATAGGTGCCACTTTTCTTAGGCAGAGGGCTGCTCAGATGAGAGAGTGCTCTAAACGTCCTAGAGTTGAGTCTTCTGGTACCGTACCCCCTTCTTCTTCTACAAGCGTTCCTTCTGGTGAGGAGTTTGCTGATCCTGTAGGTGATGCTGCTGCTGATGTTCCTCCACCATCGACTTTAGATGACTTTGACATTCGTCATATTTTGGAGTCTGTCGTGACCGTTCAGGCTGCTCATGGTTAGATTTTGGTGGACATTCTTGATGAGATTCGTTCTTTACGAGCAGATTTGGCATTTCTTCGACGTTCGTCTTCGCCACCTCCTTTTGATGATGGATTTTGATTTGTCCTTTGGCATTCCGTCACAAAAAGGGGGAGTAGATTTTGTATCTAGTTAGGGGGAGTTTTGGAGAGTTTGAGACTTTATTTTTGTGAGCCTGTGGAGATTAGATTGTATCTAGATGCTTCACTTTGTCCTTATTGTTTTTGGCTCTTGATGTATTCTTATTAGGGGGAGATTCTTTTTATGTTTCTTGTTTCACTGCTTATAGACTTATGATTATGAGTTATTCATTGATATTTGTCTGTATTTTGTGTTTTGTGAAATCAAGATTTTTATTTTTGTTTACTTGTATTTTCCACACATACGTTTATGCGTTTTGTTTAGTGTTTTAGGAAATATACAGGTTGATTCAATTGAGCTACTGTCTACACTTGCAACTGATGGATAGTAGTTAGGATTGGATTTGTTATAATGGGCATATTTTTACAAAGGGCTTTTCTTTGTAAACTTTGAGCTTTTAGTTGTGTTTTGTCATGGATTTCCAAAGGGTGAGTTTGTTAGGTTCTAAGTACTTAGGAACTAATGTATTAGAACTCTAATGTGTATTGTTGGCAAACCATGATCAAAACAGGTGGCTAGTTATGTTTAGACTTGCTCAAAGTATGTTATTTATGTAAAGTTGGAATCGAGTTAACTGCAGAAGTTACTGTGCATTTTTGCCTGGTTCGATCGATCGAGAATCAGACTCGACCAATCGAAAGTCGTGCATATTGTTTTTTCTGCAGAATTTCCAACTCAGCCCTAAGCCCATATGACGTGTAGGGTTTTATGTTTTGCCCTAGGTATAAAAGGTAAACCCTAGTCACGTTTTTGAGGTTGTTTAGATTGCTGTTTGTGTGAATCTCTTGTGAGATCTGAGAGGTGCTTGCCTTCACACAAGCTTAGGATTATCAGAAAGGAGATTTCTTCTAGAACTTGATGATCATTCAATTGCTGCCATAAGAGCTCAAAGATACACAAGCGGGAGTGCTTGTACTTGCTGGAGAATCCAAGAAAGAAGGAGTCCGTGGTCTCGGAGCTTGCACGTGGTCATGTCAGTAAGTTTCTACTAGTGGGTAGTAATAGGATGTTAGAGGTTTAAGTCGCTATTGTACAACTTCAATTCTTTCATAGTGGATTCAGGTTTACCTTAAGGATAGTTAGGTTAAATCATCCCCAGGTTTTTTACAGGTTTGGTTTTCTTGGGTCATCATATCTTTGTGTTTTTATATTCCGCACTTTACATTGATACGATTATATGATTGTGTTAACCTAGATCTAGAATTTGGACTAAGTAATAACTTGACTTGTTAACTAGGTTAATCCAATTGTGCTTTAAGGGGTCTAAATAACTCAACAAGATCATCAATATGTAAAGTCGTGCAATCTATTTAATAGTTATGTGTCTTTTTTGTATGATTTAATAACTCAAGTGATGATGTAAAAATATGAATTGTCTTATAACTGACATGTAATAGGAAGTAGGAGATTCCTTCAACCAAATTTAGAGGAAAAAATTCAACATACTAATACTATCATTATTTTCTCAACAAAAAAATAAAAAACTATCAATATTTGAAATCCAAAGCTTATTATTCTAATGAATTGAGATTATCTTCCATCACCACAGGTGTACAAGAATGATGACTTTATATGAAGGTTGTCATCTCGACAGGGCGAGTTTATAGTCTTATATTATAATATATAACAAAGAAGCAAATGATCAATCTTGTAGCTTCCTTATAGCTATCAAGATTTTTTTTTTTTTTTTTTTCGCTCGTGTATCAGGTATATGAATTTTCTTTCTTTAATTATCATTGTCTTTATACTATGAAGCACGGGTGCGTTTTGAGATTCGGGTGCGGGTGCGGAAGCGGGTGCGGGAGTCGGCAATTTTTGAAAAAGTAAGGTGTGGGTGCGGTGGGGTGCGGCGATTAAAAAATTATTAAAAATATATTTATTTATATTTTTAATATATTGCTAAACATACTTTTTTCACATTATATAAATATATATCAAATTTAAGAGCAATAGTAAATAATAACTAGAATACAGAGAACGGGAGAGAGCCTAACCGAAGAGCAATACTTTTTTTTTTTTGAATTTCGGCCGGTATCGGCAGATTTCGTTCGGTATCGGCCGATATCGCCGGTATCGGTTTGCGCCTGATACGTACCGATTCGGGTTGAATCGACGCGAATCGCGCCGAAAAAATTAGTTTTTTAATGCCCGACGCGACACGGACGCGCAGGCAACGGCGTCGCCTGCGTGTCCCCACGTCGGGCCGCGTCGGACACGGGTGTGGCGGCCCAAATGCCGCACCTGTGCTTCCCAGATGTACTACTGAATAAGATTTTTGTAGCCAACACTACTCACAATAAAGACCTACAGGCTTTACAATTTACATGTTGAAGAGATTTTAGAGCTAGTATAGGATGGCAACAACTTTGCATGGAAAAAAATATATTTACCTTATAGATTTTAGTTTTCGTTGAATATTAAGATTTATTTATAAAAGAGCTGAAAAATAAAAGGAGGAGGCTTCAGATTATGCTGACGGCCCAACAAACAGACTGAGGCCGACCTGTCCAGTTACAAAATAGAGCCTAATGGGGTCTGGGCTACACAGTGAGCTTACCAAGTCTTGACGCATAAAGCAAAAGAACAAGCATCAAATTTCCTACTCAATAATTTGATGCCTTCCAACATGGGATCAATGGATCAATAGGGGAGAGCTTCTTGTTGCTGAGTCTTACTCTGTTTCTTTCTTATACATTCCCATATCACATAGAATTGTATCTTGGAAGTAGAAATCATGTTGGTCCTCCTTATGAATGCCAAGGTAAAGGCCTAGAACCATGATCATTTTGACACACAAAATATGTGCCCAAATGCACACCAAGGACCAAAGCAGGTTTCAATACTAGTCAAGCCTGATGGTCAATGTTAGAGATATTAGGTTTATGTGTATTGGTTCAAGAGGCCCAATTATATTACTATATATATGCCTAATTCTAGCTCTTAGTCACTCTATATACTCAGTTCAGGGTTCATTGTGACATAAAAATTTAGATTACAATGAAGAAGTAGCCATCAGAGGTTAACATGGCCAGAGGCCCAAAGTCCACTACCATAATTGCATATGGTTAATAGGGGCCCAATTTAAAATCCATTTTCGATGAAAAGGATTGTGCACATTATTTTTTTGATTTGATCTTGGATTGTGCACATTCGATGTGCTATATAGGCAATCACTCTCCATAACCTTTAAGTATGTTTCAGTTAGTTCAACTGGTAAAGTTTCTAATGGTTGTACAAGAGTCTGGTATTCAATCTCCGTCTACACCAAAACTGATTGGTGTCTTGGTTTGATAATAAAAAATTATTATTAGGAGTGGACGCCATAGGTTGAAACTCTCTCAAAAAAAAAAAAAAAAAAACTCTCAATAACCTTTATTATGATAACAATAGCCTAGCCGAGAAAGATACTTAGTACATAATTAGATCTATAATTATGTTAAGATTGTGATTGGTATACTATATTAAAAAATAATTTCAAAGGGGTGAGTTCATGTAGTTTCAAAGAGTTATTCAAATCTTATCTTATCTATTAAGCTCTGTGTGTGTGTGTGTGTATATATCTACTGAAATTACTTTTTTTGCCTCAACAATAACAACTAATAACAATCTGATACTTATGATTTGTTGTGAAAATATTGTAGACATAACATTTTTTATATCTATTACGCAAGTGTATCTTCTTCTTCTTCTTTTTTTGGCTGTAGAGAGAATACACAAGTGTAACTTAATCAATGCTTAAAGTTTCGGTCCTTGTGATTCACGATTGCAAGCAAAACCAATCAGAATTTCCTAGTCAGCCTGACATTGAATCAAGCCATTTCTAGTCTTTGATACTCATTTTCTTAAGAGGAAGATAGTCTTGGTCGTTATGATTCAAAAATGTCGGTGTAGTACTTTAGCAGAGAAAAATGACTGGACTACGAAGACCCGTGCCTCACGATGTTAAGTCTAGTCTTCCCCAGCCCCCTATTTCGTGTGTGTGTTTCCTGGCAAGTTTGAAATACTCATGGGAATGCAGGGACAAATATTATCACCTACAGCTACCATATAGACTCACTCAATCAGTAAACAGTAATTTATAGGAAAAATCCTTAGAGAAGAAAACCAAAGGTGTACATTGAAATCAAACTAGATAACGTTTCCTAAGGAGCCTTTATTCCATGCCTAGAAACCATTTTCGAAATGGGCAATGTTAATGGATACCGCTTATATTGCTAAAAATTAAGAACAATAAAAAAATAATTTCTGAATTACTGCTCATACCTAAAATACTGTTTATTTGCCTATTTGCACTATTCATGTCCCATGAACAATGCAATAGGCATTGGTTTAAAAAAAAAAAAAAAAAACGTCTGAAACGCAAAACGTCCCAAACATGTACGTGATCTGAACTCCACCTTAGTGTTAATAGAATAAGAGGTACGTACTATCATTTTAAATGGCATGAGAAGTGCCAATAGAATAAACCCACAATGTTGGCAGTAATATTGATCCAGAAGGTTCAATAATCCTGTACCAAATATCTAAATAAACCCAAATGTTCACAACAATTGTGTATAAAGTATAATATATAATTTGAAATTGTATTTACTTGTTTGCTTTAAATTTGAATCTTGAGTTTACGTTTAGGGGTAAAAGAGAAAAACAGTTTATAATTAGTTAGACAAAAACCAATTAACCAATCTATAAAATATTAGTGGGTATTAAGTATATTTTAATTTGGATTGCTATAAAAGTATTGTATACTATTATCTTGAAAAAAAGATCTGAGATTCAATCCTTGGTTACACTAAAAATTAACTAGTGTCTTGGTCTAATAATAAAAAGCTATCATCAGGAGCAGACGCTATAAGTTAAAACTTTCAACTATAAGACCAACAATTATAGAGCTTTGCATCACTTGTGGGCCTTAGGAAATTGTCCAAATGGCCTAAACCAAAGTCAGTCCTATGAATCATAATAGTGGTTTCCTAAGTTAAAGTTCAATATATTAGATTCACAACTTATATGAGGGGGTGAAATATTAGAAAATTCCGAATGAGTGACGTACATAAAATCTCATATTTCCATTGCCCATTCTAATTTTCCACCAAGAACATTGGGTCAAGTTTTGCAATTTTGAGCTTTGAAATCAAAAATCGACTTTATTACTCCGGGACTTTCAAATGTTGGTACTGGAAATTGGCAAAGAGGAGTGTTATAAAGACTTGGTAATGTCATCGATGCCCAGAATTTTAATATTGTCAATGAATAATGAGTCAAAGGTATCTTAATGTGGAAATTTTACTAAAATATATGGTTTGGTTGTAATCAAAATAAGTGGATTTATTTTATCCAAAGAAATGTGGATTTATTCTCATAATTATATTGAGAATTAAATTCAATCACGTGGTTTATTAGTCAATACGAATGTGCAGTCATATGATTGGTTTTAATTGGGAAGCCTAAGGTTTTAGTCTTTCAAGCTATTTCACCTATTTAATAGGTTAAATTAATTCATCTTCTAGAGGAAATACAATATTACAATATTAGCTAGTATTTATAATATTGTAAATACTAGCTAATATTTATACAATATTAGCGGCCAAAGAATGACTCATTGTCAAGAATTCCAGTCTCGACCCCTTCAATAAGTCTAGGTCTAACTGTGTACGTACTTCATCAACCATCCACCTTGCGATTTTATTAAAACTCAACCTCCAATAATAGACCACTTTGTTAATTTTTTTTTTTTTTTTTTTAAAACAATGAAACCTCCATTGGCTGTCGCCTTATTCCACACAGTTTAATCACCCTAATGTATTGGAAGCTGGCAAAGACTAGTGTTCTAAAGACTTTTTTTTTTTTTTTTAATTGTGTTCTAAAGACTTGGTAATGTCATCGCTGACCAGACTAGTAGCCCAACTGATGGGTCTTAGCTGTGCTGAGTTGTAGCAAGTTTATGGGTCTTTGTTTTCTCTATCATCAAGAGAGAGAGAGAAAGATAAAGTGCTGTATGGGTCAATTTTTTGAGTTTGTCGCATATTTTAACTTGACTAGTTTGGTTTCTTTTTTTTTTTAATTAAAAATAAAAATTGGTTAGCTAGCCAATACTTTATTTATTTTTTTAAATAATAGCTAGTCCAATACTGATGCTCGTAATCTATATCTATATATTACTAAAAACTGAAACGTAGAATTTAATATTGCTACGTTCACGTTGAGCCTCGTCAGCAATTATGTCATTTTTATCTTCTTTTTTGTATTTGTCCAACAATTTTAAAATAGTTTTTATCAATTATAAAATCCTAATAAATATAAAATAAATCCCACCCCTATCTCCACCATAAAGCCCACTTCTTATAAATTTAATTCCACCATAAAGCTCTATCTATCTCTATATTTTCATAAAATCTAACAACCAGGAAATCTGTGGTGCCCATGTAACATATATTGTGGGGGCCAAGACTGGTAAATCACCTTAGACATTGGTCTTGGCCATGGACACACATTTGTGATTATCAAAAAAAAAAAAAAAAGAAAAAAAAAGCGTGACCTTTGTGTTTCAACTTTCAAGTTTCAATAAGTGAGATCAATTTCACACTACTCTATAGCAATAATTAATCTTATAAGTAATCAATATTTTTTTAATAAAACTGATTGAATTGAATGAGAATAATTTGTAAAGAACCGAATCTCAATTGGTTTAAATGTTTCATTTTATGGCCAGAGGCCCAAAGTCCACTGCCACAATTGCGGATGGTTAACGTGGGCCCAACTTAAGATCCATTTCCGATGAAAAGGACTGTGCACATTATTTTTTTAATTTGATCTCAGATTGTGCATATTCACTGTGCTATATAGGCAATCACTCTCCATAATGTTTATTATTATAACAATAGCCTAGCTAGGGGTGTACTCGGTTCGGTTCGGCCGGTTTATATGTGTATGGCCAACCAAAATTGAATATTTCGTTTGGTGAAATTCTCAACAGAAATCAACCAAAATGGCTAGAAATCAATCGGTTACGGTCGGTTTTTGGTTTTGCAAAGAGAGGGTTATTGAGATTTCTAAAACCCTAACTTTAATCACGTAAAAAAAAACAAAAAAAAACAAAGCAATAGAGCAACAAAGAGAGAGAGAGAGAGAGAGAGAGAGAGAGAGTTGTTGAACAAAGCAGAGCGACAAAGAAAGAAAAGAGAACAATCATATCATGAGAAAAGAAGGAAGATGATCGTGTCGGAGGCTGGCATGTGGAGGTTGGTGGCAGAAAGAAGATTCGGAGTGGCTATGGAGGCCAGTGTGTGATAGGGACCGTTGAGGCCAGTGTGTGAGCTTCCATAGTTAGAGAGAAGAGAGAGGCATGGCCATAGAAGTTAGAGAAGAAAAGAAAAGAATGAGGTGTTTGAAGTGAGAAGCGTAGAGAGTAGGGGTTTTTAAAATAAAAAAAAAAAAAAAAATTAATGCATAAAACGATGTAGTTTTGTGTTATAAGAAGAGAAAAAGTTAAAATCTTATTATCATCAGGGTTTGAACTTGGGCCAAGTGTTTTCACAAGCGTGTCTTACCACTAAAAAGTGTGGTCTTCTTCTCAAAATATTTTGTGCATAACAATATTTAATACATATAGTTGGTTTCGGTTGTATGAAATGAAAACTAAAGCCAAACCTCACTGAAACCAAACCAAAATTTTGGACATGGTTTCGTTGGTTTCAGCCGATTTTTTCGGTTTTTTAGTTTTGCGCACACCCCTAAGCCTAGCCCAGAAAGACTCTGTTTTGGTACATAGTTAGATCTCTAATTACGTTAAGGTTGTGATCGGTATACTATATTAAACAATTATGTCAAAGGGGCTAGTTCACGTAATTTTAGCATTTTCTCTTTGTCTTCTATAACACGGCCTCTAAAATACTAGACCAGTTGAAACCTAACCCAATCATAACATTAAATTGTTTAAAAGAAAGACGTTGTCAATGTTCTAAATCATCAATGATGATTAATTTTCCCTAATAACTTAAGACCTTAATTTTTGTAAAACAATATTTTACATGTGGTTAAGTAACCATTATATAAATTTAACTTAATAAAACATAATTTTTTATTAAGCAATGCATCACATGGTCATAATGCTAGCTTTCTATATTCTTCACAATCCAAATTTATTATTAATGAGATGCTATATATTATAACAAATTTGACACTTGTCAAAAGTTTACTAGCATATGTTAACAAACCATTTTAGAAATTTTTTTATTAAAACTTGTCAAAAGTTTTTTTTATCTCAACTAATTGACATATTATTCTTAAAAAAAAAAAAAAAACTAATTGGAATCTGAAAATTCGTTTAGAACCCTTTTGCAAATTGTTTAACCTAATTTATTGACCAAGTGATTACTTAGATTAATTTTCAGATCTAGGTTAAACACAAACATATCATATCATACAAAGATGCAGAAAAGTAACTAACACCACGATATGATTACCTAGGAAAACGAATTAAACTAAACGTTTCAAGGTAAAAACCTGAAGAGGATTTAACTTAGCTATTCTTAAGGTAAACCAAATCCACTATAAGAGAATTGAACTTTTTACACAAGATTTAACCCTAAATCTAATGCTACTTCCAGTAGTAACTTACTAACACGACAACGTGTAAGCTACGAATCCACGGAATCTTCCTCTTCTGGGATTTACAGCAACAAAAGCCTCCTTGCTTGTGACTTTAAGATTACACTCAAAGGTTTCAGATCACCTTCACTTGTTGATCTTGATGCAGCAACTTCAGATCTATTGGATCTAATGATATGAGAATGATTTTCGGTAGTAACTTTGAAAGAGGAAGGCACAATACCTCTTGGATCTCACAAAAGCACCTCCAAAGTCTCTTCAAAAGCTCTTCAAAATGTGGCAAGGGTTTCCCTTTTATATGTGAAGAAGTTTAGATGAAACCAGGGGCAGAGGGAAGGGGGGGGGGGGGGGGGGGCAGGTGCCCCCCCTGAAATTTCAATTTTTTTTGGAACTAATATGGTGCCCCCCCTGAAATTTTAATTTTTTTTGGAACTAATATGGTATGTATGTCACCCATGCCCCCCGACACAAAAGACATTAGGCTGTAGTTGTACAGAAGATGCAAATCCTAATGCCGTATATAAGAAAATAGGAATCATAGGGGAATGGTGCTGACATAAGGAAATAGAAATTATAGGGCAATGGGGCTGACCTAATTGATTAAAAAAAAAAAAAAGAAGAAGAAAAGAAAAGAGGATCATACTGCCAAAATAAAAAGGAATTACACAACCTAATACTAATACTAATAGGACTCTATAAAAATATATATATAATATAAAGGAGTAAAGGATGCCTCACAATAAAAATAAAAAATAAAAAAAAATTCTTTTGATACCAGTCTCTTTCAATTTAAACCTTAGAGTTTTTGAAAGCATTCAACACTTAAAGGAATTGGACAGCTTGTTGAAAAGATGGTAGAAATGAAAATGGATGTTTCATATCTATTGGTTTACTCATTAGTGACCTTGGCATTGATCTTACTAGTTGCAACAGCTACTATTGAAAGAGTTTTTTCAGCAATGAACATAATTAAAAATCGACTACACAATCGAATGGGAGATCAATGGATGAATAATTATTTAGAAAGATATATTTAAGACTATTGAGTGTGAAAAAATCATGCAGCGGTTTCAAAATATGAAAAATCTTCGAGGACAATTGAGTAAATTAAGCTAAGTGTGAAAAGCCAAATTAAAGTTTACATTTTATGTTAGATTCTATATGACAATTACATTAGCATATAGTTGCTTATTTATTTTGTTATTAGTATTGATTAATTTTTTTAGATTAGTTTTTTACTTTTAATCTTATCTTTTAATCTTGCCCCCCCTAATCTAAATTCCTGGCTCCGCCACTGATTGTTACGTGCATGGAAGAAGAAAACAGAGTGGTATTGTTATCATCACTGCGCTCACTAGTAGCTGTGTGCAGTTTGATTGAAGCTAAAAAAGAATGTGGAGGCTGAAGATAGGAAAGGGCAGCAATGACCCTTACCTCTTTAGTACAAATAACTTTACCGGAAGACAAACATGGGTGTTTGACCCTGAGGCTGGTACACCAGAAGAGCGAGCTGAGGTTGAAGAGGCTCGTCAAAATTTCTATAAGAATCGACATCAAGTCAAGGCCAGTAGTGATCTTCTCTGGCGAATGCAGGTACCCTCCTACCTCTCCTCTCTAACTCCTCCATCTGCACCAATATTGTTTTCTCTACAGTAAAAGTAGTAGTGATTTTTCTGTCACTACTCGTAACTATTTTGGGTAGCAATATTTGACATGATGAAAAGTTTAGTTATTTACTTTTTTACAAGTACAAGTTAGTATCTAGTATAAATAAATTTTCTTTGACAAGATTAATAAATTGGTCAAATTTCATACTGACATGCCTGACCCTTAATCAACCAAAAATGACTTGGTTCATTATTCATGTCAAGACTAGTGGACCCATTTTAACATGTTGCGCAACAAGGGAAACTCTAATATTAATTATTGTGATTTGGAAAACTCAAAAAAAAAAAAAATTATTGTGATTTGGAGTTAGCAGAAGAGTATTCACAAGAATAATAAAATAAAACATCCACAAGAGACAATGATATTTAAAGTAGTTCGGCTAATTCCATGCTTACTTACACATTCAACCCCAACTAAAATATCCACTATCAACGGTATGGATTACAATGACATTAATCAACACTCACAACTCATACAAACAACATTTACAAATCTCATCAACATAAACTCAAAAACCTAAAGTCCCAATACACCTAATAACTCTCTCACACTAAAAAGAAAAAAAAAAAAAAAATCTTAACACACAACTAGATAATCTTTCGACCTCAAAAATCTACCAAATTTCTTTTCAAAGAAACTCGATCATGTTTATCTAAGAGCCTTTCACCTCTCCCCATATGGGAGGAACCCTTGGCAAAAGTCACCAAACTTTTTGCAATGATGTCTACTTATAGGGCTCCAAATATCTATATCTATATTTATATATATATAATAGACGAAGCTGAGAGAAAGTTAGTTCCTACATTTAAGGACGTGTTGACAAATAGGATAACTGCCTATTTAATATTCAGACACGTATACAAGTTTAAAAAAAAAAAACCGTACGTTACAATGGATGGTTTTTTAACCCTGCCACGTCTGACAATTAAAAACCAAGAAGGCTTACAATCAAAATAAAGTCCGTTTAAAAAAAAAAGAAAAAAACTATTTCGGTTAAAAAAAACCCTAGCCGTTTGTTTTCATCAGATTACGTTTAATATCTTCTCTCTCTAAAATAAATCACCTACCAACACTGCGACACAGAGAAAGGGAAGAAGGGGAAAAAGAGATTGGGATCCAGTGGACGTTCGTACGGCCGGCCATCACGATTTGATCTTCTGCTCTGTTTCATCTCTTCTCTGCAACAAAATTTTCCTAAAGGTCAGCATCTTCCTTTTCTGTATATCTGTTTTTAAAAAAAAATTCCTGCCGAATTTTCTAGGGTTCTTCTTTGACTCCTTTTGAAAAATATATGGGTTTGTTTCTTTTTCTATGCAAAAATTATAATTTCGGGTTTATACTACATAAATAACCATCTTAGTTTTCTATATATCTGTTTTTCAAAAAACAATTCCTGCTGAATTTTCTAGGGTTGTTCTTTTGACTCCTTTTGAAAAATAGATGGGTTTGTTCCTTTTTCTATGCATAAAATATAATTTCGGTTTTATGTCCTGGTAACATAAGGGATTTTGCCCTTGATTTTGCCATCGTCAAACCCATTCCCAATTTCTGTTTTATGGTTTTTAACTTTTATTTTTATTTTTAAATTTTTTTTAATTTGAGGTCATATCTGATTTAGATTGGGTTATTCTTTTTTAATATATGTGCTTCTGAACGTTTGTTTATTTAATTAATAACTTTTCAAGCTCTTTGAATTGCCGCCTCTCCTCTCTCCTTACTGTTTGTGCTAAAAAATCATGTTCCCTGTTTTATTGTGAATGTATATTTGTTTTAAAGAATCAGTGAATTTTTTTTGACAGTATATTATGTTTTTATTTTTCCCTTATTGTATTTGATTAAATAGCCAATATATTGCTTAAAATTATGTCGTTAAATATTTAGGGATTAATTCTTAAAGACTGTTGTGTGGTATACACATTAATATTTTGATTAGTTTGTTTATATTTAGAATAAAACTTTTTATTCTTCTGTTTTGAACAGAATTTCAGTAACTGATACATAGTAGAGCATAATGCCAATCTAGACTCAATTCTTATCCTTGAGCATAATCTCTTGCTAACAGAACTTTGTGATTTTTTTAAGGTTCCACCTTATTATGGCTCACCATATATTCATCGAGAATGAACAATCACAAAACAAGTGATACCTACTTTCAATTATCTTTTTGCAAAGAACACACTGAGTATCAAGATTAGTACCCCATCATTGTAGACTTAATCTATTGTGGATATTTTTTCTTCCTAATACAGTTTGATGCACCTGCACAAAAATGTCATTGTTTTCTCGGTAATCTAAATTAGCATATTTTCCCTTCGATATTAGTTTGTAGTTTATATACTGTAGCTGTAGAAATATGTGTAAGTTAGAATTTAGTTGACTCAACCTATATCATCCTTTTCTGACTTATAAATAACTCTCTCTCTTTCTCCACAAATTTATTGGTTTTTTCCTTTCTCCCATTAATTTGAGATCGATATACAACTAAATCAATGCAGTTGTTCCAATAGAATTCATCTTTTGAAAATAACTTTCAAATATTATCATTTTGGTTTATTATCATTTACTGTTTTCATAATTTTCTATTAAGGTTTGTGCCTATGAAAAACTTTTTGAACAATTTGGTGGGTTATTCCTATGAAAAGCATGATAACTATGAGTTTTGAACTACTAATTGCTTATCCAGAAAACACTATTAGATATATACAGATAAGGAAGAGTTTCTTAGAAAAGAAAATTAGAGTTTAAATGAGAACCTATATCCAAAAAAATTGCCACTACCAGTAAAGGTTTTTATTTTTTATTTTTTTATTATGGGTTGTAGGGCTAAGAAAGTTGAGAGTTATGGCACAAACATGGGTTATGAAAACAAGTTTGAGTGATTGCTTACATGTGAAGAGTATTAAAATAATGATGAGGTGTTTGGCTCAGTTATTGTGGCTGTGATTTACTTATTTGTTCACAGTCAAGATTGTCCAATATATTTTAGAAGAAAGAAAGTATAGAAAAGACAAAGACAAGCTGAATGTCAAAGGGTTCAAGTGAGGTTTGACATGCATTGTAAGACAGGTGGTGAAGATTAGCTCTTTTTTAGTAGGATTTCTAGATGTTTCTTGCATGTTTATAAAGCTTGCCAAGGTGGTGAAGGGAAATTTTTAATTATTCAAGTAGGACGTAATGTTTGTTATAAATGGGTTTAAATTTTGAATGGAGTTTCAATGTAAAGAAGACATGTCTGTAGTTGGGTATGACGATAATGATGATGGTGGTGGCAACAATGTTCCCTCATCAAGTAGTTTTCTCATCTTATTATTGCAATTTTTTACCAAAAGCACTGTTTTTCACCCTAAAAAAAATCTGATTGTGATTTTTTTTTTTTCCAGCTAGCCTGGATTCCTTATGTTAATACTTACATATCATTCATGTTGGGCTGGCTGTGTTTGGTTTCAGAAATATTGGAGTAATGTAATGTACTATTGGATTGGTTCTGATTAAGGTATTTGGGTGAGAATTCATTTTGTTCTGGATCATTAACCAAATCCAAATTAGTTTAGGTTGTAATGAAACTGTAAGTAGTATGTCAGTATAGACTTTTTTAATATTAAATAATCACATAAGAACTTTTGCGGTGGAATATAGACTCAACAAGTCTATGTGCTCAGTGCTCTGTACCTTAAGTGATCAAATAGTGATCACCTTAGTTTTTACAGAATAATTAAGCATAATCCTCACATGAAGCTTTTTGTGTGTGTTTCTTTTGGACAGTAAAATATATTTTACTGTGAAGGATACTTTGATGAACGTTTCGTTCATTTTTTTTTTTTTTTATAATCTTTTTTTATATAGGTTAGGGAAGAGTTTTAGACTTGCTTTTTTTTTTTCAGCTAAAAGTACTTGCCTCTTTGTAGTAAAAAAGATTTCTGCTAAGGTTTTGGACTTTCTTACTATCAAGGATACTTTGATGAATGTTTCTTTCATTTTTTTTTTTCCTCTTTTTTATATAGGTTAGGGAAGAGTTTTGGACTTGCATTTTCTTTTCTTTCCTTTTTTTTTTAGCTAAAAGTACTTGCCTCTTTGTAAAAAAAAAAATTCAGCTGAGGTTTTGGACTTTCTTTCTTCAAGCCAGTGAGTTAGACTGCTTAGATTTGGTGCAAATGTGAGTTGGGTATTTTGTCATTTGATGGATTGTCTTGAATGTGTTTGATTATTGTTGTCAATCAAACTCACATTAGAGTTGTGAATGAGATTTACACTACTTTGACTCAAAAGAACAAAAAGCCAAGCCATCTCTCAAAAGTCTTTTTAAAGAACAGAGAATGCCAAGAAGAAATTTGCACTTGACCATAAATTAGGATTTAATATTGGATTACTTCAAAGAATTATGTATACTGTTTAATCTATCCTTTGGAATTTTTTTCCCAGTTTCAGGCTTCTTTTTTTCCTTCTTCCTTGGGTAAACAATATTGAACTTCTTCTTTTCTTTGTTTGCAGCTTCATCCTGATGCCAAACTCAGTATTTACTGTCAAAATCAAAGTTTGTGAGGGAATTTGTAGCTTGAAAGTGGATGGATTTATTTCATCTTTGATTACTATGTTTTTAGTTATTTTAATTTTTCGACTAAGTCAATATAGTGCATTTAATTGTATTGTGGTTGTTTGGATCAGTTTATATATCTGCTTAAATGCATCAAAATTTTCCTTATAATGTCTATTGAATTTTGCATAAGAGTTTGTATCATGACTATAGTGTAGTGATGTCAAATATGGATCACCAGTTTTTTCATATTTTCAAGGTAAATTTTTAAAGCAGTAAAGCACAATCTTGATATAGAAGTTTGATAATCTTATACAAGTTGTTTTGGTATTGCATGTCATATTATATAGGCTATTGTTTTCTTCTCATCATCTATTGAGTTTTTTTTTTTTTTTTTTTGAGAAAATCTTTTGAGTAGTTGAATGCATGTTCAGTTGCTTAATGGAACACTATGGTGTTTTACCCAAGAAATATGATAAGTTAAGACACTTTGTTTTTTTGAAATAGTATTCCATGGTTCAGATAAACAGATGTAACAATCTAAATTTTTCTTTCCATTTCTTCTCCTCTCCTCTCTTCACTTTTTTTTTTTTTTTAAGAAACATAATGATATCAAATTCTTATAACTTTATTACTTCTAATGAAACCATTTTTACAATTATACAGAGGTTATCATTTTCACCTCTTCTATCTTTTGAAAAAAATTCATTTCCAAAAGCAAACAAAAAAGGAGGAAATTATAAATGCAACTCATGATCAGATAAAAAAATTTTGTTAACAAACTTTTACATTGAGAGGCGATCCGAAAGAAAATGGAATGAAAGGGAAAATAGTTTACAAAATAAACTTACCCAGGCTAGGAAATCTAGGGAAATGGTCATTGCTCAAAAGAGGGAAAAAAAAAGGAGGGATAGAACGACATTAAACTATAATTTGTGTATACACCAATTGTACACTATCTTTCTCATAATGTATACTAATGATGTACAAGATATCTCAGATTTAGTAGTAAGCAGAAAATTACTAATTTTGCGAAAATCTTAGCGTCAAATATTTTGTGCTTCTGACCGTTCGTTTACTTAATTAATGACTTTTCAAGCACTTCAAAAATTGATTTTATTAGCCAAATTTCTCTTATACTTATGAGATTTCATATGATCCCGCGCTTAGCGCGGGTTAAACACTAGTATATATAATAGACAAAGCTGAGAGAAAGTTGGTTCCTATATTTAAGGGCGTGTTGACAAATAGGATAACTGCCTATTTAAAATTCAAACACGTATACAGTTTTAAAAAAAATAGTCGTAATGCTTGGCTTTTTAGACCTGCCACGCTACAACACCGTTTAAAATCATCTCACTATAAATAACAAAAAAAAAACCGGTTAAAGTTAAAGAGTACACATAAATAGAAATATAGAGAGGAGATGAAATCGAGAGAAAGGCTATGAAGACACGGAGAAAGAAAGAGGAAAAGAGAGAGGCGATGAAGACACGGTGAAAGAAACAAAAAAAGAGAGAGGATCCTGCCTCCGCCAGTCTCCTCGCCAAACTACGACCCCCAGAACTGCAGACACAGAGTCTCTTCCGTTCCAATTCGCCTTTTCCTTCGACAAATTCAGCCATTCTCTCTGTCTTTCTTAAAATCAAAAACCCTAACCATTGAGTTCTCTTTCCATTAGCCCAGCCTCCACCCATATACCGCTGGGAAAAACCCCACTTAAAACATCAAGCGGTTGGAAGTAAAGCCTTAATCCCAATCAACCCGATTAAAAGGAAAAATAAAAAAAGAAAAAACTTCCATTGCCCATGTATCCATAGTTTGCAATCAGAGAACGTCTTCCAATTTCTCTACCGGTTAGTTTTCTCTTTACTTTTCAGTTTGTGCATTAATTATGATCAGTTTTTAATAATTTGGTTGGCTTCTTTTTTTATTTAACTTTCTGGGTTATATTTTTGATTAAGGTATTTGAGTTAGATTTGGTTTTGTTTTGGGTATTTGGTTAAATTGATGTGTGGGTATCTATTTATGGTGCCTGGTTAAAAATAGAGCAATAGATTATTCTACAAAAAAATATAAGCCACACGAACAGGGTAGGAATAAAAAATGGCAATTGGGCTTTTTCCTTATCTAGGTATTTTAGAAGTATTAACGTGGATCTCTTTGAGGGATGCTGTTATGATCTAGGTTTTTCGATTAGGAGTAGTTTTGTTTAATTAGTTTAAATAGATGAGTTAGATTTGGGTTTGAGGGATTTTGGTTAGAAGTTGTTTTGTTTAGGGTGTCTGAACGCAGAGTGTTTGTTAAAATGCCTAGGTGTTTTGCTCTTCTTTTTCTTCTTTTTTTAGAATTTGATTTTTGATAACATACCTCCTATTTCATTTTGCTAGCCCCTAATAGAAATGAATAATAGGATGAAATTACCCTTTAAATTTAACTTTTGTGATTTTACTTTACTGTTATATAAATCTCCACGTGGAACAAAGTCTAACTGAGGAAGAAGCTAAGTTGGTTCTAAGTAGTAATGGAAGTTGTAAAAGTAGAATGCATGGATCTTTTTAACGCTCTCTGATTTATTATTATTTTGTTGCTTATTGTGTTGATGTTAAGGACTTAATGTCAAATTTATTTTGTATAGGTACTATTATTTTAGTCCTGGGCACAATTTGATGTGTTTTGATGTCTGTGTTTGTGGTTCACAAGTAGAAGGATATCACTCCACTGGATGTGAATGGCGATGTTGGGGTCTTAGACAAAGATGGTGAGGTACATGTCTTTGATATCACGGTTTCTGATTTCTTTTTATATCAAGTAGTGATAGTTAGTTTCTTTGAAAGCACTCAAACTTAGTTTTGTTTGTAGAAAAAACTAAGCAAAAAAGGACTGCTAACTTATTGGTTTCAGTTTTGTTCAATATTTTTATTTGTTACTTACATTTTTTTTTTCCTTTTTAGTTATTGTGCAAAGTTTATTCCTTTTTCCATAAGGATTATGTCAGTGATATGCCTCCTTTTTTTTCCGTACAGATAAATCACCTATGGTGGAGTTTTATGCTTTAAAACATTGAAACAGTGAAAGCTAATCGCAAGCAACAAATGCAATTAGTACTTTCCTAAGTCCAACAATTTCTTCTTTTCTATTTTGTTTAGTGACATTTAGTGCTGCCACTATTTAACTAAAAGTGAGTTGGTACTTCCTTTTTTTGTTTTATTGAAATTATTTACAATCTGTGGAGTCGAAGATAAATGCTACGTTAATGGAAAATTGTTTTGATGTATCATGTAACTTCAATTTGTTTCGCTCAAGGACAATTAGTGGCGCCCCTATTTAACTTCAGCTGAGTTTTGTTTTATTGAAGTCATCTACAATTTGTGGAGTTGAGGATAAATGTTATGTTAATTGAAAATTTTTATTGATGTAGCATGCAACTAATTAGCAAATGCCATTAGTGTTTTAAGTAATTCTAATTGAATATTTAAATGCAATTCTTTTTAGTAGACAAAAAGTTGTTACTTCATGTTATTGCTTTAACATATGTTTCACATTCATGTTCACTGTGGTTAACATGTTTATATACACTGTAGCATTTATCCGTGTATGTATAAATTAATGAATTTTATGGGGGATGGATGAGCAATTATGATTTATGCACCTCTACTCATAGCTACAAAATCATTATTCCTATTGTATTCTATGAAAGTGGTAAATTAAATTATTTCATAGAGAATCCCTATAGGCTTTAAACGCTTATATTTTGGTTGAGTTATATAATTTCTTATATGGATGCAAAAAGAGCCTTAATTTGATCATATTGTACATCATTCTTCAATATTAAAGGGGAAAAAAAGGCTCTTTATAGTTTCTTTTAAGTGGTTTCTATCCAGTATTGTATAAATTTATTTTAGAAGTTGATGGATACAATCTTAATTTTTGTCAAGTTTCTTAGAAGTGCATCACACTTTTTAGATGAATTTTTCCCACTTGGAATTTGTTGAATATAATATGGGAAACATATCATTTGGGTTCTACAACTATTTTGCTCCTGAGGAAATTTACTTGAGGTTAGGCTGAATTTTTTATAAATGTAATTGTCTTATCAAAGTTGGTGCTAAATTTGATGTCTAAACTTCTTGAATATTTTTCAGTTTTAATTTAGCCTCATTTTATTTTTCTCTTTTTGGATAAATTAGCTTCATTTGATCTAAATTATAGCTTCATTTGATCTACTTCTTCTCAGATGAAGAAGTTTTAAGATAAAGAACATGAAGCTGACAACAATCAAGTTGATTTCTCCACCAAATTTCTTCCAAGGATATTCTCATCATTCTCTTTTTAACTTTCTTTTTTTGGCTAATATTTTGTATCCATCACAGGGGATGTTACCAACCACTTTAGTTGCTAATAATATATTTGAAAGAAATATATTTGTTATTGTTGCAGTTCATAAATATACTATAATCCAATCATTTATAAATTTGATTGTGATAGTTGTCTATGTATTTAATTTGAAATTCATCCTAGGTGTTATTTATCACATGTTGCTCCTCTTTATAATTTGGTTCTCTATGTTCTTTTTATTTCGTTGTTTACAAGTTCTTTGAGGGCTTCATTTTTTAATTATTTTTCCTAGCGTTGTGATGTAAAGGTCAAAGAGTTCACAAATCACAGTGATTGAGGCATGTAATTGTGTTACAATGAATATCATAATTTAATGGTAAGTTTAGGGATTTTCCCCTTTATTTCTATTGATTTAAAATATATATATATATATATATATATATATATATATATATATATTCGAACATGTAAAAAAAAAAATATTCGAATATGTAATAGAATGTAAACTTGGCAAAGAAACAGGAAATTAGAAACAATGGGTATTTTGTTCTTTGAAACTTATTGCTCTGCATCTTGCCATCCTATATCTATGGTAAGCTTTTTTGTGGCAGACATTATTCTTTTGATGGACAATTTCTACTTGAGCATAATTCTTTTGAGAAATTTTTAATTTGCAAATTCTATTAAATAGCTTACTTGCTGCAAGTAATTTGATCTCTGCTAATTTCTATGTTTTGTGTCATACTATTTTTAATCTTAATGCAATTTTCAATTTTAGGTTGTTTAAGTTAGACTAATAGAACCACAAAAACGCAAGAGTTAGGGAGAGAAAAAACAGGTAGCTGCTTTTGTTTTTGGAAGGGATTGGGTTATTTTTAGTCTGTTTTGGGTTAGATTTTTGGGCTTTTAGGTATGAGAGCTACTTATGGGACAATCAATAATGGTATTGGTGTGGTGTTGATGGGTATGATGAGGCCTGAAATGAAGATGAAGTGCATTGTCCCAATTGTTATGGCTAGAATGCTTGGTTATGCACATTTTGATTGGTATGCCAATTGATATTATTGGTGATGCTGGTGTTAGGTAAGTTTATAGATTTTTATTTTTGTATATTTAATTTTATACAAGTATACTGAATTGTGCATTCAGTTATTGGGTGGGCTTGCTATTTGGGGTTGGTTTTTAAAGTTAATTGTTGTTCATGTTTCAATTTCAAACCACCTATTAATTCATTTGCTTAGTTACATCTTGATTCAATTTGCATAGGTAGTTTACATTTGTTCTAGAGTTCACTTTATGCGTTGACTCTACTAATTCTAAGTTCTAACTATGTCCATTGCGTTTGGATCTAGCATGCAGTTAACAATTTGAAGTTGTTTTAATTAGATGAGCTTGGCTCATTGGTGTGGTAAGCTTGACATATTAACAAGGAAAACATTCTGTTTTTTCCTCTTCATTGGAAATTGAAGAGTGAAAAAACAAAATGTTTTCAAAGTATGTGCTGTGAGTTAAGGCTATGTTTTATCTCTATAAACCCAAAACTTATTATTAAAAAAAAAAAAAAAATCACCCCAACATAGAAGGACTTTAGTTTGTGGTTAATTTGCTTTGGGTTGGTGCCTGTGTATTTTCAATGACATATGATGCTCACTATGTGTTTCATATTTTGTTTCTAGATGGACACCATTGTAACATAAGATATATATATATATATATATATTTTTTAAATTCTATAAAAGATAATTGGAGTTGATTTTAAATGGAGTGATATTGTATTTTATAGATAGCATTCCTGCAAGTACGACAAATGAGGGGCTGTACAACATGCCCTTGACAAATTTTGAATTTTAATGTATTGTTATATTAACTTAATTGTTTTCTAATTCATAAAATGATCCCGCGCATCGCGCGGGTTAAATGCTAGTATTCCTTAATGGACAAGGAATAACCATTACTTCTACAATAAGAAATACTTTTCCTTCTATCTCAAAGAGAGTTATTGTTTTTGGCACCAAGTAAATTTTTTGTCTTCTACACCAAAAAATTCTTTCCTTCTACATCAAGGAAACCCAAACCAAAACTAATTAGGAATTTGAGGCCATATTCAACATAATATGAAGCTATTTAACCCATATAAATAAAATGTCATTTTAATACAATATTAATTTGAAGTGATTAAAATAATTTAAATGTTATATCGATAATTTTTTAATTGAAGCTGTAAAGTCCCTAATCTTTTTACTCAAGACAAAGGAAACTCTCATTGCATTATATCTTCTTAAATTGTGTATTTTAAAATTTGGGTGGAACTTCAATGGGTAGAAATAAGAACTTTCGATTGAATTTGTACTTTAACTTTGTAATTATGAGATAGAATTTGTACGGATTTTTAAATTTTTAAATTTTTATAATTGGTACAATTTATGCATATACAAAATACAAAAATATTTTATTAATTTTGGTCATATTCATTAAATGGGTTGTATATATGTTAATCCAATGCAACATGTTACTAAACAAGTTGAAATTGGTCATGTCATATTAACTTGTTTTATAAATGGGTCGTGTTAGATTTGAGTGGCTTTGAAATGATAATTTAAAGGTTTTGGGTTATGATTCACCTAACTATATAGTATAATACTCTATTTTCAACATAAACAAACATGTCCTGCCAATATGAATTGCCATCCGTGAAGATAGAAATTGTTGACAAATCCTCCTTTCTTTAATTTGCTTAAATGATTGCAGTTTTTGAGAGAGAAAATCTTCAAACAAACAATTCCACCAGTAAAGATTGAGGATGGAGAGGAAATCACATATGAAAAGACCACAATTGCATTGAGGAGGGCTATCAGTTTTTTTGCAGCCTTGCAATCTAGTGATGGTCATTGGCCTGCCGAAA
The DNA here is from genome assembly GCF_040712315.1 of Castanea sativa. Classification (NCBI taxonomy): domain Eukaryota; kingdom Viridiplantae; phylum Streptophyta; class Magnoliopsida; order Fagales; family Fagaceae; genus Castanea; species Castanea sativa. The sequence continues at coordinate 59,114,153 of NC_134023.1, read as the reverse complement.
ATGCTGGCTCCATGTTCTTCCTCCCTCCCTTTGTGAGTTGCTTTTTAATTATCATTTCCCAAAATTGTGATCACCACTTAAAAATATAGATATTGTTTTGGCAATTTTTTCTTTAAATAACAAAAAAAAAAAAAAAACATATATTAGTAGAGCTTTCTGTGATACAAAAATAAATCATTTGCAAAATAACAACTATTGCTAAGGATATTTATGAATTTATGTCTTCTAATTTGTAAATTATTTAGAAATATCTTTTAAATCACCATGCACCCTTGATATAATTGTTATTCCACAAGTACAAAATTCTAGTGAGAAGGGAGGAGTGGACAATGGCTGAGGTTTAAGTTTCCAAGAGGGAGCTTTGCACACATATATACATAGATTATATTCGAGTAGAATTTCTATATTGTATAAAATAAAATAAAATAAATATCTTCTAAAATAGAATATACTATAATTGGTTAATGATGAAATGCTTGTTAGTGAAACTAATTTGATTTTATGCTTAATTTCCACACAAAAATTGCAGGTAATATGTTTCTACATTACTGGACATCTTCATATTGTGTTCCTCATTGAGTATTAAAAAGAAATCCTTCGTTACTTCTATAATCATCAGGTACGTATTCTTTGAAGTTTTACATGATCTAATAAAAAATCCACGCAATGCGTGAGAAAATGTAATATAATTTTTTTATAAGAATATAATGTAAAATTAGTAGATTAAAATAATGCATGTATTATTTAAAAGTATTTAATATTTTTATAAGTTTTATGTAATGGAACATATAATGTATTTTGTATTCAACAAAAAAAAAATATATATATATATATATATATATATATAAATGTAATTTAATAAAAAGATCTAAATTAAAGAATTATAATATTTTTTATATAAAAGAAGATGATGTTATTAAAATGACTTTTGTAAAAATATATCATAATTGGTTGACTAATTTAACCATATCAAGAATATATATTTTTTAAATATACACATCAATTCCATTGAACACATGTAACATGTTAACCTATAATTGCGTTTTAGACAAACGTCGGTTAAAACCCTAACCTATAGCAGCGTTTTTAAAGCACTGCTGTAGGGGACGTCTATAGCCACTTTTTAAAGGGTTTTTAGCTATGTTTTTGTGGATAGGGCCTTCTGCGGCATTCGAAAAGCATGTATATAGGTCCAACTGAAAATTTAAATAAAAAAAGGACCTATTACTAATAGTAATAGGTCTTGGTCTGACTTAGACCTATTACAAAAGTTAGAAAGTGCCACAATAGGTACTGACCTCTTTAGAGTTACACCTTTTTTAAACCATTGGATTTAAATACATTTAAAGATTAAAAAATGACTATAATTATTACAAATATTTTGATTAAAAGCTAATTAATTACCTTCATTTATTACCATCTAAACCTATCTCTAAACCCCAAAAAAGTTTGATTTTTGACTCTCTCTCTCCTTTACGGTTCTCTCTCTCTTTCTCCTCCTACACCTCCAACAGCCCATCATATTTCTCTCCAAATTTCTGCAAGAGCCGTTTACGTTTTAAGGTCGGAAGTAGGATCCATATATAGATAAGCCATTTTCCCCAAATATTAAGTTTATATGTTTCATATTATAATTAAGCACCTGAGAAGGAAAGTTAGGGGCTGAATCCAATACTTTTCATCCTATGTTGTATTGCACACCTGGCAAACTTCGACTTGTATGTTAGAAATAAAAACAAAAACAAGGAAATCTATTGATTTAAGATAGCGTCTGTGTTGTCCTCATGAATTAATTTATCAACAAACAATGCACGGGGGCTTCAATTTTAATTCACCCAGTTGAATCCTACAGTGGTATTTTTAATAATTTGATGCGTCCCCATGCATATTTAATAAGTGGGAAACTATAGGTTGTTATTTGATACAACTCTAGAAACGAAAGCGGATTAAATCTGGAGAGAAATATGATGGGCTGTTGGAGGTGGTGGAAGAGAGAGAGAGAGAGAGAGAGAGAGAGAGAGAGAGAGAGAGAGAGAGAGAGAGAGAGAGAGAGAGAGAGAATCAGAAGTCAAACTTTTTTTGGGTTTAGAGAGAGGTTTAGATGGTAATAAATGGAGGTAATTAATTAGCTTTTAATCTTGTAATAATTATAGTCATTTTTTAGCCCTTAGATTTACTAAAATCCAATGGTCTAAAAAAGGTGTAACTCTTTAGAGTTACACTAGGTGTAACTTGAACCTATCTATCTATCTATATATATATATATATATATATATATAATTTAATGGATTTATTATGGCATTTGAAAGTGCTGCAATAGGGGTTGTTCTGACTTAGACACTTATAAATCACCATAATAGGTCCTCACCAAAAAAAAAAAAAAAAAATCTTGGATTATTGATATGCTTAAAATCCCAGAGGTCTTAGGTTTAATCCACTAGACTCTCATTCCATGAAATTTTCAAAAAATCAAATGGGAAATGAGGTGAATAATCTTATCAAAGGCATTGTTTTGAAAACCAGACTGGACTGGACGGTCATCGGTCACAAGTCCGGTTTTTTTAACTCATAAAATGCCTTTTTTTCGTGAACCTTTTGACCCACGGTCCAACTGGATGGTTTTTAGACCCGTGAGTGGGTAAAACCGGTCAGGCCTACCATTTTTTCCCCCTAAAAATGGTGGTCCAAAAGAACTAGATCTGAAGTCACAACTCACTATGGACTTCATTCTTCACAGCACAGCTCCACAGTGGACTAGATAACATCTTTACTTTGTGATTTTGGTCTAAGAGGAAAGAGGAACAAGAGATTTAAAGGGAAGAGAGAGAAAGAGAGAGAGAGAGGGTTCTACAAAACAGAGTTTGGGCGAGAGAGGAGTTTTTTTGTTTTTCAAAGGCAGTGTTGATACTTCATTTTTTAAAAGCCACGGTCAGATGCTCAAATGCCTAATGGCTAGACACCTTGAAACTTTAAACCTTGAGATTTGGAATTATCATTTATAACCCCTTTAAAATTTTACCGTTTCTAATCTGTTCAATGGTTAATAAATAGTTAAAATATTTTAATGGTATAAATCATGGCTTTTAAAGGATAATGTTATGTTGACTATTGTACAAATTTATTAAAATATTATGAATGATAAGAAAATATCTATTTAAAATCTATAATAAACTGTGAAAAATATCATTTATTTTTAGTAGTCTCCAAATACTTGTATTTCTCTAAATGTTTAGTCAAGATTATTAACTTTATTTATTTCATATTAATTAATTATTACGTCAACACGGTCTGACCTCGGTTCGACCTCAATCCAATCTCAAAAATCTTAAACCTCTCCCTTTTACGGTTCTTTGAACGACCCGGGTTTCAAAACCACGATCAAAGGATGGCACCGCTTCCATGTATTTTTTGTTTATCTCCAATCTCATTAAGACATTTTTTTTTTCTAACATAAAACATTCATGGCAATCCCATCAACGAGATATTTAGTATTCACAATTTATTTTGATGTGATTGGTCACCTATTTCTAATAGATTTTGTTGAAATATGAAATTTAAAAGCAAAATGTGGTTACATAAAAAAAATGTCCAAGCAAGATTTATGAAAGAATATAAGTTTTGGACAAATTTTGGGACCAAAAATAAATATAAATAGTGCACACAAAAAATATAAAATGGGGTTATCTTGCTAAATGTATGACAGCCAAATTCACTTAAAAAAGAAATTCAATACCCGTTAATTAAAAAATTAATAATAATAACAAGATGATAGGACGTGAGGCTGGCAAAGTAACCTCCTGCCACACATTCATTTAAATTACCCTTAAAAAAAGAAAAAGAAAAAGAAGATTAGGCAGGACATGTGGCTAAGTAACTCTTTGCCACACACACCACTCAAGTGTTTTGAAAAACAAGAGTAACTGAAATTAGCCAAAATCCTCACTAGTCCATGAAAGATGCTAGTGCAGTACTGTACTTTTCTTGTGGTTTTGGCCCATGAACTGATCAGTTGGAAAAAAAAAAAAAAAAAAAAAGTGGGAATAGTTTCCCAATTTCTCTATAAATTAAAGAGGCTTAAGCAAATTACAAGCAAGCAAGCATGCACAAAAGAAAAACACATAGCAAAAAAACAGAGAGAAAAAGAAGAGCAACAAGCAAAGGAGGAGTACACTGCATCAACATTAGGTTAGGATTTTATCAGTCCCTTTTTTCTCTAAATCTCTATTGCTCCATCTTCCTCAAATCTGAATGTTTGTTTGGTAAGCCAAATAGGGTCGGGTTTCACGAGGAATTTGGAACTCCATATATGAAGCTTTAGATACGAATCTCTGACTCATAGATCCTGTTTGATAATTACCAAATAAATATTCTCTAAATGTTTTGGCTCAATGTTGTCTCAACTAGAGTCATTAACTCTAAATTAATGGAGGCTTTGGCTCTACCAAACTAATGGAGTCTTTGACTCTACCACATTTTAATGGAGTCCTTGTGTAATGACCTCGCCCCTAACTATGTAGATATTGTCTACTTTGGGGCCCATACCCCTCACGGTTTTGTTCTCCCCCAAAGCACACAGCAATGGGGGAAAAGACCTATACACATTAAAGGGAGGTCATTCCTTATAAGCACATCTCCATGTGCTTCCCTAGGTGATGTGGAATTCCATAGAAATCAAGACCCCCCTTTTAGGTCACTACAATCCACTCCCCCTTACGAGCACATGCATCCTCGTGTGTAGGGCCTACACTTCCGGCTAGGACATGGCTCTGATACCATTTGTAATGACCTCACCCCCAATTATGTAGATATTGTCCGCTTTAGGGCTCATACCCCACAAGGTTTTGTTCTCCCCCAAAGCACACATTAAAGGGAGGTCATTCCTTATAAGCACATCTCCATGTGCTTTCCTAGGCGATGTGGGATTCCATGGAATGCAAGACCCCCCTTTTGGGTCACCACAATCCAACCCCTTACAGGCACACACATCCTCGCATGTGGGGCCTACACTTTCGGCTAGGGCATGGCTCTGATACTATTTGTAATGACCTCGCCCCTAACTATGTAGATATTGTCTACTTTGGGGCCCATACACCTCACGGTTTTGTTCTCCCCCAAAACACATAGCAATGGGAGGAAAATGTCTCTACACATTAATGGGAGGTCATTCCTTATAAGCACATCTTCATGTGCTTCCCTAGACGGTGTGGAATTCCTTGGAATGCAAGACCCTCATTTTGGGTCACTACAACTTAACTCTACCAAAATCAATGGAGTTCTTGACTCTACCAAATTAATGGAGTCCTTGACTCACTAAATCTTAATGGAGTCTTTGACTCTACCACAAAATTAATGGAGTCCTTAACTCTACCAAATCTTAATGGAGTACTTGACTCTACCAAATTAATGGAGTTATTGACTCTATCAAATCTTAAACAAGTTGGAATTCTTAACTCCACCAATTTAAAATATAAATGCTTCAATGGAGTCTTTAACAACCAAAATTATTTTAAATAAAGTGGGGATTCTAATTCCTTCAAATTCCAACATGACTAATTCTTTGGGATTCCTAATTTCTTAATAAAAAATGGAGTTTCTAATTCCAAAAATGAAATGACTATAAAATTGATTTGTAAAAATTTTCCAATTCCCTACTCCTAAAACATGTTCATAAAAATAAAATTGCTTCAAAGAAGTTTTTTTTCCCTTAATTAAATTTAGGAACCTCAATCAAAATAGCATTAAAATTCCTACAAAGAAGCAAATGAAAGAAATGGAAAATTGCTTGAACATTCAACTTCTCAAAGAGAAAATCCTTGGTTCAACTTCCATAACATGGACCTTGACTTATCCTTGAGAGTAAAATCAACTATCTCACCCAAAAATGAAATTAAGTTGATGCTTAATTAAACATCAAGTATTTGACTTAAATGTCCATTATTTAAATTGGGCAAAATCATATTTGAGGATTTTAAATCTAAAACCTCAAAATAAGAACTACAAATTGGCTTGATCCATGTCAAGGGTACGTAGGCAACCTAAATAAATTATTAGATGCAGCCACAAATATATAAAAACACATATTCCCTCAAACATGAAAATAAATAAATTTATGTACAAAGACAATGCAGTTGGAATCAGAGGGTCTTCCCTTGAAACAAGGGATTGTAATTAAGATATATATATATATATATATATATATATATATATATATATTATTTTGAATGGGTACTACTCACATCAATGAAACCCATACACCAAAAGGTCTATGGGTGAAATTATGTTTGAAGAATAACAATTTTTGTTAGACATAATTTAACAAATTTTGTTAAACATAATTTGACAATGTTTGTTAAACATAAAATTGACGAATTTCGTTAAACATTACTTAATGATCTTTGTTAAACATAATTTAACAATTAAATTAACAATTTTCGTTGACAAATTAATGTTATATTCAAACCTAGTTCAAATGGAAGTTACTATTGCCTAGCCTAAGCTTAAGTAAATTTGGTCTCAAACAAAAAAATTGAAATTAGTTTAAGGGTTTGGTTATGCATTGGGATGGTGTTTGACACCTCACGTCAAATCATCAATGTTCACCTCATTTTGACTGTTTCTCATAAATTCTTGTTTAAGTTCAATAGGTTTAGTGTTTGCAAACTATGACAATTATAAGTTTTATTGAATAAGAAAGTGTATTGTTGAGTCCAATACAAAGACTCAGGATAAGCTCGAGGAAAGTGCAGTTTTTGTAATTTCCTCCCCTTATTGACAACTCATTTATTTAAATTTTAGTGATATAGGGTATTGAATTTTTCAATAAAGTTAAGGGTAAGTTAATAAAATTATTTGTAAAATTGTCATTTTCAATTCTGTTTTATTGGCTTTAATGCCGTGTCAAATTTGATTGTAATTTTCCAATCATTTAATTGCATGTTTATGGGATTAAATGTAATGGGTAGAGTGTTCAATTTGGTGAAGAACTATAAAAACCCACATCATCTAGGTCCATCACTATCATCACCTCTTACATATCAATAACTATCCACCACCTCAACAATTTTTTAAATAGTTCTTGACTTTAACATTTTCCTTATTGAAAACAACAAGAAATGTTAGCCAGCTACAAGGCTCTTGGCCTTTATGCTTTAATGACATGTTATTGCAATAATTAAAGAAACGGAAATTTTTTTTATGAAAAGAAAAACATAAATTTAAGTACTCTAGTTCAACATTGCTTAATCATTATTTAGCATATATATATAAGGAATTTGTGATCATCTATTAGAGTTGTGGCCTCTATAGAATTCTATTCTTCATGAAATAAGCTTACGTGAGCTAGTGGTGTTTATGAAATAAACTCTTCAACTTTGTCTAATTATTTTTTTTATTTTATATTTTTGGTATATTATAGGTACGTCTCATGTTGTTCCTTTTAACCTACGAATTTGTTTCTTTAGGTGTACAGAAAATTTAAGAACGCCATCAAGGTTAGTCCTCACTTTTTTCTTTTTTATATTTTTTTTGTTCTTTTGATAGGTTTCGTAACTTTTTTTTGAATGTTTATGTATGAAAAATTCGATAATGTTGTCCAAGTTAATCCTCTCTCTTTTATTTTCTATATTTTTAATCTCTACACTATCATTCACCTTTTGCAATGTTGTTAAGGAAATTGTTGCTTTTGTTCCTTTTTTTTGGTTATAACCTTGACAAAACTTAAATACAGTACTTTAAATCCTGTTTTTTAAGTTTTCTTTTTAAATTTTAGTCACCTGTCTACTTTAATTTTTTTTTTTTTCCTTGGATGCATTAATAGAGCTACCCTGTGTTTGTTTCTCAAAAAAAAAAAAAAAAAAAAAATTGCCAACCCTCTTGTTTAGCTTAGAAGAAGACACAAATCTTAGGTACCCAAACCTTACCTACGGAACACAAACATTAGGAACAAATCTCAAGTACACAAAATGGGTTCGGCTTCCTTATGAAGTGTAAAACCCAGTTCTCACATTCTTCAAAATTTGCAAAAACCTCCTTTTCTTCTACCGCTATTTCATCGTTGACAACATTTTTGTTCTTATTTATTACGCCACAAAGACAAAGACTTCAAAGGGCACGTGATGGAAAGCCTTAAAAACGACGCGCAAACTACCGAGGCTTTGCGCTTATTTGAGAGGGCGTGTTGTGAACCTAACCACTAGTAGAGATCATCGTCGAGCCCAGCCTATGATGATGAGAAAAGAGAGGAATAGGAGGGTCACTTCTAAATGGTTTATTTATTTATTATTATTTTTATTTTTATTTTTATTACTTTAACGCATCCAACGAAAAATAAAAAGAAAGAAAGAGATAAGTTAATGCGTTAGCTTTATTTTTTAAATTGGATAGGTGTTAGAATTTAAAAGGAAAACTTAAAAGAACACGAGAATCTAAGTTCTGCCCTTTAGTGACTCTCAAAACAAAAGTTTTACCCTTTAGTCAATTAACATGATAAAACCTTCAACTCCTCATAAATTTTTTATGAATATTGGTTAATTGGATTTTATAAAGACCCATAGACTTCATAAATCATATATTTAAGGTGTCAATTATGGTGAATATTTATTCACTCATATTTTTCGGGAATTTAAGTTTTTTTTTTTTTTTTGTTACTTTTTAATTTTAACATACTATCATTTAGTAAGCTTTTTCAATTGGTGTTGTTGATGTGGTGCTTATGATGAGTAAGTGGTAAATACAAAAAACAAAAAAATCAAGGCACAAATTAATCTTATGGGTAAGTTTTATAGCTAATATTGAATTTAGTAGCAAATAATGCATTCTCTAAACTGTAACTTATAGCAACATCTCAAATTACAAAAAAGAGAAGAATATATATATATATATATATATATATATATATATATATATATATTGTAGGGACATTGGGCCCAGTAATTTACAAAGGATGACCCAACAAAGTCTTTTGGGCTAAAACCCAAATCCGAGGACATCAAGTGCGTGAATGTACCTTATAAAGAAAATGCCAGGCAAGAGGTGATAAACGAGTGACCAATAATGTCCGAGGAATAGATTTGTCCTCGGATAATTAAGCCGAGGTCATAGGAAGAGAGGTTTAATGTCCCCGGGCTATGTTATAAGAAATCCTATGACTACGGGAAGACGCGGCACACATGGAGGACAATAGAAAGAGCGGTGGAATATCTAAGGTAAAGCTGCTACCACCGCCCACCCATTAAAAGCTCTGTAATTGATATACTCACTGCATTAATGGAAAGATTGGACCTGAGCATGAGGTTCGGAACTTGGTCCCTGACCCCTGCGGACTTCGGGGAAAAATTGATGGGACAAGTATCCAAAGTCAGCGTTACAACCATGAGGTGGAAGATGATAAAGAGAAGAAGAGGAAGTATAAATAAGGGAAAAGACCTTCGGGTGAAGAGAGGCTTTTTCTTTTGAAAAGAAAGACAATAGTATATGATAATCTGACGATCTATAATTGTAATCAACCTTAGGAAGCAATATTATAAACTATCCTCGGATTGTGTCCGAGGAAGAGCTTTCATTCATACTCTTACAATAACTCTTTATTTCGTGCCATTGGGCCCAGAGCCCGTTTCTTTTCTTTGTTATTTAAACCATCCTTGAAATCTAGATTACAAGCCCACTCTCTACAAATTAATTGTAAAAAGGCCTTTCAAGCCATTTTCCTTTCGGTTGTAGATTGAGAATTTGAATTGTGTCCTTACAATTGGCGCCGTCTGTGGGAATTTAGTCTTTAAGGAAGTTTAGAACATCATGGTGGGCTCAGGACCACAATGCTGTGCAGAGTCCGTAGGCTCCTAGCATGAGGATCACTCCTTGCATCCTGATCACGGAGAGAACCGGGAAGGTAGTGTGCATACTACGCACACTATCAGAAGTACGAGTCATTCATAAGGAGGAAACAGAGTTCCTCACGAGAGGAATACCAAGGCCATGTAGAAGGAGATTGACGGCCTAAAAAGAAGGTTGCATCACGAGAGGCGAAGGCGAACTCCTTCGGTCTCCGGCCCCTCTTCGGAGGGATCCGAAGATAACAATTACAAGCAGAGGTCTAGGACTCCCCCGGGTGAATCTTTTTCTTCCAAGGAGGACAACCTGCATGGGAGGAATGGCAGAGACTACTCCTCTAAGGGCTTGGGAAATAATGCAATGGGTAGGGCATTGCACCAAATCTCCAAGTCACCCTTCACGCGCAAGTTAGAAGAAGGGAGGTTACCTCGGCGCTTCATACAACCAGCCTTCACTATTTACAATGGCCGGACGGATCCTGTGGAGCACGTGAGCCATTTCAGCCAAAGAATGGCAGTACATTCCAAGAATGAGACCTTGATATGCAAGATCTTTCCCTCTAGCCTGGGGCCCGTGGCCATGAGATGGTTTGATGGCTTGAGGGCAGGCTCTATTAGTTCTTTCAAAGAGCTTACTAGAGCATTTGGTTCTCGCTTCATCACGTGCAGTAGAGTTCCTCGGCCATTGGATTCATTATTATCCATGGCCATGAAGGATGGGGAAACCCTGAGAACGTATTCAGATAGGTATCGGGAGATGTTCAATGAAATTGACAGAGACTTCGATGATGTGGCGATAAGGACCTTCAAGGTCGGCCTACCGATGGAGCATGACTTGAGGAAGTCTTTGACGAAGAAACCTGTCAGAAGCGTGCGCCGGCTCATGGATCGCATCGACGAGTACAAAAGGGTTAAGGAAGATCAGCAGTAGGGGAAGGGTAAGGCGAAGGTTATCCCACAGGAAAAGAGGGATTTCAGGTCGGACAAATACAACAACAATAGACCTGCAAGAGATTTTTCCAGACAAGCTGGTCATATGCCCCCACAGGTGGTCAACACCGTTTTCAAAGAACCAGTGCAACAACTGTTGGAGAAAATCAGGCATGAGTCTTTCTTCAAATGGCCAAATAAGATGGCAGGGGACCCTTTGAGACGCAACCAAAATCTCCATTGCCATTATCACCAAGAGAGGGGTCACACCACCGAGGATTGTCGCACTCTGTGGAATCATTTGGAGCAATTGGTTAAGGAGGGAAAGCTAAAGCAATTCCTGTATCAGCCTAATGGGCAAGGAAACCAATCAGGAGTGGCAAACCATGGTGGCCCTTCGTCAAGGCCTCCTCTAGGTACAATCAATGTAATTTTCGTGGCACCTAGAAGGACTGGCTTAGCTCCTTTTAGGGTGATGTCAGTGGCTCGGACTTTGGCCGAAGAATCAAGGGATCAGCCGAAGAGAATTAAGGCAAATATCCTACCAGTTTTGGGTTTCTCGGAGGAGGACAAAATGGGGACTATCCAGCCTCATGATGATGCCTTGGTGGTAACCCTAAGAATAGGCGACTATGATGTGAAGAGGGTGATGGTCGATCAAGGCAGTGGCACAGATATCATGTACCCTGACCCGTTTAGAGTTTAAAATTGAAACTTAAAGATCTTATGGCGTATGACTCACCCTTGATAAGCTTCGAGGGAAAGGCTATCGTTCCAAAGGGACAACTTAGACTGCTTGTACAATTAGGCCCAGAGGTGGTAAACGTAGATTTCATCGTGGTGGATGCCTATTCTCCCTATACGGCTATTGTGGCAAGACCTTGGTTGCATGCGTTGGGAGCTGTTTCCTCAACCTTGCATGTCAAGGTTAAATTTCATTCTGGAGAATAGGTGGTGGAGCTACTTGGGAGTCAGTCTGTGGCTCGATAGTGTGTCACGGCTGCAATTCTGCGTCAACTTGAGCTGGAGTCCTCGGCCTCGGCTGGCGGAGAGGTGTAGCAATCAAAGTCTTTTGCCGCAGCCAAGGTAGATGAACCTACATGTGAAGAATTGGAGAAGATTCTCATAGACGATGACCCTGAGAAGTTCTTTCAGGTAGGGGTTCAATTGCCACAGGAGGAGAAGGCAGAGCTGATTTTGTTTTTGAGGAAAAATATGGATGTATTTGCATGGAATGCTTATGAGGCCCCTGGGGTTGATCCGAGTTTCATTTGTCATCATTTAAAAGTCAATCCAGCTGTGGTACCGAGGAGGCAACCACCTTAGCGGTCCTCCAAAGAATATTCCGAGGCTGTAAAAGAGGAAGTGCTGAAACTCAAGAAGGCGGGTGCTATCAAAGAAGTTTTTTATCCTGAATGGTTAGCCCATACGGTAGTGGTGAAGAAGAAGAGTGGGAAATGGAGAGTTTGTGTGGACTTCACAGATTTAAACAAAGCTTGCCCGAAGGACTCTTTCCCAATGCCTCAGATTGATCAATTGGTGGATGCTACTGTTGGACATCATCGGATGAGTTTTCTTGACGCTTTCCAAGGTTATCACCAAATACCTTTAGCTGCGGAGGACCAGGAGAAGACTGCATTTGTCACTCCTACAGGAAATTACCATTATAAGGTAATGCCCTTTGGTTTAAAAAATGCAGGGGCTACCTATCAAAGGATGATGACCAGAATGTTTGAGACACAGCGGGAAGAGACTATTGAGGTATATGTGGATGATATGGTGGTAAAGAGTAAAGCAGTTTCTACGCATTTGGAAGATCTGAGCAACACTTTTCAAACGCTAAGAGAGTATAAATTGTGACTCAATGCCTCTAAATGTTCTTTTGGTGTGGGATCGGGCAAGTTTCTAGGCTATATGGTAACTCACCGGGGATTTGAGGTGAATGCTGCTCAAGTTAAGGCCATTAACAACTTACACCCACCTCGGAATCCTAAAGAAGTGCAAAGACTAACAAGTATGACCGCTGCCCTCAACCGATTTATATCTCGGTTCGCGGACAGATGCAGACCTTTTTTTCAGTTATTCAATAAATGGAAGGGTTTTGAATGGACCAAGGAGTGTGCGGTGGCTTTTCAACAGCTTAAAGAGTATCTCTCACAACCGCCCATTATGTCTCGACCAGAAATTGATGAAGTTCTGTTTGCATATATTGCAGTAGCTAACCATGCAGTTAGTTTGGTTCTTATCCGAGATGATAATAATATCCAGAGGCCAGTTTATTATGTAAGCAAGTCTCTGCATGAGGCCGAGGTGAGTTATTTGCCACTGGAGTAAGCTATCTTGGCGGTGGTGCATGCTACACGAAAGCTTCCTCATTACTTCCAATCCCATACGGTTGTTGTCCTTACACAACTCCCTCTTAAATCTATACTTCGAAGTGTGGATTATATGGAAAGAATTGCCAAATGGGGCACTGTCCTAGGAGCTTTGGACATCAAATATATGCCTCGCACCTCTATAAAGGGGCAAGTCATCGCGGATCTGGTGGCAGAATTTACTGAGCCCTCATTAGAAGGATATATTGAAGGATCAGACGTGGGTAAAAAATCAGTAGGCATGATTTCATACAAAGAGCCTCCGTTATGGAAAGTACACGTCAATGGAGTAGCAAATCAGAGAGGATTTGGTGTAGGGCTAGTTTTGGTATCCCCGGAGGGAATCACTTTTGAGAAATCTTTGAGATTGGGGTTCTTGGCCACCAACAACGAAGCAGAATATGAGGCTGTCCTCGCAGGGATGAACATGGTTCATAAAATGGAAGGGAAGACGGTACAAATTTTTTCGGATCCACTATTGGTGGTAGGCCAAGTAGAAGGGAAGCTAGAAGCAAGAGATTCAGGTGTATGCAATCTAAATTTGAGTCTTTTTCTTTATTACATGTATCCAGATGTTGGAATACCCATGCCGATTCCTTAGCCACACTCGCAACATCCTCGGCGCAAAGCCTACCACGGGTTATCCTTGTTGAAGATCTGTTGAAACCCGCTAAGACGAATGGTAACGCCACTCGAATTCTTCAAATTAGGACAGGGCCTAGTTGGATGGATCAAATAGTAACATTTCTCAAAGATGAAATCCTGCCTAGAGAAAAGGCCGAAGCAGATAAAATTCGCAGGAAAGCAACTCAGTTCTGGTTATTCGAGGACTAGAAATTATACAAACGCTCTTTTTCGGGACCATATTTGTTATGTATGCACCCCAAGGCGACGGAGTTACTTTTGGAAGAGTTGCATGAAGGGATTTGTGGAAGTCACACTGGGGGAAGGTCTTTAGCTCATAGAGCCCTTATTCAGGGCTATCGGTGGCCCAATATGTAGAGGGAGGCGCAGGATTATGCGAAGAAGTGTGACCAATGTCAAAGATTCACTCCAAACATACATCAACCAGGAGGTGTCCTTAATCCTCTATCTAGACCTTGGCCTTTTGCTCAATGGGGCTTGGACATTGTTGGACCTTTCCCAAAAGCAACAAGAAACAGGCGATGGCTCCTTATCGAAACGGATTATTTCACCAAATGGGTTGAAGCTGAGCGATTATCAAATATCAGAGACATGGAAGCAAAAAAGTTTGTATGGAAAAACATCGTTACCAGGTTTGGCGTCCCTCATACTCTCATTTCAGATAATGGTCTACAATTTGATAGCAAAGCCTTTAGGAAATACTGTTGTGATCTGGGCATCACAAACAGATATTCCACTCCAGCTTACCCTCAAGGGAATGGCCAAGCTGAGGCCGTCAATAAAGTGATAGTTAATGGACTCAAAAAAAGGTTGGGTGACGCTAAGGGAAGATGGGTGGAAGAACTGCCACATGTCTTATGGACATATTGAACTACCCCACGAAGATCTACAGGAGAAACACCCTTCTCCATGACTTATGGAGCCGAGGCAGTAATACCCCTAGAAACTGGGTTCCCAACCCTAAAGAAAAGCTCCTTCGTTCCAGGTAGCAACGATAATCTATTGAGAAGAAATTTAGACTTAGTTGAGGAACGACGAAAGAATGTCATGGTTTAACTAGCTTATTATCAACATAAGCTCAAGCAGGGGTATGATTCTCATGTAAAACTGCGACCTCTTGCACCTGGGGACTTAGTATTGAGGAAAGTTTTGGGCACAACAAAGAACCCAGCATGGGGAAAACTGGGGCCCAACTGGGAAGGACCTTATCGTATTACTTTGGTCGTAGGAATAGGGGCTTACAATCTTGAGGATTTGGACGAATGTGTTGTACAATGTCCTTGGAATGTAAATAACCTACGAAGGTAATATTATTAAATGAAAGGCACTTCGGCCATTTTTGTTAAAACTGTATTGCGTTCATTGTCTTTGTTCATCTAAGTATCAAACTGAAGCTTGGTGTGCCTGGATCCTCAGACCACATACCTCGTCTAAATTGATATTTTTTACCAAGTGTTAAACGGAACCTTAGTTATGTTTGGTCCTCGGATCATCTACTTTGGGAAAATTAACATTTCAATTGTTTCATCTAAGTATCAAACTGAAGCTTGGTATGCCTGGATCCTTGGACCACATACCTCGTCTAAATTGATATTTTTTACCAAGTGTTAAACAGAACCATAGTTATGTCTGGTCCTCGAATCATCTACTTTGGAAAAATTAACATTTCAATTGTTTCATCTAAGTATCAAACTGAAGCTTGATATGCCTGGATCCTCGGACCACATACCTCGTCTAAATTGATATTTTTTACCAAGTGTTAAACAGAACCTTAGTTATATCTGGTCCTCGGATCATCTACTTTGGGAAAATTAACATTTCAATTGTTTCATCTAAGTATCAAACTGAAGCTTGGTATGCCTGGATCCTCTGACCACATACCTCGTCTAAATTGATATTTTTTACCAAGTGTTAAACAGAACCCTATTTATGTCTGGTCCTCGGATCATCTACTTTGGGAAAATTAACATTCCTTTTCTTTTTATTAAAGTATCAAAGCTTGGTATGCCTAGATCATTAGACCATATGCCTTATTTAAAGTATTTAACATAGTTTACTGGAGGATTTTTTGACCCTTAGACGTGCCCCATCTAAATGAAAATTCAACTACTTAAAGTCTCCCTGAGATAGTAATAAATGGATAAGAAATCCATGAGCATCACTTAATGCATCTCCTGGCATATTGAACCTACCTATGGTATCAAGTTCGATCTAGGTTGTGGCTTTGACTTTAGAAAATTAACAAGGGTAAAAGGATTACTGTTCTAAATATATAGCAAAACAAATATGAAGTGATATGATCAAAACAAAACAAAGGCAAAGGGCATCAAACAAAGAAAGTATAATTTGCGCTTACATTAGATTCAAAGAGTACTTTTGTAAATACAAAGACCTTGCGAAATTACACTTAGTAGAAAATAAAGAAAATACCAAAACTAAGGAAGAGCAGTCACTGCTTCAACTTTATCTTCAGAGGGCCTTTAGGGTCTTGAGGAGGTGGAAGCTGCATCGAAGGCTCATCGAGAATTCCTTTGCCTTTGGGATCATCCTTCAAAGTTATCGAATTTGCTTGATCACCCAGCTCATCCTTGGAAGATTCATGAAGGTCACCTGAAGGCTGTATGTCTTCTAGTGCCTTTTTTAGTATTGGATCAACTTGCTTGGGAAGATCTTCAGAAAGAGCTGAGTCTTCAGCCAGTTCACCTCTCTTATCCTCAGATGATACCTGGGCAGCATCATCGTCAGCTTGAGGAACGTCAGAGCCAACTTGGGAAAGTGCCTCGTTCCACAGTTGGAGGCAGTAATGTCTATATACCTTAGGAACCTGAGCTTTGAAGGTTTCCGTGACCTCCTTCACACCGATCTCGTAACCTTCCTGTTCAGCTCGGTCCTTTGAATTCTCGACCTTTTCAGCTTTTTCCTTTTCTTGAAGGGCTTTCTTCTTGCCCTTGATGGCTTCCTCCTTGACCCTCTCAGACTCCTTTAGATCTTTTTTGAAATCCTCAATAAGCTTTTGTGCTGCAGCGAGGTTCTCATCGGCTTGTTGGAGCATTAGTCGTTAGTCCTCGACCTGTTTAGTGGTTGTTTTGAGATCAAACTCTAAACCTGACCTCTCACTCTCTGCCTTAACCAACTTGGCTGAGACCTCCTGCAGCTTTTTCTTCTGCAAGTTCGAGATCCTTGGGGCTGTTTTGCGCCTTGATTCCTCGGCCCTTAGAGATTTGTACGAGCTGATGGCAATCTCTGCTGCCCTATGGGCAGATTGAACAGCCTGTGAACAATATATATATATATATATGTATAAGTTTTATGAAAAAAAAAAAAAAATATATATATATATATATATAATAAAAAGAAATAGACAAGGTTTAGAAGAAAAAACTTACCATCGCAAGCTCCTTCTTCAAAATCATGAAGACATTGTGGTCTCTTTTCTTTCTGAGCTCACCCATGTCCTCGGGGAGTAACAACGCTTGCTCCAATGCATCTACCACGCATGCAGCAGTTCCCTCATCAGAGTTTCTGATGGACGCGTCCACGGTAATAGCCCAGTCGTCCATGGTCATGTCAGGGAGCCATAAAGGAGCGTGCACGGCCACCTGTAATTCGGTCCTTTTGTCCGACCTGGTCTGCACGGTGCGGGCTTGCTTACCCCCCTTTTCAATCTCGGGCTCTTTAGGAAGAGAGCCCTTTCCTACCTCCATCACTTCCTTTCCCTTTTGCTGATCCCTTTTCCTTTTAAGGTTAGCCGTGTTGGTACGTTGAGTTTGGGAAGGAGGAGGAGGAGGAGGAGGAGGGAGCCTAGACTCAGGGTCTTTGTCAACACCCTTTTCTTGGGCCCGAGGGCGCAGTTCTTTAGGAGGCTCTTAAGAACCTGCGTGGCCCTCAAGTACGTCTTTTAAGCTGGGCTTAACCTTACGCTGAATGCCCATGTTTTCAGACTGTTGAACAATAGATTGCGAAACTTGTGAGGAGGTGCCGAGGATAGAAAATGAGTCTTCGGGAGAGTGGGGTTGGTTGAAAACCTCGAACTCGTCCCCGGAATCAGATACCTCGACGATGTCTTCTTCCTCCTTTATAGTGGGATGGGAAGATGTGGTTTCACCAAGTACATTTTGTGTATGGATAGGTACTAGGGGAATCCCAACTGGAACGGGTTGTGGGGGTTGTATAGGTTGAGTGACCAAAGTACCCTGAGGAATAGGAGCCCCCTCGGGTAGCAGGAAACCTTCAACAACAACACTAATTCGGGGAAGGCGGGGGTCCTTGGCTTTGATCACACACTTCGGCGCCTGAAAATCTTTGGAAATAGGATCGTAGCCGAGGATGAGATGAGCCGCTCGGAGTTGGCCGTCAGTATGCACAAAAACTTCAGCTTGTAGGATCCTGTCTAACCGTCCAAAATCGACAAGGAGAGGATGACGATCTGCTGCGTGTGGATCTGTAGAATTATCCAAAAGAAAATGGGTAAGAGTAAATAAAAAGACAAAAAAATGGTTTTGAGGATTCTAGATAAAATCCAAAAACTTCACCTGGGGTCCCCTCCCTTGTCGGACAGGGTAAGCCGTTGTGCCAATTTCCTGATACGATCAGGAAGTCGTTTTTTAGACCCTTATTAGATTCGGGCAGACACTGAATTAGCCTAACTGCTGGGTGTCTAGATTTTAGGTAATATTCATCTTTCTTTGTTAGGTAGTGGAGGTTATAAACCCAGTTCACGTCGTGAAAAGTGAGTCCTAGGTTCATCTTCTCGTTTAAGGCATCTATGGAACCTAAGATCCTAAAGACATTTGGGGTGCACTGGGTGGGAGTTAATCTAAAAGCCCTAAGGTAATCCCTAGTCACGGTTCCCATTGGGATTCTCATTCCCCCTTCGATGAATGCAATCATCGGGATTACTACCTCCCCCATTTTTCTTTTTACAAAATATTCCTCCTCGTTACAGTACCTAATAGATACGTTCGATGGGATTCGGTACTTAGCCTTGAACTGCTCTATTTTTTTGTTTGAAATCCACCAGGGATGCAAATCTGCCCATCTTTGAAAAAGGGGGTGTGAAGAAACTAAAAAGACTATGCCGAGGACGAAAGATACAGAGAAAAAGAAAAAGAAAGGGAGAGAAAAACAAAAGAAACAAAGAAGTTGATAAGAAGGGGAGAGAGTATGGGAGAACTTACTTTAAAAAAGAAGAAGGCACGGTCACCTCGGACAGGGTATTGGGTAAAAGGAGAAGGCATGTGAAGGTAGCAAATGTGGCAGGTACGTTATAAGATTATTTGTAGTGTGAAAAATTTGAAGGAAATTGGTATTTATATATCAGATAGGAGTTATGAAGCAGGAGAATTCCCACCTCAACCCAGCAACAGCTCTCAATCGTTGGATATGTGTCGCGTCATTGAAAGATGTGGGACATAGAAACGCCAGAATTTAATTCAGGGGTGCTTCACATACCGAAGCATCGGGAACATGCGACGGGTAGTTCAAAAGTCATTGTCCCCGTCAGTAATGTTGCCAAAAATCCGCAAGATAAAAGGAGATTTAAGTCGAGATCCTTTTTTCCTCCCGAGGTGAAGAAATAAAGAATCTCGAGGGGCTATTGTAGGGACATTGGGCCCAGTAATTTACAAAGGATGGCCCAACAAAGTCTTTTGGGCTAAAACCCAACTCCAAGGACATCAAATGATCTAGGAGTGCGTGAATGTACCTCATAAAGAAAATGCCAGGCAAGAGGTGATAAACGAGTGACCAATAATGTCCGAGGAATAGATTTGTCCTCGGATAATTAAGTCGAGGTCATAGGAAGAGAGGTTTAATGTCCCCGAGCTATGTTATAAGAAATCCTATGACTACGGGAAGGCGCGGCACACGTGGAGGGCAATAGAAAGAGCGGTGGAATATCTAAGGTAAAGCTGCTACCACCGCCCACCCATTAAAAGCTCTGTAATTGATACACTGACTGCATTAATGGAAAGATTGGACCTGAGCATGAGGTTCGGAACTTGGTCCATGACCCCTGCGGACTTCGGGGAAAAATTGATGGGACAAGTATCCAAAGTCAGCGTTACAACCATGAGGTGGAAGATGAAAAAGAGAAGAAGAGGAAGTATAAATAAGGGAAAAGACCTTCGGAAGAAGAGAGGCTTTTTCTTTTGAAAAGAAAGACAATAGTATATGATAATCTGACGATCTATAATTGTAATCAACCTTAGGAAGCAATATTATAAACTATCCTCGGATTGTGTCCAAGAAAGAGCTTTCATTCATACTCTTACAATAACTCTTTATTTCGTGCCATTGGGCTCGAAGCCCGTTTCTTTTCTTTGTTATTTAAACCATCCTTGAAATCTAGATTACAAGTCCACTCTCTACAAATTAATTGTAAAAAGGCCTTTCAAGCCATTTTCCTTTCGGTTGTAGATTGGGAATTTGAATTGTGTCCTTACATATATATATATATATATATATATATATATATATATATATATATGTATATATTCTAAAAAATAAGAAAAATAGACCAAAATTTCTTTGAATCTTAGTTTTCAATAGTTTTTAGTGTGTTTGGATTAAGATTTTGTTAATTTGTTAAAAGTGGAAAAAGATATATATAATCACATATATCATAAAGTTGAAGTACAATTTTAGAATTCAAATCAAATCAAAATTCATAATTGCAATCTAATTTAGTTCTATTTGTCCAATTAATTTTTATATTTTTTGTGCCGAGTGACTTCCATTCATAATGCTCAGTGTGGAAACTGAGATGAATATTTCATCATTATAATTATTGAATGTTTCGGTGTGTAGCGCGAGTTACATGCTAGTACAATATAATATTGTAGGCCTTACTCCCATTTTATTTAGGTGGCCATTATAAACTTATATGCAAACACTTATAGCTACTAAAGAAAGATAAAATACTGGTGGGTAAGACAAAAAAGTAAATGGTACATAATGGAAAAAGAATTAATAACTCGCTACGCCACTCTTAGCTATATAGTTTTGGATGGCCATGGAACATGCTTGTGGTATTCTCCAAGAGCCCACAATGGGAAAACATTTCTATATGCTAAATAGTGCAACATGCAGTTTTTCAAGTAGACTCCTGTGGTTTCCTGCCACAACAAAGTAATTAATGATTAATTACAAATTATTTGAAGTAAAATTATTTGTCAAGGGAAAAAACAACATTCCATAATGGAAGAATGATATCTATGTCTTGTCAATTTTCATATGTCTATTTGTTATTTGAAGTTATGTTAAACAAAGACACCTGTTAAGGAAAATCGCCATTTTTCGATTGGAAATTGATTATCAACTTCGCTGCGCGATGAAGAGGTGTCAGGTCTCTTTTAGCCTATTACAAGTAAAATTTTATTCTTAGAATTATATAAGAAAAACATACAATAACACGATATATATGTTTTTAAACCATAAACTAACTTGTTTGGCATGAATAAGACCCACCATTGCCCATGCAGTTTGTACCAAATTTGCTCGATTTCCTTCAAGAGGTATATATATCTATGACCAAGCATAGAGAATTTGTTATTTTAATTTTCATGGAAGAATCTATACAACATCTACAAAATCTCATTTAAAACAAGAATAGATATAAATTTCTCTAAATTGAATCATTGATCTACAAAAACACATTGAACCAAATTGATGTAACGAAAGATATTAAATATGAAAAGATAAAGAATTTAGAGGCTTAAAGGAAAATGCATGGTTAAACACTACCTTTTCTAGGCATGAAAGATGACTCTTCGACCAGCCACTATCATCTTTTTGTGTTCTAAGTAAAAACTCAACAGCTTTTCGTATAGCAGGAGAATTGTCGTAAGTCTTGCCCACTGCAACTAATGCTCCAAGGGCAAACCATGTACCATACATAAAACAAATTCCCCAATTTCCATACCTACGACAAAGTCTCATCTTGTAATTGATTTGTATTACATCTATATATAAAACTATGATAACAATAATAGTAAGCAAATGTTTCAAATTCGTCATGTAATTTATCTGACCATAATAACAATAATAATATGATGTCAATGCACTTTTGATACTACATTTTGGGCTGATTTTTGTTTTCGTCCCTACTTTTTAGTTCCTAATTATGAAAAACTATGTCTATTTTGATCTCTGCTGTCAACTCACTAACAAAAAATGCATATGTAGCAAACAAAGCACACTATTGGCATATTAAATGCTGTTGTGGCTAATAAAATAATAAAAATAAAAAATTTATTTGATTTTAAAAAAATGCCACATCAACATTTAAACTGAAAAAATACAAAAAAAAAAAAAAAAAAAACTAAAAAATCTTTTTCTACTTTAAAGATTGAGAATGACAAAGAATAGATACAAAGACTACCAAAGAATAGATACAAAGTACTGCACTATATTCATACCCCCCATTGCAAGAAAATTGACTACATCAACAATATATATATATATATATATATATATATATATATATATATATATATATATATATATATATATATATTGCTGACGTAGTCAATTTTCTTTTAAAGATCTACTACACAGTGAAAGCATGTCTTAGTATCACTAATGAAACCAAACAAATTTCCACCGTGGAACTTTAGATTTTATATTCAAATGGTATTCTGTAGGGAACAAAATGAGAAATCTAAAAGTGTATTTGTGCCTAATAATATTGAGTAAACTAGTACATGAACATACCAAGAACCATCAAGCATTTGTATGTCTAAAATGTATTTGACTGCTTTTTGAATGGAATTCTCAATCTCCGTTTTCCTGTGCTCGGGGTGCAACTTCTTAAACAAAAGTAAAGCTTGGATTGATGATGCAGTGCACTCAACATACTCATGCTCAACGACAATACCCTCGAAGAATTCTGTGGGATTAAGCCACTAGAAGGGAAAAAAGGTAATAAATTTTCCACTGATATATGATAATTAAGATTGAATATATTTGCATAAATTTCAAATGAACATTTCAACGACACTTCAATATGTGAAGGTACCAACTTCTAACCACTCTTGAGCTCCTGCGGGCTCCCAAGCAGATAAACCTCCATTCTTACTCTACATTATTAACATGAGAGTAATGATTAAATATGTAAAGAAACAAGCCACCAAAAAAAAAAAAGCAAAACAAAGAAAATTAACAAAGTTGCTTCGGAGTTAGTTCAAAAGATGATGAGGGTTTATATATATTGAAAATTGTAAACAATTTTGGTTTTTTAAGAAGAATATTCTTAGATAACCAATCTCTCTAGATTTGAACAAGTAATTTTCGGCACTTTTAGATCCACCTATAACAATGGTAGCTTGTATTACCTATTCACGCCTACGCATGCAAAATAAGCAAACAAAAATATACAACACTATGTAAGAGTAATGGTTAGATGATTAGTTCACCAATTAATAATTGTTTAAGATTTTAGGAAGAGTAATAATTTTTAATGATATTATAGCAATTAGACTATGGTAACAATTAACTCCCATTAATTAACAATGGTGAAATCAATTAAATTCGTCTCTTCCTAAAGGCATATGTTTTTTTCTACAAGTGGTAATTTATCATTCTATGAAAAGTTAATCCTCACCTGTAAATAGAGTAGGATATTTACAGCATCAAACAAGCGCTCAGGTTCCATTTTCTCACCAACAACTTCAGGTGGCATCATTGAAAAAAGTAAGCAACACTGTGAAGTAAAGGAGAATTTGGTCACACGGTGATTATGGACAAGTAGCAATAGTAGAATTTGAAGAAACGTTAAACAGATTCATTTACCTTCAAACATTCTGTAGTGCAATCAGAAACTTGTAATCCATGATCTTGATCAGAGAAAGTCCATGATCCTTTAGAAATGTGACGATGCATTTTTCTAAAGTCTCCAGAAGGATTGTCTCTAACCTTTACATTGTTTAAGGGGAACACAATAACTCCAAATGACATATTAATAATGACTTTCCTAAGCAAAAATGTAGACTTTTATGATTTAAGAATTGAAAATCAAACATGGGATCTTTTTATGAACTCATGCCCTTTCTTCAATACCGG
This sequence comes from Castanea sativa, assembly GCF_040712315.1. NCBI lineage: Eukaryota > Viridiplantae > Streptophyta > Magnoliopsida > Fagales > Fagaceae > Castanea > Castanea sativa. The sequence goes on along the minus strand of NC_134023.1, from coordinate 59,090,317 downwards.
TCCAATTTCATTAGTGAGATCACAAGCTAAAAGAGCTTGAATGCTAAAACTCACATTCCACAATTGACTACCAAAACTCTACACACAAATTGCATATATCAAAGTCAGCAATTATGCAAATGGATAGGTAAAAAGTTCTACAATTGTTTTGCATAAAATGTGTACTAACATGTGCCTTGATTCCATCTTTAGCGACCCATATGTATTCTTTCACCCTAGCAAGATGCTTCTTATAAGCATCCCCATTTGGATTTTCAACCCAACAAGCAAGCATACACATCGACTGTTCAATGCAAATGGCATTAGGAGGAATATTATATAGCCTAAATTAACGATGTATATGGCTTTTCTAGAGCATTGTAGAATCACATTACCTTTTCCACAACCCCAATGGTAATGTATCTAGTGACTTCATCTTCATAGTGAATGAGCTTCATTGCTGCTTGAAGAGCTTTTTCTCTAACCAATTTATTTAAAGGCCAACGAGTGAGAAGAGGCTCAGTTAATATGTATAGGCTATCCCAAAGTAGATCTTGTATCACAGGATGCGAATAGTAGATATCCTCCTGTAGTAATTGATTTCCATAATCAACGCATTAGCAAAAATAAAAAAATTTCCATAATCAATGCATTAGCAAAAATAAAAAATTTGCACAATCAATGCATTTGCCAAAAACAATGCATTGAGAGATATATTTAAAAGACCATATAGTATATGTCATTCCACAATTATCAACCATGAAGGTTGTTGGAATATTGACCTATGAGTGACGTGGTTAGCGAAATCTTAAATTTCTAGATTGGATACTAATGACAAGAATGAGTGGTTAATATCACATAATTGGGTCCAAACCTACAGGCTTAAACTTTTGGGTCATGTTATGTCCTTCTATGTTATATTAACCCTTCAATTGGAATCTTTTCATGGTGTTATCTCCTCATCAAAGGTACACTGACCTTTGCACATTAATGACGTGCTTTGGCCCAATTAACTTCATTGTAAGGTCGAGTGTAAAGTTCCTCCCTTAATTGAAGAATAAGAGGTGTAATTGGCCCAACAAACCTTCTCCCATATAAGTATGAAAAAGGCAAGTACACCAACTGACAATAGATCCACATCTTCGCTGCATTTTGGGCACCACAAAATTGATAAGTTATAATTAGAATTTGATGCATTAAAAAGAATGTTAAACCTCTGTAGTGACGAAGGCATCAAAGAAATGAACTAACTCTTTTAAACATCGACTTAACTGATTTTAGAAAGGTTCCACATGAAATAATGATTTAAAATACTTAATGAAGAACTAATCATATATTGTATAAACCTGGATACATGGGAACATATGGAGGAAGAAGCCAAAATTCCGGAGGCATTGGGTTGGCTCCAGCCCATTCAAACACACCAAGTATCTACAGTTTACAGGACATCACATATTAGTGTTAATTATCAACAGAAAGTCATGATGAATGGTGAGTTCTTGAAACCAAATATGTTCATTTCTCAAATTGCGAAATAAATATGATTATATTTAATTAAAAATATAAATTATTTTGAGTATTTAACCCTAATTTGATGTGAATCTTCACAAATAAATAGTCATACCGAAAGTCAAGACTTTCCCCAAGAAGATATGTGTGTTGCACCACCACGATCAAGGACCCATTTTCTTGCTCTTGCACAAGCATTGTCCTGACCACCATCAGGTCCTTCCCCAAGTATTCGCATACAAATGTAGCTGAGAATTGTGCAAATTAAACATGATGTTGTGGCCTCCTATGTAAAATCCCCATCCACCATCTTCATTCTAAAAAACAAAAAGAAAAAAAAAAAAAACAGAGAATGAAAGTGAAATTTTTTGCAAAATCTCTATTCTTATTGATTCAATAAACATTTTAAACTTTCAAGAATATATACCTGATGATTGTATATGTAACGAAGAATTTCTTTTTTATACTCAGCTGGGAATACAGTATTAAGATGTCCTGTAATGTAAAAACATAATACTTGCATTTTTTTGGATCAAATACAAGAAAAATAGTAGTTATATCGAGCTGAAAGCCAAAATAGTTCACTAGCGAGAATGTTATTTGGAACAATTTTATTGTTCACAGTCAACTCAAACTTAATTAGAAGATATTCTGAAGGTTTATATTTACTTGATAAATTATAATGATAATAAATTAATAATAATATTGAAAACTTAATAATGATAATGATGCAACTCACAAAAGGAGAAAGGAAAAACAATGGGCCAGCATTTTCAGCAGGCCAATGGCCATCACAAGACTGCAAGGCAGTATAGAAATGGACAGCCCTCCTCAATGTAATTGTGGCCTTTTCATACGTAATTTCCTCTCCGTCCTCAATCTTAACTGGGGGAATTGTTTGTTTGAAGTTTTTCTCTCTCAAAAACTGCAATCATTTCAATAATTCCTACGTCATTAGCAAAAAAAAAAAAATTCCTAAGGCATTAGAATTTTAAAATACATAAATGTGAACATTAGCATTACCTACGAATACAATAGAACTATGGCAACGTATTATAATAGAATTTTAGTTTGATGAACATTGGTTGTTGTTGGCTTTTTCTTCTTATTTTTTACTTTTTTTTTTTTTTTTTTTGTAAATACAATGATATGATAGTTGTTAGAACTTAGAATTGAGAATCAATTTTCTACATAAAGGCAAGCATAAGGTTTTGTACAAGTAATACGTTGTACAAGGAAAGTACATTGGACCTGGAGTCCATTGGGCTTGTATACTAACAGCCCTCACAAACTCAAAGTAAGGATAAGAAACCTTAAGTTTGGAAACTAGATCACGAAAGCATCCTATGGGATGAGATTTAGTAAAATCCATTGGGCCTTTAGCCCGTTGGGCTTCTACACTACCGAAAACAAATCTCAAATCCAAATAACTATTGAATTTGATCTTCTATTTCTAGTGTTTGGTTGTTAAAAATTTTTCTTTATCATTTTAGGTTCTTTTAGAATATTTTAAGAATAATTATACTTTAACTAAAATAAACAGATAAAAAAAAATGCACATGTACCAATTACATGTTTATATGACCATGCAATGCAAAGATAATGTCGGCTATATGGTTATTAGTAAAAGAGTGATTCTAGCGATATAACAATAAATTTTACTATATAGTTTTATAAACCGATGTGTCTATTTTTTAAAATTTAAAAAAAATTAAAATTTTATTTATATTATATTATTGATGTGATATCAATTATATCATTTGTTTGCATTCTTTTTTAAATAAATTTCGTAATAGCACTTGATGTAACATAGGTCAAGGTTACAAAATCAAGTCAACCACGTTAGTTACTAACTAACCATCAACAAAAGTATGAATAATAATTTAAATAAAAAAGATATATTACTAAGGGGTAATTACACTCCCCTGCTTTGATGTTTGGAGAAATGACACCCCACCCCAAACTTAAAGGAAAAAAAAAAAAAAAAATTTCCCCCTTGACATTCGATTGAACAAACTTTGTTAAATTGATATTAAAAATAGTGTGTACTAACTTACCATTTTCTTAAGGGTAAGTTTCTAAAATTATTTTATTTCATTATTAAAATTCATTATTTTAAATTTAATTAAAGTGAATTTTAAAATATTAAGTGTGAATTTTTCATATTAATTTTTTTTCTTTTTTTCAATGGGTTATATAGAGATTTTGCATTGCAAGTATTTTGGTGATTGATAAATTTTTCATTTTTATTCTAAAATTATTTGTTTTATTTTTTACTAACAATGACTACATTTTTGTAAAGAGATTCTTATAATAATTTAGAATTTTTCATTACTAATATAAACAAAAATGGGGTTGGGACTATCCCTGATTCATTTGGCCAATTCACCAAACTTTCATCCTTTACTTTATCTTCAAATAAGTTGTCTGGTACACTTCCTCCCTCAATCTTCAATTTGTCTTCTTTGAAGATCTTTGATATATTAGACAACCAAATGCATGGGAGTCTTCCGTCAAACCTAGGTTTCACTCTACCAAATATTGCAGGATTTAGCATTGCGAACAACCAATTTATTGGATCAGTCCCTAATTCAATATCTAATGCCTCAAACCTATATGCTCTTGTTTTGAACAATAATAAATTAAGTGGAAAAGTTCCTTCTTTGGAAAAGCTATACAAAATTACTTTTTTTGGCATTACCCTCGACAATCTTGGAAATGGAGGGGCAAATGACCTGAGTTTTCTCTGTTCTTTGACAAGTGCCACCTATATGACTACATTTGCTATAAATGCCAATAACTTTGGGGGAGAGTTACCCAATTGCATTATCAATTTCTCAACTACTCTTGACACATTATATTTAGATAATAACAAAATATCTAGAAAGATTCCTACCAAAATAGGAAACTTGATTAATTTGGGGGATCTCCAAATGTGGCAAAACAAATTATCAGGTGATATTCCCTCTGAAATTGGAAAGCTTAATAATTTACAAGATTTAAATCTAGCTGAAAATAGTTTCTTTGGGAACATTCCATCGTCTCTTGGAAATTTAACTGTGTTGATAAACTTGTATATTTATTTTTTATGAGAATGATCTTCAAGGCAACATCCCTCTAACTCTAGGCATGTGCTAAAATTTGTTTCTTTTGAATCTTGCTAATAACAATCTCATTGGTTTTATATCCCCACAAGTTATTGGTCCCTCATTCTCACTGGTTGTTTTAGATTTTTCTGGCAACCAATTCATTAGTGTCCTTCCTATGGAAATCGAAATTTTAAAAAAATCTAGAATATTTGAATAATTCTGAAAAGATGTTCTTTGGTAAAATTCCAACAAGTCTTGAAAGCTACGTAAAGTTAGAATTTTTATACATAAGAAGAAACCTCTTCCAAGGGATCATTCCTCCGTCTTTGGGATCATTAATTAAGAGGTCTTTAAGAATTATCTTTCTAACAATAATTTGTCAGGCCAAATTCCAAACTTTTTGGAGCACTTTGTCTACTTGAGATTTCTAAATTTATCTCACAACCATTTTGAGAATGAGGTACCAATAGAAGGAATTTTGAAGAACAAAAGTGAAACCTTCATTATGGGAAATGATAAGCTCTGTGGGAGTGTTCCTGAATTTCAGCTTCCTAATTGCAAACATGAAAAATCCAAGAAGAGTAAGTTGACCCTTACGTTGAAGTTAATAATCTCTATAATTTTTGGGCTTCTTGGAGTAATTTTGGTTGTGTCACTTATACTTCTTTCTTCTTTAAGAAAGAAAAGGAAAGAAAATACCTCAAGTGATTCAAGAAAAATTCCATTGAATGTATCTTTCCAAAGCCTCTTAAATGCTACAAATGGATTTTCTCTACTAATTTAATTTGTGTGGGTAGCTTTGGGTTAGTGTATAAAGGAAGTCTTGATCAAGATCGACATATAGTTGCTATCAAGGTGCTCGACCTTTCATGCTATTGAGCTTTTAAGAGTTTCAAAGCTGAGTTTGAGGCACTAAGATATATCAAACATCGAAATCTTGTAAAGGTGCTCACAACATGTTCAGGTGTTGACTATAGAGGTCATGATTTTAAAGCATTGGTATATGAGTTCATGGAAAATGGTAACCTAGAAGAATGGTTGCATCCAACACCAAGAGTAGATGATGCTCATGAGGAGAGAAGGAATTTGAGTCTTCTTAACAGATTAAATATCGACATTGATGTTGCTAATGCATTGGATTATCTTCACAATCATTGTCAAACACCTGTTGTTCATTGTGACCTCGAGCCTAACAATGTTCTTTGTACGTTTTTAGACCCCTTAAACACAGCCAGATTAATCTAATTATTTAGCCAAGTGATTAACTTAGGTAAATTAAGCAGATCTAGGTTAACACAAATATATTGTATCATGCAAAGCAGTGAAAATATAAAGAACACAATGATATGATGACCCAAGAAAACCAAGCCGGTAAAAAACCTGGGGAGGATTTAACCTAACTATCCTCAAGGTAAAACTGAATCCACTATGAAAGAATTAAAGTTTACACAATAGCGACTTAGACCACTAATATCCTATTGCTACCACTCCAAGTGCACCATACCAGTCCAGCATGCCCAGCTTTAGGCCGAGTGCACCATTTCAGTCCAGCATGCCCATCTTTAGGCCAAGTGCACCATCTCAGGCCAAGACAAGCTCAGCCACTCAATTTGCACCATCTCAGACTAGGATGCACCAATCCAGTCCAAGTGTAACACCTCATGCCAGGACAAGCTCATCCCATCCATTTCAGGCCAGTAGAAGCACAGTCATCCACTCTTATACATAGTAACACAACTCCACTCTAGCTGCACCACACCAATCAGGCAGCACCACACAAAATCCAGGTGCACATCACAACTTCAGCAGCAGTAACCCAAATCCAAGGCAGAAAAAGAAAAGGATGGTAACAACAGAGACTCTAAAGGCTTTTAAGAATGCATCCAGATACATGGAAGCAATCAGACATGGTGGGAGTCAATCATCTATGCATGGTCTAAGGAAATGAAGAGAGAACAAGTTCATTTTTCCTTTGCTTGATGAATGTCACTTGTTTTGTGTATTTATGGTGATAGGGTTAACTATGGAACAATACCCTGTTGTTGGCTTAACTATGTAATTATGGTGTTTGTGTGATACGGTTAACTATGAAACAATGCCCTGTTGTTTTGTGTAATTCTAGTGATAGTAGAAAGTGTTTTTTTGTTTAAACATGAACCCTTTGTCCTGCTTTAATACTCATAGCAATGAGGAGCAGTTAATGATAAGTTGGAGATCTATTTTTATTGCCTTTGTTTTGTTTAGGTTAATATTGAATCTTGTGTCCTATTTTGGTTTTCACAGCAATGAGAAGCTGTTAATGAAGATGCTGTGTTAGATATTTTATTGAGCTTTGTTATATATCTTGACACTAGTGATACTGACAGGTTTGTTGTATATATGTGTTGATATCCTTGGACCATTGGTATATAGAGTTTTTGTATTTCATGTTTAAAACATATACTGACAGGTTTGTTTTACCCCTCCTTCAAACCTTGTTTCTTTCCCTTTGCCCAAAAATAGATACTGACAGGTTTGCTAGGATAGTATTTATTTCTCATTTCAGGAGTAGGATCAAGAAAATAGCTCAAATTGTTATTTACTTTAAGATTTAACAATCAGTTGGTGCATTATTTGCAAATTTCACCCATAATGAGGGCCTTGAAGCCAAATACATCTTGGGCTAGGAAATAGTAAAGGTATGCCTGACTTAACTATGCTTCCTAGTAGATATGCATAGATTCACAGTATATATATAGGCACAGATTCATTAGGCAAGTTTACAATAATTACCATTGCATAATACATCACCAACACATTGCTAGTCCAATCATCCAGGAACAAAGGTATTCATTTCATTCCAAGAATGGTACAAAAAAAGACCAGCATGTGTTTCCATGCTAACTACCTAACCAAAAAGTTTACACACTGCCAGCCCTATACATTAGCAATTACAGGATATTGAAACTCCCCCATCTATGCAACATGCTAACCAAACAATTACTTCCACCACCCACCTAACCAAACATAAACACTTCCTCACTTCCCACTTGTTGCCTAATTGAACTTCCACTACCTATCTAACCAAACAGGCAATTACAAAGACAAATCCCACATATCAATAAGAATGCCAAAGCTACAGTGTAAAACTTCTCTCTCTTGTAGCAACTCGCAACCTCAGCCTCTAGTGTGATAATCCGTTGCCTTTGCTCTGGCATAAGCACCTTACTATGTTCACATATCTCATCATCACGCCATTGGAAGAATTTACACATTCGCCTAACCTAAAATGCGAACCAAGCACTTAATAATGAAACACAAGAAAATTGAAAAATAAACTTCCACCACCAAAGAAGAATTTAAACAAAAAAAAAAAAAAAAATTGAACCCCAGTAAAACAAAATACTCAAATTGAAATACCCAGTAGGTTGGACAACCATAAAACCTTTTGCCAGGGTTGTCTGCTATCCACAAAACGACTAACACTGGTTTTTTAGCATAATAGCACCTCAATGGAGCTCTCCTCCTCAAGCTTGAATTGGCTGAAGAGCTTGCTTCCATCTGATCAGAGACTTCGAAGTGGTTGAAGATCTTGAGAGATGGTTGATGATAATGGTGGCTTCAAGTGATAGAGATGGTTGATGATGGTGATTTAAGAGAAAGGTTGATGGTTCGAGAGAGACAGAGAGGGTAATTCTAGGGATTCAAGTCTGATTTGGGGATTTTCAGTGTCTACACACCAGATTGGTTGGTGAGTGCCTCGCGTGACATACATGTGATTGGGTTTGGGGTGGGAAAGCCACATGTCGAAGTGGGGCATGCCACGTGTAAAAAAATAACCTTATTTTATTTCTCCGTCAGCCACATATGCTTTTTTCCTAGCCTAAGCTGACGGCAAGGACTTAAATGTCACGCGTTAATTAGTTTAGAGACTAAAAATGGTGAAATAAAAATGTATGGACCAAAATGGAAAAGCGTCAAAATGTAGAGACTAAAAGTGCATATACGCCTAGAATTAAAATAAATGAAGAAAGTTATAGGAAATATTATTATTCTAACCGAAATTTCTGTAGCGCTATAACCTAATGTAGTGCTTCAATATAAATTTTTTTTGAAGAATGTTATACATATATTATAACATACTAATCGCAGATCTGCACAATAAAGTGAGTATAACCTAACCCAGAGCACTACAAGGACTTGGGAGACTATATTGATTTTATTTTATTTTATTTTTTTGGGTTTCCCACGAAAATGCAACGCATTCCGTGAGGAAAGGACAGATGTACGGATCTAATATTGTTTTCCGTAATAGAAGCTATAGACCAGAGAGGAGAGATACTCTAGTCTCATTGTAAACCATTTAAAAAAGTAAAAATACAACAAAAATTGTTTGAATGTGGAAAAAACTGCATTCTATACTTTTTGCAAACCAGTCACAATTTCATTTAGCATAAATACTTTTTAGTAAAGTTTTAGTATAGTAGCAAACACAATTTCTAAGAAAAATTCGATCTGCCATAATACAAATTCCGCTTTCAAATTCAACCAGTTTAAGTGTTATAATCCAAATTTGAGCTCAAAATTATTTAAAACAAACTATACTCCACAATCAAACAATGAAAAATTCATTTCTCTCCCCCATTTTCCATCCCCACTCTTTTCATCCCAACCAAACATATGCTTAAGGCCTACAAATAAAGGCCCATGCATTGAACAAAGTTCCATACATACGGGCTTTAGGAATTCAAGGGGAATACATTGCATATATAGGGGTAGCTGCCTCCAGTCAGTTTAGTCTGTAGGTATCAAATGTTCTAGCAGCCTGGATTGAAAAATAATTATTTTCTTCCACCCATTCCTTACATGTTGGATTTTCTCTACAACCGTAGGGCTTGCCCACTACTCTAGCCCTTGGAATGTCTCTGGGATCATATGGGCTATCAATGGGAAACTACGCCCTTGGGCGAAAGAGATATGTTTCCCTATGGCCCAATAGAGCCAGTGCCCATTTGGGATATCGGACTTCTTAAAGAGTTAAGACATCTTTTGCTACTTTTGCATCACACTATTGGAACCGATACCAATTTTTATATTTATTATCAATCTCTAATTTGGGGTTTGATGAGCTGTGGTTCGATCAAATGGATCACAAACACAATGTTACACTGGACAAGAAAAGGAAGGACAATATACGTTGAAAAAAAAGCGAAAGAAAGTGAAGAAAAGAGAAGAAAAATGTTAGTTAAGTGTGATATAGTACCATACATGTATGTGTTACTTGGAGTATTGATGATATTCTTTTTCTTATTTCCATTTTTGTTTGTGATTTTGTTTCACTTTTGTACCTTTAATGGAGTTCATCTAAATTTATGTATTTTCTTTAAAAAAAATCTAAATATTTAGAACACTTCTTCTTCTTCTTTTTTTTTTTTTGATAATTTGATAGTTACTAAAAATGGCGGGATGGTTTGAACACTTTGAATCATAGTTCTTCTAATAAAAGAGAGGCGATAATACTCATGAAATACAAGACTCTTAACAATTTATGTATACCTTTTTAGTTAGGGTCTTTATTATAAGTAGGTTTATTTTCTTTGTGCTGCATGTTGGCTGTTAGTTGTTGCAAATAGACGGGTGGGAAAATACTTCATGGTAAAAATGATAGTAGGTTTTTATTGGTCCACTTCTACCCATTTTGGTCTATTTGGTCGACATAAGTCCAATCGGTCCCAGTCAGTCTGTTTTAGTCCACTTTGATCCATTTTGGTCCAGCAGTCCACTTGGGTCAAATCAGTCCCATCTAGTCCATTTGGTCCAATTATATCACTTTCTTAGTGTAATGTTTGTAACTCCAATTACATCATTTTAAAAGGGTTTTGGACTAACATTTATTGAGTCTCATTTACTATTTTCATTTTTTACATTAAAAAATATATAACACCAAATTTCTTCACCTATCACGCGAGTTTGACTAGTTAGTTACACTAATTCCTCAATTGTAATTCCTCTAAAATTTTCCAAGAGAATGGTTCAATCTATACCAAGTTTAAAAACAACATATAACGTGAAAGTGGAATGGGGTTTAAAATCTTAGTGGTTTAAGAAGAGTAGGATGACCGCAATTGAGAGCATTGTGTTCAAGCAAACAATTCTTAATATCCTATTAAAATTAAAATTAAAAAAAAATCCTAATATATGATCTAGGTACAACTATAAGACCTCATATTCTATTTTTATTAGCACAAAATAAAATAATGTGAAACTTGGGAATCTGTGTAGACAACTAAATTCTTAGTTCGAAATAAATCAAACAAGTAAAATAGTTTCACAAATGCGAATTTGTATTGATGAATATGTGGTACAATTCTCTGTAATTACAAAATAGTGATCCTCTGATTCGATCTCCTTGAAAGATTTGTTGATGGAATTGTGGTAATGTGATTTTGATTTGAACACAAGATATCCTTCAATTTGGCTGAGGAATGGATCGAAGATCTTTGAAACAGAATTACAACGAATCTCTGGCTATGAGCTTGTTAGAAATTCTTTGTTCTTCGTGTTCTTTGTGTGTTCTTCGTGTTTGAAGGTTTGTGGTGGAAGTTCTTCGGGGCTTTGGAGGCTTGAATCCGTAGAGCTTCACCAATTTGTGGTTTGTTGAGGTTTCTGGAGGCTTTTGAGCTTGATTCCAGTGACCTTTGAGATCTAGACAAGTAGTTTGGATGACTTTGCTTCGAATGTTGTCTGTATTCGGGGTTGAAGTTCTTGAAATTCCTGGAGGCTTCAGGGTTTGATTCTGGCAGAGCTTCTGGATTTTTGAGCTCAAGATATCTTTCTCCGTCTCTCTGTCCTCTGTCCTCCTAAATGTCTTAGGAAGGCTTCTATTTATAGGAGTTTAGGGGTAGGTGAGTGACATGTGGCGGAGTCTGATTGGTGACACATGTCATAGCCTGATTGGTCCGCTTATGTCATCGCTTACACCTGCTGGATTGCTTGTGTCATCGCTTACGCATGCTGATGCAGTTTCATGCCTTTATTTCAATGACACTTGGCAAATTTCTATTGGAATCTGAATAGTGATGGCAAAACCTAGCAGCAGTACGTGGCACTTTGTAATTGGTTGTATTTTGTGGACTTGGTAGTATGATGTGTCAGCTTGTGATAGGTCGGGAATTTTCCCTCTCTACAAATGCCCCCTCGAGACTCGTTCATGCACACAGTTTTGGAGTGTGGTGAGTGAATGAGTCTTGAAAGAAAATAGATTTTTATACTTGACTCTTCTAGTGAAATAGTTGAAGGTGGTGGAGCTTTTAACAGGATGAAGTAATTGCAGAAGAGTAGACCCACCCATATGAAAGGCTTTGATGAGACCGAGAAGGGGTCTGCGAGTATTTGAATGTACTCGTGTGACCGAGCTTTCTCAGCAGAGGTTAAGTCAAAGTAATTTCAGAAGAGTATTTTGGACCGTTGGTGGCGATCACAAGGTGTTGAAGATGGAGAAGAGGTGAGAATGTTGGCTGGGTACAGCATGCAGAGCTCTGGAGCTAGCCTCTTATTTTGAAGAACTTCTGGTGAAGTTATATCTAAAGGGTATACTTTGGATCACAGAGAGAACATGTGGGAGTGTGGTCGAATGTGCTTGTGTTATCGCATCACTCAGGTTAAGTTGAGGTAATTTCAGAAGGGATTCTAGGTTTGCTGGTGGTGGTGGTGAAGAAGATGGTGATGAAGCAAAGTGAATGGATGAAACATATGACACCATGGTACTGACCCTGTATGTTAGGGACTCTCTGGCGAAGATGTCTCTAGGAAGTACACCTTCGGATGTGGGACTGGTTGCATGCTGAATGAGGTCCGACGGCAAGTCGTTGAATGCGCATGTGTAACTGGACCATACTGACGGAAATTAAGTTGAAGTAATTTCAGAAGTATATTTTCTGAAATTCTTCAAGCTGATCTTAAGTTGGAGTAATTTCAGAAAGTGTGTTTTGTGGTACCAGCAATGATGACCTTTGGGCTCCGCGTTGGTGGAAACATGGAATGAGGCTTTGGCGACCATTCACCGACACCAAAGGCTAATTTCTGATGAGCTGGTACCTTGGAGGTCATCGTAAGTGTTGGATGGGAGACAATTTGTAGGATACCCCAACACTTTTTACCACCTTCACCTAATGCAACTTTGTTGGGAAAGCACAACAAATGAAAGATGGAGCTAACTTGTGATCCTGGTTTTAGAAACCAGCTAAGCTGCTGTTTGTTCCGAACCACTGCTTCTAATGGGAGACCAAACAGTTGAAGAGAGACTATGGAAGCCCTGATTTTAGGAACAGGTGTCTCTGCTGGACTTGGATTTCCTGGCCAACCAATTCCAAGGAAGCATGGAAGGTCGATGCAGACCTTGTTATGAGTAACTTTATGAACAAACATGGTTATTATATAAGGAAACAAAATTTGTTTGATTCCTAAAACAGTGATGATGTTGTGAGAAGGGTTATTACTGAACCATGAAGGGGTTGATTTCAAACTGATTATGAAGCGATTTTGGTTGCTAGGTATTGAGAATGATGAGGCCATAGTGAGAACTGGCTGTGAGAAGGAGGATTTGAAAATTTGAAAGAAGCAAATCTTCATTTCATAATTCAGTGTATGTGTGTTTTTTTTTTCTCTTGATGGGCTTTAGTGAATCCGGCCCTTCTATTTATAGCGAAGAGATGAAGAACGGTAGTTGGGTAGTTAAGAACGGCGGACAAAACCTTTTGGTGAGAATGGTGGATGAGAACGGTAGGCGCCGAATGAGAATGTTAGGTTGGAGACTGGTAGGCGCCGACGGAAATAGTAGGCTGAAGTAGTGACCCAATGTAATTTCAATTTTGAGACATACTTGTGAGAGTTCGTCTGTTCTTTGAAAGGGGAGCCTTGATCAAGTCTGGAGGATAATTTTTCAGGGAATCCAGACCAACTGGATGGATCTCAAATTATGATCTTGAGAGCTTAAATTTTGGACACCGCTAGTACTTTGGAGAAGTGAGTCAGATTGATAGTTTCTAAGTCCAAAACAAATATGCAGATTTCAAAATCAAAATCTTTGTGAAAACCTGATAAGACAAGCTTTGCTCGAACATCTTGATTTTTGGTCAAAGTTTTACATTAAAGTCAACAGTTGTAGACTCACACTATTTGAGCAATTTTGGATTTTCAAATGAATAAATAGACCCCAAAATTGGAACGTACACGAAAAATTGAGCAAGACAGGTCTATCTCAAAAATTTTGACTTTTGGTCAAGATTTGTGGAAAAGTCAACTTTTTAGAAATTGGACTGTTGTGCAATTTTCAAGTCTCGGTTGAAGAAACAGATCCCAAAATTGGAAATTACGCGAAAAACTGAGTGGGACAGGTCCATCTCAAAAATTTTGACTTTTGGTCAAGATTTATGCAAAAGTCAACTTTTTAGATATTGGACTGTTTGTGCAATTTTTAAGTCTTGGTTGAAGAAACAGATCCCAAAATTGGAAAGTACGCAAAATATTGAGTGGGACAGACCCATTTTGAAAATTTTGACTTTTTGGTCGAAGTCAAAGTTCCAATTTGTCAAAGCATTTTTTTTTCAGGCGGTCCAGATCCGGGTCGGTTTTTCGGGTCAAACCGGGTCGAACCAGTTCGTGGAGGATGATGTCATCCGTGAAGTCATAGAGCTAGAGTGTGCGTCAGCGCGTGGCGCGTGCACGCGCGTGAGAGATTGCCGGCGCGTGTGAGCATGTGGTCTCATCTATCGGCGCGTGGGAGCGCGTGCATCTGAAGCTGTGATTACCGGACCTTCTGGTGGCGCGTGGCAACTTCTTTGGTCGCGAAATTTTTGGGTCTTGTCGATCTAAGGCCGCTGGATCGAGTGGTGACGCCACTTTTTTGAAATGAAGTCTGGATTTGTATGAATATGAAGGAATATGCCATGGTCCTCTGAAGCTTTTGGTGGCGCGTGGAGGCACGTGGCAGAGTGTTTGCTCCTGAAATTTTTGGGTTTTGTCGATTTTTGTTGGTTTGAGATCTTGGTGGATTCAGCTTTGTGAAATGAGGTCTAGATTCCCACGAGTTTGAAAAAGAAGTCCGCTGGCATTGTTGGACCTGTTATCCTCTTGGTCTATTTTGGCGGTGGTCGTTCTGACAGCATGTAGAAACTCAGGCAGGACGTAGGTTCATGGTAACCACTGAGTGCCTTTAGTGTTCTCAAGGGTTGATTTTTGGGTCATCTTGTCAGTGAATTTGGAAATTTGGAAGAGAAGCCAGCAAGCATTGTTGGACTTTGTTACTATCTTCTTGTTTGTTTAAAGTCCTCAGAGGATTTTTGTGGCATCTTGTCAGAGGATTTAGAAATTCAGAAGAGGAGACGGCGGGCATTGTTGGATTGGTTGCCATCTTAGTCTTCTCTGTTCTGACAGTGTTTGACATTCTTTGAGTTGCAAAATCTGACTTCAAATAATATCTGTTTGGTGGCAGCATTTTAATGGCTTGCCAAATCTCCTTCTTTTTTGTCTGTTATTTCAGAAGTTTTCTATATAAAGGCATGCGGGGCATGCACGAAGTTATACAAAGCATAATCTCCTGAGTAACGTAATACAAGTGTAGAGATTTTTTTAAAAAATTATTTATTTGTTTTTTTTTTTCACTTTTTGATTGATTTTTTTTTTTTTAGGGAATCATGATGCTTTTTTTTCAAGGATTCGAAGGTTGGGCAAGAACCAGCCTTATTTATTTGTAAGGAGAAAGATGACAAGGATGCAAAGGCTACAACTTTGATTGTTCGTCTGCCCATAATTAGAAGATTTTCAGAGAGATGGGGCCGTAACTCTTATCCTCTCAATTTGCTGAAATGGTCACAAGTTGTTCACTCTGATGGTGGCTCTAATTTGGACATAGTTACCCTTCTTGCTTCGCATCACAAAAATGTTGCCAAATCAAAGCTGTACAACACTTTGGGACGAGAGATAATTGCAAAACGCGCCAATTGGGATTCTTCCTTTAGCACGAATGGAGGGTTTTCCTATTTTTTTCTTTATTGGGATTGGCTAGAAGATGTGCTTGGTCGGTGTAAGCACCTCCTTGATGCGGTCCAGCTTTACAACGCTGTCTTTGCCTCCCTATTCACATATGATTATGATGAGATCTCATGAAGGCATTGTGTGAGTGTTGGAGTCTGTCTACCAATACCCTCCACACCTCAGTTAGGGAAATTTCTATCACACCATGGGATCTTTCCATTCTTGGCGGACTTCCTTGCACAGGTGCATTTTATGATGAAGTGGTACCCAATGCGCAAGAGCTAGATGGAACTAATGACGAAGGACGACCCTATTTACCGCACAGCTGCCACTACCTTTTCATGGCGTATCATCACCTTCAAAACCGGATGAAAAGGCAAGGGAAAGTGAGTGTTCGTGACTGGATTACTTTTTGGTACAGTGGAAATAGCAAGTACCCAGCTCCTAGAAAACCAGCGAGACGGGCAACCAGTCCCAAGTGGAGTCAGAATCCCTTTGGCGAGATAAACGAGCCTGGACCATGGTCTGATAAAGAACACGGGGTCTTTGCAGATCTTCAAATTGAGGGTGACTTAAAGGAGGAGACTTACCTATCGGCACTTCTTTCCTATTGGCTGTGCATATTTGTGTTTCCTAGCAAGGATATGAATAGCATCCGTCCCGGCACTTTCAAGATTGCTAGTTCTATGGCCAATGGTCGTTCATTTGGCCTTACTCCCCCAGTACTGGCTAGCATTTATCGTGGGCTTAACACCATTTCTTCCTCTCCTACTCCAAGCAAATCTAGAGCTAGTTTTGCTATTCATTATGTTTACGCCTGGGTGGGTCATTTTTTCAGAAGCAACCGCATCGTTCATGCTAAACTATCCCATCCTTTGATGACTAAATACTCCGGTGTGGGTTCTGCCTCTGTATTCAATGAATTGTCCACACGAAAGCAGATACGAATTGCCACCGACTTCTTTTGGCACAAGACTACTTTTAATAAAAGCTATGACCAGACATTCGTTGACAATGATCGTTTATCCATTCAGAGGTTTGACTACTTTATAAGCCTTCGCTCAGGGTACTTGACATTTCGATGTGAAGACCAACATATTGTAGAAGCATATAGCCCCCACAGATTCAGTCGGCGCTTTGGATTTCATCAAGACATTCCAAGTGACTTAAAGGAAGAAATTCATACAGGTTCTTTAAAAGATCTGTACCAATTCTACCAATCTTTCACTTGTCGCAACACAGATTCCAAGGTACTCATTCTGGCTCTTGCGTCAGACTTTGGAAGCCGGGTCAGACATAGCTACAAACGATGGTGGGAAGGAGTATGTAAAACTGATTTTACCAAAGGAACAAATTTACTAGTTGAAATTGCCTCCTCTATTAAATCACTGACGTCCAACAAGCCTCAGAAGGGAAAGAGGGATCTTCAAGACTCAGACATTCCACAATCCTTGTCAAAGTTTGCACAAAGTCAAAGCATCAAAGGTTCGCTTGCTGTACCAGTTAGGGATGCCATTGAAATTTTTGAAAAGGAGGTGTGTGACGACTTCGACCCCAGTTAGAAACATTCGAAGAATCTAATGAAAGGTGTTGATGCGGAGACTTCTACTGATCATGCACATTTTCTTACACATAGTTAGTCTTCTACCTCAAAGCCATCTATGAAGAGTTCGGATCTCAAGAGGCGTAAGTTTGCTGATGCTGGCACGTCATCCAAATTTTCGATTGAGATAGAAATGACACCTCTCTCATCCTTGCAACCAATCGACCCTCTAGAAGCCTCTATATTTAATGCCAAGGTGCATATTTCTTCCGTGCGTAGGACAGGCGCTTCTATGCTGGGAGATGTTCTTTTAAACAGTCTTTCGAATCTTTCTATAGACAATATCCTCCCACAAGCCGAAGCATATGAAATTTATAGTGAGATTGCAATTCTTGGAGTGGACCCTCAATACTTGCGTGAAAATGTTGACAAATACTGCAAGGGTGTTGCAGACTACTTGAAGATGAAAGAATCTCTGAATACACGACCAAGTCCTGCTATCTTAATTCAACGTGAGGCTGAAGTTGAATTCCTCCTTGTTGAAGCATTGCATGAGAAGGAATCTTTGAAGACCGAGCTTGATACTGTTACTTTGAGGATGGCTAACTTGCAAACCGAGATTGGCCAATTAGGACAATCATTGTCTCAAATTGAAACTCATCAAGTTGAATAAGACGACGTTGTGCAAGCTTTGGAGGAACAACTAGAAGAGGTCAAATCCGCTCTCGTTCTTGAAAACCAGGATATGGAGGCTTTAGAGAAGATGCGAGCCTTGCTGGAGATAGTCGTTCTAGTTTTAAAGACTTAAAATGGATGTCGTAATCTTTTGTATTTTAATTCCTTTCATACGTGTCATCATGCTTTCCCCTGTACTATTTTTCCTTTTGTCAATCAATGAAGAAGACTTATTCCCTGCTCCTTTCTTTTCATGTTTTAATAATGAAACTCTTTTTTTTTTTTTTCATGTGACTGAACTTAGTGAAAAGTACTAAGCTGCCTACGTACCTCGGAGAGGGATCAAGTCATTACGTAGTTCAACAAACTTTTTTTTTTGATGATTTTTTTCATGGTTTTGATGATTTTTTTTTTTGTTTTTATGGTTTTGATGATTTTTTTTTTCATGGTTTTGATGATTTTTTACAAAAAGGGAGGGCTCACATATGTAATCCTCGCCCTACACCCCACGGCATTTCATGGGTACCAATTGCGCAATAATGGGTATCACCTCTAATCGAACCCGAGACCTTGGCCTCAAGGGCGACATGGGCATCCAGCCACTACGCCACACTCGCAAATGGTGACATAGAGTGGGATTAATTTCTCCTTATTTGTACACTTTCAAAGGTAATGGGAAGACATCATGTACCCTTGTAGTGCTACAGTAGGCAGTTTAAACTCTTACCGAGGAGCCGTTCTTGATTTTCAAGCATAAAAGCGTTTGAGGAACTTCCCATTGATGGGACCGATCCTTACACCCTCCTGATCAATCAATTTGTTAGCCTTATTGGTGTTTACCTCCTGCTTGAGAGTTGGCAGTACATCACAAGCAACGGTCACATGGTTTGACCCGACAACTTCATCAAGGTCTAAATCAATCTTGTTTTCTTTGGCAAGCTTCATGATTTGTTCTTTGAAGACGAAGCATTTTTGAATTGGGTTGCCAATGATGCGATGATATTTGCAGTAGTTAGGGTCATCAACTTTCCCTATGTCTTCTGGTCGCTTGCATTCTGGCAATTCAACCAGCTTCAATTGCAATAGTTATTCTAAGATGTTTGGCACATCTTCATTGGGGAACGGATACGCTTTTTGCTCACGTTCCCTAAAGGTCAGATGGCGCACTTCGTTCTTTTGCCATCCTTCAAGTTGTTTTTCATTTGCCTTTGCTTCTCTCCATAGAACCTTAACTATGGCAGTGTTAACAGTAATTGGGTCTTTGAGATTGCCTTTTGCATTCCTGTCATTCATCTTTACTTCCTTTCTGCTTTCCTCAGGTATGGGAGGTTTTGTATTTCCGTGGCTAGAGATACTCAATTCCATGTCGTGTGCACGAGTTGCCAATTCTTCGAATGTTTGGGGCTTTATCCCTTGCAGGATGTATAGAAGTCCCCAGTGCATGCCTTGGATGCACATTTCTACAGCAGATATTTCAAAAAGTCTATCCTTACAGTCTAGACTCAAAGAACGCCATCGATTGATATAGTCAACAACGGGCTCGTCTTTCCACTGCTTAGTATTGGTAAGCTCCATCATGCTTACCGTACGGCGTGTGCTGTAGAACCGGTTGAGGAACTCCCTTTCAAGTTGTTCCCAACTATCGATTGACTCGGGTTCTAAGTCTGTATACCAATCAAAGGCATTCCCTTTTTGTGAACGAACGAACTGCTTTACAAAGAGGCTTCCTTGAGTCCCTGCGTTCTCGCAAGTTTCTACAAAGTGAGCAACGTGTTGCTTAGGGTTTCCCTTTCCATCAAATTGCAAGAACTTAGGGGGTTGATACCCATTTGGCATTCTCATATTGTTAATGCGCTTCATATAGGGTTTTGAATATATGAGAGAATTTGTAGAAGAACCTCCATATTGTGCTCGTATGGTATTCGTTATCATGTCCTGCAGTTGTTGGATAGATATTGAGGCCATTGAGGTGGATTGTTCTTGTCGGGGAGTGTTTTCAATTTCTTTCCCTTCATCATCCTTTGCAGATGTGAATTTATGACCATGGCTTGATTCACCAAGATCTTGTACTTCGAGTTTGTTCATTAAAGTTGCAATTTGGAGGTCCTTATCTTCAAGTGCTTTTGTGAGAAGGACGACCCTTTGTTCCATTTTAGCCATCTTTTCTTCCATGGTAGAGGTGTTAGTCATCATGACTGACACAACTTTCACAGATGATGAAGAAGGAAGTGAATTGAAGTGAGCACGTGAAATCTCATCTTTTGGGTTCCCTTTGATGAGAGAGAAATCGTGCGACCAACTTCTTGTGAAGGAAGAAGGGGATTTGCCCCCATACTTGAGGTGTTCCAAGGTGGAGATGTCCTTGTTGATGACCTTGTTTCTTTTAAGAGGGTCTAAGGAGATGATTGTTTGGACCTTGGCTTCCTTGGTTGATTGAGATTGAAGTTGATTGTGAGCTTTAGGTTGGCTACAATTGATTGCTCCAATGCAACTGTTGGTGGTAGCCGTACCAAGTTTAATTGAAGTAGCTATTGTTGAAGCTTGAATGTTCTTGCTAGAGGCCATTGAAGTTGGTAGCAAGATGATGAAGATTTTTTTTCTTTGAAGGAGAATGAGATGAGAGGCAGAGATGTCCCACCGGGCGTGCCAGAATTTGTAGACGACTAAATTCTTAGTTCGAAATAAATCAAACAAGTAAAATAGTTTCACAAATGCGAATTTGTATTGATGAATATGTGGTACAATTCTCTATAATTACAAAAAAGTGATCCTCTGATTCGATCTCCTTGAAAGATTTGTTGATTGAAATTGTGGTAATGTGATTTGGATTTGAACACAAGATACCCTTCAATTTGGCTGAGGAATGGATCGAAGATCTTTGAAATAGAATTACAACAAATCTCTGGCTATGAGCTTGTTAGAAACTCTTTGTTCTTCGTGTTCTTTGTGTGTTCTTCGTGTGTTCTTCATGTTTGAAGGTTTGTGGTGGAAGTTCTTCGGGGCTTTGGAGGCTTGAATCCGTAGAGCTTCACCAATTCGTGGTTTGTTGAGGTTTCTAGAGGCTTTTGAGCTTGATTCCAGTGACCTTTGAGATCTAGACAAGTAGTTTGGATGACTTTGCTTCGAATGTTGTCTGTATTCGGGGTTGAAGTTCTTGAAATTCCTGGAGGCTTCGGGGTTTGATTCCGGCAGAGCTTATGGATTTCTGAGCTCAAGATATCTTTTTCCGTCTCTCTGTCCTCTGTCCTCCTAAATGTCTTAGGAAGGCTTCTATTTATAGGAGTTTAGGGGTGGGTGAGCGACACGTGGCGGAGTCTGATTGGTGACACATGTCACAGCCTGATTGGTCCGCTTATGTCATCGCTTACACGTGCTGGATTGCTTGTGTCATCGCTTACACGTGCAGGGCTGCTTGTGTCATCGCTTACGCATGCTGATGCAGTTTCATGCCTTTATTTTAATGACACTTGGCAAATTTCTATTGGAATCTGAATAGTGATGGAAAAACCTAGCAGCAGTACGTGGCGCTTTGTAATTGGTTGTATTTTGTGGACTTGGTAGTATGATGTGTCAGCTTGTGATAGGTCGGGAAGTTTCCCTCTCTACAATCTGATGGGAGCATTTTCGCTCCCACTGTTTCTGCCATTTTTTTTATATGAAAAATGAGTTGGATGAAAAAAAAAAAAAAAAAAAGGAAAAAGGAAAAATGTAGTCATAAGATTAAGTCCGATCCCAAATGAGTCTAGTCAAACCAAGCAAGGTTTGTCCTAAACACATTGACTACTGGTTAGATTAACATTAGGCTTGATCCATGATGAGCCCAATTCTGAACTGGCATTTGGTCAAAAGTGATTGGGCCAAACCGAATTGAGCAAGCAACTACATAAACCATATACTTGGGCCCAGATAAGACCAATTGGTTCACTTCAAAATCCCAATTCTCATGAACCCAATATTAAAGAAAAGGAAAAAATGCGAAACTGGGCCTCTGACTTTCACTTTTTTTCATTTCAGTCCTCTAACTTTTAGTTTTGTCAATTCAATCCTTTAACTTTCAATTTTTATCAATATAGGGCTCCGTTACATGGCTATTAGTGGCTGCCGTTAGAACCACTGAAATGACATTGTTTTGCACTTTTTTTTATTTGGAATTAAAAAAAATAAGAAAAATCTGGGAAAAAAAAACATTAAGGGAACCAAGAAACGACGCAAGGGGTAGTTTGACTTCGACACATGCTCGAATATGGCACACACGACCATTGTGACCGTCGATGATGCCAAGATTCCAAACCCTTGCATCGAAAACATAGCAGCTATGAAGGCACCACATGTCCTCTTGTTAGCGAACTCCGACATAATCGTTGCCGACAAGGGTAGTCGCCACCAATCCCAACCCCTAAAAAGAACTTGAAAAATGAGAGGCTCACCAGAACACACTCTCTCGATTTGCAAATCAAAAAGTTACAGCCTAGTGAGCTCAGCACCATTATCATCAATGCTATGCCATACACGCGTCGCCTTCCTATTCGGTTTCCGAGTCTACCAAACAGCAGTTGACCAATCGTGGTGCCCAACAGAGCAATTGCCACCGTAGCTGACAGAACCCCAGGTGGGACCTGATACTTTGGCTTGTCTTGCTCCCCTTGCATCGATTCTTGGTTCCCCTTAATGTTTTTTTTTTTTTTTTTCCAGATTTTTCTTATTTTTTTTTAATTTCGAACTAAAAAAAAAGTACAAAACGACATCGTTTTAGTAGTTCTAACGGCAGCCACTAACAGCCATGTAACGGAGTCCTGCATTGACAAAAATTAAAAGTTAGATGACTGAATTGATAAAACTGAAAGTTAGAGGACTGAAATGAAAAAATGTGAAAGTTAAAGGGTCGGTTTTGCATTTTTGTCTAAAAAAAATGACAAAAAAGCTCAAGTGCACAAAAAAAAAAGGTCAAAATTTCCATCAAAGTTTATTTACATTTTGAATGGATAAAATTTATTAAATTTATTTTGAAATGCTTTTTGAATGACTGAAATTCACCAAAATGAATTTGAATAATCGAAATTCTCTAAAATTATTTGGAATTACACCTTCAATAAATAAAATTCATGAAAACTCAATTTCACTTACACCTGAGTTATTAAACGTCACAAAGTTATTCTAAATTACATTTTTTTAATTGGTTAAAATTCACCAAAATTAATTTGAGTTGATTTTGAATGGTTGAAATTCACAAAATAACTTAAAATTACATCTTCAATTGTTGAAATTAAATTCACCATATTAATTGAATTACACCTTAAATTGTTAAGATTAACCAAAATTAAATTTCGTTGACACATTACTCCGTCAACATTCATGAAATTAATTTTGAATTATACAAGTTGTTAAAATTGTTAAAATTCCCTAGGATTAGACCATTGCCAATTAGAATCCACAACACATACCCACGCGTCATAGCCCATTTTTAAGTGTTGAAGGGAGAATCATCCTTTGGATCAGAATAAGATTACTCTTTTAGGGACCTCCATCAAGATTAGATGGATTTGTAAGTATGAAAAGAAAAACCCCAAATATAATTCAAAGGGGGACACAATAAGAGGATAATATCACAGCAAGCAAGCGACAATATTGAATGAATATAGCAAACACAAAAAAGCCCACATAGTGTTTGTTTGTTCTTTTAGACCCCTATGAACTAGATTTGTTCAACCTAATTAATTAACTAAGTAGTTACTTAGGTTTATTATTCAGATCTAGGTTAAACACAAATGATCATATCACGAAGTGCAAAAAAGTAAAGAAGACAAGAGGTATGATTACCTAGGAAAACCAATAAAACCAACAGTTTCAAGGTAAAAAACCTGGGGAGGATTTAACCTAATCTATCCTCAAGGTAAAAAAATTTACTATGATAGAATGGAAGTTTACAATAGATTTTCTCCCTAAAATCTTAAGCTACCTCTTGTAGTACTTACTCACATAACCACATGTAGCTCCGACTCTATGGACTCTTCTATCTGAATTTGCTTAACACAAACACCAATGTTTGTGACTCTGAGATCCCACTCAAAGGGTTAGACCATCAACAGTAATTGATCTTGTATGTAGCAACTTCTACAGCATTAGATCTTGAGTTTCTTCAAAGAATATTACCGGTAGAAGATTTTAGAGAGCTTTGGGTACAAAAACCCTAGATCTACAATTGGAGGCACAATATGCACTCTCCTTTCTCTAAAAAACCCTCCTAGGATTAGCTTATAATGTCCTTTAAATACTGTAAAAAACAGATCGCGATTTGGGCTTGAAACGGTCAAGTTATAGGTTTTTTACGTTTGCTAATTTTTTCTAATTTGCGACTTTCGACCAATCGAATAGCAGTTGAGAGCAATCGAGAGAACCAGATTGCATCTCACTTTTTTCATCTTGAACTTGAGTTTTTTTGTCTTGGACTTGAAAATACACCATTCTAACTCAATGAGACTTACTTTTTGTCATGGTTTGCCAACACTACAAACTCAAATCCTAACAATCTCTCCATTTGGCAATTTGTGACAAAACTTACATACAACATAATGCCCATATAAAATAAAATGCCCAAATACATCACAAAACCCAATCTAAGACTTCTAACCCAAAAGTTGCAAGAAAAGGTAGAAGGTCTTGATAGGAATGTACCTGTCTTTCCTGAAACACTCAAAAAAGCACATCAATGCATGTGTGGAAATAAAGACAGATAAACAACAATTAACAAATATGCAATAACAGCAAACAAAAAATATGCAAATTAACTCTACCCCTAAGTTAGATACAGAAAAAACTTTTATTTTCTCCCATTTTCAAAAACAATTTCATCCCCCCAAAATAAAAACAATTAAAAACATTTTTCAAACATGTTCCAAATTTCATTTATTTCTCCCCCTTTTTGTTACGTATTGACAAAGACAACCCAATTAGAAGGTAAACAGTAAACATACATAACAGAAGGCAAGAGAAAATATAGTTGAGGCTGCATGGAAAAATCCATGTTTCTATGCAAAAATTTAGTCTTCATATATCAGCCCTGAAATTTCTCAAGATTGTAATTCAATAGGGTCTATATTATGAATAGTTGTTTAGCTATAAATTTCTCAAAAAAAAAAAAAAAGGGATAAAGAAAAAGAAAAAGATAAAGCTTTAGCTATAAGATCTTCAATAGTACATTAAAACACAAAGTTTATTAATGATGAAAATTTTACATACTTGATACAGAAGAAAACAAAAATACATGACTACAACAGGGAAGCAATGAGATTGATTATAATTTTCTCCAATCTTATATATCATAAGCAGAAAATCATGATAACAACCATGTGAATAAGCCATCATCCTTGTGCACCTGTAGTGAAGGAAGATAATTTCAATATTGTAAATAATAAGCTTTGGACTTCAGAAAATGATACTATACTAAATGACGTTTTCCCTAAAATAAAAAGAATTCGAAAGATAGCAATTATCAATCACTTAATTTGTAAGTTAAAATTTTAATCATATTTTAATTAATAGTTATCTTTTCTGCTTTGCCAAAATAAAAAATTGAAAATACTAATATAAAGACACGTGTCTTCTAATTACTATATGGATGTCCTACCAAATTATAATGCCTAATGTTGGAGCATTTTAATATTAATTAATTAAAATGAATAAATTTTACAACATAAATGTAAAAATGTGGGAGTGAATATGGAAGATAAGGAGTTAGTGAAAATGTTTAATCCCACATTGAAAGGGAGAAAGACTATTTTGTTCTTTCTAATTGTGGTGATTAATGGACTAATATGAATTGACTCAGATATTGGGCTAGATATGTGTGCAAGGGGGAGGTGAAGAGTGGAGATGTCAAAAATGGAAATGAATCAGCCTCTTGGATTCTCCTATTTGACAGCCCATTCAGAATAATTATCATGTCCGTTGGTGAGTAAATGGCCCGCATTAATACTCCATTTTTATTATGGAAAATGAAGAGCCATTAACCCACTTAATGGACTATCCATTTGGGACTTTTCATTCTTCAGAAACTCCTTATCTCACTATTAATTTTGTAACTCCAGCCCATCAGATTAATATCTAGCAATTAATCTTGTAACACCCATTTCTAATTTATCATATTAATTTGGGTAGTAATTTCGTGAGGCCCATTGAGCCTACAAATAGACTCATCCAGACCCAATCCAAATTATTGCAAATATACACTAAAAAAAATAGAGAGGTTCTTGGCAAGGAAGAGCGTTCTTTCTGGTAAAACTTTGGACTTGAACACTTTGTTTAGAGGTTGTTCTAGCCATACAAAACTTGTTGGAATATTGTATCCTAGGGGAGACAAGTTAGAGAAGGTCTACACTAGTTACAAAGTTTAGCCAACCAAGGGCTTGAATCTCTTTAAAGAGAATGAGTGTCGCACCTCAGTCCAAATAGTGTTGTGTAATTTTCACTTTAAATTAATAATATTTAGAAGTATTATTCAGTTTCTCGTTGTGTTATTTCCATTATTATTGTGTTTGCACCAACACCTAACAAGACACAAAATTTACCTGTGGCTTCAAGCCTTTGTCTGCGAAGATCACTTTCAAGAAGTTTCTTTCGAATTGCGTGTAGCTCAATTATAACAGCACCCATGTTCATCCTTTCACTTGGAAATTCAACTGAACAAGCTACTCCAATTCCAAGTTTAAAAGTCAAGCATTCTTGAATTTTTGAACTTCCATTTTGGCTCTTATTACGAGTTATGTCATTTACCCTTGTCTCCCCTTCTTCTCTATCACAAAGAAGGGTAGGATCTGTAGTTACGGGTTTTGGGCCACAGTTGAAAATGCGGCTTAAAAAAAAAGGCAAAAAACGAGGCTATAGGACCTTTGTGTGTGTGTGTGTGTGGTGAAAGCTGCTTTAACAAAGTTATGAAGGTTTAAGCTATCTTGGAAAATGTTATCAATAGGTCTTTTTCCTATGAACATCTCTAACAATAATATACCGTAACTATAGACATCACCATAAGTTGAGACTTCATTCCCCACTCCATACTCTGCAATTACACTTAACATATATGTGATGTGAACATTTGTTTTGTGTCAGATGGAGGAGAAGATACATAACCCATTGGTACTAATAGGAGAACTTTCAATGGCATTTAATAAGAAAAAGATTTAAGATAAATAGAAAATTAGTTATATAAAATTTGTTCTTCTGGCTACAGTACATCCATGTTAAAATTGTCCCTTTAAGGCTTTATAATATAATAGAATATTATGGGAAAAGGAAAACAATTAAATATAAGAAATGACAATGATATTTACCTGGAGGAGTATAACCAGTTGTTCCTCTTATCCCGATGGAGCTTGATTGGTTATGAGAAGAATCTTGGATGGCACCAGAAAGAACTCTTCCTAGGCCAAAATCACCTACATGTCCAATCAGTTCAGCATCAAGAAGAATATTACTAGGCTTGAGGTTGCAATGAACAATTGGAGTTTGGCAATGATGATGAAGATAATCCAATGCATTAGAAACATCAATGGCAATATTCAATCTTTGAAGAAGACGCAAACTCCTTGGTTCCTCAAGAGTTTTATTTATTCTTGGAGTTGGATGTAGCCACTCATCTAGGTTGCCATTTTCCAAGAACTCCATTACCAAAGCCTTAAAATCATGACCTTGATAGTCAATGCTAGAACATGATGTGAGCACCTTTTCAAGATTTTGATGTCTAATATTTCATAGAGCCTCACACTCTACTTTTGAAATTGTTGGAAGCTCCATAACGCAAAAGGTCAAGCACCTTGATTGCAATTGTACATCTACCTTCATCAAGAATTCCTTTATACACGGACCCGAAACTACCCACACCTATTAAATTGGTAGAAGATAACCCATTGGTTGCATTTAGGAGACTTTGGAAAGATAAATTCAAATGCAAATTTCCTATGTCACTTGAGGCATTTTTCTTTTCTTTTCTTTCTTAAAGAAAAATGATGTCGAAGTAACAGAATCACAGAAACTCCAATAAGTCCAGAAAAGATAGAGATCATTAACTTCAATGTAAGGTTCAACTTCCTCTTCTTAGGTTTTTCAAAATTGCATTTAGGAAGCTTAAACTTATGTGTACTCCCACAAAGCTTTCCATTTCCCTTAATAAACGTTGCACTGGTATTCTTGAAAACTCCCTCCGTTGGTACCTTACCCTCAAAATGGTTGTTGGATAGATCTAAATATTGCAAAAAGACAAAGTGGTCCAAAATTTTTGGAATTTGGCCTGAAAAATTATTGTTGGAAAAATCTAGATATGGAAGATCTTTTAATGATTCCAAAGATAGTGGCATGATCCCTTGAAAGTGGTTTCTTCCCATGAGTAGATATTCCAGTTTTATACAACTTCCAAGACTTGTTGGAATTTTCCCAACCAACATATTTTGGAAATATGTAATATTTCTAGATTTTCAAATTTTCCAACTTCCATGGAAAGCACACCAGTAAATTGATTGGTCGACAAATTTATAAAAAATGTTGAGAATGAGAGACCAATGATTGGTGGCGATAGTGAACCACTAAGCTTGTTATTAGCAAGATCCAAATAAATCAAATTTTGACACTTGCTTAGACTTAAAGGGATGTTACCTTGGAGATCATTCTTGAATAAATTCAATTTTATCAAGAAAGTTAAATTTCCAATAGATGATGGAATGCTTCCATACAAATTGTTTGTATTTAATAATAAAATTTTTAACTTCTAAAGTTTTCCAATTTCAGACGGAATATTACCTGATAATTTTTTTTGCTCAATGTTGAGTCTCTCCAAGTTGATCAAATTCCCTATCTCTATTGGAATATTTTTAAATATTTTATTATGACCTAGAATTAATGAGTTTAGAGTAGTTGAGAAATTGCCAATGCACTTAGGCAACTCTCCCCCAAACTTATTCACATCTATATGTAGCTTGGTCAGATTGGTGGCATTTGTCAGAGAACATAGAAAACTCAAGTCATTAGCCCCTCCATTTCCAAGGTTGTTTTGGTCAATTAAAAGAAATGCCATTTTGTACAGCTTCTCCAAAGCTAGAACTTTTCCACTAAATTTGTTACCATCCAATGCAAGTGCATTTAGATTTGAGGCATTAGGTATTGAAATGGGAATAGATCCAGCAAATTGATTATAAGAAATGGATAAATCTTCCATATTTGATAGAGTGATACCTATGTTCGACGGAAGACGCCCTTGGGTTTGGTTGAATTCTAAATCAAAGAGTACTGATGAAGATAGATTGAACATTGAGGAAGGAATTGTTCCAGATAAGCTATTTCCAAACACACTAAAATGTAAAATTTTGGTCAATTGGCCAAAAGAGTAAGGGATAATCCCACCGAAATTATTACATGTGAATAAAATATCTCTAGAAATGATAAGTTTCCAAGAGAAGGTAAGATACTTCCTATCAGTTTATTTTTGGAAAAAGAAAAGACACGGAGTTTTGACAAAGTGCCAAAAGTTGCAGGGATTTCCCAACCAAAAGGTTGTAACTAAAATGAAGGACTCTGAGGTTGGTACAACCAGATAAAATGTTAGGAATTTTGCCACTAAGGGTGTGTTTGGGAAGCGTGTTTTGCGCTTCCCATGTCTGCATCTGGCTGATTCTTTTTTTTTTTTTTTTTTTTAAGTCCAGCGCCTCTTGCATTGTTTATGGGACATGAATAGTGCAATCAGGTATATACACAGTACTTTCGAGCATGAACAGTAATTTTTTATTGTTTTTAGATTTCAATTTTCAGTAAAATAAACAGTATCCAAACGCATACTAAGTGTGTTATTATGTAGCAATAAGGATTGCAATTTGTGTAAACGACCAATTTCTTGAGGGATTTCATAATGAAAGCTATTGTTTTGGAGAACTAGATTTCTTAAAAAACTTAAATTTCCAACATGTGGTGATATAGAGCCTACCAATTTCGAAGATTGCAGGTCCAACATAATGAACATAATGACCCTTTGATGTTGATGACCACAAGTAACCCCTCACCATTGGCAAAAGTGGATGCTGTCATTCCAAGATGTCATAACTCCCAAAGGATCATATATGATCTTGGCTCTGAACTCAAGCAAAGCCAAGCGGTCTGTCTCATTATTCCCTCCAACCACAAAGGTGACTAGCTAGCCACACCATAAGAGAAGGATAAAAGTAAGGAAGTCAATACCGTACCGGAGGCTGTACTGGTTTGGCCAGCGGTACGATATATTTCGAGTACCGGTCAATACCGGTGTACCGTTTCGGGTTTACCGCTATTTTATATATATATAAAACCAAAATACATATAATTTATTAAAAAGTTTAAATTTATAAATCTTTATCTCATTTAATATGTTAATCTCTAGTTAAAATTTCAACTAGGTAATATTAATAATAATAGGGAATTGATGGTCCTACTTCTTTAATAATAATAATAATAATTGTGGGGTCATGGAATTTGGGATTTGGCCGAGAGCATGTGGTTTTGGCCGAGAAACATGGGTGGCCCGAGTCCGAGGAGTACTATCTCCTCGGATAAAGCCAAACGCAAATCTAGTATAAATCCTAATGATCAAGGATGACCTTCCAAGAAGTTCTAATGATAGCAACGAGTATCATGAACGTACAAGAGGGATAAGGACTCAAAAATATCTAAGGGAAAACTGCTACTACCGCATTAATGAGGAAGTGACCTCTGAACAGTATTATGGTAGCCTTACAGCCACCCTAGAAGACTTTTAGAGGGGGCTGATGGGACAACCATCAATTGTCCACATGTAGTCCACGTGTAGGGTAAGGATGAAGGGAGAGAGGTAATATAAACAAGGGTAGAGATCCTAGAGAAAGATAGATGAAAAAAGGAGAAGAGAAAGCACTATAGCAATCTCAACAACTCCTGTAACCATGGTCATCCAATATACGCTAGAATAGAGCTCCTCGGACTGTGCCGAGAACCAACTTTCTCGCACAAACCGGGTTCAATTCTTGTTGGCTCATCATCCAAAGCCATATTAACTGTTATCCAAGCACTAAAGCCTAGCTCTTTGACCCACTCTCTACAAATTTATTGTACTGGGTTCACTGGGCCAAGATCCCTTACATTTTGGGCTTGGTGTGAAAATTGTGTCCCCACAATTAGCGCCGTCTGTAGGAAGAGCTTGTGTGATAGTGAGTGCAACGGTTAAATATGATACAATTAGGCTCCCATCAGTAAGAGTCCCTTGGGAAAGCCATTATGGTGGCCAGTTTGCTATGTGAGCAAGTCACTACATAAGGCACACAGTTGTTGTCCTAACTTAGCTTCCGCTCAGGTCTATACTACAAAGTGTGGATTATACGGGGAGGATTGCTAAATGGGGAACAGTTCTGGGGGCTTTTGACATCAAGTACATGCCTCGTACCTCTGACAGGGGCTAGGTCCTCGCGAATTTGGTGACCAAGTTCGCTGAACCTCCATTAGAGGAAGTGGCAGCAACATATGAGCAATTCAAAGGGGCTTTGTGGCGGGGCTAGTTCTTGAAGGTATATATTGACATCTTCTAATCTTTTGAAGTGGTTAAACAAAACCTTAGCTATGCCGGGTCCTCGGACCTCCTGCTTTGGGAAAATTAACACACACTGACATCTTTTGAAGTGGTTAAACAGAACCTTAGCTATGCCGGGTCCTCGGGCCTCCTGCTTTGGGGAAATTAACACACACTGGCATCCATTGAAGTGGTTAAACAGAACCTTAGCTATGCCGGGTCCTCGGACCTCCTGCTTTGGGGAAATTAACACACACTGGCATCTATTGAAGTTGTTAAACAGAACCTTAGCTATGCCGGGTCCTCGGACCTCCTGCTTTAGGGAAATTAACACATTATGACATTCTCTCTTCAAAGTGTTTAAACTATAACTCAATCATGCCTCGGTCCTCGGACCAGATGATGTGAGAAAGTTAACACATCATGACATTCTCTCTTCAAAGTGTTTAAACTATAACTCAATCATGGCTCGGTCCTTGGACCAGATGATGTGAGAAAGTTAACACATCATGACATTCTCTCTTCAAAGTGTTTAAACTATAACTCAATCATGCCTCGGTCCTCGGACCAGATGATATGAGAAAGTTAACACATTATGACATTCTCTCTTCAAAGTGTTTAAATTATAACTCAATCATGCCTCGGTCCTCGAACCAGATGATGTGAGAAAGTTAACACATTATGACATTCTCTCTTCAAAGTGTTTAAACTATAACTCAATCATGCCTCAGTCCTCGGACCAGATGATGTGAGAAAGTTAACACATCATGACATTCTCTCTTCAAAGTGTTTAAACTATAACTCGATCATGCCTTGGTCCTCGGACAAGATGATGTGAGAAAGTTAACACTTCATGACATCTCTCTTCAAGGTATTTAAACTATAAACTTGATTATGTCTCGGTCCTCGGACCACATACTTTGGAGAATTATCATTCCACAACATCTATTTGTTTCTCACTAAGTGTCAAGATAGGCCTAAGATTATAACCAAATTCTCAGATTGGTAGCTCTGAAAGGAGCAATTCACAGTATAAATATGGGGCGCCTGAAACGACACTCCCACAAGTGTAAATCAAAGGATCAAAGCAGAATCAACTCTTAAGAATTCAAAACCCCACTTTTCTCCTTGGATGCATGGAGAAAACCGGAGTTTTGAGGGGCTATTGTAGGGTCATGGATTTTGGGATTTGGCCGAGAGCATGTGGGTTTGGCCGAGAAACATGGGTGGTCCGAGTCCAAGGAGTACTATCTCCTCAGATAAAGCCAAACGCAAATCTAGTATAAATCCTAATGATCAAGGATGACCTTCCAAGAAGTTATAATGATAGCAACGAGTATCATGAACGTATAAGAGGGATAAGGACTCAAAAATATCTAAGGGAAAATTGCTACCACCGTATTAATGAGGAAGTGACCTCTAAACAGTATTATGGCAGCCTTACAACCACCCCAGAAGACTTTTAGAGGGGGCTGATGAGACAACCATCAACTGTCCACATGTAGTCCACGTGTAGGGTAAGGATGAAGGGAGAGAGGTAATATAAACAAGGGTAGAGATCCTAGAGAAAGATAGATGAAAAAAGGAGAAGAGAAAGCACTATAGCAATCTCAACAACTCCTGTAACCATGGTCATCCAATATACGCTAGAACAGAGCTCCTCGGACTGTGCCGAGAACCAACTTTCTCGCACAAACCGGGTTTAATTCTTGTTGGCTCATCATCCAAAACCATATTAACTGTTATCCAAGCACTAAAGCCTAGCTCTTTGACCCACTCTCTACAAATTTATTGTACTAGGTTCACTGGGCCAAGATCCCTTACATTTTGGGCTTGGTCTGAAAATTGTGTCCCCACAATACATTTTGGGCTTGGTCTGAAAATTGTTTCCCCACAATAATAATAATAATAATAATAATAATAATAACATCACTTACTGACTGTACAAAAACTTTTTTCACCTAAAATGCCGTTTGAAACTTCTTTGCATTAGAAAAAAAAAAAAGTCCAAATTTTATAACAATTCACGTGGGTGTGTCAGAGGGCACACTACCACAAGTTTATTAAAATGCTGTTTGAAACTTCTTTGCATTATTGAAAAAAAAAAAAAAAAAAAGTCAATTTTATAGCAATTCATGTGGGTGTGTCAAAGGGCACACTGCCACAAGTTAAAAATAAAAAGCAAACCCCCTTTACCTTTGTTTTACTCTTAAAAGTCACAACAAAGGAAACAAGCCTTCAAAAATAAAAGCATAAAAACTACAAACTGAGAGAGGTAGACGGATGGAGGGATGGGCGTGAAGAAGAAGAAGAATGGATGGACACTTTCGAAACAGTGCTGACGATGGTGGTATTATTGGTTACATGGTATTTTCTTTTACTGTTAATCACAAAATTTCCATTTTTCTTGTTTTTCTTTTACCGTCCGGTATTCTTTTTCCGGCCAGTATCTGATTTTTTCCTGGTTTTTCTGGTACAACCCAGTAAGCTCCGGTACAAAAACGGTATGAAATAGCCATGTTTGTGTATCGGCCAAGTTGCCGGTACGAAAAATTCCGGCTATACCAGCCAGTACGGTACGGTATTGAGTCCACTGGATAAAAGTATGCATGCAAGAAGAAGAGTATGGCAGAGCAGAATACTAGTGGGGAAGCCCTATAGGCAATAATAATATGGTTGAAGAAGCAGTCGGTACAAATTTGAAGTGTGTTATCAAGAGAAGGGCTTATTTGGCAATTTTCTATCTCAAGAAAGTGGCAAATTTATAACGTGGGAGAAGAAATTTTGTGTAAGAATTTTTTGTGATTTTCAGTCCAAATCCAAGATTGCAAGAAAAATTTATTGGGAGATAAAGTAGTCTAATTGATTGCCATTTAGTCTTTACAATCATCAATATAAAAGAATAAAAGAGCATACTTGTAATAGAAGTGGTGTGTGACCCCAGCCGTAAACATTATAACTAAAATTATTATTATTCTCTGTTAGGTTCTAAAAGTTTAAAACAATTGGCAAATCGTGAACACAAACTTGTCTAGATATAGATCCTAGAGTTTATAGGTATTATTAGACAATACTCAAGGTGATTTAAGTCAAGATTTAAGAACAAGTAAGCTACAAAAAGATAATTTCAGAATTTGCCTGGTTCGATCAATTGAGTGTCGTATTTGAAGAATTTTAATTAGGCCAAACAGCAGTTCAAGTGCAAAAAGGATTAGGGTTTCAGATCTACTTCTTCTAGTATATAAAGGAAACTCTATGCACGTTTTTAATAAGGCTTTTCAGAGAGATAAGAGTGTGCCTTCTTTGTATCTAGGTTTACCCAAAAAGCTCTCTCATATCTTCTATCGATGTTATTCCTTGAAGAATCTCAAGATCTGGTGTTGTAGAAGTTGCTGCCTTTTCTAGTCATCAAAGGTGTTGATGATCTAAACCTTTAAGGGTGGTCTTGGAGTCACAAACAGGAGAGTTTATGTTTTTTTATCACAAGTGTGGATGCTTGTGTTGCAAAGGCCTAATAGAGAAGAAGTCTGTGGATTCGGAGCTTGCACGTGGTCGTGTTAGTAAGTTCTACATGTGGTAGTAATAGGATGTTAGTGGTCTAAGTCTTATTGTAAATTTCGATTCTCTATAGTGGATTTACTTTTTACCTTGAGGATAGTTAGATTATATCCTCCCCAGATTTTTTACCGGTTTGGTTTTCCTAAGTGATCATATCATTGTGTTCTTTATTTTCCGCTGCTTTACATGATATAACTTTATTTTTTTAACCTAGATTTGAATAATAAACCTAAGTATTCACTTGGTTAAATAACTAGGTTAAACAATTTAGTTTACAGGGGTCTAAAAACGAACATTCTCAAGTAATGAGTATTTCTTGACCAATTTCAAATATAAAATAAGAAAGTAATTATTGTGAGATTAATAGTTTATAAGGTATGAGTTTATTTTTCAAGATCATAACAAATTCATTACCATACCCATAAACAAGCCTACACTTGTCTTGTATTTTATCAAGCTCTATTGTTTAAAAGCCTGTTTATGAACTTTTTTTTTTTTTTTTTTTTTTAGGGCTAGGGCAAAACTAGTTTATTAGACAAGCTTAAAATTAAGGCTCAAGTTTGACTCATTTATAAACAAGCAAATATGATCGAGTTTTTTATAAATCCAAGTTTGAGCTATTTATGTACGGCTTGGTTCACTTACATCCATAATTTTAAACATATTTATATGGCAGAAATACACTTTTGATCCCTACATTTTGGGTCAATTTTTATTTTGGTCCCAAAATTGATTTCGTTGCAAATTTCATCCCTAAAAAAAGAAAATCGATTCTATTTTGGTTCTTTCCATCAAACCACTAACGGAAACCTCCTACGTGGCAGACGGAATGTCCTACTTGCTGATGTGGCGTTGATGTGGCCATTAAAATATTATTTAAAAAATTATTTGGCATTTTTTAATGGTATGTCAGCATTTAAATTATAAAAATTTTAATTCCTCAATTTTAATTAAAAATTTAAAAAAACGAATATTTTTTTTTTTTACTTTTTTTAAACAAAAAATTTACTTTCTTTTAATTGAAATGATTTTTTTTTTTTATTCCAATCTCTAAGATTCATATTCATAGCAAAGCAAATTAATCCTTATTTTCTTATAATTTTCTTTGTCTTTCTTGTACTTTCTTTATAACCAAACACATCAAAACAAAATAAATAACGTATTTCTTGTCTTGTCTTTTATTTTATTTTTATTGCTTTCGTTATTTTATTCTTTCTTGTTCTTCCCTGTAATCAATCTCTAGCAAAGAACCTAACCCTAAACCCAGATCTCAACCAAACGCCAAACCCATATCTCCAGCAAAGTTATATCTCCAGCAAAACAAACCTTAGCCTTCAAACCCATAGGAAAAACAAACAAAAACACCCCAAATCACCACCACTGAATCAAAGAACATGAATATCAAATCCAAGCAAAAGAATAGAAACCCAACATCCAGTAAAGCACCACCACCGAATCAAATATTCCAAAATTTCCCAGCAACCAGCAAAGCTTTAACATCAAATCTACAAAAATCCTAAGCTAAAAACTGCCAAAACAACCTTAAAGAGAGGAAAAGAGAGATGGTGAGGTAGAAAGAGGTGTGAGAACCATTGATCTCGGCTTCACAACCACTGATCTGGGCTCCAATACCGAATCGGTGATTGGGGTTTCGTACAACAGAGCCATATCGAATTGGCGACTATGGTGAGTTACCAAATCGGCGAACCCAAACTCCGATGTTAAACGAGTCTTGAACGATTTCGATGGTGGTGACCTCATCACTAAGATTAGAGAGAGTTTGGTAGATCGGCGGAGATGAGATATTGAGAGAGTATGGGACTGAGAGAGATTCCGTTGAGGGTGAAGAGAGAAAGAGAGAATTAAAGATAGAGAGAGTTTAGAGATGTTTTAAATCTGATCACTGATGAGGTAAAAAGAAAAAGAAAAAGAATAAAAAGGATAATTTTTTTTTGTTTTAAAATAATTTTAATTAAATTAGATTTAAGGCTTTTTAAATTTAATTTCTCTTTTTATAAATTTTCTGATGTGACTTTTAAAAAAATTTTAAATGCTGACGTGGCATTTAAAAAATGCTAAATAATTTTTTTAAATAATATTTTAATGGCCACATCAGCACCACCTCAGCAAGTAAGGCATTCCGTCTGCCACGTAGGAGGTTGATTAGATGACGGCAATGATGATTTTAAAAATGATTTTCTTTTTTTAGGGATGAAATTTGTAACGAAATCAATTTTGGGACCAAAATGAGAATTGGCCCAAAATGTAGAGACGAATAGTGCATTTTTGCCTATTTATATGAATGGAATGCTAGGGTTTGGACCCAAGAAAGTTGGCAATATAATGGGAATTTCGAGAAATTTGGAAAATAAATTAGGGCAATCAGTATGTTTTTCTTTTCTATGTAAAAATGCATATTATAAAAAAGACTATTAGTAAATATATATAACAATAAATAAATTCACCATTAGATTACATTTCTTTCTTATAACTTCCATGCTTGCAAAATTTCTAAAAGATAAAAGATCAATAGCAATATCATCAATCATGTTAAAAATACTGAATTCAATAGTATTGTATTTCACACGGAAAGAATATACATGAGTGTCTTTATATAGGAGGCATATGAGTGCAGTACAAGTGAGAGTGTAGTACAAGAGAGAGTGTAGTACAAGAATGTGTGCTATACAAGTAATCTTTTTTTTTTTAGAAACAAACATACACACAAACACACAACGGAGAGGGAAAAGGGTTCTAATACAAAGGCACACCACAACTCCACTCAAAAGCCATGGTAACTTTTAAGGGAGGGTGGGGTAAGTTATACTACACACAAGAATGTGTGCTATACAAGTAATCTAGTTGGGCCTAAAGCCCAAAACACTATACATGTTAACAGCCTCCCTCAAACTCAAGGTGGATGTGAGATCAGCTTGAGGTTGTCAACCAAATCATAAAGACATCCCTTTGGATGTGACTTGGTGAAGATATCTGCAAGTTGATCTTTGGAGGAGACGGAGAAGAGCTTGAGAGCACAATGGAAAAGATGATAACAGATAAAATGAAAATTAATTTCGATGTGTTTAGTCCGTTCATGGAAGATATCATTGTGAGCAATATGAATGGCACTCTGGTTGTCACAATAATGAGGAGTAGCAGAGGATGCGGACACATCTAAATCCTTAAGAAGCCATCGTAGCCAAAGGAGCTCAAATGTGGTATCAGCAAGGGCACGATATTCTGATTCAGTACTGGAGCGGGCCACAAAGGTTTGTTTCTTACTTCGCCAGGAAATCAAAGAAGGGCCTAGGAGAAAGCAATAATCAGTGGTGGACCTACGATTAGTGAGATCTCCTTCCTAATCAGTATCAGAAAATGCACGGAGTACAAGAGGAGACTGAGCTAAGTAGAAAAGGCCATGGAAGAGAGTGCCCTTCAAGTATCAAAGAATGTGCAGAACAGTAGCGTAGTGAGTTGATCATGGAGCAGACAAATACTAGCTTACCTAATGAATAATATAGGAAATGTCTGGATGAGTAACTGTGAGATAAAATAGGCTGCCAACCAATCATCTGTAAAAAGAAGGATTAGAAAATGGTTTCCCCCCCGAAGGGAGTCAGATGCGCATTAAGTTCAACTGAAGTGTCAATAGTCTTGCTGTTAGTGAGTCCAGTTCGAGACAAAAGGTTAGAAGCATAGTTGGCTTGAGTAATATAAAGACTACATGCTTGAATATATGTGGGAGAGAGAAGCATAAAATAGGAACACAAGGCTTACATGGTTCAATATTACGGCCTACATCTACAGAGGAAACCCTTAAGGGCTACATCTTTATTATATAAGAGTGTAGTACAAAATCTGTATTACAATAAATCATAACATATGTATATATAGTAGACTAAACCCTAAACTAATAGGCTTCTAGTACAAGTAGGAGACTTGGCTTGCACACAAAGTAGAATTAGGCTTGGGCTTATGCTAATGAGCTAATTTATCTCTAACACCTCCTCTTAAACTCAAGATGAAATCTTGAGATTTGATTAGATTGAGAAGATCCCTTGAATGAAGTTTGGGTCTGTGACAATGGTTTGAGGACGGTAATGGTATTGCAGTGTTGATGCGACTTAACAGTGGCATGACTATACCGGAGAGTTTTGATGGCAACAATGGGAAGCCAAAGAAGATGAACGCAGTGAAGAAACATAGAGGAAAACAAAGATTGCTCTTAATACACCATAAGGATAGAAAACTATGGCCGTAGGAAGGTGACTCTGATACCATGTTAGAAATACTGAATTCAATAGTATTGTATTTCACACAGAAAGAATATACATGAGTGTCTTTATACAGGAGACATGTGAGTGCAATACAAGTAAGAGTGTAGTACATGAATGTGTACTATACAAATAATCTAGTTGGGCCTAAAACCCACACACTATACATGTTTACAAATCAAATATTTCAAATTTTTGTAATCTAAAGTTATGGTGGTCAACAGCAAAGGCTACGGCCAATGGCGGCTCCAGGAATATTTTCTAAGGTGGTCATTAAAATAATGAAATTATACAAAATTTAATAAAAAAAACTTTATATATTGACCAAATAAAAAAAAATAAACACACACAAATACAAAAAGTCTTACAATTTTCTTCTACGAATTTTCTTATTTTGAAGTCTTTGCATGATAGTCTTGTTATCAATGTTGCAAGTTACATCATTTTCAAAATTTTAGTTAGATAAAAATTTTCTTGGGCTTTTTCTTTTTGTTTGTAAGGACCTAATATATTGTTAAGGGGACCAAAATTTAAGGACAAAGTTTGGCTACAAACTTAGTTGTAGGGCTACAATTCTTACTAAATAAATTTAACATGATTACATATTTTAAAAATCTAATGCTAGTGCTTTCAATCGCTGGCCAACAAGTGTGACAATAACCTCAGGTGAGCTACACCGGCAGTTTGAAAAATGCCGGTAAAGGTCCCGATAGTTTCGAGCAAGCTACCTTGGTGATTTGAAAGTGACACACTATATGTTTTTTTTTTTTTCTTTTTCTTTTTCTTTTTTGAATACATGCTTTAGTAGCTGTTTAAAAGCGCTGCTATTGACCATAATCCTAAAACATTTGTTAGAGAAATCATTGACTCATTGGTTACTGGATGATGGTATATCTTTTACCTTTAAAAAGTTTAGATCAAATAGAGGAATTCTGTTATAGATAATATAGATTATTCTTCCAAAATATCAAAATATTAAAACAAATAATAACTCTCTCATTCATTTAAATTTCAATATTTTTTGTACTTTAAAATTACACACAAAAAATGAATTTCAAAAAATGAATTTATTTGATTGAGTGGCAAATAATCTGCGTACGCATAAAAAATTTAATATGCTTGATCAGAATAGAAGAAAATTTGATGAATTTTGTCTAAAGTCTTGTGGGGAACTCAATTCCCCACAATTAGTGTGCACGTGCATTGTGGGAGTTGCGGTTTCAGATCCTTCATTAATGGGTACACTGACCAGGTTGACTTCCATAGGTGCCTTGTGGGGGTAATGATTCTCCATCATTGATGTGCCCGTGTTTAATGGGATGAGATATTCCCATATCAGTTAGTGCTGTGTGGGACTCGAACTCCCCACAATTGTGGGAGTTGCGGTTTCAGAGCCAACATTGAGTGCTATTTTGCAAAATAATGCAGTGAAGAGATGTAATTCTAAAGATTCAAAATTTTACAGAACATGAACATCTCAATATTACTAGATTTTATTTTGAAGTTAAATTTTATTTTCTAACTCTAACAAAATTAAGAGTTTCATATCATTTAAAAAC
Source organism: Castanea sativa (assembly GCF_040712315.1). Lineage (NCBI taxonomy): Eukaryota > Viridiplantae > Streptophyta > Magnoliopsida > Fagales > Fagaceae > Castanea > Castanea sativa. The sequence continues at coordinate 59,049,569 of NC_134023.1, read as the reverse complement.
AGAAAGAAAAGGGACCTAGATGAGCAATTTGCTTTTTAGTGAATCCCCCATTTTCAAATGCAACGGGTCTAACTTATTATTGTTGCAAGTGAACTCTATTGAATCAGGTAAAGTTGAAGTTTCTGTAGATAAAGACTCGGGGCAACATCGAGATGGACAGGTCTTTGGGTGGAGGATTCCAAAATAGACTCTGGCATGGAGTAGAGGCACCTTAGGAAGCGTTATCGATCCAGTTTGATTTCTATTTAACACATTTGGTCGTCTTTTCTAAGGATTTTTTCTACAACTTTATGTGCTACCATTTATTAATTCTCTTCTATGATTAAAATTATGCATGCATCAAGCTTGAAAGAGTTTAATCTATTGAAAATGTATATGTACTATGCAGTGGGCAAAATTTGTCCCTGCATCATACACTCCCATAATCAATTCAAACTTACCACGACCACAAAAAAAGAAAAGAAAAAAGATGTACATGAGCAATTTGCTATCCAGTCATGAGTCGCCCATTTTCAAATGCATTGGGACCAATTTATTCTTGTTGGAACTTGGAAGCTATTGCAACTTGCAAGTGAAGTCTGTCGATTCAGACATGGTACAACATCGAGATGGACAGGTCTTCCTGGTCTTGTCATTCTTCTTTGCTTAGCCATCGTAAGTTACAAATTACAGCGACTTAGACTTGGAATGGAACAAATGGCTAAGAAGTCAGGATTGTTTAGCTTGCTTCCACTGGTCATCAATCAAACACGAGTGCGGAATTTTGGTATAGAAAACATAGCACTATTAAAAACAAGGACTAAAACACGAGGGTGGATTAAGTTCCACTGAACTCTTTGTTTGTTGTAAGTTCGAGTTAGCTTGATTGCTAAAAATTCTTATAATCGAATAAAAAAAATATCTAGGGTTCGAATCTCCGTCAATACTAAAAATTAATGAGTGTTTTAGCTTGATGATAAGAGTAATTTTCAAGAAGTGGTTATAAGTTGAAATCCCCTATTTATCAAAAACAAAACAAATTTGTTTGTTTGTTTTCTTTTAAAATATATTTCAATGAGAGGGAGGGTTAAACCCCAGCTAGACACATCAAGAGATACGGTGTAAACTCTTAATTAGTTAATACTTAATATTACATAATTTTATAATTTTTATAATTAAATGATTTTTTAGAAGCTTTTTTCTTTTTATTTTTATAATATTATGCTTACGAAATATATTGGTTTAAAAAATAATAAATATCTCATTTAAAAATGTTTAAACTTCAATTTGTTATTTTAATATTATACACAAGATTGTGTCATGGATGGTGGTACATAACATCTTTTTAATAAGTAATTTGGTATGTTTATTAAGAATAAAATACCCTATAATCCAATTATTGGATTTTCAAAATTAATCTAAAAAAATTATTAAATAATATAATATTAACAAAGACTTAACATTAAAAAGTAATCAAAAATATGGATTTCATTGATTTAAACTGAGGTTTGTTACTTCATAATAAGAGAAGTAAACTCAGCCGGATGCCACTCAAAAAAGTTCTTAATAATATGAGGTTTTTCTTTAAATTTTTTAATAATATAAATTTCAATTTTTATTATCTTTTAAAATTATTTCCATTATACAACAACATCCCCTTTGAGTTTTTTTCGATTTATAGATTATATTTGTCTTTTTCAAGTTCAATTTGTTCTTAAGTTTTATTTTTATTTTTATTTTTTTTATAAGAATCTACTCTAGCTTAAGTATTTAAATGATATATTTATATTAATTAAGTTAATATATTAATGATTTCATAAAGAGTTTTTTGTTTATAAGTATATATTATATGCTTAAAGTTATTTGAGATGATTTTTTAAATATAGTATCTATACTACTATTTAAGGAGCTTACACCCCTATATTTAAGTAGAGAAAAAACAAAATGACAATCCTGTAAAAATATAACTCTAACTTACACTAAAATATTGCCTAAAAAATAGAACCACTCTGCTGTTAGATTCAAAATATATATATATATATATATATATATAAATAAAAATTATGACTATCATCTTTACTCAAAAAAAAAATGACACTATAAAAAATAAATAATAAAAAATAATAAAAAGTCTCATCACACGCACGAATAGTTAGTTAATAATTAACTTATGCTTTGCTACTATTTACTAGTATAACTTTTTTTTATTATTGACTTCAAAACTCAAAATTATTATTATTATTATTATTATTATTATTATTATTATTATTAATGCGTGTTCTAATTAGCTTAGTTGGTAAAATCTCATGCCATTGAATAAGATTCAGATAATGAACTCTATCTATACCAAAAACTGATTAATGTCTTAACACAATGATAAGAGCAATCATCATGGAATGAACCCCATAAATTAGAAATAATAACATCTCAAATAAAAAAGAAAAATATTTACTTACTATTATTATTTTTTTGATAATGGTAATAATTAACAACTGAAGTACAATTATTTGTGAGATTGCTACAAGACTTTTCTCCCCTGGCTGGTTGGCTGGACCACTGGAGTATTCCAAAATAGACTTTTGCCTTGTTGGAAGCTAGCTGGTGGAAGATCTGTACTGATTCCTTGTTAAGTCATTATAATGACTTAACAAGGAGTCAGTACAGATCTTCTGCCATGAATTACTGTGATGGAATAGGTATTTGGTTCCGGTTTGGTTTTCTATGTAACACCTTTGGTCATCTTCTATCTAAGGATTTTTCTTACAACTTTCTGTCCTAGGGTTTATTAATTCTCCTCCGTGGTTAAAATTATGCATTAAACGTTAAAAGTTTAATCTGTAAACTTTTTAATAAAAAGAAATGCCACATCATTTACAAGATGTCAATTTATTATTCTGTTAGTAACCTAAGCAATACTACTAGTGGAAATTAACCAAAAAACTTATACGGCTCATTTTGAAAACTTATATAGCTCATTTTGAATCCCAATACGTGACTAACCAATAATGCACGAATCCCAGTACGTGACTAATACACCAACTTGAAGAAGATGTTACTTGCAAAGTTCTTCAGTTCATCTACAATGAAGATCAGGAAGCTTCTTGGTCACAAAACCCTTGGCATAAAAACGCAATAGTTTCTACAGAGAATATGATGAACTAGAGCAAATTCTATCTTCGGTCATAATGTGCATATGTTATCACTTTACATCACCTTGCATCCCTATGACGGCTCTTAAAATAATCCTTATATATGTCTAGGGTTGTGAGAAAAGAAACCCTGCACAAATAGTCAAGGATATGCGTGTAATCAGATCTGAAAAACCTGATTTCGTAATTCTCAATAGTTACAGCTTGTATCAAGAATCTATCGAGCTTCAACACTAAATGTCGATAGAAAGGAACAACACTTTCTTCACTTTTTTCAACACTAAATTTCTTAATGAACAACACTTTCTTCACTTGTTTCTTGGTCAGATTTACATGGCTTCAATACTTAACTTGAACACTTGTTTTTCGAAGTACTAAACTCATCCTAAATTTATCCAATTACAAGCAAGGGCGGAGGGAGGAGGGGAGGGGGCAGGTGCCCCCCTTGAACTTCCAAATTTTTTTACTAATAATGACTGTATATTGCATTGAAATGTACTATTTGCCCTCTACACAAAAGACAAAAAAAAAATTTCTATTTATTGGGAACAACCTACTGCTACATGGTTCATAACTCAACAGCCTTAATTAAAGGGGGTGTTTGGCACCACAATTTTAACAACAGTTTTTAAGTTTTAAACAATATTACATATATTTTTATACACTTTTTCACCTATACATATTTCCAAAAAATACATACAACGTTACTAGAATAACAATACCAAACAGGTCCTAAAACTTTGAGACTACTATAACTCTAATATAAAACTATGGGTCCCACCTAATAATGATTAAAAAAAAAAACCTACTGCTAATACTATACGCCTATACGAAATAGGAATCACAACAGCCTAATACTAATAGAACTTTGAAAAAAAAGTGTATATATAATACAGTATAAAGTGCGCCTCCCATAATAATAATAATTAAAAAAAACTTCTGGATGTTTTTAAAATTAAATAAGGAGAGGAGAATAATTAGTTTTTTCATAGTTTGTAATTTTTTTTAATATGGTAAAGGTAAATTTGGTAATTCATTTGGTCAAACATTTCTATGCTCTATTCTCCCTCCAAATCTTTCTAATTTGGGGGAATTAAAAATGAGGGGTTAGAAGTAATTAGAACTCCTCCAAATCCCTCCCCCTCCTCCCTTAAAAAAAAAAAATCCAAATAAGATAATTTAACTTACTCTCTCTCCCTCTACTTTACTCTCCTCTATTCCCTCTCCATTCAAATAAGCTATTAGAGTTTCTGTTGAGTTTTTAAAAGCATTCAAGTCATTGAGTCACGTTTAAATATTCACAGGTATATTGCATACTCTTAATATTCACGTTTAAATTTTTTTTTTTAGATTAGTTTTTTACTTTCAATCTTGTCTTTTAATCTTGCCCCCCTTGACCTAAATTTCTGGCTCCGCCACTGGATGAAACCCTAAATGTTTAAGTAGAGTTTGGGCTGAAATAGAATTCTGTAGAAATTTCATGTCTGTGATTTTCAATCGGTCGGATTTAATTTTCGATTGGTCGGAATTCACTGAATTTGAAATCTTCTTTCTTCAGCTTGAATGTTCTTGTATTTTAACTTGTAGTACCTTGAGTTTTTTCTAATAAACTCTATAAACTCTTAAGATCTATACGTAGACAAGTTTGTGCTCACGGTTTGCCAATTGTTTTAAACATTTAGAACCTAACAGAATCTCTTGGTATTTCCGATGAACCCATCCATAGTTCAAATCCTCTCGCCCTTACTATGGAATTATTAAATTATATTTAATTGTTGTACAAGGTATAGTTTAAATATAAATTGTAATCCATCTAGATATAAGTTCATTTGGAACTTTATAATTTACATATGCTAATGTAACTTCATCATCACAAACAACTATTGGTATTTTATATATATATATATATATATAATCATTAATATATTAATATAAAATATTAAGTTAAATATGTCATTTGAATACATAAGAGTAAATTGAGACTTAAATAGAATATAACTAATAAATTCAATCATAGCTGCCAAGAGTGTTTAGTTCAACTTGTTGACATCCTATTGTGTTTCTAACTGAGTCATGTTAAGGGTTCAAAACCCCCCCCCCCCCCCCCCTCGCTGATTATTGAATTGTCAAAAAACAAATCAAACATAAAAATAATGTTGTTTTATTATGAAATTTGTTTTAAAGAGAATAAAAATTGAAAAATCATGTACGTCTATAGGTGTTCTTACACTATATAAAACTTATACATTATTTTTTGTGTGTTTATATATATAACTCATAGCATTTAGTTTTATTTTATTTTTTTTTTTTAAGTGGATCTATCTAAGTAAGAAAGATTTTTTGTTTGTTGAAGTCAAGATGGCATATCTAAGGGGAGGGAGGATAAACTTATAAATGTAGTACTATTACAAAACTTTCTTATCAATTAGATGTTATGTACTACTCAAATCATAAACTCATTTTTGTGTATAATAAAAAAGATTGAAATTTAACCATTTTATAAATCAGATAATTATCATTTTTTAAATTCTTGATATTTTGTAAGCATAAATAGTGTAAAGAGATAATGTAATATTAAGAAAGAGTTAGTGATCGGAAGAAGTTTTGAAACTTAATTGATACCTCTTGATGTTTCCCCTCCCCCGTAACTATCAATTATCAACTTGATCCATGCTCACAGCCAAGCATTCCCGATTTCTTAGTCATCCTAAGTTCTAACATTGATTCAAGCCATTTCTAGTCTTCGTCGTTGTAACGGCATGGCAAGAAAATAAAAATTATGGGACCACAAAGACTTGTCCTACTCGATATTGTCCCAAGTCTTTGGCTGCAGAAACTCCAACTTTTTTTCAGATTCAATAGACTTCATGCATAATTTTAATAACAGAGGAGAATTAATAAGGCAAAACTACACTATTAGTTCATGAAGTTTATCCTATGTGCGTAATTAGTTCCTCAAGTTTCAAGTGAGTACGATTGGTCTCTCAAATTTTCAAAATGAGCCATATTAACTTCCATTATTGGTATTACTTATGTAGCTAACAGAATAATGACTTAGCATTTTTTAAGTGATGTGGCATTTATTTTTATTAAAAAATTACGTATTAAACTTTCAAAGGTTTATGCATAATTTTAATCACAGGGGAGAATTAATATGGTGAAACTATACCTATTAGTCCCTGAAGTTTATCTTGTATGCGCAATTGATCCCTCAAATTTCAAGTGAGCACAATTAATCCCTCAATTTTTTAAAATGAGCCATATAAGTCCTTTGGTTAACTTCCGTTATTGGTATTGCTTACATTGCTAATAGAATAATAATTTGGTATTTTTTAAATGATGTGGCATTTCTTTGTATTAAAAAATTACAGATTAAACTTTTAAAGTTTGATGCATAATTTTACCACAGAGGAGAATTAATAAACCCTAGGACAGAAAGTTGTAGGAAAATATCTTAGATAGAAGACGACCAAAGGTGTTACATAGAAAACCAAATCGAAACCAAATTCCTATTCCATCACAGTAAATCACGGCAGAAGATCTGTACTGACTCCTTGTTAAGTCATTAGATTAGAGGAATTTAATAGACACTCATCACTTCCACCAGCTAGCTTTCAACAAGGCAGCTTTCAACAAGGCAAAAGTCTATTTTGGAAACCTCCAGTGGTCCAGCAAAATGACAAAGAAACAAAAGAATTGCAGTAGTCAATAGGAAATTAAATAGGAAGTTTGTACTTCTAAGGTGAAAAAATTAAAGTTAAACAGCTAAGTCAAAGTCCCATTTAGACATGGCCAAAAATAGGGTGATCCTTTCTATAGAAGTTTGTATGTATATATATGTTTAAGTATTGCAAAGGGGACTACCAAAGCTAGCTATTACATCTCTGTACACCACAAATCCGCCACTTGATTCGAATATTAGCTAGTCACTCATGGCTCTGCCTTGTGGAAGTGGGAGGAGGTGGACGAGGGCAGTAAAGATGACATTCTGCTTGTTCTTTCTCATACCAATGTCATCATTTGGAAATAGAAACACTAACACCATATTCGATAAGAAACAAAAACTGGAGGTTCAGCAGCAATTGAAGCGCCTTAACAAGCCTGCTCTTAAATCCATCGAGGTTATTAATCACTTCATATAACATGTTTGTGTTCTATATTAATCACTTCATATAACAATATCGTATTTTCAGCTTTAGTCTTAGAAGAGTCATTCACTTTTGTGGGTTGTGGTTTCTTCATAAGTCCCATGTACAATACCAGTGTAATTTTATTACAACACTGTGAATTTAGACTAATATCTATGCATGTGTGATGAGAAAATGTATCTGATACAGAGCCCAGATGGAGATATAATTGACTGCGTAGATATCAACAAGCAACCAGCTTTTGATCATCCTTTGTTAAAAAATCACACAATACAGGTAACTTGTTTAATTAAGTAAATTTAATTTGGTATCACGAATAACTTGATACTTATTGTATGTATGGTATGGACTGGGTTTGCATTGGTATCTATACGATACCGAATGCAATAGATGAGACCAAGTTCTTACCCAGAAGGGTTTTCATTCAATGAGAGCAACGACGTCTCTTCAAACTCCGAGCCCAAATTTACTCAGCCATGGCACTTGAATGGAAGGTGCCCAGAAGGAACCATTCCCATAAGAAGAACTAAAGAAGAAGATTTATTAAGGGCAGGCTCTGCAGCAAATTATGGCAGGAAAAAACACCATTCCATCCCTAGTGCTCAATATAGTGCCGGTCAAGTTATCCATGAGGTACTATTTAATTTTTAGGACAAGAATTTGCTGCAAACATGTTTGTAGGAGTTGCTACAAACAGTATTAGGTGTCAACTTATGAAGCCAACATGTTTCTTGACACATGACCAGTCAAATTTCCCAAATTTCCTTAACCATAAGTAGCTTTAACCATTAGGCCTCAACTCCCCCCCCCCCCCCCCTCTCTCTCTCTCTCTCTCTCTTAACCAACCCAACCATCTCTCTATTTGCCGGTCCCTCTCTCTCACTCCACCACCGACCACCATCTTTTGGCAGCGAGAGCCTTTCTTACTCATTCCCCTTACTATGTCTATCATGATCTTAGCCTCTGAGCAAAGTAAAATATCCCAACTCTCCAAGCAAAGAAAAACATATATTAATTAATTGATCTCATGGTTTTAATTTGCCCAACTCTCCGAGCAAAGCAAAATATTCCTCTCACACATCCACTTGAACCAACTCTCCACCTACAGCTTCACGCTCTCACTGCCAATATAAATTCAACTCAAAACACAACATTCTGAAGAATATAGTCTTTCTTGGTTGGCTTTGCTTTGATTTAAAGTTCTAAATCTTTTGTGGGTTTGAAAATATAAAAATTTTGGCAGTAATTTTTTATGTGGTCCACTAAGTAATCGGATCTAAGTCTTCTTCTTTTTTTTCCTGAATAATCGGATCTGAGCCTTGTGCATACTTATTGAGTCACAGCTGTAATAAATCTACTCATCTACCTCACTTCCTCACCAGATTGAAAATATTTCTTCTTCTTTTTTCCCTTTTTATTTTATTTTTTATGTTGAAAACATTTTTTTTTTCACTTTTTAAAGAGTAAAACTAAATGAGAGAGAAAGAAGTGTTTTGGCTCAGTTGAGCTTAGCTGATCGAGGTGGCACTAAACAGTGGTGGTGTGAGAGACAGGGGACCGGTAAAGAAATTATTGGATGGGTTTTGTTTTACTTGGGTTTAAGCTAAGTGTTATTTGTGGTTAAGGGAATTTGGGGACTTTGGCTGGTCATGTGACAAGCACATGACCCAGGACACATATGAGCTTCATAAGTTGACACTTAATACTGTTTATAACAACTCCTACAAACATGTTTGCAGCAAATCCTTGTCCAAATTTTTAACCAATATTCTTAATAGGTTTGAGCTCAATGGTATCTACTATAATGAAGGACTCAAATCGACATTAACAACCTTTATTTTTATGGTTGAGTTTCTAGTATGCAGTGCTTACTGAGCAAGGAGATAAGTACTATGGAATGATGGCAGAGATAAACGTGTGGAATCCCCATACCCAGGAAACAAAAGAGTTCAGCTTGTCTCAATTTTGGATGACAGCTGGTAGAAATGGTCAAGATCTTAATACCATTGAAGCCGGCATGATGGTATATATAATTTCATCATCATCTTTTCTTTTAGGCGCTTGCTAAACAATTAATTACTAATAATTTTCCTTTTTTATTTTTTTACAAAATTATTTTATGTGGAAAAACAGGTCTACGAATTTCTATATGGAGATAACAACACTAGACTCTTCACGTATTGGACTGTACGTGTTTTAATATTTGACTTCCCTGCCAGCACTAGCCATGTTTATATATACTATTTTTTTTAAGAAAGATGTTTAAATATACTATTTCATTTTTGAAAAGCGTCTTTTTTTATAAATATTTTTTTTCATCGCTGCAGGATGATTCATATCAAAACACAGGTTGCTACAATCTGGCGTGCTCTGGCTTTGTTCAAGTCGACAACCAGATTGCGACGGGTGCAACCGTCACCCCTTATTCCAACTATGATGGTACCCAAAGTTCAGTCAAATTCTATGTTTGGAAGGTAGTACAATATTTCAATTTAATTACTTTATCAAGTACTTTTACTTATTGGATACACATAGTAACAAATGTTACAGATATGTTTGAATTTCTTACGTTTTAGTTGTAACAGTGTATATTTGAAACTCTTATTTCTTAGTTTATGTATTTTTATATACAACTTTTTAAATTTAAAGTTTTAATTTTTTTTTCTATGCACAATTTATTTTTACCTAACTTATTTTTTAAGACGGTGAATTTAAGTGTCCATGTTGTTCTACACAAAAAGATTCATTTTTTTTCTCTTTCATTAATCTTTATACCTTCATTTATCATTCAAAATATTACAGACTGATTTGCATGACATGTACAATGAGGTAGGACATTAATGGAAAGGGAGACTGGTGGATGAAAATTGCAGATAGAGACTTCGGATATTGGCCATCTTCCATATTCTCAATCCTGTCTGATAGCGCTTCATCTGTTCAATGGGGAGGAGAGGTGATAAACTTAATGCAAGATGGGCAGCACACCACAACACAAATGGGCAGTGGCCATTTCCCTGAAGAAGGGCTTGGCAAGGCTGGTTTCTTCAAAAATCTCAATGTTATTGATGGTTCAAAAACTCTCACGGGTCCTCGGAACAATCAAACAATCATTACGAATCCCAATTGCTATAATCTCGTAAATTATGGAGACTCATTTTATTTTGGTGGTCCTGGTAGAAACCCCAATTGTCCATGATCATTTAGATTATTGTTTCAAAATAACGAGAAAGAGGGAAACATATGAAGAGGGGAATCATTTCTTGTTTTCTTCATGTCACTCCAAATGTACCTAAAAGCCATATGTCATATGAAACTCTCTGATTCAATAATATAAAAATGGTTATTCTATGGAGTAGTAAAATTTTAAAAAATTATCTAATTTAATATGGTGGAATTTAAGATTGTATGGTATAGTATATATACTCGTGCTTTTCTCCACTCCAAACAAAGAGTTCCCATCCTCTTCTCCATTCATTTTGTAGGGACACAATTTTCAGACCAAGCTCAAAATGTAAGGGATCTTGGTCCAGTGAACCCAGTACAATAAATTTGTAGAGAGTGAGTCAAAGAGCTAGGTTTTAGTGCTTGAATAACAATTAATATGGTTTTGAATGATGAGCCAACAAGAATTGAACCTGGTTTGTATGAGAAAGTTGGTTCTTGGCACAGTCCGAGGAGCTCTGTTCTAGCATATATTGGATGACAATGGTTACAGGAGTTGTTGAGATTGCTATAATGCTTTCTCTTCTCCTTTTTTCCTCCCCCATTCTCTGGGATCTCTACCCTTATTTATATTACATCTCTCCCTTCATCCTTACCCTATACGTGGACCACATGTGAACAGTTGATGGTTGTCCCATCAGCCCCCTCTAAAAGTCTTCTGGGGTGGCTGTAAGGCTGCCATAATACTGTTCAGAGATCACTTCCTCATTAATGCGGTGATAGAAGTTTTCCTTAGATATTTTTGAGTCCTTATCTCTCTTGTACGTTCATGATGCTCGTTGCTATCATTAGAACTTCCTGGAAGGTCATCCTTGATCATTAGGATCTATGCCAGATTTGCGTTTGGCTTGAGTCCGAGGAGATAGTACTCTTCGGACTCGGACCAACCATGCTTCTCGGCCAAATCCCAAAATCCATGACCCCACACATTCTATCTTCCTTGGTGTGCTTTGAGATTGTGACTCTTCCATTATATGTGGTGTATTAGTGTTTGGGAATGTGATTATGTAAAGGCCCACCAACTTCAAAAACATGGTATCAGAGCTAATCGATTCGTGGTGAGAATAACATTTTCCAACTAGATGGAGTCATTTTAATTTTCATGGGTTACCAAATATATATATATATATATATATATATATATATATATATATATATATATTTTTTAATATAATTTGGGTTATTTGAAAGTGTTTCTCAAATACCAAAATGTGGTAGATAGTGGTAAGTGGTAACATGACCAAAAGAATGTTAAAGGGCATGTGAATGTCCCAAGAAGTTTGGGATGAATCTACTCATGTAGTCTATTTGTCCAATTTTTGTCTCACATAAGGATTGTACAAGGAAGAACCCCACATAGCAAGCTTGGATTTAGAAGCATTGCATATGTGTATGTACCAGATCAAGAAGGTTCAAGCTTGATAATTATAGTAAGAAGTATGTGTTTATTGGTATGGTCCAAGCTCTAAGGGTTATAAGTTGTGAAATTCAAGCACCAAAAATCAGTTGGGATGTGGAATTTGATGAAGAATGCATATGGAATTGGAGCACTCAAAAAGAAGAAAAATATCATTTGTTTCCCTTTATTTAACGAAGATGAGCAGATGAATGAAGTTCTAGACAAGCTTCCACTCCACCTTCAACACTAGCACCCCCTATTTATGAAAGTTCATCTTCAAAATCATCACTATAAGGATTCTAGTGAAAGATTAAGGAAATTGAGATTTTTCAAGGATATCTACGATTGTTCATCTCTCTCTCTCTCTCTCTCTCTCTCTCTCTCTCTCTCTCTCTCTCTCTCTCTCTCTCTCTCTCTCTCTCTCTCTCTCTCTCATTAGTTGTGCAAGATTTGAAATGGAAAAATGCTAAAAATATTTTATAAAAGGTTACTGAACGTTTATTTGAACCTTCACTTTAGTCTTTCTTTTCAAAATTCATTGCTACAACAAGTTATGTTGGAATTTTCATGTGTGACTACTGTTGTTAGTTGAGTAGTGAAATCCTAGATTGGATGCTAAAGAGAAGGAGTGCTTAATATAGTATAATTGGACCAAAACTCATTGGCTTAAAATTTTTGACTAAGTGGTATCCTTATATGTTATATTGACCCCTTAATTAGAGTCTCCTTTGTTGAAAATTAAACGATTATACAATGAAAGAACAAAGTAATATGGAAAACAAATAGAAAGTTGAGAAAAATCTTGTAGCAATCTCACAAATAATTATATTTCAGTTGTTAATTATTACCATTATCAAAAAAATAATAATAGTAAGTAAATATTTTTATTTTTTTTGAGATGGTAATATTTCTAATTTATGGGGTTCATTCTATGATGATTGCTTTTATCATTATGTTAAGACACTAATCAGTTTTTTCTCAAAAAAGAAGAAGAAAAAAAGACACTAATCTGTTTTTGGTATAGATAGAGTTCATATTCCGAATCTTATTCGATGACATGAGATTTACGAACTAAGCTAATTGAAACACACATTAATAATAATAATAATAATAATAATAATAATTTTGAGTTTTGAGTTTTGAAGTCAATAATAAAAATAAAAAAGTTATACTACTAAATAGTAGCAATGGCATAACGAGGATTTTAGATAGGAAACAAAGTTAAAAATATATATATATATGGAAAGTTAATTATTAACTAATACTATAATTAAAAAAAATCATCTCAAATAACTTTAAGCATATACTATATACTTACAAACAAAAAACTCTTTATAAAATCATTAATATATTAACTTAATTGATATTAATGTATCATTTAAATACTTAAGATTAGATTCTCAACAAAAAAAAAAAAAAAAAAAAAAAAAAAAACTTAAGAGTAAATTGAAATTAAAAAAGACAAATATAATCTATAGATCGAAAAACAACTCAAAAGGGATGTTGTTGTATAATGGAAAGAATTTTAAAAGAAATTAAAAATTGAAATTTATATTATTAAGAATTTTAAAGACAAACCTCATATTATTAAGAAATTTTTTGAGTGGGATCCGGCTGAGTTTACTTCTCTTATTATGAAGTAACAAACCTCATATTTTTTAAGGAAGCAAACCTCCGTTTAAATCAATGAAATCCAAAATTTTGATTACTTTTTAATGTTAAGTCTTTGTTAACATTATTTTATTTAATAATATTTTTAGATGAATTTTGAAAATCCAATAATTGGATTATAGAGTATTTTATTCTTAATTAACATACCAAATTACTTATCAATAAGATGTTATGTACTACCATCCATAACACAATCTTGTATATAGTATTAAAATATATATTAAAATAAAAAATTTAAATTTAAACATAATTATTATTTTTTAAACCAATATATTTTGTAAGCATAATACTATATAAAAGAAAAAATCATCTAAAAAAAAGCATTCAATAAAAAAATTATAAAATTATGTAATATTTAGTATTAACTAATTAAGAGTTTATACCATATCTCTTGATGTGTCTAACTAGGGTTTAACCCTCCTTCCCATTGAAATATTTTTAAAAAGATAACAAACAAACAAATTTGTTTTGTTTTTGATAAATAGGGGATTTCAACCTATAACCACTTAATTTTTGGTGTTGACGGGAATTTGAACTCTAAATTTTTTATTCGATTATAAATTTTTTTAACAATTGAGCTAACTCGAACTCATAGCTAACAAAGAATTTAGTGGAACTTAATACATCCTCGTGTTTTAGTCCTTGTTATTAATGGTGCTATGTTTTCTATACCGAAATTCCGGACTCGTGTTTGATTGATCACTAGTGAGAGTAAGCCAAGCAATCCTGACTTTTTAGCCATTTGGCCCATTATTCCAAGTCTAAGTCGTTGTAACTTGTAACTTACGATGGCTAAGCAAAGAAGAATGACGAGATCAGGAAGACCTGTCTATCTCGACGTTGCACCATGTCTGAATCGACAATAATAAATTGGTCCCAATGCATTTGAAAATGTACATCTTTTTTTTTTTTTTTTTTTTTTTTTTTTTTTTGTGATTGTGGCAATAAGTTTCAATTGATTATGGGAATGTATGATGCAGGGACAAATTTTGCCCAATGCATGTACATTCGCAATAGATTAAACACTTTCAAGCTTGATGCATGCATAATTTTAGTCATAGAAGAGAATTAATAAATAGTAGCACATAAAGTTGTAGAGAAAATCCTTAGAGAAGACGACCAAAGGTGTTACATAGAAATCAAACTGGATAACGCTTCCTAAGGCGCCTTTAATCTATGCCTAGAAACATTTTAGGATGGGTAAATGATAATCTAATGTGCGCTCTGTTTGTTTCAATAATGATGTTTTCTAGAAAATGAGTCATTTTCTAAAAAGCATTTTCTATAAAACTATCTCATTTTCCAATATTTGGTAGCAACTTTAAATAAGTTGAAAAATAACCTCTTAACTTCCCTTATTTAGCTTGCTGTGAGATAGAGTTGTTTTCCAAAAAAATTTAATGGAAAACAATCTCTAAAAATAAGCCATACTTTTTATATTGACCAAAGATAGTTTTCCTTTTACTCATATTTTTTTATGCTATCAAACATTGGAAAATAAGGAAAACTATCTTTATACAAGGTTTTCCATTGAAACAAACGGAGCGGTGATGTTAAGAACTAAGAAGCACCATCATTTTAAATTTTAAATGGCATGAGAAGAAACAAGGAGTGAATTTTATCATGAAGTAGGTCTATTTTCATGAAGATTTGAAGACTTGAATAGCTTTGGGTCTAAGGATTCCAACTTTCCATATTAGAACAAAGTTGTATTAAACATGGACCTTTTAATCTAAATTAAGTTGATTGAGTCAATATATTACTCGTACCAAGCATAACAAAATCGAGCAGAATGCGTAACTCTTCATGGTTATCAAATCGGAAATGAGTAATTTATTTGCCCAAAAAATACAAAATCTGTTAATTTGAGCGGAATCAATGGTTTCATTTTAATTCAAATTAGTCACTAACCCGTGCGATGCACGGGATAGTTAAATAAAAATAATAATTAATCTCAAAAAAAGAAAAGGCTAAAGGAATAGATAATAAGTTGATTTGTTCTTCAAGAAAAAACCTAAATAAATAAATAAATAAAAAAGAAAGGGAAAACTATCTGCAAACAATTGCAACTGTTTGTATGTTTACCTAGCTTGGCTCAAAGCCATAATCCAAATTTAATTTTGCAACAATAAAAACATACAAATTCATATTAATTATAAATCAACCTCACTACACTAATCTAATTTTCGCTCTACTATATTTTTTGGAGATCAGGCTCCTAAACATTCAATGCGTCAAGAATTTCAATAAACACTATTGCCACATCTATCTTTGTTCTAGACATTTAATTTACACATAAGCCAATAGCAACCACAATTAGACAATCTTGACCCAAGCATTCTCCTTCTAAAATCACATTTCTTTCCTTTAAACCTGCACGTCAAAAGTGATTTCTAGCAAATATTACATTTACACAAAATCTAAGCAACCTAACTCACCTTACATCTTATAATTAAGCTAATAAAATCTTATAATTTCATTTTACAACTATAGCATCTTGCTCATTAAAAGGCCGTACTCAATGCGCAAAACTTTTGCTCATTAAAATGCATATGAGTAGGTTTTTCCTTTCGTAGTTGTGTGCTCCTACTATGCAGAAAAAATAAAAATAAAAATAAAAAAACCTTAGACTTTCTTGGATTTTGACATCTTATAACATTGCACATCATTAAACAAAATCAGCATGAGATAATGTTATTTCTATGAAGTGAACAAATCTGAAACAAAATTAATGCGTAAAATTCTAAATAGAATTGCAAGTCAACCGAGCATCAATAATTGCAAGAATTAAAAACAAAAGATTCAAAAGCAGAACTCAAAGCTTTCTGTCATATAAGAAAAAATCACAAATTCTCTTTTTAAATAGCCCGCATTTCCTACATATTTTTACAATAATTGAAATAAAAAAGAAAAAAGCTCTAATTTATTTTGATTCAACTGCATGCTAGGAGGATATTATTCTTAGTAATATCATGGTTTACAATTTTGTCAACATGATTCACACACACACACACATGCGAAAAGAAAGAAGCGAAAGGATGGTAGTCATATCCATAAAATATAATGTGATCACTTAATTTAGTGCCACTGAGCACCCATTTTTCCTGCAATAAATTCATCAAAAAACTGATATGCATCTTCGACTAACATTGTTCTTTTCGAAGTAAGAAAATAACTTCCAAAGACTTTATATGCTTTCTCACCAAAGCATCTTTAATGGCGCTAACACAAAGTGTGAAGAAAATTATGAAAGCATTAAATGATTATAAACCAATTGAAGAATGATTTGTACATGCTAAGAACTACAGTAATACAGAGAAACAAAAATGTCCATATTTAGCTGGGATATTGCAAGTAGAAGAGCAGAGAAAAAGGCAAATGCAAAACTCAAATGATATTATCAATACTGGCTAAGAACTACAAGAATTATTTGCATCGAAGTGATAAAGGTTGAGCATGAGAAAATCAATTCATAGGTATAAATAAGTATAGATATAAACATGTTCGGAACTTTGTTTTAAAAGAATTCAGCCGCAGAAAATTACATAACACACAAGATGATTCCAAGAGTGAAACTACCACACTTGAAAATAATGCATCAGTGGATATCATAGATGATCCACAAGAAGATGTTAACAGCCACGGTGGCACAACTGAAACAAACGCAAAAGAAGTTAGTTGCAAGAGTCATCAAGATTGCTCAATGCCATGAGAGCACATTCCACCTGATTGTTAGTTGATGGTTTCAAGTAAAAGTCACATTTGCACCAAATCTAAGCAGCCTAACTCACTGGCTTGATGAAAGAAAGTCCAAAACCTCAGCTAAATTTTTTTACTACAAAGAGGCAAGTACTTTTAGCTGAAAAAAAAAATAAAAGAAAATGCAAGTCTAAAACTCTTCCCAAACCTATATATATATATATATATATATATATATATATATATATATATATATAAAATAAAAAATAAAAAAAGAATGAAAGAAAACGTTCATCAAAGTATCCTTCACAATAAAATATATATTAGTGCCCAAAAGAACTACAAACAACCAAGACAACTAAAACCCAAATACCTTAATCAAAACCAATCCAACCAAAATATCCAAACCTAAATCATATATAATAATAAAATAAAAACCTTATCTGGTAGTGGCAAATTTTTTAGATATGGGTTCTCATTTAAACTCTTATTTTCTTTTCTAAGAAACTCTTCTTTATCTATATATATCTAATTATGTTTTCTGGATAAGCAATAAGTAGTTCAAAACTTCATAGTTGTCATGCTTTTCATAAGAATAACCCACCAAATTGTTCAAAAAGTTTTTCAAAGGCACAAATCATAACATTTAGTAGCTCTATAAAATTCTTTTATGATTTCTTAGGTTTCTTTCTACACTTTTCAAATGACCAATCTATAGTAAAATAATTACTGCTTAAGCAACCAATAAAATAAATGTATCAATGCAAACTGCTTTCTCACCAAAGCATCTATAATGATGCCAACACAAAGTGTGCAGAAAATTACGAAAGCAGTAAATGATTATAAACCAAAACACAAAACTCAAACAATATAATCCATACAGACTAAGAACTACAACAATTCTTTACATTGGAATGGTAAAGGTTGAGCATGAGAAAATAAATTCATAGCTATAAATAATTATAGATATAAACACATTCAGAACTTTGTTTTAAAATAATTCAGTCATAGGAAATTACAAGGCTACAAATATAACAAAAATGGGATGATGAAGCTCATTTGACAATCCCAACTCGTTTTCACAAATCAAATAGAAGAAGCAAATATGGAAGCAAACACTTACAAAAGGACCCAAAATCCTATTTTGCTGTTGTTGTCTATGCTATACTTCTCATTGCTGATTCTACGCTTGTGCAATTCAAGTCTGGCAGCTTTTTAGCAGCAATTGCATGATGGGGATCTTGCCTACCATATCTGTTTTTAGGTGTTTAGAACTTTTCTCTACACCTACACACCAATCATTATGATTAAACTATCACTTTTAGCTCTTATGCATATTGCAGATCACTGATTTTGTTGGTCCATGATTGTAAGAATTTACAAAAAAAATAAAAACTGAACTTCTAGCTTACTATTGTTAATAATGTCATAAATGATGACATGGTTTGTCTTTATAAAGGATGGAAGAACATAATTCTTTAGTATGCAGCTCCTAATCTACAATTGAAAATATTATCTGCAAAATAAGATCATTCTTATCTGATTAATATCATTATAGAAGGAAAAAAGAATAATTGTTTATAATATTTTGTTTTCTACATCAGATAAGGAAATAAACAATAAACATCAAATTTATTTTAGAAAACTACAAAGCTTTCTGCATCAAATAGGGAAACTAACACCAAACAACAAATTTATTTTAGAAAACAACAAAAGTAATGTGAAAAAAGTTAAGGACATTTACATATGTTATTAAAAAAAAATCATATAAACAAAGAGGGAAAGGCTTACCTAACACCAATATGCAGGATTTGTTACAGAAAGAAGACTCTCATTGGAGTTCTCTTTGAGAAATCTTCACTTAAGGTATTCTTTTACTTGATCTTCGAGATGCAGAACTTAAATGAGGTTTATTTGAAGCAGCAACTATAAATTATTTTTTTTAAACCATTTAAAAACAAAAACCCAATATAAAATTTTCTCAATTGAGTCTAATTTTACAAATTTTGAAAACCAAAACGACATAAAAAGCATATTAAGATCCATTTAACAGACAAAAAATCAATTGAAAGATCTAAACTTATATGTATGTATATTATAACTCAAACCCAAATATACAACAAAAACAGGAGTAGGTGTATAAGAGAGAGAATCAGATCAAACATGTATTTCTATTTTTGCTTACTTTGAGATTGAATTCCAAGACTGAAACTTAAAATCCAGAATTCAAACAACAAAAACCTCTTTATCTAACAGATCAGAAAATAGAAAATCAAAATTTTTGTATAAAAAATCAGAATTTTTGTTTTTTTTTTTAATAGAGCAGGGTTTTGATCGCTTACCGTTGCCGGAAAGAGATTGACTCAGATGGGAGTGGCGACCAAGGAGAAGGATTTGCGTCTAGGGTTTTCAATTTTGGGTTTTCCTGCGTATTCTCTTGTAGACTCCGATCGTGTTTCCAAGCTGAGTTTGTGTTTGTGTCTAATGGTTTTTTTTTTTTTTTTTTTAAAGATAAGCATCGGGTCAGATGGGAGTGGAGACAAAGAAGAAGGATTTGGGTCTAGGGTTTTCAGTTTTTGGGGTTTCTACGTATTCTCTTCCAGACTCCAATCGTTTTTTTTTTTTAATTTTTTTTTAAAGATAACCATCCGGTTTTGTTTTTTAGTGAAAGGAGTTTTTAATTTTATATTTTAAATTTATCAAAAAAATTATTTTTTAAATATTGTGCTGACATGGAAAAATGTGGAGCAAGCTCAGCTTCGGTTTTATATATATATAGATATAGACTATAAGGGACAAATATACCAATTGAAAGTTTGTAAACTAAATTACAACCGGGTCCAACCACAAAAAGGGTATAATATACCCTATATACAAGTCTATTATATTCGTGGACTACATGCATGTTTGAAATTTTCATAACAAGCCTAAGGACATTGTCAACTACTGTATTATTTGTAAAAAAAATACTTAAAAGAGAAATAGTGAATATCGATCATGAGGACGGAAGGAAAGGACTTATGGTAGAAGACCAGATTTAGATCCGGTGCAATACCTAGGATACTTCGTATTTCTCTCACAAAAGGTTTTTACCATTCTCACTTTTTAACTTTTTCTCACTTATTTTATTTAACGGTTGAGATTGAAATTGCTTTTTTAGCTCTCAATCTCAACCATCGAGAGCTATTGCATCATCTCAATCCCAGAATACCTGTCCTCGTTATCCATAATTCACATATTGTTTTGCTACAGATTTCCTACAAAACACCTTGATTAGATGTTGAGTCATTAAACACCTATCACTTCCACCCGCTTGCTTTTAGTAAAGCAACCCAAAGTCTACCTTGGAATCCTCCAGCCAAGGGAGAAAAATCCTCCACCCAAAGACCTGTCCATCTAGATGTTGCCCCAAGCCTTTGGCTACAGAAACTTCGACTTTTTCTGATTCAATAGACTTCACTTTCAATAGCTTTGGACAATAATAAGTTGGACTCGGTGCATTTGAAAATGGGGGATTCACTAAAAAGTAAATTGCTCATCTAGGTCCCTTTTCTTTCCATTTATTATTTTATTTTATTTTTTTCATTTTTCCTGACAAGTTTGAATTGATTATGGGAATGTATGATGCAGAGACAAATTTCGCCTACTGCGTATATGGCCACAGTAAATTAAACTCTTTTAAGCTTGATGCATAATTTTGACCATAGAAGAGAATTAATAAACGGTTGCACATAAAGTTTTAGGAAAATCGCTTTGAGAAGATGACCAAAGGTGTTACATAAAAAAGTCCACAGGTAAATGTTGATAATATCTATAGCAGTATCACCTTTCAAGGAGATAAATGACGTCGGCTAAAAATAATGGAATAATTTTTTGATCATTGCCAAGAGCATCATAGGTTAATTGGTACTTCTTAGTATTTTCAACGGAGATATCCAAAATTCAATCCCTTTATCCACAATTATCAACATATTAAAAAAAATTGTTGATCACCTATAATGCTCTTTTAGTTAACAATCCAAAATACAAGGTTACAAAGTGATCTGATATTGCTCGAGTTCAAAGCCAAGATCATTCATGATCCTCTTGGACTTATGAGCTTTTGGAATCACAACATCCACTTTTACAGATGGAGTGGGGTTACTTTTGGTCGTTGACATCAAAGGGTCATTGTGTTAGACCTACAATCTTCGAAACTGGTAGGCTCTATATCACCACATGTTGGAAATTTAAGTTTTTTGAAAAATCTAACCCTCCAAAACAGTAGCTTCCATAATGAAATCCCTCTAGAGATTGGTCGTTTGTGCAAATTGCAATTCTTACAATTGCAAAATAACACACTTAGTTGCAAAATTCATAGCAATTTATCTGGTTGCACCCACCTCGAAGGCCTTCATGTCAATTACAACCTTCTATCTAGAGAAATTCCTACAATATTTGCCATCTTGTCAAAACTCCGAATTTTTTCTATTTACGATAACAATTTGACAAGAAGTATCCCGCTTTCTTTTGGAAACTTATCGTCTCTATAGGCATTTTGTGCCTATGATAAAAACTTGGTTGGGACTATCCCTGATTCATTTGGCCAATTCACCAAACTTTCATCCTTTACTTTATCTTCAAATAAGTTGTCTGGTACACTTCCTCCCTCAATCTTCAATTTGTCTTCTTTGAAAATCTTTGATATAGGAGACAACCAAATGCATGGGAGTCTTCCGTCAAACCTAGGTTTCACTCTACCAAATATTGCAGGATTTAGCATTGCCAACAACCAATTTATTGGATCAATCCCTAATTCAATATCTAATGCCTCAAACCTATTTGCTCTTGTTTTGAACAATAATAAATTAAGTGGAAAAGTTCCTTCTTTGGAAAAGCTATACAAAATTACTTTTTTTGGCATTACCCTTGACAATCTTGGAAATGGAGGGGCAAATGACCTGAGTTTTCTCTGTTCTTTGACAAGTGCCACCTTTATGACTACATTTGCTATAAATGCCAATAACTTTGGGGGAGAGTTACCCAATTGCATTATCAATTTCTCAACTACTCTTGACACATTATATTTAGATAATAACAAAATATCTAGAAAGATTCCTACCAAAATAGGAAACTTGATTAATTTGGGGGATCTCCAAATGTGGCAAAACAAATTATCAGGTGATATTCCCTCTGAAATTGGAAAGCTTAATAATTTACAAGATTTAAATCTAGCTGAAAATAGTTTCTTTGGGAAATTTAACTGTGTTGATAAACTTGTATTTTTATTTTTTATGAGAATGATCTTCAAGGCAACATCCCTCTAACTCTAGGCATATGCCAAAATTTGTTTCTTTTGAATCTTGCTAATAACAATCTCATTGGTTTTATATCCCCACAAGTTATTGGTCCCTCATTCTCACTGGTTGTTTTAGATTTTTCTGGCAACCAATTCATTAGTGTCCTTCCTATGGAAATCAAAATTTTAAAAAAATCTAGAATATTTGAATAATTCTGAAAACATGTTTGGTAAAATTCCAACAAGTCTTGAAAGCTGCGTAAAGTTAGAATTTTTTTACATAAGAAGAAACCTCTTCCAAGGGATCATTCCTCCGTCTTTGGGATCATTAATTAAGAGGTCTTTTAGAATTATCTTTCTAACAATAATTTGTCAGGCCAAATTCCAAACTTTTTGGAGCACTTTGTCTACTTGAAATTTCTAAATTTATCTCACAAACATTTTGAGAATGAGGTCCCAATAGAAGGAATTTTGAAGAACAAAAGTGAAACCTTCATTATGGGAAATGATAAGCTCTGTGGGAGTGTTCCTGAATTTCAGCTTCCTAAATGCAAACATGAAAAATCCAAGAAGAGTAAGTTGACCCTTACGGTGAAGTTAATAATCTCTATAATTTTTGGGCTTCTTGGAGTAATTTTGGTTGTGTCACTTATACTTCTTTCTTCTTTAAGAAAGAAAAAGAAAGAAAATACCTCAAGTGATTCAAGAAAAATTCCATTGAATGTATCTTTCCAAAGCCTCTTAAATGCTACAAATGGATTTTCTCTACTAGTTTAATTTGTGTGGGTAGCTTCGGGTTAGTGTATAAAGGAAGTCTTGATCAAGATCGGCATATAGTTGCTATCAAGGTGCTCGACCTTTCATGCTATTGAGTTTTTAAGAGTTTCAAAGCTGAGTGTGAGGCACTAAGATATATTAAACATCGAAATCTTGTAAAGGTGCTCACAACATGTTTAGGTATATGAGTTCATGGAAAATGGTAACCTAGAAGAATGGTTGCATCCAACACCAAGAGTAGATGATGCTTATGAGGAGAGAAGGAATTTGAGTCTTCTTAACAGATTAAATATCGACATTGATGTTGCTAATGTATTGGATTATCTTCACAATCATTGTCAAACACCTGTTGTTCATTGTGACCTCGAGCCTAGCAATGTTCTTTGTACGTTTTTAGACCCCTTAAACACAACCAGATTAATCTAGTTATTTAGCCAAGTGATTAACTTAGGTAAATTAAGCAGATCTAGGTTAACACAAATATATCATATCATGCAAAGCAGTGGAAATATAAAGAACACAATGATATGATGACCCAGAAAAACCAAGCCGGTAAAAAACCTGGGGAGGATTTAACCTAGCTATCCTCAAGGTAAAACTGAATCCACTATGAAAGAATTGAAGTTTACACAATAGCGACTTAGACCACTAACATTCTATTGCTACCTCGAGTATGAAACCTACTACCACGAACACGTGACAGCTTCGAGTCCACGGACTACTTCTTTCTTGGATTCCCAGCAAGCACAAGCACTCCCGCTTGTATATGTTTAAGCTCTAGAATCTGCAACTGAAACGATCATCAAGTTCTTGACATAATCTTGATCCTTGATAACCCTAAGTATGTGTGAAGGTAAACATCTCTAGATCTCACAAAAGATTCACACACACAGCATCAACAACTTCTAAAAAATGTGGCTAGGGTTTTCCCTTTTATACCTAGGGCAAAACATAAAATCCTACACATAAAACGGGCTTCGGTTGAGTTAAAAAATTCTGCAGAAAAAAAAATCTGCATGACTTTCGATTGGTCAAGTCTAATTCTCGATCGATCGAGCCAGGTAGAATTGCACAGTAAATTCTGCAGCAACTCGATTCCAACTTTACATATAAGACACATACTTTGAACAGTCTAAACAAGACTAAAACGTTTTGATCATGGTTTGCCAACATTACAAATTAGTGTTCTAATACATTTAAACCTAAAGGTCTTAGAACTAACATTCTTCTCGATGATGAATTGATTGGAGATGTAGGTGACTTCGGCCTGGCAAGATTCCTTCTCAATGATACTCGAGATTTTTCTTCTAATCAATCAAGCTCCATTGGGGTAAGAGGAACAATTGGTTATACTCCTCCCGGTGAATATCTTTATCTTTTTTTTTTTTTTAATTACATGTCATTGAAAAATGTCATTTAAGACTTGTACGATTATGTAGCCCCCCCCCCCCCCCTTCTCCCAAACAAATTTTTGGATGAAAGCATGCTCATATTACAGTATATATAATGTACAAGTGTAGAGTATGGTATGAGAAATGAAGTGTCAACATACGGTGATGTTTAAAGCTATGGTATATTATTGTTAGAGATGTTCACTAGGAAAAGGCCAACTGAAAACACTCTCCAAGATTTAAACCTTCATAAATTTGTTAAAGTAGCTTTGCCAGAACAAATAATTCACATTATAGATCCCATTCTTCTTTAAGAAAGAGAGGATGAGGAGATAGTGATAAATGAAAATCGCAATGAGGGTCAAAAAGGAAGTACCAAAATTCAAGAGTGCTTGATTTTGATACTTGGAATTGGGGTTGCCTGTTCCATGGAATTTCCTAGAGAAAGGATGAGCATCAGTACAGTTATAGTTGAGCTGCATTCAATTCGAAAAGAACTTATTGGAGGGAATTAGTATCACAAACAAATAATTCAAGATACAGGTAAAAAGAGATTAGTATTTGTTATTTCAAACTGAAAAGAGATTAGTACCATTGTTGTGGTTTCCTCTCACTAATGCGTTTAAAAGTTATCCTAGT
Source organism: Castanea sativa (assembly GCF_040712315.1). NCBI lineage: Eukaryota > Viridiplantae > Streptophyta > Magnoliopsida > Fagales > Fagaceae > Castanea > Castanea sativa. Next base: position 59,024,217 of record NC_134023.1, on the reverse strand, counting down.
TTGAGTTCTCTTGTGGATTATTGCAGGTGGCTTTGGATGGGAATCCCTCACATAGAAGACAAACATTGTTTTAGGAAAGTGAATAGATGTACTGATGCATTGTCTGCTTTGTGGAGAATAAAAGCTGGGGATTTAGTTTTTTTCCCTCTTCTATTAAGACTAAGACTGTTGTTGATTTTTGATAATTTGGTGGAAATTAGTCTTCCCCTTGTATCTTCTGTTTAGTACCACTTGATATTGTAAAGGTCATTCTGCTATATTTCCTTGTTCCTTCGGTTTAGTACCTCTTGAAATTTGAAAAAGTCATTCGGCTATATATTTTCAATAGAATAGTAGTAACTGTATTAATGAACTAATTCACCGGTTACAAATGTTTCAAGGAAGCCAATAACTGGCTACAATACACTTCACTTGCAATAGCTTCCAACAATAATTAGTTGGACACGGTGCATTTGAAAATGGTGGATTCACTAAAAAGCAAATTGTTCATGTAGGTCCCCTCTTTTGTTCTGGTTTGCTGCCAAGTTTGAATTGACTATAGGAATTTGATGCAGGGACAAAAGACTATTTAGTATTACATCAAAATTTTAAAACTTAGAACTTGCTCAATTTCTATATTGCAATTTTATTTAATTCCATAGTTCTCAACCAAAAAAAAAACGAGGCTTGGATTCGATATAAATATAATTTGTCCTTTTTAAAAAACCCAAAATTAAAATAATAATATCAGCCAACATTCGCAAATAAACGCTTATTTACATATTTTTCATACATGCTTTGATTGCAGTTTGGTGAATTCCCACTAATTATAAAGGTAAAGGGACCACCGCCACCGAGTCGGTGACTATTATACATGCTTTGATTGTAGTTAGGTGAATTCCCAAAGTCCTTGTATTCTTTCGAGCTGGGCCCGCACTTCATGCAGTAAGTTGGTTCTTCTTCAGTCTTCAATTCTTATAAATGTGCTTTTCCTATGAGTGCTAAACTGCGTAATCAAACCCTCTTATCTGTTTTGTTTGGAAAAACCAACACCCACTCGCAAACACACTTGTATTGTACCAACTGCTTCTTCAACCATATTGCATATGGGGCTTTCCCACTGGAGTTCAGCTCCACCCTCTTCTTTATCCATGCATGCTTTTATCCTTCTCTTGTGCTGTGGCTTCTTAGTGGTTGGGGAGAATAATGAGACAGACCGGTTGGCGTTGCTTGAGTTCAAAGCCAAGATCACACAGGACCCTTTCGGGGTTATGACATCTTGGAATGACAGCATCCACTTTTGCCAATGGCAAGGGGTTACTTGCGGTCGCCGACATCAGAGAGTTCCTGTGTTGGACCTGCAATCTTCAAAACTGGTAGGCTCTATATCACCAAATGTTGGAAATTTAAGTTTTTTGATAAATCTAATTCTCCCAAACAACAGCTTTCATAATGAAATCCCTCCAGAAATTGGCCGTTTACGCAGATTGCAAGTCTTACTATTGGACAATAACACGCTTAACGGCAAAATTCCTAGCAACTTGTCCGGTTGTGCAAACCTCATCGACTTTCGGGTCGGCTACAACCTTTTGATCGGAGAAATCCCTACAACACTTGGCACCTGGTCAAAGCTCCGATACTTTGGTCTTTACAAAAATAATATGACAGGAACCATCCCATCTTATTTTGGAAACTTATCATCACTAGAAAAGTTTTCTCTAGTTTATAATAACTTGGGTGGGAATATCCCTGAATCTTTTGGCCAATTAAGTAAGCTTGCATTCTTTTCTGTGGCTGTAAATACATTGTCAGGTGCAATACCTCCCTCAATCTTCAATCTGTCTTCATTAAACTTTTTTAGTGTAGAATTCAACAGAATAGAAGGGCGTCTTCCGTTAGACATAGGTATCACTCTACCAAATATCAAAACATTAGGCTTCTCTAGGAACCAATTTACTGGATCTATCCCTGTTTCAATATCTAATGCCACAAATCTAGAATATATGGGATTCACTGAAAATAAAATAAGTGGAGAAGTTCATTCTTTGGAGAAGCTACATAGACTTAAAAGTTTTCTCATTGCGAACAACAATCTTGGAAATGAAGGGGCAAATGACTTGAGTTTTCTCTGTTATTTAACAAATGCCACCTATCTAAAAATATTGGACATAGGTCTCAACAACTTTCGGGGAGAGTTACCCAAGTGCATTGGAAATCTCTCAACTACTCTTAAGGTCTTAAATCTAGAAAGTAATAAAATATTTGGAAGTATTCATTCTGAAATAGGAAATTTGATCAACTTGGAAGATCTTGAAATATTTCATAACAAATTATCAAGTAATATTCCATATGAAATTGGAAAGCTCCAAAAGTTACAATATTTGGATTTATCTCAAAATAACTTTTTTGGGAATATTCCATCATCTCTTGGAAATTTAACTACTGTGTTATACTTGCGCTTATTTGAGAATAATCTTCAAGGCAGCATTCCTTTAAGCCTTAAAAATTGTCGAAATTTGATAGAGCTGTATCTTAATAATAACAATCTCACTGGTTCGATATCACCACAAGTCATTGGTCTCTCATTCTCAGCCACTATTCTAGATTTGTCTACCAACCAACTCACTGGTGTCCTTCCTATGGAAATAGGAACTTTAATAAATCTAGAATATTTAAATATTTCTAAAAACATGTTGATTGGTAAAATTCCAGCAAGTCTTGGAAGCTACATAAAGTTGGAATTTTTAGACATGAGAAGAAACCTCTTTCAAGGGATCATTCCTCCATCTTTGGGATCATTAAGAGGTCTTCAAGAATTAGATCTTTCTAATAATAATTTGTCTGGCCAAATTCCCAAATTTTTGGAGCACTTTGTCTTCTTGCAATTTCTAAATCTATCTTACAACCATTTTGAGGGTGAGGTACCAGTAGATGGAATTTTCAAGAACAAGAGTGCAACCTTCATTACGGGAAATGATAAGCTCTGTGGGGGCATTCCTAAATTTCAGCTTCCTAAATGCAAACACGAAAAATCCAGAAAGAGGAAGTTGACCCTGACATTGAAGTTGATAATCTCTATATTTTTTGGGCTTCTTGGAGCAACTTTGGTTGTGTCACTTCTACTTCTTTGTTCTTTAACAAAGAAAAGAAAGGAAAACACCTTAAGTGACTCAAGAAATTTTCTTTTGAATCTATCTTACCAAAGTCTTTTAAATGCAACCGATGGGTTCTCTTCTACCAATTTAATTGGTGTGGGTAGCTTTGGGTCTGTGTATAAAGGAATTCTTGATCAGGGTAAACATATAGTTGCTATCAAGGTGCTCAACTTTTTGCACCATGGAGCTTCCAAAAGTTTCATAGCAGAGTGTGAGGCTCTACGAAATGTTAGACATTGAAATCTTGTCAAGGTTTTTACATCATGTTCTGGTATTGACTATCAAGGTAATGATTTTAAAGCTTCGGTATATGAGTTCATGGCAAATGGCAACCTAGATGAATGGTTGCATCAAACTCCAAATCCAAATGAGACTCTTGAGGAACCAAGGAATTTGAGTCTTTTTCAAAGGCTAGATATTGCCATTCATGTCGCTAATGCGTTGGATTATCTTCATCACGTACCATTGCCAAACACCAATAGTGCATTGTGACCTCAAGCCTAGCAATGTACTTCTTGATGATGAAATGATTGGACACGTAGGTGACTTTGGCTTGGCAAGATTGCTTTTTGATGCCACCCAAGAATGTTCTATTGATCATTCAAGCTCCATCGGAGTAAGAGGCACAATTGGTTATACTCCTCCAGGTAAATATCATTATCCTTTAAAATTTAACTGTTTTATCTTTTCTCATAGTCTATTATTCCATTTTTAAACATGAAAAGACAAGTTTAGCAAGGATCTATTTAGTTAGAATATAGAATTTTTATATCTAAATTTATTGACTTATCTAAATTCTTCGTTGTTTACACTTTACATTCCATTTTAAAAGCTTATTTAATACCCATTAGGTTAGATCTTTTTCCTTACTTCTTTCTAATACAAAACTATGGTTACATTTCTATATACATGTTATGTGTAATTGCAGAGTATGGTGTAGGAAATGAAGTGTCAATATATGGTGATGTCTATAGTTACGGGATATTATTTTTGGAGATGTTCACTGGAAAAAGGCCTATTGATAAGATTTTTCAAGATAGCGTTAATCTTCATTACTTTGTTAAAGCAGCTTTGCCGGAAAGAATAATTGACATTTTAGATCCTATCCTTCTTCGGGAAAGAGAATTGGGAGAGACAAGGATGAATGACATTAATCGTAATGAAGGTCAAGATGGAAGTCCAAAAATTCAAGAATGCTTTGCTTTGATACTTGGAATTGGAGTTGCTTGTTCAGTTGAATCTCCAAGAGAAAGGATGAACATAAGTGATGTTATAATTAAGCTACATTCAATTCGACAAAAACTTATTGGAACTAATGTACGCAGACAAAGGCTTCAAGCCACAGGTGAATTATGCTTGTTTCAGTAGATGTTCTAAATTGGTGCACACCCTCTCACACCACGTGATCTAATTTGATAAGACCACTCGAAATGTTTAAGGGGAGAAGGGCATTGATAATTTGATATTGCGATTAGAAAGTCACATCCTTTGCATTTCAAATTGTCATTATTTGAAATGCAAAGCTTACAATCATACTAAATTGAAATTATCTTTCGTGAACACAGGTGCACAAGGATGATGATTTATTATGAAGGTTGTCGTTGCAGTAAGGTCAGTTTATGATATATATCATTGAAGCAGATAATCAATCTTGTAGCTTCCCAGTAGCATTCACGTTTTCTTCCCCCTCCTGCATCAAGTATGTAAAGTTGCTTCTTTAATTAACTTTGTGTCACACTCCCACCAAAAAAATAAAATTGTGTTTTTAACTTTAACTAGTCACAAACCAATGCGATGCCCAGAAAAATTTGATATAATCATTTTTTATTGGATAATTATTGAATTAATATATTAAATTCTATATTTTAAAAAATTCAATATGTGTTATTTTAAATTAGATGTTTTTTCTAGTATAACATAATATATTTTGTAGTCGGGTATTATATATAGTGGATATGTATGAAAATACAATGCAATAAAAAAAGCTTTCTTTTATTCTATAGTGAGACTATTAGACCAAGTTGTAACCATGTATACTGTACGTTTTTAGACCCTTTAAAACACAACCAGATTAACTTAGTTATTTAACCAAGTGATTAACTTAGGTAAATTATGCAGATCTAGGTTAACATATATAAATCATATCATGCAAAGCAGTGGAAATATAAAGAACACAATGATATGATGACCCAAGAAAACCAAACCGGTAAAAAACATGGGGAAGATTTAACCTAGCTATCCTGAAGGTAAAACTGAATCCACTATGAAAGAATTGAAGTTTACACAATAGCGACTTAGACCACTAACATCCTATTACTACCACGACCACATGACAGCTCCGAGTCCACGGACTACTTCTTTCTTGGATTCCCAGCAAGCACAAAACACTCCCGCTTGTATATCTTTAAGCTCTTGAATCTGTAACCGAATTGATCACCAAGCTCTTGACATAATCTAGATCTTGACATAATCTAGATCTTGATAACCCTAAGTGTATGTGAAGGCAAACACCTCTAGATCTCACAAGAGATTCACACACATAGTATAAAGAGTATCAGTAGCAACTCTAAAAACGTGGCTAGGGTTTTCCCTTTTATACCTAGGGCAAACTATAAAACCCTACACGTAAAATGGGCTTGGGCTGAGTTGGAAAATTCTGCAGAAAAACAATCTGCACGACTTTCGAATAGTCGAGTCTAATTCTCGATCAATCGAGCCAAGCAGAATTGCATAGTAAATTCTGCAGCAACTCGATTCTAATTTTACATATAAGACACATACTTTGAGCAGTCTAAACAAGACTAAAACATTTTGATCATGGTTTGCCAACATTACAATTTAGAGTTCTAATACATTTAAACCTAAAGGTTTTAGAACCTAACATACACTTTTTTAATAACTATACAAATGTATGCAAATCAACTCTTCTAAGTATATTTTTATCCAAAACATAGATCAACATCTCTCTCTTTCTCCTAATTAGGGGCGTCCATGAAAACCAAAGACCCGCCAAAACCAACCCATCACGGCTGGGCTAACACCTCCGACGGGTCAATGACAGGTCTCAATTATCAGAACTCGACTGCAGGTCGAGTGGCGGGTTTCATCCTCAAAAACTCGAGCCACCCGACCCGCCCGACAAAAACTCAAAGAACAGCGAAAATCACCTAGATCTGGTGACGATCTGGTGCTTCTCAGCTCCAATCTAGCCACGTTTGGGCTTCCTTCACTCAGATCGGCTCAAATTCGGCTAAGATTTAGTCTCTTCCTTACTCAGATATGCTTAATTTCGGCGAATCCAACCCAGATATACTCAAACTCGGCCAAAACTCCGGTAAGCCCAACTCCAACTCTGCCAAATCTCAGCCAAATTTTCATAGATCCGAAGGAATCTCGCCCAACTCTCATTAGATCCAGCCAGATTTCGGCCAAAAAGTGGTGAATTGGAAAATCCAAAACCGATCGATTCACACCTGAAAACCGATACAACCCGACCCGGTTGATCTGAAACTTCATTCGGGTCAGTTGCAGGTCAAAATCTTCCCTAACCGATAATGTCGGGTTGAGTTCGAGTTTGGCACAAACCCAACCCGGCCCCGACTCGTGGACATCTCTACTCATAATCAATAACTCATATAAGTGGAAATATAAAATAAAATAGAATGCGAAACGCAAACTTTTTTTGTCATATTAATAAATCTCGCAATATATAACTCTTTAAATTCATAAATCGCATGATTACTTATATTATATTGTACAATAAAACCAACCTATCGATCATGACATTTCAATATCATCAAGATATAATTATATACAAATCACTTATTGTTGATCTTGTCTTATAAACCTAAAGTACCATCTATACAGCTAATAAGATCTTTACAGAGTAACATATGATGGAGAATATTAGTTTGAACAGCCGATTAAACACACACACACACACATCAACACAAACATCTATTAGAAGATAGAATCTATAACTTTAATACGAAAATTTGGCAAAATGATTGAATAGTATACTACCTTCAACTTAGTGAGATTAAGATACTATCTTATAGCGAGTGTATATGTTCAATCAAGAGGAATTAATCAAGGAATTTTTAATCATTATCAACTATGTTAGTTTGGTCTTTGTTTTTCATGGTTTCTCATTTTTCAGAATAAAGATGGTATTGACGTATTTAAACTACAACAATTATGGAGTAGTAATACAAAACTGTTAAATACATTATTATTCAAAACTTTGTATCGATAAATTCACTTTCCTATTCCATGTGATATACATACTTATGGAATTTAAAAGTTCAATCTCCATTAAGGCTTGCATTACAAATACCAATGATTTCATCATAAAAACCAACCCTATTGAGAAGTTTATGTGGTGTAGTCCTTAATTAGGCAAAAGTGGGGGCACCTTAGGCATTGTGCTTGTTGTTCCCACAACATAAGCTTAATCTGGTGCTATGTAATAGAATTTGTGCAATTTCAAAATCATAAAGAGACTAAAAGGTGAAAAGAACAAAAGATTAATTAAAAAATTTTAAATGAATTAAGCATTGCATATATGAAAGATTTAAGCAAATAATGGGACATCAAATGTTATTCAAACTAAGGCAAACATTAACCTTTTTTTTTCATAGGTAGATTGTGGTGGAGAGGGGGGATGATGGGGTTTAGATCACAAACATAAGACACCAAAAGAATGTCTTTACCTCTAGACTATCACTTGAACCCCCAAAAATTAATCTAAGAGGCTACACATAAGGATAATTGGAATTCCAACAAAGAATTAATCAAGTTCCTCAAGTATCTGTACATAAAAATATTAACAGCATAGTGATGCTCTATAATAAATTATATTTTGTCTTATTCTCTTTTTGGTTTTTCCCTTAAAGATGATCAACTAAGAAAAGTAAAAACTTTCCAAGAAAGCTCAGATTAGTTAAAAATCTAATGGTCAAGATTCCAATTATTTGTAATAGAATGACCACAAAAAAAAAAATAGATGTGAGAATAATACATTAGATTTCTAAAAGGAATTTTACCAAATACATAGAATGCAACAATAACCAAATTACTACATTGAATATTTTTTTTACTTTTTCGATACTCTACAAATAAACACAAAATAATTTCATCATCAATATGTTTCATATCAACATCAAGAATTTCCACAACAATGATTGTCCAAATTAAACTGCGCTAACAATTCTAAATCAATTAACAATAACAAAAGTCAACATCATTGAAAATTTGGGGAAGGAATACAACAAAATCACTTCACAAAGACTAAACGCAATAATACCAAAATGAAAGGAGAAAAAATTATTTTTGATTATGTGCTTTGTTCACCCTAATGGTCTTCTTATTGCCAACTTAACTTTGAAAATTTCAGACAAAAAAAATCAATATCTTCTCAAAATGGTGAAAACTAAACCTTGATTGAAAAATGTTGATAAAAATTAGTATTAAGCTAATTTTTGTTGTTGTAGATAGTGGGGTGATCATATATAGAATATGCATTGGTAGATATAACATTGTAAAGCTTAAATAAATAATTGATGTGTGAGTGAGAGAGAGATAAGGTCGTGAAAAAAAAAAAAAACTGAAAATTTGGAAAAGGAAACATTGTAACAGTAGATAAACGAAGAGACAAAAAACATCTTTGAGCTAGAGATTTGTTTGCTACAATTTGCTTTGGATACTTGAATTTTTAATTTTATCAACTAAAAAGATATTGAATTATTCAATTTTAACAATAACTTGAAATTGCAAAGAAGAAAATGAAAAGTTGAGATCAATTTGGGTGGTTGAATAGTAAAACATTTATATCTAATGAATCGTAACGTTTGCAATTTCGAACAAAATCATTTGTATTTAAGACAAATAAATAGTAATGGTTGAATAGTAATAGTGTCCATCAATATGTTTGTTTATGATCTATATTTAACTATTTTATTAAAAAAATTCATTAAAGGAAAAAAGAATTAAAAAAAAAGTATGACATAATGGATGAGGTGACACAGGAGAAGCGTAGCAACATTAAATTCTACGCTTCAGTTTTTAAATATATATAAAATTAAAAAAAATCATAAAAGAATAAAAAATTAAAAAAAAAAAAAGTATGACATAGCGGATGAGATGACCCAACAGGTATATAACAATATTAAATGTTACATTTCAGTTTTTAAATATATATATATATATATATATATATATATATATATATATATATATATATATATATAATAAGTTTTTCCACAAAAAAAAAAAAAAAAAAAAAACAAGAAGAGCTGCTCGTGATTGAGCCTTGCTCTGTTTCTTTCTTATTTATACCATATCATATTGAATTGTAATTGTTGCATAGAGGTGGAAATCATGTTCTTCCTCCTTAAAAATGCCAGGTAAAGGCCCAGAATCATGATCATATTGACAAATTGTTTGTGCCCAAAGGCCCAAAATGCATGCCAAGAACTAGACCAGGTTCCAGTACTTGTCAAGCCAGCTGGTGGCCGATGTTAGAGATATTAGGTTTTGTATATTGGCCCAAGTGGTTTAAAGTTGACGAATATGTTAGAGAATTTTGCTTGTTAAAATTATTTAAGTAAATGGGTACCAATTCCACAAATATTATATGAGTTGGGATTTGTTAATTTCGTAAATTAGGATCCTTGCATCAAGAACTTTCTTACTATAAAAACATAATTGAATGTTTAATTTAGAAATTAAGTTATTAATAATGAATATCTTTTGAATTTTATTGTAGGGAAAACGCCATTTAGCATACTGTATGTGGGGTCATGGATTTTGAGATTTGGCCGAGAGCATGTGGTTTGGCCGAGAAGCCTGGGTCGTCCGAGTCCGAGGAGCGCCATCTCCTCAGACTAAAGTTAAACGCAAATCTAGTATAGATCCTAATGATCAAAGATGACCTTTTAGGAAGTTCTAATGATAGCAACGAGCACCATGAATGTACAAGAGGGATAAGGGCTCAAAAATATCTAAGGGGAAGCTGCTATCACCGCATTAATGAGGAAGTGACCTCTGAACAGTATTATGGCAGCCTTACAGCCACCCCAGAAGACTTTTAGAAGGGGCTGATGGGACAAATATCACCATAAACCATCAACTGTCCACATGTAGTCCACATGTAGGGTAAGGATGAAGGGAGAGATGTAATATAAATAAGGGTAAAGATCCCAGAGAGAGGGGGACGAAAAAAGGAGAAGAGAAAGCATTGTAGCAACCTCAACAACTCCTGTAACCATGGTCATCCAATATATGCTAGAACAGAGCTCCTCGGATTGTGCCGAGGACAAACTTTCTTGCACAAACCGGGTACAATTCATGTTGGCTCATCATCCAAAATCATACTAATTGTTATCCACGCACTAAAGCCTAGCTCTTTGACCCACTCTCTACAAATTTATTGTACTGGGTTCACTGGGCCAAGATCCCTTATATTTTGGGCTTGGTCTGAAAATCGTGTCCCTACACTGTCATTTTCTGAAGTCCGAAGCTGATTATTATAATATATTGAAATTATCTCCGTTCACTACAGGTGCACAGGGATGATGACTTATTATCAAGGTTTTCAGGATGCATGATGAGTTGATGACTTATTATCAAGAATTTCATTATGATTTTCTAGAAAACAACCAATCTTGTAGCAGTCATGTATTTTTTTTTCTTCTGTATCAAGTATGTAAACTTTTCTTCATTAATTACCTTTGTGTTTTAATGTACTATTGAAGAATATTTTAGAGCAAAAACGGTAAGAAAAATATGATGATATGCTAATTGATAGTTTTCTATGCTCTTTTTTTTTTTTTTTTTTTTTTTAGGCTGGAGGTAAGGAAAATGAAAATATAAAGGTATTTACACTTACTTTAGTAATATAGATTTTTTATTGTAGCAAAAAATTTCACATTTACTTGTATTCTTTTTTTTTCTTTTTTTTTTTTGTATTCTCTATTGCTTTGAATATATGTATAAAATTTAAATATTTTCTTAGAAATAGAATATAGTTACAAAATCATAGTGTTTGACTTGTTTTTTGGTGTTTGGGCTTGCGTAATTTTATTCACTGTTCATTAATGCCCCATGGACCATGGTATCGTTTATTTTTTGAAACTGAATATTCATTCATTAAAACCAAAGAGGAATACATACAACCAGATCAGAACGCATAAAAAACCAGAGAAAGAAAACAGGACATAGGCACCAAAATAGACCAAGAAACCCAGCCTAGACTAGCTGTAAGCATCTGTACAAAGAAGGTCAGCTACAAACTCTGGAGCTGCACCAAACCAGCTCTTTAAAGCTCCAGACCTCTTGGCATATTGTGCAAGTTCATGGGCTATCTTGTTGCCAATGCCATTCCTGCTTATGAGCCTGAACACAACCGACTGAAAATTTGACAAATCATGGATAATACCTGCAATAATGTGACCAGCCACTCCCCTGCAATCTTTGGCTTGAACTGCTTGAATAGTCTGCAAAGAGTCTCCTTCCACCATGATATTTTCCAGGCCTAACATATGAGCAAGGACAATGCCTTGTTCCATGGCAATGGCTTCAGTTTCCTCAACTGCAAAATTACCAGGTAAGGGCAAGCTAATGGCTGCAACTACTCCTAGTCCCTAATCACAACACCCACACCAGAATGACCATCCAAAGCCGGAATAGCTCCATCCACATTTATGAGGAACACACCTTCTGGGGGAGGCTTCCATGCTCTGATCTCATCTCTTTTTCCTGTAGCCAATAAGTTGTTTGCATTTTTAAAGTCTTCAATCATGCGGATTGCTGTCCCCCAAACCTGGTCCGCTGTTGTTGTATTGGCTTCATACACCAATTGATTTCTGTGATACCATATTGCCCATGCTACTCCAAACAACTTTTCCAAATCACTTTTGAGTCCCTTGGCTTATTATGGATAAAGCCGAGTCAGATATGTCATAGCTGCATTCTGAAATTCTTGTTGGACAGTCATTCCAATTTGACCAGACAGCTTTGGCAAGATCACACTTTAGGATGGCATGCTCCACTGTTTCCACTTCTTTTCTACATAAGGGGCAGATGGCATCTGCTTGAACTCCTCTCTTATTTAAATTCATCATGGTGGGGATCGCATTCATACATATTGGCCAAGCAAAAATGCGAACTTTTTCTGGGATATTTAAGTGCCACATCTTCTTCCATAGAGGGGTTCGCACGTCTCCCATCGATGATTCTTCTTGTAAGTTTGAATTCAGCACTTGCCTTGCTACATAGTAGGCACTCTTCACAGAGAAAATTCCTTTCTTATTGCCCACCCATATTATGGAGTCTTCCGGTAAGTGATAACTGATAGGGATGTTGAGAATTGTGTTGGTGCAAACACAATAATAATGGAAATACACAAAGAGAAACTGAATAATACTTCTGAATTTTTTTATTAATTTAAAGAGAGAAATTACACAACACTATCTGGACTGAGGCGCGGCACTCGCTCTCTTTAAGGAGATTCAAGCCCTTGGTTGGCTAAACTTTGTAACCGGTGCAGACCGTCTCTGACTTGTCTCCCCCAGGATACAACAGCCCAACAAGTGTCGTATGGCTAGAACAACCTCTGCACAAAGTGTTCAAGCCCAAAGCTCCACCAGAAAGAACACCCTTCCTTGCCAAGAATCTCTCTCTTTTTTTTCTTTTTTTTTTTTTGTGTGTGTCTATTACAGTCATTTGGATTTGTGTCTGAATGGGTCTATTTATAGGCTCAATGGGCCTCACGAAATTACTACCCAAATTAATCTGATTAATTAGGTCCATTATTCTGACACCCTTCACCTCCCCCTTGCGCACGTATCTGGCCCAATATTTGAGACAATTCATGTTAGCCCATTAATCACCACAATTAAAAAGAACAAAATAGTCTCTCTCCTTTTCAATGTGGGATTAAACATTTTCACTAACTCCTCATCTTCCACATTCACTCCCACATCTTTACATTTATGTTATCACATTTATTCATTTTATTTATTTAATATTAAAATGCTCCAACAATCCCCCACTCATTTTAATATTAAATTTTTAGTTAAAGAGAGATTACCAGGCAAAGATGGGTCATTATGCATCATGAAGGTGTGCTCTGCATTGAACCTTCACTTAGTAAAACAGCGATCTCAACTCCAGAGTCGTAGTGGTCTCCGACTTGAACTAGGACTGCTTTGGGGAAATTAAGTGTCACTGCTTACACATAACAATCCAGGTGCTGACATGAGCTTTTATAGCTAGCACTTTACGGCCATGTGCTGATCCCGGTTTCATGAGTGTATTTGAGATTAAGTCCAAATCTCATAGGGAGCGGCCCCACCCCCACACTCACATAGGTGAAATTTTGTCAAGGGTGCTCCTGTAATTCTGACACCCCACTCATACGAGCTACAAATTTCATTAAGAGTTTTTTACTCAACCTCTCCACATTACAGGATAAATGCACTTACATCATAGGGATGAACAATTAAAAAATTATTTACAAAATAAATAATTAAAAAAATTGTGCATTTCTTATGTCCATCGTATGATTCGTTTTTCCTATTGAACCCAATTCTCAGGATCTCTGGTCTTTGGGTTGGGTATCCTCATACATGGCTCATGATTCTATGGACTTTAGTCCCATCCCCCTCGATGTATTCCAGACTCTATCTTTTGCCAAGGCCTTGGTAAATGGATCTGCAAGATTATCATTAGATTTAATATAATCCACAGTTATGATGCCACTACTCAAATAAGATCGCACAGTACTGTGCTTTCTTCTTATAGGTCTGGATTTACCATTGTAATAACGGTTTTTAACTCTACCAATTGCAGCGGTGCTATCACAATGAATTAATATAGGTGGAATTGGCTTTTCCCAAAGTGGAATTTCATATAACAAATCTCTAAGCCAATTTGCTTCTTCACTAGCTGAAGCGAATGCTATTAATTCAGCTTCCATTGTTGAATTAGCAATTATTGTTTGCTTTTTTGATTTCCAACAAATAGCACCACTACCTAAGGTAAAAATATAACCAGTGGTAGAGAGAGAATCACCTAACAAAGTATTCCAATCGGCATCACTAAAACCTTCAATCACAGCAGGGTATTTTTTATAAAACAAGCCATCACTTTTGGTACCAATTAAATATCTCATGACTCGCTCAATAGCTAGCCAATGATCTTTACTAGGTTTGCTAGTAAATCTGCTTAGCACTCCTACTGCATATGCAATGTCAGGTCTAGTACAATCAGTAGCATAACGCAAACTGCCAATGATGCTAGCATAATCCTTTTGATTAAAAATCTCATCATCATTATTCAAAGGAAATAAATGAACACTAGAATCAAAAGGAGTAGCTACACTTTTGTGATCAAGAAAATTATATTTTCTCAATATTTTATCAACATAATGTGATTGATCAAGATATATTACATCACATGTTTTTGTAATTTTCATGCCCAAAATAAAATTAGGCTCACCAAGATCTTTCATATCAAAATGGCTTTTAAGCATATTTTTTGTCTCATTTATAACATGCATATTTGAGCCAAAAATCAACATATCATCCACATAGAGGCTAATAATAACATGTAAATTATTCCATGATTTAGAATAAATACATTTATCACATTCATTTGCTTTATAACCATTCTCAATCATGCAAGAATCAAACTTTTCATGCCACTGCTTAGGTGCTTGTTTTAAGCCATATAGGGATTTAGTTAGCTTACATACCTTGCTTTCTTGTCCAGGCTCTACAAAGTCTTCGGGTTGATCCATATAAATCTCTTCCTCTAGGTCCCCATTTAGAAAAGCAGTTTTTACATCCATTTGATGAATTTTCAAATAAAAAATTGCAGCAATAGCAATTAACAATCTAATAGATGTAATTCTTGTTACCGGAGAAAATGTATCAAAGAAATCAAGATCAGCTTTTTGTTAAAACTTTATGCAACAAGTTTAGCTTTAAACTTATCTATTGATCCATCCAGTTTCAACCTTTTTCTAAGGACCCATTTACAACCTATGGTCTTGCAACCTGGTGGAAGATCTACTAATTTCCAAGTTTTATTAGAAATTAGAGATTCTATCTCATCATTTACAGCCTCTTTCCAAAATATAGCATCGGGTGATGTTAAGGCCTCTTTTAAATTTTGGGGATTTTCCTCAACGTTAAAAACATAATAATCAGGACCAAAATCCTTTTCAACTCTAGCTCTTTTACTCCTTCTAGGTTCCATTTCAAAATTTTCTTGATTTTGTAAATGTGAAGTAGAAGAACTAGGTTGTGACAAAATATTTTCTTTACCCCCACTATTTTTCAATTTAAAAGGAAATTTTTCTTCATGAAAAATTGCATCACCAGATTCAAAAATTGTTTTGTTTTCCAGATCAAAAAATTTATAGGCTGTACTATTAAATGCATAACCAAGAAAAGCACAGATAGTAGCTCTTATACCTAATTTAGGCATTTTAGGGTCAGTAAGCCTTACATAAGCAAGACAACCCCATACTCTTAAATATCCCAAATTTGGCTTATGTCCTTTCCACATCTCAAAAGGTGTGGTGTGTGACTTTTTATGTGGCACCCTATTCAAAACATGACATGCAGTTAAAATAGCTTCACCCCAAAAATGTAAAGGTGCACCAAATTCAATTAACATGGCATTTGTTAACTCAATTAAAGTTCTATTTTTTCTTTCAGCCACACCATTAGAAGCAGGTGAATATGGTACAGTAGTTTCATGGATAATTTCCAAAGACTGAACAAATGAGTTGAATGCACTTGATTCATACTCACGGTCTCTATCACTTCTTATTCTTTTTATTTTTCTACCGAATTGATTTTCAACTTCTTTTAAAAAATCTTGAAATTTTTCAAAAGCATCACTTTTATTTTTTCAACAAATAAATAGTTGTATATTTTGAGAAATCATCAATAAAAGTGATAATATATCTATTTCCTCCACGAGTTAAAATTCCCTCAAATTCACATAAATCGGAGTGAATTAACTCAAGCAATTCGATATTTCTTACAACACTTTTATGAGGCCTTTTTGTAATCTTAGCTTGACTACAAGTTTTACATTTTTCAAAATCTTTTGACAGTCTTGGAATTAATCCTAAACTACTCATGATTCCCACATATCTACTATTTATATGACACAAATGAGCATGCCAAAAATTAATAGAAGAAAGCATATAAACTGAACTGGTAGATGTTTTATTATTCTCAACATTCAATTTAAACATTCCATCACAAGCATAACCCTTGCCCACAAATAACCCCTTTTTAGTGATTACATAATTATCAGATTCCATAGTTTGCTTGAAGCCAACCTTGTTAAGCAAAAAACTTGACATCAAATTCTTCCTCATGGACGGAGTGTAAAATACATCTTTCAATGTTAGCACACGTCCAGAAGTGAATTTCAATTCAACCTCACCACTCCCAAGAACCTTGGTTTTGCTAGAGTCACCAAGCATAACAGTTTTTTCTTCTTCAAAAGGAGTGTACAATTTGAACTAATTTTTGTCATAGCAGACGTGCCTATTAGCACCAGAATCTGTCCACCACCCTTCAACATATTGCACCATATTGATGTCTGTAATCAAAATTGGAAATGAATCAGATTCTGGCTTATGGTCTTTTCTTTGGAATAAAAGGTGGTCGTGTCTCTCAATTTTCATTGTTTTAAATGGCAAGCTTTTTATGTTTGCAGAGATGCATGAAACAGAACCCCATTTGTACCAACTACCAAACCCCTCCTATGTACTTCACGCATATTTTTATCTTGTATTCATTGATTATCTTTTTGTTTTTGTTTCTTTTTTTAGATTGTGAGATCACTTCTAATAAAAATATTTTCATTTTTTTATTAGGTGTGAATTTAGTTAATTATTGGATTTTTGTGATAATTATGATAAGTTAATCAAAAATTAGATTAATATATATTTAGAATAGGGTGGCCTATAACTTTTATGTAGATGTTCCAACTTGCACAATTAGTAAAGGCCTTCATTGTTACAAATTTTAGATTTCACCAAGTTTAACATCAATGATCTCTAACATGAGTTGAATAAAAAAATTTACTGGTAATTTACACACACTGTATATATCCATGTGGGAACATGATCTCAGTTCTATTGACTCGTCAGATTTTTTCTTTATTTTCTTCATAAATTGAATTTCTAAATGTTCATTTTTGGGGTTATGAAAGAGATGCATTGGGACTATATATGTTTGTTTAGCCAAAGCAATTTAAAGAATTTAAAAAGAGTTTTTAAAATACTGTAATAATATTTAATATTTTTATATATATAATAGTGAATTTACACAATAATTGTTAGCAATTTTCATGTAATATAGATGACCTAAAAAATTGATATATAAATTGAAAACAAATTAAATAAATAAGTAATTCAAATTTCTTGCTTTACTTCTTTTTACATAAATTTTCATTCATTTTGTTAGCAAAGTTAGGAAAAAGAAAAAGGAAAAAAAAAAAAAAAAGCAATAATGTTGAGTAGAAACAAATTCACAACTTAGTGATGTTTTGACGAAAAAATCACCATCAAGGTTAATGGATGAATGTAACAACATGTGGCAGTCAGTAGGTGCCCTCTTAGAAGAGAGACATTTGAGATTGACAAATCAACGACTACTAAGCGAGAGCACAAGATCAAAGAGGCAAATGAAGCTTGACCCTTACCAAACTCAAAGAAAAGAAGATTGAGAATGCCAAAAGATAAATATTTAAGCATGAAAAAATGTATAACAACCAAAGATAAAACCAAATGAAAAAATAAAAATAAAAATAAAAATAAAAATAAAAATAAAATAAAATAAAATTGACGAAAAAATTAAGTCAATTTACTTGATCTGTAGGTCAACCTGACCAAATTTTTATATATTATATTAAAGTTGAAGTGCAATTGGAATTTAATCAAATTCAAATTAGTTTTTAATTACAGTTTAATTTTATGCCACGTATCTACTTTAATTTTTATATTAATTTAGATGTCAAGTGACCAATTTATAATACTCAATCCGAAAATCAAGAGTGGGTTTCCAGTTAATAGTGGTTTTCAGTTAGCTCAATTGGTAAAATCTTTCATGGTTAAATAAGAGATCTAGAGTTCAATCACTGCCTACACCAAAAACTGATTAGTGCTTTAGTATAATGATAAAAAACTATCACCAGGTATCGACGTCATAAGTTGAAACTATCTCAAAAAAAAAAAGATGACCAACTCATTCACTTAAAAAACCACCCCAACATTAATGTTGTTGAAAATTTTGATAACCTAATTATGTGTAATTTAGAATTATTTTGTGAATTTTAAGAACTCATGTGTAAGTGATATGTATTTTAATCATTGAAGGTGCAATTCCAATTAATTTTGGTGAATTTCAGTCAATCAAGATGTATTTCAAATTTACTTTTAGTAAATTTCACGAGATACAAAAAATGGGTATCGGCTCATGTCATGAGTGATGCGAAAATAGTAAAAGACTGAAAACTGAACAACAATACTTAAATACTACTACTAAATGAGCCCTTGTTCCTTCCAGATTGCCAGAACATGTTTGATATCTTAAGTGGCAGCAGCTACCCCTATATATCATATATGCAACGTGTTCTCTTTGAATTCCCAAATTCAATAGTATGTGTTTGCAAATATTTAAATTCTTTAAATATTATAATATGTTATATTCTCTATTCTCAAACTCACATTTTTACATTTTAAATAACTTTACACACATTTTCACACACTTTTTCACCTACACAAAAAAATTACAAGAATCTCATCTCAAACTACTCTACCAAACACCTCCTAAAAAGTTTCAATCTTAAAAATCTAAATTACTAAAAAAAATTTTCACTCAATAAACCAATTCTGGGATAAAATAAATGATAAAATATGAATTAAAAAGATCGAACTTCAAAACATCCAACAATAGTATGGGAAATCATAAATATCATATAATAAAATAAGTATTATATATAAATCTAAAAAAAAAAAAAAGTAAAAATTATTTCAATTAAATTGGTAAAGTATCACACGTGATGAAAAGACACAATCAAAAGGCAAAAACACATTTACTAAAATACTAATATTATTGTTGTTAGGTTTTCAGAAAATCTTTGCAAAACTAACCTAACCAACGAAATAGAAAGGCATAATCAAAAGATACTTATGGAAAATCTTGGCAAACTTGACTTGCGGTCTTGCTTTACCATCTTTAGACTTCGCAATTCTATCCAAAAAAAAAAAAAAAACTGAAAAACTTTAGACTTTCTAATATCTCAAAAAAATTAAAAGAAAAAAGAATCATTTTATATTATAAAGTTTACTGGGTCACCGTCTAGACGTGAGCAGACTGATACCAGAGCCGATCCAACCGACCGGCACCAACCCAACCATACCACCTCTAGCACCGACCGACTGAGCCGAGGCCGGCGATCGGATGGAGAATCCTGCTCCGACACCGGTGCGGTGCTGCCATCAGAACTGCAACTCCAAACCGAGTTGATTACCGAACCGATCCGATATTAGTTGTTTCCTTCTGTTTTAATTTTTGTTGACAAAAAGGATTCGTTTCACTTAGTAACTTAAAAAATATTTATCAAAACGGCGCCAGTTTTTGAGCTAGGGTTGCTGATTTGAGTGGATTTTGCCTTAGTATAAATAGCCACTCAACTCTCTCAGCTCTCTCAAACGCTCTATCTCAGTATCTCTCTCACAACTGTGTGCTTCAGCAGCTCGGCAGCTCCGCAAGCTCACCATTCATGACCAAGCCAGCAAAGTTAGAACATATGAAACCCAGTTCTTTAATAACACCTGGGTTTTCTCTTTCTTTCACTCTCAAAGCAAAAATATTTTTGGAGTCGTATCAGTAAGGGCTGAGATGAGCTACTGCCTAACTACCTAAGTTACTATTGAATATTTGGCTTTTTTTTTTTTTTTTTTTTTTTTTTGTTTTAGTAGAACCTAGTGGGTTTTTGCGTTGGAGAATGAATTATATGTTGAGGAATTTAAAATTTTAAATAAACCAAATTAGTCTTTGAGGTAATATAAATTCATTGTAAAGCATTTACTTCATCAAAAAATTTATCATGTTATTGTTACTGATTGTACGATTGAGTAATGTCCAAGTAGAAAAACATTTTTAATATTTTTAATATTTAAACCGATGAAACCGACTGTAAAAAACCAAAACCCCTAATCTAGAGTCTATTATACGGTCTGATTAATTAAAGATAATCAGACCAACCATAATTCCCGGGCCAAAAGTTTCTTACAATCTTGGACTGGGATTGAACAAATAAAGTTTACAGGGTCACCATCTAGAGTCTATTACACAGTCTGATTAATTAAAGATAATCAAACTAACCATAATCCCCAAAAGTTTCTTGCAATCTTGGACTGGGACTAAACAAATAAAGTTTACGGGGTCATTGTCTAGAGTCTATTACACGGTCTGATTAATTAAAGATAATCAGACTGGCCATAATCCTCAAAAGTTTCTTGCAATCTGGGACTGGGATTGAACAAATAAAGTTTACGGGGTCACCATCTAGAGTCTATTACACGGTCTGATTAATTAAAGATAATCAAACTGACCATAATCCCCAAAAGTTTCTTACAATCTTGGACTGGGACTAAACATATAAAGTTTACAGGGTCATCGTCTAGAGTCTATTACACGGTTTAATTAATTAAAGATAATCAGACTGGCCACAATCCCCAAAAGTTTCTTGCAATCTTGGACTGGGACCAAACATCACTAAATTCTCGCACCAAATTTCTTCGATCTCTCATTATGAATTTCACTGCTCGAGATTTTATACAATGCCAAATAACTAAATTAGCCTTCTCTCGCAATAAACACTTGTACCGACTACCAAATGCCTCTTCAAAGACTTCAACCATATTCTATATGGGGTTTTCCCACTGGAGTTCAGCACCACCATCCTCTTCTTTTTTTCATGCATGCTTTTTTTTTTTTTTTTTTTTTTGGTTTTCATGCATTCTTTTATTAATTCTTCTCAATTAAATCAGTTACAACTATAAGATACCATCTCAACTATATAATAAATAATTTCTTAATTACTTCTTTTGTTTTATATTTAAAAGAGTAATGTTGAAGATACAAACTTTTTTACAAAAAAAATTTACAAAATGTTAATATGGTGAGTAGTTATTAGTAAATGAAAAAGTGATGTTAATGATAGACCTAGAAGAAAACCAATAAAAAGCCGGCTACATCAACAGTTTGTAAAAATGTTATAAAATAGTTTGTGACTGTAGCATTACTTTTTAAAAAAATCTAATACATCAGTTTGTAATTTATTTTTAAAAATATATCAAATTTTTATAATTATGCAGTAAGTTTTTTTGGGAGACCACAATTCAACTCCTTATAACCACTCACATGGGTTGTGATG
Organism: Castanea sativa; assembly: GCF_040712315.1. Classification (NCBI taxonomy): domain Eukaryota; kingdom Viridiplantae; phylum Streptophyta; class Magnoliopsida; order Fagales; family Fagaceae; genus Castanea; species Castanea sativa. The sequence continues at coordinate 59,002,609 of NC_134023.1, read as the reverse complement.
CCAAATGTCATAAAATTTTGAGTGTATCTTCTTCATCACTAATTTTTGTTACTAAAATACTAATATACTGGTGGGTAGGCTTTCGGAAAATCTTTGCAAAACATACCTAATCAATGAAATAAAAAACCAGAGTCAAAAGGCACTTTTGAAAAATCTTGGCTAGCTATTGAGATTAATAAAAACAAAAAAATGGTTGTTAGGCTTTCTGCTGGAAAAACTTTTTTATTTTTTGGGGAGTGCAGGGTCTTGCATCATCAACTTTAGATTTTGCAATATCTCAAAAGAAATAAAATAATATAGTAATAAACTTCTGATTTTGCAATATTGATGAAATTCACAAATGAATTTCAACTCCCAACCAATCATTTAAAAGCAACGAGCATTTTTAAATTCCTGTTAACACAATCAGTAAGCCCTCTTTATTTTGCCATGTCAACGATACCTTTAAAGCAATTGTTAATAAATAATATTAGAAAGATTTTGACATTACTTTTATGTGAAATATAAAATAGTTGTTAACAAAATTAATTGTTTTATCATTTTCTTATAAAATATTTTTAAAAAATAGTTTTTAAACGGATACTCTTAACCTTAAGGCATGCTTTAACATTTCTCTCTTCTTTTTTTCTTTTTTTCTTTTTTTTTCTATTTTAATACCAGATATTATAGAATTACACTTTATGACCTCCGCTTGGATTTCACGATGATTTTTTTTTATCAAATCATGACACCGATTAATTTTTTTATATCGGATCAGCCAACTTATTATTAATTACCAACAATTGGCAACTCGAATTAAGCAATACAGACAAAAAAATTATGATGTTACCTAAAGTTAAGACATTAATTAGTGTTTTGTCTTCAATGTTTCAAATGAGTAATTGTAGTCCATAAAGTTTTAAAAATAAGTATTATTGATCATTTTTTTTTGGTTCTATTAATTTTTTTGTGCAGGCAATGAGATGACCTATTTTTAGTAACATGACATTTATTTATTTTTTATTTCTTTTTAAATAAAGTGGCTTTACCCAACTCGATCCTGTATTTACGGCCCAATTTCACATTCTTACTAGTTTTTTTTTTTTGAGAATTTTTTTTGAGAATTTTTCCAATCCACTCACACGTATCCCATCATTGAGGAACTATGGAAATAAAATACTTACAGCAAAAAACCTGTCACTGTAATGCTCTTCCAATAATTCTATAGTCACAAAATATTTTGGTTTTACTGAGTGATAAATTGAGAATCGTATTTAAAAATAAAAGGTAGTACTGTAGTAGACCCAAATCACTAAGTCTAATTCTTAAATCTAAGTTATTTCTAATGTCATTGAGTCGAAGAAAACTAGTTGAAAGTGAATAATTCTTTCGACTCAATGACAATAGAATTAACTTAGTTGAAAGTAAATAATTCCTAAACAGACTAAATCGAAGTACTCTGATTCGAAGTAAACCAAATCGAATTAAATTGGATTGAAGTACTCTTCTTATAGTTTATCATGTTCTTACTTTATATTTTTATATTTGTTTATATGTAAAAGAAATTATATAAGTGTATATATATAAATCGATTAGTATATTAATCTAATATAAAGAGCAATTATTATAAAGTAGAAGTCATTGATTGAAAATTTAAAATTCTATCATATCTATCCAAAAAATATATATATATATATAAAATAAAAAGAAGAAGACGAAATAAAAAGGCAAAGGCACATTTACTAAAATACTAATATCATGGTTGTTAGGTTTTCGGAAAATCTTTGCAAAATTTACCTAACCAATGAGATAAAAAGGCAGAATTAAAAGATACTTTTGCAAAATCTTGACAAACTTGACTTTAACAAATGGATTTTGGTGGGTGAGATTCACACATGGGTTCATACCCAAAACAAAAACAATTCACACGTGTTCCAACTTCAACCAAACAATTCACACTTGAGTTCCAACTTCAACCAATCATTCAAAAGCGACCAGCAAAAAAACTTTCCCTTGAACAAAATCATGGTACAATCTGTTGTAAACCAAAAGGTGCTTGACAACTCCTGTAATTCCACTTGGTTGGAAACTCTATAAAAGGAGGTAGAAATATGGTGTGAATGTGTGTGAGAGAAAATATAAGCTAGGAGTGAGAGAAAAAGGTTGTAGAGAGTACTGAAGGCAGCAGCCAAATATTTTATGAGAGTTTTGTAAAAGGCCGTAGCCTTATTTGTGGGATTGTACAAGGCTGTAGCCACTGGCATCTCCACATTGAATTTAGGTGGTTACAGGACCATCCTAACCTTAAAATATATATATTATATATAAAATTTAAAAAATTATGTTTTCTTAATTCTTAAAAAATATTTGTGACCATCATAAATTTTTTTAGGCCAAACATAATTAAATTTTAGACAAAATTTGGCAACAAACTTTATTATAGACTAAGACTATAACTCCACTCAATATTTTTTTTATTAGATGTAAATTTTGACAAATCCACTATTGTATTACATTTTCTTCTTATATCCTCTATACTTGTAAAATTTCATGAAGATCCATAGTTATGTTATCAATCAAGACTATAAATTTCGAGTTTTTGTAGTCTAAAATTATACATAAAAAATAAGTTTATAAATCAAATAACAAATAACATCTAATTAACATGTGTTTTAAGAATATAAAAAACATGCAATTATGTAATCATATTAATTTATTTAGTGAGAGTTGTAGCCTTATAACTAAGTTTGTAGCCTTACAACTAAGTTTATAGCCAAACTTTATTCTTAAATTTTGACCTCCTTAACAATATATTAGGTCCTTACAAACAAAAAGAAAAAGCCCAAGAAAATTTTATCTAACTAAAATTTTGAAAATGATGTAACTTACAACATTGATAACGAGACTATCATGTAAAAACTTCAAAATATTTATAAAAAAAAAATCGTAAACAAAATTGTGAGACTTATGTATTTGTGTGTGTGTGTGTATTATTATTATTATTATTATTATTATTATTATTATTATTATTATTATTATTATTATTATTATTTTGTCAATATATGAAGTTTTCTTTTTCTTAAATTTTGTATAATTTCAGTTTTTTAATGACTACCTTAAAAAATATTCTTGGAACCGCGCGCTACTAGCCGTAGCCTTTGTTGTTGACCGCCATAACTTTAGATTACAAAAACTTGAAATTTAAACATGTATTTAATTGATGACATTGCTATTAATCTTTTATCTTTTAGGAATTTTGCAAGCATGAAGGATATAAGAAGAAAATGTAATCCAATAGTAAATTTATTTATTACTATTTATTTACTAATAGTCTTTTTTATAATATGCATTTTTACATAGAAAAGAAAAACATACTTATTGCCCTAATTTATTTTCAAAATTTCTCAAAATTCCCATTATATTTTGCCAACTTTCTTGGGTCCCAACCCTAGCATTCCATTCATATAAATATTTTTAAAATTATGGATGTAAATGAACCAAGCCATTCATAAATAGCTCAGACTTGGATTTATAAAAGACTTGTTCATATTTGTTTATTTATGAATGACTCAAACTTGAGCCTTCATTTTAGGCTTGTTTAATAAACAAGTTTAGCACCATCCAAAAAAAAAAAAAAAAAAAAAGTACATGAACAAACTTTTAAACAATAAGGCTTGATAAAATACAAGAGGAGTGTAGGTTTGTTTATGGGTATGATAATGAATTTGTTATGATATTGAAAAATAAACTCATATCTTATAAACAAGGGGAAAAAGTATGCTTATTAGTTATTCACATAAAACTGTTAATCTCGCAATAATTACTTTCTTATATTATATTTGAAATTGGTCAAGAAATACTCATTACTTGAGAATAATAATAATTTTAGTTATAATTTTGACGGCTGGGGTCACACACCACTTCTATTACACGCTTTAGGATAAATGGCAATCAATCAGACTACTTTATCTCCCAATAAAATATTCTCGCAATCTTGGATTCCGGTTGAAATTCCTTGAGGGGCAATTATGATCCTATTTCACTTATTCAATAGATTAAATCATCTTCTAGAGGAAATACAATGATAACGGCCAAAGAATGATCCAATGTCAAGAATTCCAGTCTCGACCACTTCAATAACTCTAGATGTAACTGTGTACTTATCAAAGTTCAAAAGTCCTATAAGCATGTACTTCATCAACCACCCACTCAAGACTCCATCTTCAAGACCGTGTGTGGTACTTCATTAATTAACCATCCACCTTGCTATTTTATTGAAATTTAATCTCCACTAATAATCCCACTTTGTTAATTTTTAAAAAATTAATGAAACCTCCATTGGCTTTCTCATTATTAGTCCACACAGTTTAATCACCCCGATGTATACTCCAGGACTGTATGGTGTGTGTTATATAGACTAGGTAATATCATTGCTGCCCAGAATTTTAATATGGTCAATGAATAGTTAATAATGACTCACTTTGAGGTCTCTTAATGTAAAAGATTTTCCTGAAGTATATTGTTTTAATAAAGGCTTTTGTTAACGGGATAAAATTGAAAGACTAGTGCTATCCAAAATGAGCCCAAAATTAGGTCCTATCCAAAATGAGCCCAATTTATTTGACATTACCGAGTCTTTTATTTATTAACGGGTGCTGTGCAGCACCCCTTAATATATATATATTGTATCAATTACTTTATATTTAGTTATTGTTTGATCTAGTCTTGTAAGTTTGGGTTCTTTTTGTTGTTATTTATGCTAATTTTTATTGTTGTCGGTTTAAGCTTTTTCTTTTTTTGGTCTAAGAGGTTAAGGATTATGTTTGAGGAACCAAAAATTTATTTTAGAAAAATGTTATATTTACAATATTTTCACTACAAATCTTATGCAACAAGTTATTATTGGTAGATAAAAAAGTGATGTTAATATTAGCCTCAAATTAAAATCAGTAATAACTTATTAACTTACTGCATAAAATTTGTTGTGAAATTATTATAAATAAGTTATGGATGTAGCATTATATTTATTTTTATTAAATCCAAATTATTATGGGCCTATTTGGTAATGTCATTCTAGTAATGTTGTTAAATTTTTTTGAAAATACATATGGGTAAAATAGTGTTGTAAAAATACATATTGTATTATTTAAACAGCAAAAACTGTTCTTTAAACACTCCTATCAACCACCTTATATTTTTTAAGCACTTATTGTTTAAACAACAAAAACTGTTTTTTAAACACTCCTACCAACCACCTTATGTTTTTTAAACTAGAGTTTCTTTAGCACGGTCATAATAGATTAATTTAGTAAAAAATTTATTATATATATATACATAGTCAAGCTAGTCCTGTAACCACCTTAGCCCTGACATAACAATGGGCCACCGGTGCCTTGTGGTCTTCTTCTTACTTAAAAATAAAATAAAATGAAAATAAAAGTCGTCGTAGTCTTCTGGGTTGGTCTTTCTTCTTCAATCCCCACCTTCTTATAAATTTGTTTTTCCTATAAGCGCTAATTAAGCAGCGAAATCAAACCCTCTGCTCTCTTTTGATAAACCAACATCCACACGTATCAAGCACGACTCTGCATGGGGTTTTCCCAGGTGAGTTCAGCTCCTTCATCCTCTTCTTTTTCCATGAATGCTTTTATCCTTCTCTTATGGTGTGGCTTGTATGTCACCTTTGTGGTTGGAGGGAATAATGAGACTGACCGGTTGGCATTGTTCGAGTTCAGATCCAAGATCACTCTGGACCCTTTTGGGGTCATGACATCTTGGAATGACAGCATCCACTTTTGCCGATGGCAAGGGGTTACTTGTGGTCGCCGACATCAGAGGGTCACCAAACTGGACCTGCAATCTTTGAAACTGGTAGGTTCCATATCTCCACATGTTGGAAATCTTAGTTTTTTGAGAAATCTAACCCTCTCTAACAACAGCTTTCATGATAAAATCCCTCCACAAATTGGCCATTTACACAGATTACAATGCTTGGATTTGGAATCTAACACACTTAGTGGCAAAATTCCAAGCAATTTATCTAGTTGCACCAACCTTGAAGAACTTATTGTTGATCACAACCTTCTGACTGGAGAAATCCCTGCAAAGCTTGGCACCTTGTCAAACCTCAAATCCTTTTTCATAAATAGAAATAATATGATAGGAGGTATCCCACCTTCTTTTGCAAACTTGTCATCTCTAAAAGCCTTTGTAACATCTGATAATAACTTGCACGGGATTACCCCTACTTTTTTTGGTCAACTGGCCAAACTTGAACATTTTGCTATGGCTGCAAATGGGTTGTTTGGTACAATTCCTCCCTCAATATTCAATCTTTCTTCACTAAAGAGTTTTGATGTAGCAGACAACCAAATCCAAGGATATCTTCCATCTGACATAGGTATCACCTTACAAAATATCAAAGCTTTTATTATTGCCAACAACCAATTTGTTGGGTCTATCCCTATTTCGATATCTAATGCCTCAAATCTAGAGGAACTTTCATTGAATGAAAATAAACTTAGTGGAAAAGTTCAATCTTTGGAAAAGCTAAATAGAATTTCATGGTTTTCCATTACTCTTAACAATCTTGGAAATGGAAGGGAAAATGACTTGAATTTTCTTTGTTCTTTGACAAATTCCACCTATTTGACTTTGTTGTCTATAAATTACAATAACTTTGGTGGGGAGATGCCTAAGTGCATTGGCAATTTGTCAACTACTCTTACTAGATTATATCTAGACAATAACAAATTATCTGGAAAGATTTCTACTGAAATAGGAAATTTGATCAATTTGGAGAGCCTTGATATGGAGAACAACAATTTATCAGGTAATATTCCCTTAGAAATTGGAAAGCTTCAAAAGTTACAAGTTTTGGATTTAAGTGCTAACAATCTCTATGGTTACATTCCATCCTCTCTTGGAAATTTAACTATTTTGATAGAATTGTATTTACACCAGAATAATCTTGAAGGCAACATCCCTCTAAGTCTATGCAAGTGCCAAAATTTGCTTACTTTGATTCTTGCTAATAACAATCTCATTGGTTCGATATCCTCGTTAGTCATTGGTCTCTCATTCTCACTAGTGGACTTAGGTTTGTCTGCCAACCAATTTACTGGTATCCTTCCCGCAGAAATTGGAAAATTTAAAAATCTAGAACTAATGGATATTTCTGAAAACATGTTGTTTGGTAAAATTCCAGCAAGCCTTGGTAGTTGTGTGAAGCTAGAATATATAATCATGGGAAGAAACCTCTTCCAAGGGATCATTCCTCCATCTTTGGAATCATTAAGAGGTCTTGAAGTCTTAGATGTTTCTAACAATAATTTGTCTGGCCAAATTCCAAAATTTTTAGAGCAGTTTGTCTTCTTACAATTTCTGAATCTATCTTACAACCATTTTGAGGGTGAGGTGCCAATGGAGGGATTTTTCAAGAACATGAGTGCAACCGCAATTAAGGGAAATGAGAAGCTTTGTGGGGGCATATCTAAGTTTCAACTTCCAAAATGCAAATACGAGAAATCCAAGAGGAGGAAGTTGACCCTTACCTTGAAGTTAATAATCTTTATATCTTCTGGCCTTCTTGGAGTAGCTTTGATTCTTTCACTTCTACTTCTTTATTCTTTAAGAAATAAAAGAAAAGAAAACACATCAAGTGATTCAAGAGATCTGTTTCTAAATATATCTTACCAAAGTATTCTAGAAGCAACCAATGAGTTCTCTTCTACCAATCTAATTGGTTTGGGTAGCTTTGGGTCCGTGTATAAAGGGATTCTTGATCAAGGTAAACATATAGTTGCTATTAAGGTGCTTAACCTTTTGCGTCATGGAGCTACCAAAAGTTTCGCAGCTGAGTGTAAGGCTCTACGAAACATTAGGCATCGGAATCTTGTAAAGGTGCTTACATTATGTTCTGGTATTGACTATCAAGGTAATGATTTTAAAGCTTTGGTATACGAGTTCATGGCAAATGGCAACCTAGATGAATGGTTGCATCCAACTTCAAGAATAAATGAGATTCTTGAGGAACCAAGGAGTTTAAGTCTTCTTCAGAGGTTGAATATTTCCATTGATGTTGCTAATGCATTGGATTATCTTCATCATCATTGCCAAACACCAGTCATTCACTGTGACCTTAAGCCTAGCAATGTTCTTCTTGATGATGAAATGATTGGACACGTAGGTGACTTTGGCTTGGCAAGAATGCTTTACGATGCAACCCAAGATTCTCCTATTAACCATTCAAGCTCAGTTGGAGTAAGAGGAACTATTGGTTATACTCCTCCAGGTGAATATCATTATCCTTTATTAAATTTAATTGTTTTTCCTTTTCCCATATTTGTTTACTTTATTTTACAACCTAAAAGCACAACTTTTAAAAGGATGTACTCTAGGTAGAAGATAGAGTGTTACATAAAAAGAAATTCTTGACTTATCTTTATTATTTCCTTCCATATTACATGCCACTAACAAAGCTCCTTCAATACCTATTAGGTTATGTATCGTTTTCCTTCTTTTTCTAATACAAAACTATGTTCACATTTACATATATGTTATGTATAATTGCAGAGTACGGTATGGGAAATGATGTGTCAACAAATGGTGATGTCTATAGTTTTGGCATATTATTGTTGGAGATATTCACAGGGAAAATGCCTACTGATAAAATATTTCAAGAGAGCTTAAACCTTCATGACTTTGTTAAAGCAGCTTTACCTGAAAGAATACTTGACATTGTAGATCCTATTCTTCTTCAAAAAAGAGAAGTGGGAGAGGCAAGGATGAATGACATTACTCGCACTAAAGGTCCCAATGGAATTCCAAAAAGTCAAGAATGCTTGATTTTGATACTTGGAATTGGGGTTGCTTGTTCTGTGGAATTTTCTAGAGAAAGGATGAACATGAGTGCTGTCATTACTGAGCTTAATTCAATCCGTCGAAAACTTCTTGGAACTCATAGACGCAAACAAAGGCTTCAAGTCACAGGTAAATTATTCTTTCTTTGGTAGATGTTATAAATTGGTAGCATATCCTCACACACCACCTGATCTAATTTGATAAGGCCACTCCAAATGTTTAAATTGCGATTAGAAAGTCCCATCCTCTTGGGATTACTTTTTATTCTAGCAATGCTGAAAAGATTGGTGCCACTTGAAATTTGATAAGCTCATTATGCTATATTTGGCATTTGAATAAGTCCATTACTCTTCTATAAAACCCAAACACTTGATTTTTTTTATTTTTTTTAAATAGCTTATTCAAAATTAAAAAGTTTTTTCCAAAGTGAAATAAAGCCTATTTTAAATTGTTGGTTTCTGCCATTGAAGTTGTTGAGATCACAAGAAATTGGCTCACATCTTATTACTCTTGATAAATGTCTCTACTGAAGACAAAAAGTTAAATTATTGCTAGTTATACTTAATTACTTGACACAGACATTTGAAGGTTATAAAAGTAATGGTCAATCCATAAGTTTAAGACAAAGATCGAGGTTCAAGTCTCCAAGAGAAAATTTCATTCACATGCACTTAGATTAGACTACAATTGAATCCTATCCCACATAAAAATAAAAATAAAAATCTAATTTTATGGTAATTAATTCCACAAATGCTAAATGAGTTGGGATTTGTTAATCCTACAAATGGGCATTCCTGCGTAATGAATTTTCTTACTAGTAAAACACAAATGAAAGCTTAATTTACACATTAGCCATTAACAGAATTTCCTCCAATTCACTATGTAATAGTTCATATGATCATCAACGTGTGATTTTACTCGCATGACCAGATTAATAATTATGTGACTAGTTTAAATAATTTAGTGACTCAAGTGATTTAATGCACATATGAATTCTCACATAATGGTTTGGAGAAGATTTGTTTTACAAGGTTTGAAGGTAAATTTTGTCCTTAAGTTAATAATAATGTTTTTTTTTAATATTCTAAGACATGTCTCATTCAACGTAATGTCATTATTTAAAACCCAAAGCTTATTATTCTAATATATTGAAATGATCTTTCATCACCACAGGTGCACAAGAATGATGACTTATTATAAAGGTCTTCATCACGATAAGGTAAGCTTCCCCATAGCCATAGCTATCATGTATTTTCTTTTCTTTTTTTTTGTTCTTTCCTTTTCCCTCCTATATTAAGAATTTTGTAGCCAATGCCATGCACAATATATATTTTGGATTATGAAATTTATTTAGAAGAGAGCTAAGGAAAAAGAAAAGGGGGGGGGGGGCGGGTGGTTTGGGAGTTGGGACCATCATTGTTGATCAGGAGAAAGAATACGATGTTTTAGGAACTCCAAATCAGCATACAGCTGGTGTTTCTAAGCCCAATAGGAAATTGACACCTGGCATAAAATACACATCATTTCATTAAGCCATTTAAATAAAATGACTAAATTAGCCCTGAAAAAATTTCAAACACCCGCCATTTTACTCTCCGCAAAAACAAAAACCAAATACTTTTACTCTTTTCAAAATCAAATCTCATTCTCTCCCTCCCCAGTCCTCACGCCACTATAGCCCCTACTCGCTCTCAAACCCCAACCCTGACAACCACTGCCCAGCTACAGCGTCTCCAGTGGCACAACACTACCAAACATTGCAAGTTTTGACGAAACCAGCCTTTGTCTCGTTAGAAAACCTCAAAATCTTCTTTTTCTAGCAAAACCATCCTACGCCGGAAGCTTTCTTGCTCCTTCCAACACCCGACAGTCACAAGAAGGTTTTTTTTCTCTCTCTTTTTCTTTTCTGTATTTTCCCATCTTTTTTGTATGCTTTTTGTTCCCAAAATTATAGATTTAAAAAAAAAAAAAAACAAAAGAAACTCCAAATGAATGTTTGTGTAGAAAGGAAATTTGTACCTGTTTGATAAAATGTCTCAATGAAGATGGATGCACTCATTTTCTCTTAAACTATTATCAATCAATAGAATATACAATATACAGTAATGGGTTAATCTTTTTTTCTTTTTCTTTTTTAAATGTTCTTTTGAATCAGATTAAAGTTTGGGTTTTTTTCCACCTTTTTTTTTTTTTTGGTTATAGTTTCATATGTAGAAACATAAAGCTTCTTTCTTTGTTTGAAAAAATCTTGCACCCGTCAATTTGGGGACAGTTGAATGTATTTTTCTAAAAAAATTAATTATTTGCTGATATGGTGGTTGAAATTTTGGTCTTGAACAAGTTAATTTCGTGTGTGAAGGATGTTGACCCCAATCCCATACTTTGTATTGCTTTAGCCTTTAGTTGTGTTTACTAATGAAGGTACTTTGAAGTTGTGCTGCATACCTGTCCCAAAAAACCCTAAGACTAAAATTACCCCAAATTGAAAACATTGAATTTGGCCTCTCCCTCAATTCCAGATCGTGTGGAGAAAGGGTTTTGTGTGTTCTCAAGTAATTTTTCTTCCTAAATTTTTTCTTAGGTCTCTTGCTTCACACCCCTCACTGATTCCCACAAATTAATTTTTCTACATGATTTACAAATCACTAAATTAAATTCTGAATCTATAACTACATCTTCTTACCCAACTATTATTTTATTCTTCATTTCAACATACATGTGCATATGGCAATCTGAACTGAGACAGTAAGCACAAAGAGTGACCTGACCATACTTCAAATTTTTTTACTTTTAATTTCTTACAAGATTTGCTAGATAGTTATACTTTCTTATATATTAGTTTGCTATTTTTATGGTTCTTAGCATGTTGCCTACTTTGTCTTTTTCTTTGTACTTTTTAATCATAATTGCAGTGATGTTTATTTACCCATCCAAAAAAAAAGAAAAAAATCCGGTATTGTTGTTGGCTATAATAATGATTAATATTTTGTTTCTTGTTAGATTATTATAAGGGTCGTCAACTATGTAAGATTTTTCATTAAAGCGATGAAGATGTCAAATATGAAGCAATGGAATAAATTGAAGCTTTGAAGTATCAATCAATGATGGAAATGCAAAGTAGTTGTGAAGAAGTTGAAGTAGACATCAATAGGGTCATGGTTACTTTTTGTACTTTGTTTTGGTGTATGCTGGCAAAACAAAAGTAGCCTATATGTTGTTACCTTGATGTAACTTTTGAATATTGATGCCAATAATAGTAATGTATCAGAAGATGTATCTTTATGTTAGCTTTTGGTTTACTAGAAAATTGTAGATTAATGTTACCTTTTGTTGCGTTTATGAAGTTCAATAAAAATTTAGATTTATGTTAACTTTGATAATCATTGGGTACCAAAGACAAACAACACCAATGGTTCGACACCACTAATTAAGGAAGGAAAACAACACTGTTGCATTTTATATAATCTAAATTATAGGTATTAAGGCAAACAACAGCAACACACTATATATAATCTAAATTACAGAACTGTGTCCAGGAAAAAAAAATCTTACTCAAGCTTTGATAGAATAAGTATTTCATTTTGCAATGACATATTTTCAAGTTTGATAGAATATGTATTCCCATAAGAGTTTCTCACACTATTGATGTAGCAACAGAGTCAAGTATATCACCGAAATATGCAATCTGTAAAAATGCAGCTTTATTCAGGATAAATAGGTGAGAATTATCACCTAAAGTTGCAGAATTATATGAAGGACAAAAAAATTACAAAATTATTTGCGGGTACATAATCTATATCACCTAAAGCTCCAAAATTATCACCACCAAATGTATGTGGGTTACGTAAAACATATGATTGTTAATGCCTAGTTATACGTTCTCAAATCATCCCGGGTTTGTTCTTTTTCTTGACTTGCATACTTTGAATTTGAATCTCCAGCACTTGTAGCAACTATTATAATGTATCCTACATTATAACACACAAAACAATATATACATAAGCATCAAAATATTTATCCCCCTAAAAAAAATAACTTAGAGCACAAAGCTAACCTTGCCTCATTAAGAATCCTGAACATGAATTAACCCATTAAGATTCCCGAACCTTCCTCCATGGTGAATCTCAAAATTTAAATCATCTTCCTCCATGTTGTTGTTGTCTCTGTTCTGTATTAAATATTAGCTTTAGTAGAAAAAAGATAAAAAGATAAAAAGAGAGAGCTTTCTCATAGGCTTTTGATAAATTACCACTAAGAGTAAATAAGAATAATAAGCTTTTGAACATCATAACCATCAACTAATAAGTAATAACAATCAAGTATTTGTAAGAAAACCCATTAGTTTGGTCCATTTCTTTACTATCTTTAACAAAAGTAATTCATTATTCACTCCAAACCGTCAAAGATCAATTTAATGGTATGCTACAACTAACATATGCAAACAACTTGTGCTTATCAACAATGTAATTAGAACAGTTAAAGAGAAACAACATTGTCCCAAAAACTAACATCATGTAAATCTAGCACAGATGTTAAGAAGAACACTATAGCCCACTTTAAGAGCTTTTCTCCGAATATTATAGTCCAAATATTATAATGAATTCATACACTTCAAATGAACTTCTTCAAGACCACCGTGTCATCAAACTTAATCATCGTGTAAATCTAACCATTTTAGAAGGCAACACCATCACAACGTAGAATCCAATCATCATCTCCCATACTATAAGCAACCTTTGCACCTTGGCATAAAAAAAAAAGAAATTGATCAAGTAATTATCATATTTCATTACCACCAAAAACTATTGATTTATGTTCTCCCCAAAAACTACATATGAAACTAGAACCCAAAAAAAAAAGTGGAAAAAAAACCTGAGCTTTAATTTGATTCAAAAGAACATTTAAAAAAAAAAAAAAGATTAACCCATTACTGTATATTGTATATTCTATTGATTGATAATAGTTTAAGAACAAAGGAGTGCTTCCATCTTCATTGAGACATTTTATCAAACAGGTACAAATTTCCTTTCTACACAAACATTCATTTGAAGTTTTTTTTGTTTTGTTTTTTTTTTTTTTTTCAAATCTGCAATTTTGGGAACAAAAAAGCATACAAAAAAGATGTGAAAATACAGAAAAGAAACAAAGAGAGAGAGAGAGAGAGAGAGAGAGAGAGAGAGAGAAACCTTCTTGTGACTGTCGGGTGTTGGAAGGAGCAAGAAAGCTTCCGACGTAGGATGGTTTTACTAGAAAAAAAAGATTTTGAGGTTTTCTCACAAGACTGTTTGTGAGAATACGAACTATCTTAAAAAGAGCTACTTGGAAGACAAAACTTCACACCAAATTGATGGGCTCTGCCACTGCCTAAACTAATAGGACTTCAAGAGTACAAAATATTCAACTAAGAAAAGCAAGGGAACAAGCAATGTAATCACAATATGTAGATATTTTATTTCAGAATTCAAGTTCATACATATAAGAAAGATTCAAATCACACAAACTCCTAAGTTAAATAACAAAAACTATCCTTAGATAATTCATGTGAGGCAAACGCACTTACAAACATGAAGTTATCCTTTCATTGGCCAGGTATGTGAATCTAGTTTGTTAGATTTTTTGTTGTGTTACTAATAATACCTTTAATCTTTATTTATAGTAGACAAAAACAATTACTACACTCCTCCTCATATATTGGTAACTTCTATTGCACTCTGACTTAGTGGATAATTGACTCACATGCTCACTTTTCAAAACTCTTTAGATACGTGACCATGACCTCCAAAACTTATGTATCACGAGTGAGTGTACTGTGATATTTTCTGTTATAATGGGCCTTGCAAGTTTGCTTATTTGGGCCATGTAAAATCAAGATCCAGCCCCTCAAGTCATGGACAATTTGACTCACATGCTCACACATGTGAAAATGTTTATTTTTAGCCTAACACATGCCCCCTATGCGTGATGAGCTAAATTTAGGCCAATTACGCATAAGTTAATTACAAAAAAAAACAAAAGGGTGAAAGGAAAATAAAATTGGGGCTTTAGGTCAGATCAATTTGCAAACTCCTGATCCAAAAAGTCCTTCAAAACTCAGGTGGACGTTGGCAAAGGTTGTCCATGATTCTGAAATTATTCATCTCGATCGAGGCTTGAACAACGTCGCAACTGTAATTCCGCATGATGTCGGGAGCTGGTGCGTACAAAATGGAGACATCTTCAAGTTCGTCGTTGATCTTAAGAGGATCAATTGACTGCAGGAGTTGAGAAATGAAGCTAGGGAACTCCATCCCTGCTCTTGTTCAGCTGGTATTAACTCCTGAGAAGTAGCAGCTAGATGTTTAAAATCATGCACACCAAGATCACTGCCATGTTGCAGAGCACTTACTTAGTTTGGGAACAACTTCAAACCAGGTACACTGGTCCAAACACCAACATTACTGCTAGCACTACTCAAAACATTCAAAATTATATTGTGGTTGCTCTTTGGGTTTGCTACAACTGTTAGAGAGTCACCGCTGAAAGGTACTCTCCCAACAAATTAGTAGTATTTGGAAATTCATTCCCAATGTATTAGATCAATTTCAATTATGAAATTATATCAGTATACAACCCTTCCTTATTTTGAATTTTCTTCTATATACATTCATTGCATTGTGATCTATTATTTTAATCACTAATGCCCTTTTTAACCATTCATTTGGCCCTTGGAAACATTCATATATGCATATCTCAAAATTGTTTATGTGAGTAAGCCAATTCGTTCATACTTGGCTTATACAATTTTAGAAACTTGCCGTTAATGGATCTTGCATGCTCATTGCCACTAATATCCATTAACTTATAAGCATTTCCATCAAAGACCTCGCTAATTAGGAAAGGTCCATCCCAATTAGGAGACCACTTACCCAGATATGGATCTTTAACTCCTATAGGCAAGATAACTTTCCAAACTAAATCCCCAATGGCAAATGACTTTGCCTTAATTCTCTTGTTATACGTCTCAGATACTTTTTGTTTTTGTACAACAATAGAATTTAAAGCTGCCGTACAAGCCTCATCAATTTCATCAAGTTCTGCAAACATCGCATCTTGATAATCCAAATGAGTCAATTCATTTTGCCTTGTAATCCTCATTGATCTCACAGTAATCTCCATGGGTAAAGCTGCATCATGGCCAAAAACTAAAGAATATGGGATAGTGTTTATGCTCATTCTTTTTGAAGTTCTATTTGCCCACAATACTTCAAACAACAAATCGTCCCAACTTGTAGGATTTCTAGCCACTATTTTCCTCAAATTATTCTTGATAATCTTATTTTTGGCCTCTGCCTGACCATTTGCCTATGCGTAATATGGTGTGGAATTTAAAATCCAAATACCATATTCTTGTGTGAAGGCTTTTACCCTGGTTCCATTAAAGATGGTTCCATTGTCCACTATTATAGATTGAGGAATCCCAAACCTATGGACTATCATTTCTTTTATAAATTGAATAACATCAAACTCACTCACTTCCTTATAAGGTTTTGCTTCAGCCCACTTTGTAAAGTAGTCTGTTGCAACGATTATGAAGCAGTTTTTCTTTCTTGAGATTGGTCTGATTTTTCCAATTAAATCCATCACCCATCCTCTAAAGGGCCATGGTTTTATTATTGCATGAAAATCTGAAGCAGGAATCCTAGGAATTGGACCATGTTTTTGGCATTCTACACAACCTTGTGCATATTTGATGCAATCTTTCAATAAACTTGGCCAATAGTAACCATATCTATGTATCAGCCATTTCATTTTTATGCCTGATTGGTGTGAACCACATATGCCTTCATGGACTTCTGCTAAGATTTGCTTTGACTCATCATCACTAATGCATTTCAATAGGATGCCATCAACTCCTCTCTTGAATAAAGTTTCGTCTTGGTCTCCCATTAAAACAAATTTTCTAGCTTTAAGTTTTAAAGCATTATTTGCACAACCACTTGGGTTTTTTAAGTAATCAATGATTGGGTTTCTCCAATCATTAACTTGGGTATCAAGATGGAAATCTTGGGTCCCTAATTCCCTATCAATAACTAATGGGAATATCCTTTTACTTAAACATGGGGGACTCTGTGCAACCTGATTGGTTTCTTTATGTCCAAAAGCACTCTGTGCCATGCGATTGGCTTTTTTATTCTTACTTCTAGGGACATGGTTTAACTTAGCATTGCTAAACTGTTCTAGCAGCTGTCTTGCAGCCACAAAGTATGGTGCAATGGATGAGCTGCAACATTTATAATCACCAGTGAGTTGCCTAATTACTAATTGTGAATCACCATAAACCTCTACATTTTTTATTCCCATTTCCAATAATATCTCTAACCCAATGATCAGAGCCTCATACTCAATTTGATTGTTAGAATAATTCCCTTCTAACTTAAAGGCCATTTGGGTTTTAATCCCCATTGGAGATTCTAAAATCACACCAACACCTTCCCCATATGTGGTACATGAATTATCAAAATTTAATTTCCAAGGGGCTAAAGCTACAAACATGGTTTCATTTATATCCGTAACTTCATTGCATGGATGATCTGCCAAAAAATGAGCTAAGGCTTGACCTTTTACTGCTTTTTGTGATACATAAACTAAATGAAATTCCACTTACGCTAAACTCCATTTACCCATTCTACCACGCAAAATAGGCCTAGATAGCATATATTTCACTACATCAGTCTGTGCGATAATATAAGTTACATGAGAAAGCATATAATGCCTTAACTTAGTAGCAATAAAATACAAAACCAAACATAGTTTTTCTATCATTGAATAATTTAATTTTGCTTTATTTGATAATCTACTTAAATAAATAAATAAATAAAAAAAGCCTGTTCAAGGCCCTTATCATTGTCCTGAGCTAGCAAACTTCCAATAGAATCTTAGGTTGCAGATATATATAACTTTAAAGGTTTCCCACTTCTTGGAGGAACCAACACCGGTGGTATGGACAAATATCTCTTAATTGTATCAAAGGCCAACTGATGCTCTTCATTCTAAGTAAAATCTTCATGGTCTTTTAACCTTAATAAAGGGGAAAACACCTTGGTTTTAACTTGGCCCAAGAACCTTTGTAATTCTTTTTTATTGGAAGGAGGTTTAGCCTGCATGATTGCCTTGGCTTTGTTTTGGTCTATCTCAATTCCTCTATTATGCACTAGAAAACCCAGAAAATTTCCTGCTTGCACCCCAAAGGCACATTTAAGAGGATTCATTTTTAATTGATGTTTCCTCATCCTCAAAAAGACTTTCTCTAAGTTTTTTAGATGGGTATTAAAGTCTTGAGATTTAACCACCACGTCATCTATATAAACTTCCATAAACTTTCCAATCATATCATGGAAAATTAAATTCATGGCTCGCTGATAAGTTGCACCAGCATTTTTTAAGCCAAATGGCATTACTACCCGTTCAAATGTTCCAATAGAGCCTAGACATCTGAAGGCAGTTTTGTGGACATCCTCTTCTGCAATGAAGATTTGGTTATAACCTAAACGCCCATCCACAAAAGACAACAATTTGTGTCCTGCCACTCCATCTACTAATACATCTACAATTGGCCTAGGATACTCATCTTTGGGTGTTGCTATATTTAAGTTCCTAAAATCTATGCATACACGTAATTTGCCATTTTTCTTAAGAACTGGAACTATATTAAAAAGCCATTCTACATACCTGGCTGGCCTTATGAATCCTGCTTGTAATAGTCTTTCAATCTCTTCTTTCACTTTCAAAATAACCTCATTCGCCATCCTGCGAGGAGGTTGTTGGTGTGGAATGTGCTCTTTCTTGATTGGAAGTCTATGCTCTACTAGTGCTCTGTCCAAACTTGGTAATTCAGTGTAATCCCATGCAAAGCAATCCTTAAACCTCTTCACCACAGCCAGCATTTCATTGAATTGATACTGTGTAAGGTGACTACTAATATATGTCACTTTCTTTTCTTCTTCAGTTCCAAGATTCAATTCTATCAAAGGATCTTGAACTTCTGCTTTCAAGTCATCCATTTGGATAGGAGCTTTACTTAGAGAATTTAAACCAATTTTAACTTGGTTTCCAATATCTCTTTCTTCTTCCAATACACGTTCTGCCAAGAACATACTTTGTTCTATTTTATTCACAAGAATGTAACTTATTACTTTGTCTTCAGCCAGTTTAATGGCCCATAATTTCCTTGGGGTAAGTGAACTACTCATCACTAACAGGTTCCTCAACTATATTTGGCATTTTTGGCTCTACGATGTTGTCGTCAAACCATTCCTTGCCAATTTCTTGGTTAGTAACATTTTCTCGAGCTGAACATGATTGTTCTCTAGCCGTTTCCACCTTTGTTGGCTTGCCATTGTAATCAAATCCTGTCAGTTTCAAAATCCCAACATTTTTGTTATATAATTGAGCATCAATTGTATTATTACATGCTTTGAATGACCTATTATCAGCCTTCACCATCTCAATAGAATTATCATCATTCCAAAACATTAGAGATTGATGTAGGGAGGAAGGTATCACCAAATTTGAATGTATCCATTCCCTTCCTAGCAAAGCATTATAAGTTGCCTTAGTATGAACAACAAAGAGGGCAACATTTGTAATCTTATTCCTTACCTTTAATTCTACAGGTATAACACCTCTAGTTTTAGTAGATTCGCCAGCAAAACCAGTGACTAAAACATCTAACCAAATTAAATCTGCGTTTATTTTATTGATTTTTTTCAACATTCCCCAAGGCAAAATATTGACTGCAGCACCATTATCTACTAAAACTCTATTAATAGGTATTCCATCCATGTAAACTTTAATGAATAAAGGCTTTAAATGCTATGACATTCTTTTAGATGGTTTCTCAAAGATAATTTTACCTGGTGGGAATTCCAGCTCCGCCTCTACTTTAGGTTCTAAATCCTCCATCTCTTCATCTGTTAATAGGATATGACATGCCCCTTGAGCATTTGAGCCTTTAGAATTACGCTCTTCATCTTCGGTAAGGTTCTGTTTTGCCATAAACTCAATTGGCAATGTGATCACATTACATTCCACATTACTGGAATTTTTTGTTCTAATTCGAGTTCCTCTCCAAACTCATTGAATGCCTCCAAATCATCCCAACCTTCAATATCTTCAAGGTCTTCCATCATATCTACATCTCCAAGTTCCTGCAAAAACTCGTTTCCTTTAATCTCCTCAATTGGAATGATTGAATTCATTATACCTTTGTTTTTTTCTTCAGTTTCTATGTCAGCCAATTTCTCCTCTTGCATCTCTTTTTCTTTTGATATTTCCTTTTCTTTTATTTCATTTTTTGGTTTTCTTGCAATGTACACAATGACTGTGTTATCATCCATTCGATTAGACCCCAAATCATTTGTACATCTCTCTAATTTCTTGTGATCTTGGCACACTAGTTCTTGGTTCTCTTTTTTAGATAAATCTTGAACCATTTCACTTTATGCGAGTTGCTTTGATTCGAACATTCTTTGCTGCATATTATTGCCACTTTTGGCTCTTTGCATACTCGTTTCATTTCCTATCAACCGAATTGCACTTGGTGACATCTTCACATATTTAGAAGTTAGTATGCCTCCTTTTTTTTTTAATTTCTTTCTCCTTGTTAAGTGGTGCATCATTAGAACTTTCAGGAGTTTGTCTTGGCTCTTGATACTTATACATTTGTTGTCTAAGCCAGCGTCTCCTTTGTGTTCTTGTCATTTGTGGGAAATATGGATTATATCCATATTTAAAATGACGCTTTTGTGGTGGTTTAACACTAACAGATTCCATGGAGTACCATTTATTTGGCTCCCCTATTAGAGGTTTGAAAGTGCGAAGTTGTTTTGGTTTCTCTACTCTTGAAAATACTGATTCAACTTTTTTAGGTTCAACAATTGGCCAAAATCAATATCACTTAAAGGAGATTCTATCCCAACAGCCACTTTTCCAAAAACTTGCGCCATTATGCAACTACACCGCTCACGCAAACAATCATCTTCATCAGAATGAAAAACTTGATCTTTTGAAAAAGAATTATGCTTTTGTAATGCTTTTTTATAAGTTGTAGGCCTTGGTTGTTCTACCATTTTAGCCTTTCCCTTATTTGTTTGGACATTCTTGCCCTAAAAGAAGTTTTCTTTACCCTGCAAGCCATATTTATTTACCCGCATAAAAGATCCTTCATTGATTTTCAATCTCTTCATCCCTTGGGTGAGGTGCAATGATTTTTTACCTGCACATTAACACATTGATATACATTACATTTTGAGTTCTCATCATTTTTGAAGCTACTAATCAAAGATTCAAAATCTGCTAAAATCATATTTAAATCATGCAAAGGTGGAAAGGGATCAATATCTGTTTTCATTTGCTCCTTATGCTTTTCAGGGTATTTCAAGATTCCTCTTTCAATTTTATCTTGAATAACATTCCTAAAGGTTACACAATCTTTTGTTTGATGTGTAAATGCATTATGCCATTTACAATAATCCCTACCACGTGTTTTTGCCTTTGTTGGTATTTTGTGTCTGCCAACTAACTTTATCAACTTGGCTTCTAACAGCCAATCAAAGATTTCATCAAACTTCTCTATGTCAAATGAGTAATCTCTTATAGGCGCTGAAAGTTTATATGCTAACTTAGTCTTAATGTTTTTCTTATCTAGTACATCACATACTTGGGGTTTATGACCTATAAACTCTGCAATGTCTACTTCATAATTAGGGTCATGAAAGTAAGTCCCATATGTGGAATTATTCTTGTTTCTTTCTTCTTTAATGAGACTCTCATACCTAGAAGCCCTATCAG
Organism: Castanea sativa; assembly: GCF_040712315.1. NCBI lineage: Eukaryota > Viridiplantae > Streptophyta > Magnoliopsida > Fagales > Fagaceae > Castanea > Castanea sativa. Next base: position 58,980,940 of record NC_134023.1, on the reverse strand, counting down.
ACAATTCATATAAATCAAAGAATGTCACCCCTTCGAATTTTTTCCTAAATTCAAAATCTAAACCATTTACAGCGAACTTGACATATTCTTTCTCTGGTAGAACAATTTGACAATGCATACGGGCTCTTTTAAACCGCATAATGAACTGCTCTACAGTTTCATCTGGTCTTTGTCTTAATCTTTCCAAATCAGCAATTGACACTCTCAAATCTGTGCGAGAGAAATGTGTTTGGAATTTGTCCTTTAATTCAGCCAATGAATTTAGAGAATTAGGAGGTAAAGATGAATACCAAGCAAATGCTTGTCCAGTCAAAGAGCTTGGGAATAACTTCATCTTACAATTTTCTTTGTTTAAGACCTTTCCGCACTGTATTGTGAATCTGGACATATGTTCCAGTACAGTCTTGCCATCTTCTCCAGAAAATGTAGAAAATCCTAGGATTCTAAACCCTCTTGGATATGGTTCTCTATCAATCCACTCTAGATATGGCTTCCTATAAATTGGCCTATGTCTTCGAAATGCTAGACCATGTGTGCGTTCCAAAATTTCTAAGATTTAGTCCATTCTATTGTGGACTTCATCATTATGACCATTATAATTATGTGCCTCTACTTGATTTCGTTCTAAATTATTTTGTTCGATTTCAAATCGATCATTATGATGATTATTTCTTTCTAAGGCCATTCTATTGTTTTCAGCTCTCTACCTTCGCTGTGCAAATCTAGGATTTGCTCTATTTCTATTAGCATTATCCCTTCTTGGATATTGCTGAAATTAAGCCATTTCATGCCCAAGTTCATTCTCTTGACCATTGTCAAACCCATTATCCATAAATAATTCTAGGTTTCTATCATTCCTAGGGAAATCAATGTCATCTAATGGGATTTCTACTCCTGGTTATTATTATTCCTTTGAGGAACTCCATTGTGATGATTGTTTCTCATACGATGGTTATTTCCTTGAAGAGCATTTTCTGTTCTTATTGGAACATTCATAGTCACATGATCATTATTCTCATTTCTGTGAGAATTTTCAATATGGAGAACATTTTCTGCTCTTGGTGGGTTAATCAAATGAAGGATACTTTCCATTCTTGGGGAGTTCTCAGTAAAAGGGGTGTTTCCTAATCCTAGAGGAACTTCCATATTTTGGAAATTCTCAAATAAAGGATTATTATTCACTCCTGAACCCATTCCACCAACAAAGTCATTATTTGCTCCTACGTTTGGCTGATTTAAGGGTCTATCTTTGCCAATTGCAGCAATGACTCGATGAACCAAATGTTGGTTTTCTTTAAGTTGCTTCATCTCATCACTCATGCAGTCAAAACGTTAATCCATTATGTCCAAATTCACCATGCTCTATAATAGGCCGTGAATCTAGACCTGGTTCTGCAGAATTAGAAGAACCAAAATTATTCTCATTGCTATTATTCCTCATTTTTCTTGTAAGGACTGGCATGTACTCCTACTGTGGTCGCCAATTTGTTTGTGAGAATACAAACTATCTTGAAAAGAACTACTTGGAAGACAAAACTTCACACCAAATTGATGGGCTCTGGCATTGCCTAAACTAATAGGACTTCAAAAGTACAAAATATCCAACTAAGAAAAACGAGGGAACAAGCAATGTAATCACAATATGTAGATATTTTATTTCAAAATTCAAGTTCATACAAATAAGAAAGATTCAAATCACACAAACCCCTAAGTTAAATAACAAAAACTATCCTTAGATAATTCATGTGAGGCAAATGCACTTACATGCTCACACGAAGTTATCCTTCCGTTGACCGGGTATGTGAATCTAGTTTGTCAGATTTTTTGTTGTGTTTCTAATAATACCTTTAATCTTTATTTATAGTAGACAAAAACAGTTACTACACTCATTCTCATATATTGGTAACTTCTATTGCACTCTGACTTAGTGGATAACTGACTCACATGCTCACTTTACAAAACCCTTTAGTTACGTGACCATGACCTCCAAAACTTCTGCATCACGAGTGAGTGTACTGTGATATTTTCTGTTATAATGGGCCTTGCAAGTTTGCTTATTTGGGCCATGTAAAATCAAAATCCAACCCCTCAAGTCATGAACAATTTGACTCACATGCTCACACATGTGAAAATGTTTATTTATAGCCTAACACAGACAAATGCAAGTTCCATAGTGTTGTGATGCCGGAGATGCTGTAGCTGGGTAGTGGTTGTCGGGGTTGGGGTTTGAGAGAGAGAAGGGACTATGGTGGCGTGAGGACTGGGGAGAGAGAATGAGATTTGATTTTGAAAAGAGGAAAAGTATTTGGTTTTTTTTTTTGTTTGGTAGGTGTTTGAAATTTTTTCAAGGATAATTTAGTCATTTTAGTTTAAATGGCTCAGTATACTGATGTCTTTTTTAGTCCAAGTGTCAATTTATTATTGGGCTTAGAAACACCAACTGTATGCTGATTTGGAGTTCTTGAAACATCATATACTTTCTAGTTGATCAAGGCCCAAGCAACAGATTGGGGAGGACTAGAGATGGAGGTTGACCCGTAAATAGAGCCTACTGGGCTACACATTGGGCTACTAAGTTACCAAGTCTTGGAGTTGACCCAAAAACAAAAGAACATGCATCGAACTTCACAGTGAAAAATCATGTTGTTTTTAACTCTTCCATTATCATTTGGGTCTTACTGCTCTTAAAGTATTTGTTAAAGGAAAATGTTAACAAATGCCCTAGTGAGCTATTTTAAGAAAGTTTTTATAGAAAAAAATAATAATATTTTGACAGCGTTTTCAATTTACTTAAAAGTGGTATAAATTTTTTTTAAAAATAGTTTATTAACAATTGCCCCAAGAGCATCTCTTAACATGATTCTTTGTAAGTCCAAAAAAAAAAAAAAACATGACCCTTTGTTAAAAACTATTTTAGAAAAGTTTTAATACCGTTTCCATGAGAAATATAAAAAACTATAAATAAATAAATAAAAAGGTCAATATTTTTTTTTCATTTCTCATAAAAAGTTTTTAAAAATATTTAATTAATAAATGGTATCAGTTAACATTTCCTTTATCATTTCGACCCACTGTACGTCTGTACCATTGTGATGTTGCAAGGCCTTTGAATAGTGTTTTGCTAGCTAGTATAGCTCAATTTGTTTTTTCCCCCCCAAAAAAATAAAAAGCTTAATTTGTTGTATTTCAAGTTTCAGTAAGTGAGATCTATTTCACACTACTCTCAGACAATAATTAACCTTAAAACTGATCAACCTTTTCTTTTTAATAAAACTGATTGAATTAGATAAAAGTAATTTGCTACTTTTTTTAGTAGGTTCATTCTCGTGATGTTTCACTTTTTACATTTGTGGGCTGAGTCCACAGCCTAATTGCGGACAGTTAAAGCGGGCCCAATATAAGATCCACTCCGATTAAAAGGATAGTGCACATTGGGTGTGCTACAAAGGCAATCACTCTTCATAACCTTTATGGGCTGAGTTGAGGTTGGGATTTCTTTGATTAAAAATCAAAGGTTAAAATACAAAATTGACCCTCTAAATATTTTAAGATTTCATTTTAGTTTTCTAATTTTGTTTTCGTTCATTTCAGTCTTCTAAATTTCATATTTATTCAATTAAGGTCTTCCATCAAACTTTTGTTAAATTTTTTTTTTTTTAATCCGGAAAATATTTTTCAATCATTAATTGAATTTTTTAATTAAAAAAATTTGAAGATAAATCTAAAAAATTTGAAAAAATAATCACAACATATAACAAAAATGGATGGAAAAGCCTTAATTGAATAAACTTAAAAGTTAGAGGACTAAAATGAACGAAAGCAAAGTTAGAGGACTGAAATAAAATATGAAAAAACTTAGAGGGTCAATTTTACATTTTAGCCAAAATAAAAAAAAGTAGGATTTATCTGTTATATCATAAATGAACAACCCATAATTCTAAGCGGAAACACATGGCATTCATTCAGCAAAAAAAAAAGAAAAAAGAAACACATGGTAATCTAATTTATAACTATCCATGTTAATATTAAGTGATATTTTGGTATAATAAAATCCGTAAAAGAAATAATATACTCATTCTATTGTGTTTATTTGTTAAAGGTTGGTTTATACATGAATATGTCATTCTGTGACTTTATTTAAAAAAATTAAAATTACACTTATGATTTAAATGAAATAATTTTCGTAACTAGGTAAGCTCAAGTACAAACATGTGAATTATGATATATATTTTGGTTAATATAGACTCCTAAAATTATCAAATTATAACATATATATATATATATATATATATATTATAACATTTTGTAATTACCTTATATTATATTATTTATACACAAAATTTTCATGAAAGTAATAAATTACTATATTAATAATTAGCTTTTTTTAATCATTTTTTTCACTTTTGAAATGAAATAAAAATCATATTTTCCTAATAAAAAAAATTATATCTTCTATCTTTCTTTGAGGATGACAATTGGACAAGTTGGGTGGGTTTTGAATCTAAGGGCCTATTTGGATGGAGGGGGAGTGGAGGGAGTAGAGTAGAGTTGGCTAAAAATAAGCTAATTTTGTGCTAAATCTATTCTACTTTATTCTACTTCCCCTCCCTCTCCCTCAATCCAAACGGACCATAAGGGGAGGAGGGGGTAATTACTGCATTGACAAACAAAACAACTTTGTAAATTTGAAATTTTACCTATTTTGCTCTCCTGTATGCTCACTACGATTCATGCATGCATGTCTTGATCATATTACAAGGAATTACTAATTAAGGCCATAATCATGAAATTATTTTGGAAAAATTACATTTTACCACTCTAAATTATACTCCATATTACAATTTGCACTCTAAACTTTTCGGGTGCACATTTTGTACCCTAAACTATGATCCTTGTTATACTTTGCACCTCGACATTAAATTTGTTGTTAACTTGGATAGAAATTCAAATTTTAGGGTGCAAAATGTAATCATGAGTATAATTTAGGGTGATAAAGTATAATTTATTTTTTGTTTTTAAAGCATTGAGAATAAGGGCAATTAGGTTTTTAATGACAAACTTGATGCCGGGATGCAAAGTATAACGAAGATCATAGTTTAGAGTACGAAACTAGCATTCAAAATGTTTATAGTGCAAAGTGTGATCAAGAGTATAGTTTAAAGTGGTAAAGTATAATTTTTTCAAAAATTCCAAATTAAGTAACAAAAATTGCGTGTTCATGTTTCAGTGAAATTGGAGGCTCGCAAAATATGGCAAAGATTGCAAGTCCATGCAACTAAAATCAGTAAAAATATCTTTTAGGGATGGACAAAATAATACAGTCACAAAACAATAATAAAAATTTCCGATGTCAAAATTCCGCACTCGTCATTGACAACTGCAAGCCAACCAATTCTGACTTCTAGTCTTTGGCCACAGAAAACTTAACCTTTTCTGATTTGATAAACCTTACTTGCAATGGCTTCCATCAATAATAAAATGGTGCCGGTGCATTTGAAATTGGTGGAGTCAGTATGAGTCCATGAAGATGTGTGTCAAATGGAAGAAAATGTGGCGCAATCTACATCTACTTAAGGCAGCACAGTGGCCATGTTTCAACCAAGTATTTTCAACTAACATTATTTAAATATTTTTTCATATTCAATCAGGAAGATTTTTCATTAACGGGTCCAATGACGGTTACATTCGTTGATTACAATTCCCCAACGTCCTCACCTTCTTGTCTTTTGGGTTGGTTCCGAACTACATGCAGAAAGTTGGTTCTGCTTCAATCTTCACCAATTCTTGTATAAATGTGCTTTTCCTATGAGCACTAAGCAACGAAATCAAACCCTCTCTGTTTTGTTTCTACATACCATATTGGATATGGGGCTTTCCCACTGGAGTTCAGCTCCACCATCTTCTTCTTCTTCTTGCATGCTTGCCTTTATCCTTCTCTTGTGCTGTGGCTTCTCAGTCACGTCTGTGGTTGGCGGTAATAATCAGATGGACCGGTTGGCATTGCTTCAGTTCAAAGACAAGATCACTTGTGATCCTTTCGGGGTCATGGCATCTTGGAACAATAGCATCCACTTCTGCCATTGGCGAGGGGTTACTTGTGATCGTCGACATCAAAGGGTCACCACGATAAACTTGCCATCTTTGAAACTGGTAGGCTCCATATCACCGTATGTTGGTAGTTTAAGTTTTTTAAGGAATCTCACATTGCAAAACAATAGCTTTCTTTTCGAAATCCCTCCAGAAATTGGCCGACTACGCAAATTGCAATACTTAGGATTGCATAACAACACACTTAGCGGCAAAATTCCAAGCAATTTATCTGGTTGCATCAACCTCAAAGGCCTTAATCTCGGTTACAACTTTTTGACTGGAGAAATCCCTGCAATGCTTGGCACCTTGTCAAAGCTCTGGTTTTTTGCTATTTACTACAATAATCTAACAGGAAGTATCCCACCTTCTTTTGGAATTCATTTCTAGAAGTGTTTTCTTTGACTTCTAATAACTTGGGTGGAACTATCCCGGATTCTTTTAGCAAATTAACCAAGCTTTTTTATTTTAATGTGCAAACAAATAGGTTGTCTGGTACAATTCCTCCCTCCATCTTCAATTTGTCTTCAATAATAGAATTTCATATAGGCGGCAACCAAATCCAAGGGATATTTGGTATCACTCTACCAAATATCTATTTCTTTGCTATTTACCAAAACCAATTCATTTGATCTATCCCTGTGTCAATATTGAATGCCTCAAATCTAGGTTTTCTTGATTTGAATGCAAATAAACTAAGTGGAAAATTCCTTCTTTGGAGAAACTAAATAGAGTGTCATCTTTTGTCATTACCTTTAACAATTTTGGAAATGGAGAGACAAATGACTTGAGCTTTCTTTGTTCTTTACAAATGCCACCTATTTGTTTATATTGGCTATAAATGCCAATAACTTTAGGGGAGAGTTGCCTAAGTGCATTGGTAATTTATCAACTACTCTTACCAGATTATTTCTAGATAATATAAAATATCTGGAAAGATCCCTACTGAAATAGGAAATTTGATTAATTTGGAGAGACTTGATATACGGAAAAACAATTTATTTGGAAATATCCCCTTTGAAATTGGAAAGCTTAAAAAATTACAATATTTGAATTTATCTCAAAATACTTTTTCTGGTAACATTCCTATATCTCTTGGGAATTTAACTATCTTGTCATACTTGTATTTGTAGAAGAATAATCTCCAAGGCAATATCCCTCAAAGTCTAAGTGCTGAAATTTGTTTTCTTTGAATCTTGCTAATAACAATCTCAGTGGTTCAATAGCCTCACAAGTCATAAGTCTCTCATTGTGAGATATTTTATAAATCTAGAAGAATTGGATATCTCTGAAAACATGTTGTCTGGGAAAATTCCAACAAGTCTTTGGAAGCCGCATAAAGTTGGAATATCTATTTATGGAAAGAAATCTCTTCCAAGGGAACATTCCTCCATCTTTGGAATCACAAGAGGTCTCCAAAATCTAGATCTTTCTAGAAATAATTTGTCTAGACAAATTCCTAAAATTTTGGAAGCCTTTGTCTACTTGAAATTTTTGAATCTATCTTATAACCATTTTGAGAGTGAAGTACTAACAGACGGAGTTTTCAAGAATATAAGTGCAACTTCAGTTAAGGGAAACAGTAAGCTTTGTGGGGGCGTACCTAAGTTTCAACTTCCTAATTGCAAATATCAAAAACCTAAGTTGACCATTGCCTTGAAGTTAATAATTTCTATATTTTCTGGGCTTCTTGGACTAACTTTATTTCTATCACTTCTATTTCTTTATTATTTAAGAAAGAAAAGAAAAGAAAATATCTTAAGAGACTCATCAAGAAATTTTCTTTTGAAGCTATCTTACCAAAGTCTCTTAAAAGCAACCAATGGATTTTCTTTTACCTATTTAATTGGTGTGGGTAGCTTTGGGTCTGTGTATAAAGGAATTCTTAATCAAGGTGGACAAGTGAATACAGTTGCTATCAAGGTGCTCAACCCTTGCTATCATGGAGCTTCCAAGAGTTTCATAGCTGAGTATGAGGCTCTACGAAACACTAGGCATCGAAATCTTGTAAAGGTGCTTACATCATGTTCTAGTATTGATTATCAAGGTCATGATCTTAATGCCTTGGTAGACGAGTTCATGAGAAATGGCAATCTAGATGAATGGTTGCATCCAATGAGATTGAGTTTTCTTTAAAGATTGAATATTGCCATTCATGTTGCTAAAGCATTGGATTATCTTCATCATAATTGCCACACAACAATTGTTCATTGCGATCTCAAGCCTAGCAATATTCTTCTTGACGATGAAATGGTTGGACATGTAAGCGACTTTGGCTTGGCAAAATTGCCTTTTGATGCTACTCAAGGTTCTTCTGTTAACCATTTAAGCTCCATTGGAGTAAGAGGAACAATTGGTTATACTCCTCCAGATAAATATCATTATCCTTTCTTAAATTTAATTGTATTTGCTTTTCTCGTCGTTTATTGTTTTTTTAAGACCTAGAAGGACAAGTTTAACAAGGATGTATTGTTGCTAGAAGATATGATATGTTATTTATCAAATTTCCCTTATTTCTTGGCTGATTACATGCCGCTCAAAAACCTCCTTTAATACCTATTAGGTTATACATAATTTTCCTTTCTTTTTGTAATACAAAATTATTGACACATTTACATATATGTTATGTGTAATTGTAGAATACGGTGTTGGAACTGAGATGTCTACCTATGGTGAAGTCTATAGTTACAGCATATTATTGTTGGAGATGATCATGGAAAAAAGGCCTACTGATAATATTTTCCAAGATAGTTTAAACCTTCATGACTTTGTCAAAGCAGTTTTGCCAGAAAGAATAATTGACATTGTAGATCCTGTCCTTCTTCAAAAAGGAGAAGTGAGAGAGGCAAGGATGAATGACCTTACTCACAATGATGGTCAAAATGGAAGTCCAAAATGTCAAGAATGCTTGATTTTGATACCTGGAATTGGAGTTGCTTGTTCTGTGGAATTTTCAAGGGAAAGGATGAACATGAGTGGTGTTATTATTGAGCTTAATTCAATTCGACGAAAACTTCTTGGAACTAATATAGGCAAACAAAGGCTTCAAGCTTTCAAGCCACAGGTAAATTATGATTGCCTTGGTAGATGTTATAAATTGGTTGCGATTAGAAAGTCACATCCTCTTAAGAATATTATTTATTCTAGCTAAGCGGAAAAGATTGGTGTGCCACTTGAAATTTGATAAGCTTGTTATGCTATATTTGGTGTTTGTTTGCCTAACTTATTTTTTGCCAACTTATTTTACCATTCAGCTTATTTTTGCTACTATTCATGGGTCTATTGCACTTTTTGGTACTATTCATGGGTCTCACTGTATTATTTCAACTAAAATTTACATTTATCTACAGTACTTTTAGCAAAATTATTTCAGTTTCAGCAAAATAAGTAGATCCCAAACAAACGCATGGTATCCGAATAATAAGTACATTAATAGCATTCATATCAAATGTGCTAAAATGCTATTTTAGTTCCCTAAAACACTAAAAAATTCCACTACATCAAAGGTGTCAAGCCTATAATTTTTTAACACCAAGCTACAGTAAACTATCATCTCTAACAGTTTACTGTAACTAGATGGTAAACACAAAAAAATGTTATTTAAATGAGAGAGAGAGAGAGAGAGAGAGAGTTGAGTGGTAAAAATAAATAAATAAAGAATATCTAAATGAAGTGGTAAAAGAATATAGAGTATTTAATATTGGATGTATTGTCAAATGGGGTTTCAAAATTGGTAAAATATTTTTTTTGAGATACTAAAAGCTAAACTTTTTTAGCAAATTTGACGTGAATACTTTAATAGTTCTATAAACTATAATACCCACTCACTTGATTTCTTTATTCTTTAAATAGCTTATTCAAAATCAAAAACTTTTTTCCAAAGTGAAATGAACTCTAATTTTAATTTGTTGATTTCTGCCAATGAAGTTGTTGACATCACAAGAAATTGGCTCGCATCTTTTTACTCTATAAATGTCTCTATTGATGACATAAGGTTGAATTATCGCTAGTTATACTTAATAACTGACACAGGTGTTTGAATGTTACAAAAGTAACCCATTTAATAGTTTTAATAAACTCTAATTAAATGGTTACTAATTCCACAAATTCTGAATGAGTTGGGATTTGTTAATCCTACAAATGGGCATTCATGCGTCATGAATTTTCTTACTAGTAAAACATAAAATGAAAGCTTAATTTACGCATTAAGTCATTAACAGAATTTCCTCCAAATCGAATTATAGAAAATTTCCTCCTATTCATTATGTGATAGTTCTTATGATCATCAACGTGTAGTTTTAGTCACATGACCAGTTTAGTAATTATGTGACTAGTTTTTTTTTTTTTTTTTTTTTTTGAGAAAGAATTATGTGACTAGTTTAAATAGTTTAATGACTCAAGTGATTTAATGCACATATTTGGTCTCATGAATTCCCCCATAATGGTTTGGAGGAGATTTTTTTAACAAGGTTTGAAGGAAAACTTTGTCCTTAAATTAATAATAATGTTATTTTAAAATATTCTAAGAAATGTCTCATTCAACATAATGTCATTATTTAAAACCCAAAGCTTATTATTCTAATATATTGAAATTTTCTTTCATCACCACGGGTGCACAAGAGTGATGACTTATTTTGAAGGTTGTCATCATGATTAGGTAAGTTTATAATATGTAACATTGGAGCAATAATCATTCTTGTAGCTTCCCCGTGGTCATAGCTATCACGTATTTTTTTTTTTTTTAATGTTTTTGTTTATTTCTTCTTCTTTTTTTCCCCCTTTTCGCTCCTGTATTAAGAATTTTGTAGCCAATGCCATGCACGATATATATTTTTAATGAAGAAATTTATTAAGAAGAGAGCTAAGAAAAAAAAAAACAGGGGGCTTTGGGAGTTGGGACCATCATTGTTGATCAGGGCCCAACAAACATATTGGGAAAGAGCAGAGATGGAGGTAGACCCGTCTAGTTACAAAATAGGGCATACTGGGCTACACAGTGGGCTACTAAGTTATCAACCTACAAAGTGGAAAATCAGGTTGTTTTTCAATTTTCACTCTACAATTATCATTTTGACCCACTGGGCCTTTGACTAGTGTGCTTTGCTAGCTAGTATAGCTCAATTTGTTTTTTCCCCAAAAACAAGGAAAAAGCTCTTGTGACCTTTGCATTTCAATTTTCAGTAAGTCAGTTTAGACAATAATTAATCTTAAAACTGATTAACCTTTTTTTTTTTTTTATGAAACTTACTGAATTGGATAAAAGTAATTTGCCATAAGATCCATTTCCGATTAAAAAGATTTTGCACATTGGGTCTGCTATATAGTCAATCAATCTCCATAACCTTTGTGGGCTGAGTCAGGGGGGTTGGGATTTCTTTGATAAAAAATGTGTAATATATCATAAATGAACAACAAATAATTCTAAACAGAAACACATGGTATTCTAATTTATAACTAACTATTCGTGTAAATATTAAGCGATATTTTGGTATAATAAAATCCGTAAAAGAAATAATATACTCATTATATTGTTTTTATTTGTTAAAGGTTTGTTTATAGATGAATATGTTATTTATTGACTTAATTTAGAAAATTAAAACTACACTTAAGATTAAAATGAAATCATTTTCGTAACTAGGTAAACTCAAGTACAGACATGTGAATTGTGATATTTTGTTAATAGAGACTCATCATATTATGAAATTATAACATTTACACACACACACACATATATATACACAAAATTTTCATGAAATGTAATAAACTACTAGCAGAGAGCTTCATCCAGTACTCTTTGAAACTCTCTGAATTCACTAGTTTGATCTTTTACTTGTTTTCTTTGTTTTCAATGCTTAGTTTTTCTGGATCAAGTAGAAAATTTATTCTTTGTTTTCTCTTGATTCTTGATTCTTGCACTATTTTCTCTTCCATTTTGTTCTTGAATTTCATTTGCAATTTTTGGCATTTGAGTTCAAAACTTAGGGTTTGTGAGATAGAATTTTCTTCGTATCCTATCCAGTGCTAAAATCTTAGGGTTTCATAATTGAATTTCATTTGGATCTTGATTGATCAATGGAATTCATCATTGTTTCTTGTGGTAAAATCTTGGGATTACTGCAATTGCTTGTTCTCTTGTTAATCTGGTTCAGAGTTTGTGAATCTTGATTGTTTAGCCAGAATCTGACTTGGTGGACACCTCTGTTCCAACTACTCCAACTATTCAACCATGGGAAAATTCTTCTAGTCCTTATATCTTGTCTAATAGTGATAATCCAAGTGTTTCTCTGGTTGTTCAACACCTCACTGAAGAGAATTATAGCACCTGGAGTAGAGCTGTTCTTATCGCTTTGGATGCTAAAACCAAATTAGATTTCATTGATGGTTCTATACCAAAGCCTCAGTCTGTTGATCACCCTTGTTATGTTGCTTGGAGTAAGTGTAATAGCACTGTCCTTGCTTGGTTGTTTAATTCTATTTCGAAGGATTTGCAGCCTAGTGTGGTTTATTTCAAGACAGCAAGAGAGGTTTGGCTTGATCTGCAACATAGGTTTTCACAAGGGAATGGTCCTCGTATTTTTGAGTTAAAGAAAGAGATTTTTTTTTGAGAAATAAAGAGATTTATTCTTTGATTCAAGAAGATTTGACTATCTATGGTTACTATTCCAAGTTTAAAGGACAGTGGCAAGAACTTTCTGAATACAGGACTAGTTCATGTGGTCATCAAGTAGAAGAACGTGTTATGTCTTTCTTAATGGGTCTCAATGACACCTATGCTTCAATGAGAGGACAAATTCTGCTCATGGATCCTATACCTTCTTTAAGCAAGGTTTTCTCTCTCTTGACTCAAGATGAAAAACAAAGGAAATTGGGAAAAAGACTCAACAATGAATCCTCAACCTTGGCAATCAAAAACAATGTTCCTTTCACTAAAGGATCCAATTAGGTTAAGTCAAGCAGACCTCAGTGTACACATTGTGGGATTTTGGCCCATGTGGTTGACAAGTGTTACAAATTGCATGGTTACCCACCTAGCTATAAGTCTAAGAACAAGGGTCAACAAAGTGGAAGTTCCTTTGCCAACACAGTTGTTGTTGCTGATGCTTTAGAGGAGAATGTAAGCCTTACTCGAGCAGGGTATCAACAATTCCTCAGTTTGTTGAACACACATGCTCATTTTGGCACAGAAACACCATAAGAGTCCACTTCTGATTCTCATCAGGTTGCTACTATCATTACCCAACCATCAAAAGGTCTTCAAGGGCATGAGATGTCTGGCACTTGGTTTGCACCTCAATTTCAAAAGTTACCTTTTCATTCTTTAGAATATTCAGTGTTTTCTTCTCATGTCAATGCTACAAACATTGCATCCAATGACTAGATTTTAGACAGTGGGGCCACTGATCATATGGTTCACTCACTTCAATTTTCACATCTATCACATCTGCTGTTCAGATCTCAGTTAGATTACCTAATGGAGATGTTGCCAATGTTACTCATATTGGCACTGTTCAATTGTCTTCTACTATAATCTTAGAAAATGTGCTTTGTATTCCTACATTTTCTTTTAACCTTGTCTCAATTAGTAAACTAACCCAATCTCCATATCGTTGTTGCATTTTCCTTTCACACTATTGTTTCATTCAGGACTTGCAGCATTGGAAGATGATTGGGTTGGGTAAGAAGCAAGGAGGTCTTTACACTCTATAATCTACCTCTTTTGCCACTCTTCCAAATTCTGTCCTAGACATCATTTCCAAGCTATCTTCTCTTAGTTGAAGTGTTTCTGTACAGACTTATAATGCTGCATTTTTCATAAATGATTCAAGCCTTTGGCATTGTAGGTTAGGACATCCTTCTACACAAAGACCAGCTTTGTTGCATTCTATTGTACCTGATGTAATTTCTTACAACAATAAAAGTACTTTTGACTGCAATATATGTCCTCTTGCCATCAAAAAAAATTGTCTTTTCCCACTTTCACTCATACTTCTTCCTCTTGTTTGATTTAGTGCATATTGATATTTGGGGTCCTTACTCTACTCCTTCTTTGAATGGATCAAAATATTTTCTTACCATTGTGGATGACTATAGTAGGTGCACCTGGGTTTTTTTGTTATCACAGAAGTCTAAATGCATCTTCTTTAATTCCATCTTTTTACAATTTTGTGTTTACTCAGTTTCATTCTAAAATTAAAGCAATCAGATCTGATAATGGTCCTGAGTTTGCTTTACAGTCATTTTATAGTTCTAAGGGGATTCCTCACCAATTGTCTTGTGTAGAAACTCCTCAATAGAACTCTATTGTTGATAGAAAACATCAACACCTCCTTAATGTGACTAGGGCTTTGAGGTTTCAAGCTAATTTGCCTTTGAAGTTTTGGGGTGACTATGTTCTTACTGCCACTTATCTCATTAATAGAATTTCAAGTCCCTTATTAAATAATGTTACACGTTATGAGAAGCTATTAGGCCATCCACCTACCTATTCTCACCTAAGAGTGTTTGGTTGTCTTTGCTATGCTTCCTACTTATGTAGAAACAAATCTAAATTTGATCCTAGAGCAAGGGTTTGCATTTTTTTGGTTATCCACATGGTATTAAAGGTTTCAAGTTATATGATTTGGCTACGAGGACGTGTTCCTTTTCAAGATATGTCATTTTTAGGAAAATGTCTTTCCTTTCAAATCATGGTTTTCTAAAACTGTTCCACCTCCTTCATTAGTCACTGATTCCATGTTTCCTTCATCTCCTTCTGTTTCTGATCAGGGTCCTTCAGCTCATTCTAATCTAATTCCATCTCCTTCGATTTCTACTGAGTTTACTCCTTTTGACATTTGTGATGTTGTTGTGCCCCTTGATGAATTTCCTGATCTAGCTTCTTCTCCACCTGCCACTTCTAATACTTCCATCCCTACTGTTCCTCGACCTCCTCCTATTAAGAGTGTTCTTCCCCTTAGACATTCTTCTAGTGTCCATAAGCCTTCTACCTACCTTAGGGATTATCATTGTAATCTTTTCTCCACTTCAATCTTGGCCTCAGCTTCCCTCCTTTCCTCATCTGAATTTAATGCTTCAAGTTCAAGTATCTTATATCCTTTATCTTCTACTCTTTCTTATGACAAGCTGTCCACCCTACGTAAGGCTTTCTTTATTGCCTTGACCATTCATAAAGAACTTGAGTCCTATGCTTAAGCCTTTTTGGATCCTAGGTGGCAGGCGGCTATGCAAGCTGAGATAGAAGCTTTGCAAGCCAATAATACTTGGATAATGACTTCTTTGCCTCCTGGTAAGGTTCCTATTGGTTGCAAATGGATTTATAAAATTAAGCTTAAGGCAGATGGGTTTGTTGAGAGGTATAAAGCAAGGTTAGTGTCTAAAGGCTACACTCAGACTGCAGGCATTGATTTTTCTGAAACTTTCTCTCTTGTTGTGAAGTTTGATACTGTCAGAACCTTGCTTGCTTGAGCTGCTGTTTAAGGTTGGCATCTTTCTCAATTAGATGTCAACAATGCTTTCTTACATGAGGATTTTCTTGAGGAGGTTTACATGGTTCCCCCTCCTGGTTTTGGCAGCAAAGGGGAGGTATGCAAGCTCACTAAATCTTGTATGGTCTTAAACAAGCTAGCAGACAATGGTTTGCTAAGCTTTTTGCCATCATCATCTATCATGGCTTTGTTCAGTCCAAATCTAACTACTCAGTGTTTACCAGAGTCCACAAGGGCTCCATCATCATCCTTTTGATCTATGTTGATGATATCTCGATAGCTAGTAATGATGTGGATGTTGTTAATTCCTCTAAGTAGTTTCTGGATAATCAGTTTAAACTTAAGGACTTAGGTACTCTCAAGTACTTCTTAGGTCTTGAAGTTGCCAGAACATCTAAGGGTCTGTCCTTTTGTTAGAGAAAGTTTACTCTTGAGCTCTTGTTAGATACAAGTTTATTAGCTTGTAAGCCTTCAAATGTTCCTATGGATCAATTTGTCAAACTGAGCAGTGGAGTTGGTGATGTAGCTTCTGATCCCTCAATGTATAGAAGACTAATTGGAAAATTGTTATATTTGACTTTGACAAGGCCAGACATCATCTACTCAGTTCACAAGTTGAGTCAATTCATGAGTGCTCCTAAGGTGCCACATCTACAAGTCACTTACAAGATCCTTAAATATTTGAAAAAGACACTAGGACAAGGTCTCTTTCTATCTACAAATTCAAAGTTACAATTGAAATGTTACTATGATGTTGATTGGGCAGCATGTGTTAATACCAGAAGGTCTATCTTTGGTTTTTGTATATTTTTAGATGAATCCTTGATATCCTAGAAGTGTAAAAAGCAGCAAGTGGTTTCTAGGTCTTCTACTGAGTCTAAGTGCAGGGCAATGGCTACTGTTACTAGTGAAATAGTGTGGTTACTTTCATTGCTCGATACTTTTGGTGTTCATCATAAGCAACTTGCTGCACTTTATTGTGATAGTAAAGCAGCTCTTTATATTGCTACTAATCCAGTATACCATGAGAGGACCAAGCACATTGAAGTTGATTGTCACTTCATTAGGGAAAAGATTCAGGATGGAGTGATCAAGACTTTTCATGTTCCTACAAGGCATCAGTTGGCAGACCTATTCACAAAGCCTCTAGCTCAAAGACAATTTTTATATCTTCTTTCCAAGATGAACTTAATTAACATATACAATTCATCTTGAGGGAGAGTGTTAAAGGATGACACTTGAGGCTACAGAGCAGCTAGTTGTATTGCATAAGTAGTTCTAGAGCTACAAGTAGTTTAACATTAATGTAATTAGTTAGTTAGTAGTGGATACATGTTAGCTCTGTATTGGTGGATTGTTTAGTTTGTTAGTAGTCTATTAGTTTTTCCCGCCTCTTCTTCTGTATATAAGGAACAAAGTTCATATATTTAATACACAGATTCATTCACATACAATTTTCTCTCTTTCATTCTCTCTCTAGTTTTCATGAATTCCACCATTGTTGAAGTTGTATGTGCTTGAATTCTAACATTTAGCATTACTGCAAACCAATTGATTGGATCTATCTTTGTTTCAATATCTAATGCCTCAAATCTAGATCAACTTCAATTGACCGAAAATAAACTACATGGAAAAGTTCCTTCTTTCGAGAAGCTAAATAGAATTCCAATGTTTAGCATTAGTTCAAACAATCTTGGAAATGGATGGGCACGTGACTTGAATTTTCTCTGTTCTTTGATGAATACCACCTATTTGACTTTATTGACTATAAATAGCAATAACTTTGGGGGAGAGTTGCCCAAGTGCATTGGAAATTTCTCAACTATTCTTTCCCGACTATCTCTATATGAAAATAAAATATCAGGAAAGATTTCTAATCAAATAGGAAATTTGATGAACATGGAGAGACTCGAAATGTGGAACAACAAAATATCAAGTAATATTCCCTTTGAAATAGGAAAGCTTCAAAAATTACAATCTTTGGATTTATCTATTGATAATTTCTCTGGAAGTATTCCATCATCTCTTAGAAATTTAACGATTGTGATAAACTTGCGATTATATGCAAATAATCTTCAAGGCAGCATCCCTCTAAGTCTAAGCTACTGTCGAAATTTGATAGAGTTGTATCTTAATAATAACAATCTTAGTGGTTCAATATCCCCGAAAGTCATTGGTCTCTCATTCTCCCCAAATTTTCTAGATTTTTTTGCCGACCAGTTCACTGGTATCCTTCCCAATGAAGTAGGAAATTTTTAAAAATCTAGAATATTTGAATATTTCTAAAAACAAGTTGTTTGGCAAAATTCCATTAAGTCTTGGTAGTTGTGTAAAGTTGCAAATTTTCTCCATGAGTAGAAACCTCTTCCAAGGGACCATTCCTTCAACTTTGGAATCATTAAGAGGTCTTGAACAATTAGATCTTTCTAACAATAACTTGTCTGGCAACATTCCAAAATTTTTTGAGCACTTTCACTTTTTGCAATTTTTGGATCTATCTTACAACCATTTTGAGGTTGAGGTACCAATAGATGGAGTATTCAAGAACACTAGTGCAACTTTGATTAAGGGGAATGGTAAGCTCTATGGGGGAATGGTAAGCTCTATGGGGGCATAGCTCAATTTCATCTTCCGAAATGCAAATACAATAAATCCAAGAAGAAGAAGTTAACCCTTACCTTAAAGTTAATTATATCTATATTGTCTGGGCTTCTTGTAGTAACTGTAGTTGCGTCACTGCTACTTGTTTGTTCTTTAAGAAAGAAAAGAAAAGAAAATACCTCAGGTGACTCAAGAAATCTGCTTTTAAATATATCTTACCAAAGTCTCCTGAATGCAACCAATAGGTTCTCTTCTACCAATTTAATTGGTGTGGGTAGCTTCGGATCAATGTATAAAGGAATCTTAGATCATGATGGACACATAGTTGCTATAAAAGTGCTCAACCTTTTGCGTCATGGAGCAAGCAAAAGTTTCATAGCAGAGTGCCAGGCCCTACGAAATATTAGACATTGAAATCCTTTTAAGGTGCTTACGTCATGTTCTGGCATTGACTATCAAGGTCATGATTTTAAAACTTTGGTATATGAGTTCATGGAAAATGGCAACCTAGATGAATGGTTGCATCTAACTCCAAAAACGAATGAGACTCTTGAGAAACCAAGGAATTTGAGTCTTCTTCAAAGATTGAATATTGCCATTGATATTGCCAATGCATTGGATTATCTTCATCATCATTGCCAAACACCAATAATTCATTGTGACCTCAAGCCTAGCAATGTACTTCTTGATGATGAAATGATTGGACATGTAGGTGACTTTGGTTTGGCAAGATTGCTTTTTGATGCTACCCGAGAATGTTCTATTGATCAATCAAGCTCCATTGGAGTAAGAGGCACAGTTGGTTATGCTCCTCTAGGTAAATATTAATTTCATTTTCTAAATTTATTATATTTCCTTTTTCCCTTCTCCTTTTTCTATGTTTTAAACCTTGGAAGGAAAAATTTAATAAGGATGTATTTTATTGAAGATAGAATGTTATATAATAAAATTTCCACTAGTTTAATTCTTATTACGTGCCATTAAAAAAGATCTTTTAAGACTTGTAGGTTATGCATCTTTTTCCTTCTTTTTTGGGTAGAAAAGTATCCTCACATTATATATTTTTTATATGCAATTGCTAATTGCAGAGTATGGTATGGAAAACGAGGTATCAACATATGATGATGTCTATAGTTACGGCATATTATTGTTAAAGATGTTCATAGGAAAAAAGCCTACTGATAACATTTTTCAAGATGACTTCAACCTTCATGACTATGTTAGAGAAGCTTTACTAGAATGAGTAATTGACATTGTAGATCCCATCCTTCTCTGGGAAAGAGAAGATGGAGAGACAAATGAACTACATCACTAGCAATGAGTGTCAAATTCCAAGTCTAAAAATTCAAGAATGCATGATTTTGATACTTGAAATTGGAGTTGCTGGTTCAGTCGCATTTTCAAGAGACAGGATGAATATGGGTGCTGTTATAATTGGGCTACATTCAATTCGAAAAAAACTTCTTGGAACTGATATACGTTGACAAAGGCTTCAAACCACAGGTAAACTTTGTTTGTCTTTGTAGATGTTATATTTTGATAGCACCCAACTCATCGTGATCTAATCATCTAATATTCTAATTTGATAAAACCACTCCAAATGTCTTAAGGGAATAAAGGGACATTAACTTAACGTTAATGAATAACTTTTTAATTCATTTTTATTTTAGGAAAAACGTCATTTAGCATACTGTCAATATTTTAAGTGCAGATTATTATTCTAATATATTGAAGTTTTTTTCCTTCATCACAGGCGCACAAGGATGATGACTTACTATCAAGGTTGTCGTCATGATTTTCAATGTTTATCAAATAAAACAATTGGAGCAAATAAAATCGATCTTGTAGCTTCCGTATTGCAGTCATGTATTTTTTTCCCCTTTGTATCAATTATGTTAAATTTTCTTCATTAATGACCCTCTGTTTTAACATACTATTGATTAAGATTTTGTAGCCAAAGCTATTCACAATATAGACTCAATGAATTTACGTGCTCAAGAAATTTTACAATGATAGATGTGTAGACTCTCTATTTTGTTCTCAATTATGATGCATATCATTTTGCGTGTGCGTCCTCCAATGATGAAATAATTGAATGATGCACATAAACTCTCAAATCTCTCCTTCTCATTTACTGTGTTAACTTTGCATTTAAATTTACTATTATTCATGTTTTCAGTCATTCTTTACCTCTAATTTATCAAGTTCTCAATTTTAGAAAATATGCAAAAATTTTATTTTAATTTACTATCCAAATCTCACTTTTTAATTTAAACCAATTTTAGTTTTAGTCACAAATGATTTTAGTGTTTAAAAAGAAAAGAAAAATTAAGAAAGATAAAAATACAAAAAATAGTGCTGCTAGTGAGGCTGAACTATTTTTTGTTAGAGTGAGTGTGTTTCAAACACTTAACATTTGTTTTGTGTCCCACATTGGTTAGGAATAAATCTTGTTATAAGTTTATAACACTTTGCACATCTTAGGTGGTAAGTTGGAACATTGTGGGCTAGGTGTTGGCTTGGGCTTAGGTTTGTTAATTGATTCTTGGGCTGCAACTATCCTTTTACTTTTTTTTAGCCCAAATTTGATTTGATTTTTGTTATGTCCATTGGGGAGCTTCTAAACAGCCCGTTGGGCATTTAATATACAGCCCGTTGGGGCATTTATTGTGCTGCCCGTTGGTGCAGCCCAGCCCTCCCATTAATTAGTTTATAAACCCTACACAACACACTATTCATTACATATTCTTCTCATCTTCTCTAGCCATAGTAGCTCTCTGCCTCTCTTTTCTGTTCTGTTTTTTTTTTTTTTTTGTGGCTGCACAGAAATTTTCTACACAGAAAATTTCAGCTTCATTTTTTCTTAAGAAAAGGAAAGGCAAGTAAGGTTGTTCCTAGTTCTTCTTGCTTGAGTGTGTGATCAACTTGAAGAAATTACTATATTCTAATCTTGGAGGGTTGTTAGACCAAGAGAGCCATTCACACCGAGTTCTACTCTGGGTGGCACGAATCAACCTTTAAAGACAACGCATTTTGCGTGATTCTATAGTTTGTGAGATCTTTCTAACACTATCTATTTATTTTTTTCATTGCTAAATTTTTAGGGTTTGTATTGTTGAATAAAAACTTGTTTATTTAACCATATTTTCCAACAATTTTAAAGGTTGATTTTTGTGCTTTAAAAATGAAAAAACAAGTTGTTGATTCTCTTAAGGTCATTTCGAAAATTACAAATCTTGAGGCTTTTGATGGAAATAATTTTAACCGTTGGAAAGAAAGGGTTTTACCCATCTTGGAATTTACCGAAATTGACCGGGTTCTTTATGGGCCTAAACTCGAAGATGATCCTAAAAATATAGCAAAGTGGGAAAAAAAAATTATGTGTTCATACTATTAAGTGTGGTTTATCTAACAAGTTGTTTGATAATTATTGTCATTTTACTTGTGCTAAAGATTTATGGGATGAACTTAATGGTCGTTATGGGTTTGAGGATGAGGGTGCTAAAAAGTTTGCTACGGCTAAATTTATGTCTTTTCAAATGGTTGAGGAAAAAAGTGTTTTTAGTCAAATTGAAGATTTTCAAAAATTAGTATCCGACTTAGCTAAAGAGTGTGATGTCTTACCCGAGAGTTTTGTGGCTCATGGCCTTGTGTTTAAGTTGCCGGACTCTTGGAAAGAGTATAAACACAGGTATAGCCACCATAGAACCTATTTGAATCTTCAACAAACTGTCGTTGATATTCAAATTGAAGAAACAAATAGGATGTCGGAAAAGGTTTCTAGAGCTAAAGAATTTACTTCCAAGGCTAATGTTGTAGAAGGAGGACCCTCTAGACCTCCACAACATAATAAGAAACATGATTTCAAAGAAAAAGGAAAATTTCATAATAAAAATGGCCCAAATCCTCAAATCCAAAAGAAAAAGGGTAATTGTTTTATTTGTGGCAAAGTAGGTCATTATGCGGCAACGTGTAGGGCAAGAGGTAACATCAACAACAAAGGCTCTACATCAAATAAGGCAAATGTGGTGCAAATCGAAAAGATCATTACGGCGGTGGTATGTGAGGCACACTTGGTGACAAAAGTGAAGGGATGGGTAGTTGACTCGGCTTGCACAAGACACATTGGTGCATTCAAAGAGGAGTTTAGTTCCTACACTCCTATGGCGGAAGGAACTGAATGTGTCTATGTTGGGGACAATAGGTCGGTGCTGGTGAGTGGTAAAGGGAAGGTACTCTTGAAGCTAACTTTCGGTAAAACTCTTTCACGCAATAATGTCCTTCATGTACCTCACTTTAGACATAATCTCATTTCGGTACATTTACTTGGTAAGGCCGGTATTAAAGTTTTATTTGATGGTGGCATAGTTACTTTAACTAAGAATAAAATCTTTGTTGGTAAGAGCTATGATGATGAAGGTCTTTTTGTACTTAATGTTGATCAAGTTATTAATGAAAGTGGTTCATCTTCTTGTGCTTACTTAGTTGATTCCATTGATGTTTGGCATGGTAGACTTGGACATGTAAATCTTGGCTATATAAAGAAAATGAAAGAATGTGGAATTATTAACTCACTAAGTGAAGAAAATATGGACAAATGTGAAATTTGTGCCAAAACTAAAATCATTAAGAAACCTTGTAAATCCATAACAAGAGAAACCGAGCTTCTTGGATTGGTACATAGTGACTTGGGTTATGCTTGCAATAGTTCATGCTATAGATTTCTTATCATCAAAAGTGATATATTAGAATCATACACTATTATTGAATCCGAAAATGCCATATTCTTTGAGCATGTGTTTCCTTTGAAAAATAAGGAAAAAGTATTGCATGATTCTATTGAAATTTCTAATGACTTTGTTGATGATGTGCAAGAAATAAGAAGGAGCAAGCGAGCTAGGAAGGAAAAGGATTACGGTAACAATTTCCTTGCCTATGTTGTTGAAGATGAACATGTAAGTTACTATGATGCAATTAAATCCATAGATGCACCTTTTTGGTTGGAAGCAATTAATAATGAATTAGAATCTATTATGTCTAATCATACTTGGGAATTAGTTGAGCTTCCACCCAAGGTTAAACCTATTGGTTGCAAATGGGTGTTTAAAAGGAAATTAAAACCGGATGGTACAATTGATAAGTTTAAAGCTTGCTTAGTAGCCAAGGGCTATAAGCAAAAACATAATGTGGATTATTTTGATACTTATTCTCCAGTTACTAGAATTGCATCTATTAGAATTTTATTTGACATTGCTTCTATTTACAAACTTGTACATCAAATGGATGTTAAAACTACTTTTCTAAATGGTGATTTAGAAGAAGAAATTTATATGGAGCAACCCGAGGGTTTTGTAGTTCTTGGACAAGAACATAAAGTTTGTAAGTTGGTTAAATCTTTATATGGTTTAAAACAAGCACCTAAACAATGGCATGAAAAATTTGATAATGTTATGCTTACACATGGGTATGTGATCAATGGTGCCGATAAATGCATATATAGCAAGTTTATTAATAATGAAGGTGTTATTATATGTTTATATGTTGATGACTTACTTATATTTGGAACTAGTCTTGATGTTGTGCATGATACTAAACACTTTCTTGCCTCTAATTTTGATATGAAAGATTTGGGTGAGGCAAATATAATCTTGGGCATCAAGATCCTTAGGGATAATGATTGCATTACACTATCACAATCTCACTATGTAGAGAAAATTCTTAAAAAGTTTAAACACTTTGATATGTCACCTATGTCTACTCCTTTTGACTCAAAGGTTCACTTGTTTAAAAATCGTGGTGATAGTGTTTCATAAGATAAATATGCACAAATCATTGGTAGTTTGATGTTTTTGACAAACTGTACTCACCCTGATATTGCATATGCTGTTGGTAGATTGAGTAGATATACTCATAATCCTAGTATTGAACATTGGGATGCAATATCTAGACTGTTAAGATATTTAAAAGGCACTTTTGATTATGGTTTGTCATATTGTGGTTATCCTGCTATATTAGAAGGATATTGTGATGCTAATTGGATTTCTGATACAGATGAGGTAAAGTCCACTAGTGGATATGTGTTCACACTAGCTGAAAGGGCTATCTCTTGGAAATCATCCAAGCAGACTTGTATAGCGAGATCCACCATGGAATCAGAGTTAGTAGCCTTAGAAAAGGCTGGGTCTAAAGCCAAGTGGCTTAGCAGTTTGTTAATTGATATACCATTGTATACTAACTCTATTGCCTCTATTTGCATGCATTGTGATTGCCAGACTACCATAACACGTGCTAAGAACAAAATCTATAATGGGAAAAGTCGACATATCTAATGGAGGCACAATATTGTAAGGCAGCTCATTGATAATGGTGTAATGTCCTTGGACTTTGTGAGGTCAGAAAGGAATTTGGCCGATCCTTTGACCAAGCCACTAGCAAGAAGGCTGGTGAGTGAGACATCGAGGGGGATAGGACTAATACCCAAATTGTGACACTATGGCCAATGCCCAACCTCTATGATGGGTGATTCCACGCAAGGGGTTAAATGGGTAGAGGTCATTTGTGGTCCATATGGGGACTGTCAGTTTTATGTGTTCCGCTATCTCATTGAGGAGATTAGTGATGAGTCCATCCCTATTATGTGAGACAATGCTAAGTTGCAGATTGTTGGAGGTTGAGCTCTAGCTCTTAATGAATCCATAGTCCCTACCTGTTGGGATAGGGTGTACTGCACACACTCTTGATGGATGCCACCTATGTGGGAGTGGAAGTTGTGCCGCTTTCTATGAGACTTGGGTAGGTCTCTAGAGCTCTCATGAAACCTAGTGGCGCATGGCTTGTATAAGGCGCCAACCTGCTTATGGAACAACCTTAGTAAAGAAAGGTATGTGGGTGATAAGTTTGGTTATCTAATAGCTTGGTTAAAAGAGTCTAACTCTACCATTGTCTAGTAGTTCCTACTTATTTATCCTAAGTATGGTTAAAACCTTATAGTACCATATTGATGCATGTCTTCTTGTGTTTATTGCCTTTCCTAGTCTAGTGTTTGTAACATGTGGGGGATTGTTAGAGTGAGTGTGTTTCAAACGCTTAACATTTGCTTTGTGTCCCACATTGGTTAGGAATAAATCTTGTTATGAGTTTATAAGACTTTGCACATCTTAGGTGGTAAGTTGGAACATAATGGGCTAGGCGTTGGCTTGGGCTTAGGCTTGGGTTTGTTAATTGATTATTGGGCTGCACCTTTCCTCTTACTTTTTTTTAGCCCAAATTTGATTTGATTTTTGTTATGTCCGTTGGGGAGCTTCTGAACAACCCATTGCGCATTTAATATACAGCCCGTTGGGGCATTTATTGTGCTGCCCGTTGGTGCAGCCCAGCCCTCCCATCAATTAGTTTATAAACCCTACAAAACACACTATTCATTACAGATTCTTCTCATCTTCTCTAGCCATAGTAGCTCTCTGCCTTTCTGTTCTGTTCTTTTTTTTTTTTTTTTTGTGGCTGCACAGAAATTTTCTGCACAGAAAATTTCAGCTTCATTTTTCTCAAGGAAAAGAAAGGCAAGTAAGATTGTTCCTAATTCTTCTTGCTTGAGTGTGTGATCAACTTGAAGAAATTACTATAGTCTAATCTTGGGGGGTTGTTCAGCCAAGAAAGCCATTCATGCCGAGTTCTACTCCAGGTGGCACGAATCAACCTTTAAAGACAACGCATTTTGCATGATTCTATAGTTTGTGAGTTTTTTCTAGCTCTATCTATTTATTTTTGTCATTGCTAAATTTTTAGGGTTTGTATTGTTGAATAAAAACTTGTTTATTTAGCCATATTTTCCAACATTTTTCTGCATCAAAAATAGAACAACTAGGGGGAGAGGATTTTCAAGAAATATATTTCTAATTTCATTTTGTTTCTTGTTTCTGATTTACTTGGCATTGCATTGAGTTTCCGAACGTTTTTGAGAGAGATTGAACAATATTTTTGAGTGAAAACTGAAAACTCAGTCGTTTAGATTCAAATTGAAACCTACTACCGAACTACCACCCAGCCTAACTCTCAAAAATGGGCCTTTAAGTAGTCGTGTTTCGTACATAATTATTTAGACTTTGGGCCCAATTTTATTTTTTTTCTACCTTAGACCAAAACTAAATTCATGGGCTGACCCGATCTTAACAAAATAAGCTCCACCTTTTCAAAGCATAATTGCAACACCTCCTTAGAGCATCCACAACAGCAAATGCCATCCCATCCTATTTTACCCCCAAAAAGCTACTTTATCAATTATACCATACTATTTTATAATACACCCAACATCCCAAAACTCTATTATATTACCATTTTATTAAATTTTTTTTAAAATTTTTTCTTTATTATTTCTTTCCAACATCCTACCAATCAGAGCCACCAACCAAAAAAGAAAAAAAACCACATCCAGTGGGTAGCAACCTACCCCAGCAACCTGCAACCAAACCCGGCAAAGAAGAGTCTCTGCCACACCCATTTGCAACCCTCGAAACCTCACCTGAGACCCATTTGCAACCCACAAAACCCACGGCCACACCACCTGAGACCCACCCAACATACCAAAACCCAGCAAGCCACAAATCACAAAACTGACAATCCGATCTCACCTCACAAATCATAAAAGCAAAAGCCCAAAGCCCACGAATCCAATCTCACCTCCAATGCCCACGAATCCGACCTCCACGCCTATGCCCATGAATCCAAAATATTCTTTGCTTATACCATTCAACTTCTCTAGCATGTTGGGTTTATGGGATGAGTGAATCGGTAAAGGGATTTGGAGATGGGTGAGGGTGAATCGGCATTCGGTAGAGGCTTGGTGACAGTGGCTTGGGGATTCGAAGAGAAAGAGAGAAGCTTGACAATGGCGAGAGAGAGAGAGAGAGAGAGAGAGAGAGAGGGAATGAGAGAGCAAAAACCCGGTACTGTAGCGAGAGAGAGAGGGGCCTGAACGGATTAAAATATATTATTGTGTTTTGGCATAGCGCTACAATACCATCTCACCTTTGAGATGGTACTGTAGTGCTATGTCAAAAAATATTGGCCTTTCTCAGTTTTAGATTTTCCATTGCTAGGTGTGCTTTGGGCTTAAAGGCCAAATGTATCTTGCATTTGGCATATTGCAAACCCACTGCTGATGCTCTTAAAGAATAAAATCCCATGTTAACATTTGGTCAATTCCCCTAAAATATTCATTTGGTCTTGGGCCTATCTATAAAAGACAAGGCCTCCTGATGCTTAGATGGGCCAAGTCCCATTGGGCCTTCGAACCGACCTATTCCCCCACAGTAACTTCAACTTTATAGGTTCCAGAGTATGAATAAAATTATGAGGTTATCATTGAAAACACCACGTCGAGGTTGATTCCCAACCTAATATATCAACATCTATACTCTATAGTGTCTACAAGATCAAATAAAAGAACATGCCCTAATTTCTTGATCTATGCCGCCATTTCACGTCTCAATTGCTCCTATGTGTAGCATACAATACTATCATCGAATTCCAATTATTTCATCCAATAATCACATGCACGTAAAACGAATAATTCTTTAAATTATTTAATAGAAATTCGAACCCCTCATGCTCTATTTGGAAATTGAGAATATGTAAGAAAGAACAAAAATAAATAAAAACATAAAAATCAGACCTGTTGAATGAGTGGGCCAGTCAATTCATATCGTGAGTTGGACCTAGTATTGGTGAGATTATGCGTATCGATGAGGCACCAACTGCCGCAGCCATGTCTACATCGTGAGCATCAATTCAACCCTGGTGAGAACCAGCGATTTTGGTGTCATTGATTCGAAGTAAATAATAACTACAGTTGCAAAATGGTTAAGTCCAATTCCTAAGTCTAAGATATTTCTAACGCCATTGATTCGAAGTAAATAATTTCTAAACAAACTAAATTGAAGTGCTCTGGTAGTCTGGTTCAAAGTAAACCTAACAAAACTCAATTGGATTGAAGTACATCGTATCAAAGTAAATTGGATTAACTAGATCGAAGTAATTGCATTTTTGCAACAAATTAAAATTATTCCAACACTAAAAGTTGAAGTAACTAATAAGCATAAATTCAAATCAAACACATACAATCACGTAAATATTGCATAAAGTCTTCACAAATCCTAAAAATTAATCAATCTCCTAAGAATCTAAGTGCAGTGATCTCAATAAAGTTCTCTAGTGAAATAACATCCAAAACAACGTTGTTTTGGTAAGTGAACGACAGCAGCTAATAGAGGACTAAATTGAGCATACTTGAAACTTCTTTTTGAAAATGAGTATCCTTGAAACTTAGAGGACTAAAATGATAAAATGTGAAACTTAGAGAGTTAGTTTTACATTTTAGCCTAGTTTTGAATGTCATGGTGTGTTAAACGTAATAAAGAAGCATCAGCGCAAGTAGTTTTGTCAATAGGCACGGTTGAAGCATATTTGGGCTGGGCTTACACTTCAAAATCACTTCTTTTATTCACATTGAACCAGCCCATCTTTGGCCTAATCCATTGGAAATTTTTCATTTTAGAGTATTCCCATCAGGTGTGCCAAATGTCAAATATTTGACATTTGACACACCAAACACCCAAAAACAAGATTCATGAGGTGTTTCATATGCTAAAAGTTTTAGCATTTTTGGCAAACTGGCTATAGTACAATTGTATTGATAGAATTGTACAGTAGCATGTTGTATAATTAAATAACAATTTTTTTAATTATCTATTAAATAACAATTGTACTATAGCATGAGGTGTTTCAAATTAAATAACAATTTGCACTAGTAGAATTGTACTGTAAAATTGCTACGGTACAATTTTTTATTGCTACAGTACAATAGCTGGGTTTTTTTAATTATTATTTTAATGTAGCGTAATGTTGAAATAGAATATCTGATATATAACGTATTGTAAAATGATGTGCTAAAATTGATAAAGTAGATTTTGATATGGTAAAATGGCAGCGAAAATCCCCCCCCCCCCCATCAAATTGCCAATTTTCACATTATTTTATTTATTTTGCTAATAAAAAGAGTATTTTTGGTCTCATATAGATAATATATGTATTTAAATCATATCTAAGGAATTGTTTGCTTCAACGTAATGCTCTCAATTGCTGGTCATCCTACTCTTCTTAAAACACTAAGCTCATATGTTGTTTGAAACTTGGTATAGATTGAACCATTTTCTTGGAAAAGTGTCATTTCTCCTACAAAAGCTCATTATTTTCAAGTTTTTATATTGACGGTTTTCTAGGTTTTAGGTTTAACACTGTTGATATAATTTATTTTTTGATGTCTTCCGTTTCTTTTAATGGACAGCTACATGAAAAACTTATGATTTAAGAACAAAAATTAAAACCCTACATACATAACTTGTCCTTGTTTATAGTTATACCCCCACCCCCACCCCAAAAAAAAAAAATCATGCATTTTCCAAATGTCTACAATAACCTATTATTGTTTGGGCAAAATTTAGGTACAGTACCTTAGATTCCCTACTTAAAATTTTGACATCTGTCCAATTTAACAACCTAAGCAAACGGCATTAAAACTATTTTTTTTCCCTTCTTCCTTCTTTTTCCTGTATTGCAAATGGTTTCCCTTCCAAACCCAAAACCTATCTCTTCCAAACCACCCATGACCCTTCTCTTCGAAACCCAAAATCCAAAAAAAGAAAATCTCATATCTCTCTCTCTTTCTCACTCGATGTGTGTGTGTGTATGTTTCCTTTCTTCTTTTCTGATCTATGATTCTTTCTTTCTCTCTCGATGTGTGTGTATTTGTTTCATTTCTTCTTTTTGGATCTATGATTCTCTCTCTCTCTC
This sequence comes from Castanea sativa, assembly GCF_040712315.1. Lineage (NCBI taxonomy): Eukaryota > Viridiplantae > Streptophyta > Magnoliopsida > Fagales > Fagaceae > Castanea > Castanea sativa. Next base: position 58,950,920 of record NC_134023.1, on the reverse strand, counting down.
TCTCTCTCTCTCTCTCTCTCTCTCTCTCTCTCTCTCTCTCTCTTAGTGGAAAAAATAATGAAAGAGTCTGTGACAATGGCTTTGTTGATGTTAAGAGTGTAGAAGTTTCGGGCATAACTAAAAAGGGTCCGTTTTTTGGTTTGAAACCCACTAGATCTAGCTTTTATTTTTTGATCTTTCTTGTTTGGTTACTGAGAAAATGAGGAAGAAGGGTCTTTTTTTGGTTTGAAACCTAGTAGATCTGGCTTTTATTTTTTGATTTTTTGATCTTTCTTGTTTGGTTCTATATTTTAGCTTTGCTTCTACATCTTAGCTTCTAAGTTTTGAATTGGAATTCAGAATTCCCTTTATTATCTTCATTTTAGCTTCATCAATCAGAGGCAACTAGAGATTTGAAGCCATGGGTTCTCTTGCAGTTGCAGTACAGGAAAAAGAAGGAAGAAGGAAAAAACAAATAGTTTTAATGCCGTTTGTTTGGGGTGTTAAATTGGACAAATGTCAAAATTTTAAGTAGAGAAGGTACAATACCTTAGTTTTGCCCTTATTGTTTTTACAATGATTCATAAGTATTTTCCCACCCGTTTATTGGTACTATTATAATTAGTTAGTAATTTCTTTTTTCTTTTTTTAGATAGGCAACAACCAGCACCCAGCAAAACATAGAAAGAAAATAAACCTATTTATAATGAAGGCCCTAACTAAAAAAAGTATATATTAATTGTCAAAAATATTGTACTTCAATGGTATTACCTATTCTTTTTTATAAAAAGAACTATGGTTTAATGAAATAAAATCAAATAAAAATAAATAAATAAAAAAGGCTTACATTAACATAATCATCAAATTTTTTCCTGTTTTCTTCAATTTTTTTTTTTTTTTTTTGCTTTTTTTTTCAATATAAATTGTCCTTCCTTTCAAGTTCAGATTGTCCAATCGCTCTGGTGAAACATCATGTTTGTGATCCATTTGACCCCAACACAGCTCATTTAATCCCAAAATAGAGATTGAGCATAACTAAAATCAAAATACATAGTTGATAATGACAAAATGGTTGCCAATCACGAGATACGAAAAAAAAAAAAAAAAAAAGGATCGGCTCTGATGTGTGATGCAAATATAGCAAAAGAAGCCTGATTTCCCTAATGGGCGCTAATTCTATTGGCAAAAAAAAAAAAAAACCTAATTTTGCACCATATGTCTAAATTTGTGTTTATCTACTTAAGTGTTTTAATTTTTGTGTCAAGTAAGTTAATGAGTGTAAAATACTAAAAATATAATATCAATAATGAACTAAAAAAAAAAAAACTAATCACACATACTCAATACCAATCAAATCTGACCCAATCCTAGTTTTCAACTGGACTTATTTTGGGTCAGGCACTTTAGAAGTCAATATTTTCAGGCCTGAAGCCAACTTAATTCAAATTGGGCTCATTTTGGATCGGGCCTAATCCTCTGTTAAACTAAAGACAATGTTTTTAGTCTAAGCTGGTTTGGGTTCAATGATAGTGGCGTAGAGTTAAAGCTCAGATCTTTGGGAAGCAATGGATGATTTATGAAGATTGTTATTCATGTGTCTTTGAATGATCATCTAGGTGTATATGAGAATATTTTAAACCATAGGAAAAATGCACAAATTCATACGGCCTCCAAAAAAAAAAAAAACAAATGAACACACTTTTCTTCATATCCTTTATTAAAGTATAATTTACTAGTAATTTAACTTAAATGACTTCTCTTGTATTTTTTTATAATTATAAATATATAGCCTCTTATGTTATATTTACCTCTTTCTTTCTTTCTTTTTTTTTTTTTCTTTTTTTGTAATATCGATAATAAGGGGTATTTTTCCTCAAAAAAGATAATTAGAGGTATGAAAATTTGAACCATGAATATCTCTATTGGAAATACCAAAATGCGTCAACCACTTAAGTTACAAGACTCTTAACTTTACCTCATTTGAATATAATAGCAACATAATTAGGATTTTATCTTTTGGAACCAAAGCATGAATAATTTTTTTTAGGGGAAGGATTATTTGCTGTAAACATAGTTTTGTGGTTGACCATAAAAGTGACAAGTGTCCTTAGGTCATGTGCATTGCACATGACCATTGTACCACGTGACTTGCTATCACTCTTATGGCCTGCCACCTAACTTTGTATGCAGCAAATCTTGCAATAGAGTTTGCAGCAAATCCTTCCCCTTTTTATTATACCACTGAAAAATGAAAATTATACATGGAAAATTGAACTAGTGAACATTCAATATTAGAAAAATAAAAATAAAAAAGACATTAATTATTATTTAACACATTTCAACTTAATTATCTACTAAAATAAGACTAAAAATTATTTTAAATCCCTTAAATATAATGTTAGATGATCTAAATTCTCTTATATACACAAATTTATGTTGTGATATCCTATTTAGCACCTAATTTCAAATCTAGAAAAAAAAAAAGAAAAAAGAATTGCTCTGAGAATCAAAAGAAGAAGAAGAGAAATTGATGATTACAACTATGAGAGAAAATATAACCCAAAGAATATGAAAACCAAACAATTTGGCATGAAAATAGCACTTTCCATTTGACTGTATTGAAAATTTGAAACTACTCTCCATTATGTTTTACCAACAAAAACAAATTAAAAAAAAAAAGAAGATTTTTTCAGAACATAAGTTATTCTTTCACCAAATATCCCATGGTGCACGGTGTGACCAGAAGCCGGATAGCCCATTGGGCTAATGGGCGGCTCAATCCATTGTTATTGATGCCCATGGGTAGCCCACTAGCCTAGTGAATTAGGTCTTGGACTAGTTTGTATGCCCATGGGCACCTAGTGTGTTAGCCCAGTAGCCCAACCCCTAATATTGGAGGAGTATGAAGAATTGATCTTGGGACGTTATAGAAGATTTTCTTAAAAGAACTTCCCAAACCTCTAAGATACTTGAAGTGATTGTGTTAATTTAGTTTACTAAATATATATTTTCCTAGTAGTTTAGCAACTTTGAATTAACTATTTGACTTTTTTAATTAAAGATAAAAATAAAAAACCATTTAAAGCCTTAATAAACAACCTAAATAGGTTTCCATCAACAAAACAAAAAATTAAATAGATTTGACCATAAAAAAATTTTTAATTAAGTATTAAATTTTTTTATTCTTTCCTTTAAAAAAAATAGATTGATTATATCCTATTAAAAAACTGATTATTTCCTTATAAAAATAATAAAATAAGATGTTAACACAAGCGCATGGATATCCTATTAGGCCCAACTCGATAGCCTAGCCTACTAAAGACAAAATGGGCATTGCCCATGGGCAAAATCATGGGCTGGGATTTTCTCTTTTAGCCCAGCCCGACTTGGCCTATTATGTAGTTAATAGGCCACTATGTTCAGACCATTATGCCCATGGACCAAGGAAAAATGGGTTGGGCTGGCCCGACCCAGCCTATTGACAACCCTTATTCTTAGGCCTTTTTTTAGGGGAAAAAAGGTTCCACACATTCCAAGGTCATTTTGGGGCGTTTGGTAACATTGTTTTCGTAACTTTGTTCATATTTTTTGGAAATACGTATAGGTGAAAAAGTGTGTGAAAGTGCGTGAAATATTGTTTAAAAACTGAAAACATGTGTTTAAACACACGTGCCAAACAACCCCCATCTTATGTTTTGTTTTCATAATTTGAGTAAAAACAACGGTGTAACCAAGATTTTCTCTTTTGAGAACCAAAGCATTAATAATTTTTTTTCACTGTTGAAGAATGAGAATTATACAAGAAAAGTGAAAAAAAATAGCGACTATTCAATGTCAAAAAAATATAGATAAAAAGAAAATATACATTAATTATTACTTAGCACATAATGTAATGAATTATCTATTAAAATAGGGTTATGTTAATGGTAAGAAATTTTTGACACTAATTTCATGGGAAATATGAAAAGTTTTCAAAAAAATCAATTATTTTTTTCTTTTCGTATAAAAAGTATCTAAAAATATTTCCTAAACCAATACCCTAAGGTTATTTGTTAACTTTTCCCATAAAAATAAATCCAAAAATTAATTTGAATCCCAAAAATTACCAATGATAGATTCTAAATAATTTCCTTATAATCTAATTTTAGAGACTATTCTTTTTTTTTTTTTAAATGAATTTATGTTCTCATCTTCTATATTTATGTGTAAAATTTTAAATATCCTAAATATCTCTATTAAAAAAATAAAAAATTGTTAACATCTTGTTATTAGTGATTTAGTAGTGCACGTCAACCAAATTGACTTACTAGTCATTCTCAAAAAAAAAAAAAAAAAAAAAAAAATTGACTTCCTAGTCACCCTAACATTGACTCAATCCATTTCTAGTCTTCCTCATTATAATTAAAAAAGATTGGTGTAGTAGCTTCCTAGTCTTCTAGTCTTCCTCTTTATAATTAAAAAATATTAATATTAATATTGTACATAAATTTATGAGGTTGTTCGAGATAATTGCTCCCTTCGTGAACTGTAGACCAAAAGGATAATGTATTTCCAACCAAAACACAAGGCACAGTGTGTAGTACTTTTCCAATCATCACATCGATTTAATAAAGATTCCACCATATAAACCAAATTGTATAAGACAAAAATAGACGTCTCTACATCTAGTCTACAAGAAACTGCTCAGTGACCGCAGTGTTTACTGAGTTTACCCTGCATTTTTTTTTTTTCAGTCCTTTGTACTTTCAAATTTCAATAGCTCCAGTCCTAATCCTATTCTTACATTTACTACAATATATACATATACGTATACATATACATACATATATATATATATATAAGATAGAATTTTACTTTAGTATAATCTAAATATATATATATATATATATATATATATATATATGTGTATAAAGCTCATTCCTTAAGACTTTAACTCCGACTTTTGTGGAGTGACCATCGCACCAAGAGTGCGCGATGGTTACTGCATTTCTTAAACATTTATCAACCCTTCTCTAATTACATTTAAATGAGTACAAACAAGTAGAAAAGTTATTTATATCTTTTCTAATATTTAATAATTAATACAAGAAGATATATTTAATTTGATATGCACGTTAATTTTTTTTTTTAATTCCATTCTTGTCGTTTTTTTAGATGCATAATTAAGAATTATTTTTCTCAAGTTTTGCTAATATCTCAGTTTTAGTTGATAATATGGTTAATTTACCAGCTTTTTTTTTTTTTTCATTGAAAATTTGAAAGTTTACAACAACAGAAAAAGGAAATTTGAACCATAGTTTTCCTCGTATAGAAAAGCAAGCAATATCATTGAGTTATAAGGTTTTTGACATATTTTCTTTTTGTATATAACCAATTGTAATAGACGCTATTAATAAACTTCTATAAGTGATAGATGCCCTTTAAAAAAAAAAAAAAAAATTTAATCTACTCATTTTATGTAACTTCGTTTTTCAATCTAAGTGTCTTCTTCTATTTGTAAAATCTCTTTTATAACTTAGTTTTGACAATAAATTTAAACCATAAAAAGAATTCATTTAAATGTTTTTTTTTTTGTTTATTTCCTGTAACAAATTTCTCAATAGATCTTTATTAAATTCAATTAATTCTTCTATTTTTCTTCATTTATTTTTAAATTCTTATATCCTTATTCATATTTTTATAATAAACTTTTATAATTAAAAATGTGTACAATAAAAGAAACAGAATCTACAATATAAATTATAATATGGCTAGAATAAAATAATTGTGAAGTGTGGAATAATAAAATTTAATTTATTAATTATCAAATGCACTATTACAGTTTTACTTATTAATAAGAATATCCAATAAACGCAACCTTCACAAGTAAAGACGAATTCACTTAAAACTAAATTAATATAAAAAAATTTCACAACAATTGAATGCAAAGTGTGTGTGTGTGTGTGTGTATATATATATATATATATATATATATATATATATATATATGATAATTGAAAGTAAGGCGGTAGAACCAACCAAGCAGTTATATCAAAATAATTCAAAGTATTGAAAACAAAATTGTTTATTGAATGTACTTCAAAACACTTACAGTAGTAGTAGTAGTAGTAGATACAAGATTACAATGATCAACAAGGATAGTAGTACAAGGCTTGAAAGCTAGTCCTGGTTCTAGTTACAAGCTTTGTGTAATCAGTGAGATATTCTAAATCAAGAGAAGTCCTAGAGAGAGTTCTAAAGAAAACCCTAGAAGAGAATTCTGCCTCTACCATAAGGGGCAACCCCCCTTAAATAAGTAAATAAAGCAGTGAATAGTACAAAGTGAATAGTGACATTTTTACTATTCATATCAGGACCCGTGAGGGGCATCAGGAGCAATAGTAGCATTAAATCCGGAAGGAATTAGATTGGTTTTGGAGCCAAAAGTAGTTTGGCATGTTGTGCCAAATGCATCATCAGTGGAGACAGTATTAGTGAAGGTGGCAGATAAAGCAATGGGAAAATGCTCTAACATGGTTAAACATTGTAGTCGCTTTGTTCGTTGTGGAAAAGTGATCAAAGGATGGGACACCAATATCATGTAGGATAGTAGAGAATATTTCTTTGGCAATGTTGGAGCCAAAGAAGCCAAGGGTCAACAAAATAAGCAAGTCATTGCTTCAGTCAAAGAATCATCATTAATAGGGAAAGTAATATTAACCAAGTGAATATTGTAGCATAAGAAAGTCTTGTTCTGGGATCATCATGCTTTTAGATAGAAGCTGCATCAGAAGGGTATTTCCATGAGGGACAAGGATCCTATGGAGGATCATCATTGCATTTATGTTCATGGTAAGTTGAATATTGATTACAAAATCCACAGTATAGCAGTGGTTCATAAACAAGATCTCTTGTGAGGAATATTCTTGGGTCCTCATGGCTTGACCATTGCAGATAGCGGACAACAGAAGTATATGGTTTATTTATGAAAACAGAAATTCTATCTGTGCAACCAAAGAACTGATAATCTTTCTATAGTTCTTTGGTGACATCTAGAATTTGATTGTTGAAATAATTTCTCTAGCAATCAGCAAGGGCATGAGGATATTTATGAGAAACATAAGTATTTCCATCATACCACTGTCCTTGGTGAGAGTAACCATTAATAAGAATAAGGTGCTTGGAGGGTTGAACATTCATCCAATTATTCCTTTCCCATTTGGGTAAAGTACTCCAACATTGGATGGAAACATAAGGACTTTCAACATTTGTAACAGCCTTTTGAATAATATTAGGGAATTGGTTTATCATCATCTGAACCATCTTCATAATTGATCAATAATCCGGGGAAGTGATGATCTTTTTCATGGACTCTAAGACTATTCCCAAAACATTTTCCCCATGTCTTTTTTAGTGATGCACTATTGGGACCATCATGTTCAACAAGATAAGGAGTGATTAAAATAAGAGTTCTGAAATATTTGAGCAAAAGATTGAGATCTTTGGTCATAGCCTTACTTCCAAAAATACAAGATTGTATTTCTGGAGGCAAGTTGGCAATAACACTTCTTAGCAAAGACTAGCTCTTAAGACTCAATCTAGCATAATCAGTACCCATTGTAGTCTTTCTATCCATTGAATGGATTTCCTCTTTGCCAAAGAGTTTACTAATGAGGGTTGCAACAGGATGACTTTTATGAGTCTTGGAGTTAACAAGTTTTTCAACAAGGTAGTCAGCAAAGGCTTCATTTTCATTGGTTGGGTTATCAAGGTTATTTGTACAATCTCTTATTTGAGTAGTAAGGTTAACAAGGTGAATTTCAAGAGCTTTCATGGTTTTTTTGAATAGTTTATGATGTTTTGATAAAAAGGTAGCTTGAAGGTTATCAAGAATGATTTTAATGGAATCTGGTAATTCATTATAGATTTTATTGTGGAATTGCAATTCTCTGGACAATACTTCCTGTAGAGACAATATTATATCACCACTGGAATATGTCACCTCTGCCGGGACAATTTCCTGAAGGGATGTTGCATTACTGGATTTTACTCCAGAAGATGCGTTTTCATGCATTACAAAAGGATGTCTCACTGGGAGCCTTTCATCTTAAGGAAAGTCTTGATCAGGCGCTTTGCCCTTGTTCCTCTTCTCTGCTGAAGAAGTCATAATATTCCACTTAGTAGTGGTAGTATTATTATTTACTTTCTCCTGCCAAGTAAGGGAGAAGATGTTAAACCAGCTGGCCATAATTAATAGTTCAATGATAGAATGTTTTTTGAGAAAATGAGAGTAAATATTATTAGTAAAATTCTTTTGAAAAATGTGTTTCAAAGGCCATAGTATAATAGTACGTCTTAGTTGTGCAGGACAATAAGCTCTAGAGTGACAATGATCAATTTTGGGAATATTGAGGTAGGGAGAAGACTTGTTCCAGACATACTTGATCCATTCTAAGGACTTGGTCAAAAGTCTAGTGCTAAGGATTCTTTTGAATTGTAGTATTCATAGGTCATTCTTTAGTGGAGATACTCTTTTCACTAAAGTTTTTGTCATTATGCAAGTCAACAAGAAAGACATCAATATTGTCAGGGCACTCATCATTCATTAAGACTTTGTGACAATTATCAATTCTTGATTGCAACAATTTACCAGAGAGTTTTTTATCAGTTTTCTTAGAGCTATCTTCTTGTTTAATAAAGTTGAGATGTTTGAGTTTTGCATGAATCAGGCGCAATGCATCGTCATTATCAATTTCAAACTTTGAACAAAATTTGAATTTTACTTTTTGTCCAAAAGGATTAGTAGTAATTCCATCATCTTCAGTAAAAAAAGGGTATAAAGAGTTAATAAAAGGCAAACCAAGAATCACTTTATCAGTCATGTTTTCAACAAGCACAGAGGGAATTTTAAAGCAAATATTATCATGGCAAACATGAGCATTATTCAATTCATATTTGATTTTTATTTTTGTTCCATTGGCAGAAACCAATCTCTCATTAGATTTTTCAAAATATTTAGAAGGAATCAGTCCTTCTTGAATACAATTAACATCAGCACCAGAATCAATCATAGCAACAACATCAAAAGCATAATCATGAGCAACAACAATTTTGACTTTAGTGTACCATTTGGGCAGCATATGTTTAACAAGAGACAGTTGATTATCAATCAAATTAATCAAGACTTTGTCAGAAACATTACCAGAAGGAGAAGCTTGTTGATCGGATTCATCTCTGTCTTCTTGCTCATCATTATCAAATTGGTATTTATCCATATTTTTATCAATCTTAAGAATTAACAATTCTTGTTTAAGATGATCATTATCATGTTTAATAGTTTTTACATCATTTTTTAATTGAATTATTTCTTGTTTAACAGTTTTTATTTCATATTGAAGATCATTAACAGTTATTTCTTTGGATTTATTTTATTAAATCTTTCCAAAGTTTCTTCAAAACTTATCGTAGATTTAGGTTTTTTAACCCTTTTCATCTTTTGTTAAGTTTTTCATAAACTTGTCAAGATATTCTTTTTGCAAATTGGGGTCTTCAACTTTGCTTATTAATGTTAATAATAAATCATCGCTTTCTTTACTTTTAGTTAACATTCTAACAGATTTAATAACATTACAACAAGAATCTCTACAACCAAGTTTAATATTAGGAGATTTAGAAACATCACTACAAGAGTGATAATCAGAATCAGATGAGGAGGAGAAATCCTCTTCAAAGGAATCAGTTGAAGCAGCAGATTCAAGAATCTGAAATAGTTCATTTTGATCATTATCATTAATGTTTAACATGTTCAATTTATTTTTCAATTTATTAGGCTTTTGGTTACAATCTTTACTGAAATGGCCAAATTTGCCATAGTTAAAGCATTTACCTTTACCTGATCTTTGTTTATCATGTTTTCTAAAAGTAGATTTCTTCTTATCATAAAAAATCATTGGGTTTAATAAAGTGGGTTCTGTATCTTTTATACTTTTTATGAGAATAACTTTTGTAAATCTTATCATGTTTACTTTTTCCTTTTTGCCTGGAAAGGGCAATATAAGGTAAACCATATTGTTCACAGAAATTACCCATTTCAAATTTAGCTTTCTTTTTATCTTTTAATTATTGTTTTAACCATTTTTCATCATTACACATATTAATTCCAAGTTTTTTAATAGTGCTGAAAATATCATCATAAGTTAAATTATCAAAATCAATTAAATCATTTTTACCAATTAATTCATTTTTTACCTTATGAGCAAAGATAGGAGGTAGACCATCAATAAACCTCTCTTTCCAATAAGGCTTCGTAGAGTCTTTCCTGAGCATAACTCTGGAAATAAACACATCTTGGTACCATCTGTAATTAGACATAGTAGGACATCTCAAATTATTCAAATAATCAGAAATTCGAGACGAAATATTAGATGGTGTACCAACAAAATGTTTAAGAATGATGTAAACCAAAGTATTGACACCATCAGGAATTCCACGATTAATATTTTCATAAAAAATAGGCATACCATCAATATCTCTTTTAACAGCATGTTTAATAGATTCTCTGGATTCTTCTGTGAGATGTGAATGCCACCAACCTCGAAGAGAACTAGTGAAACCAAAAGCAAGCAAATCAACAATATCAGGGTGATCAAGATTGTCATGATTGTTCATGTATGTAATACCAACCATAGACATGTGAGTCATTTTGTTAATAATTTCTTGTTCAGACAAACCATCAATAATCCACTCATAAAGTTTTTCAGCAGAAACAGAAAATTGAGTTTGAAAAGATCTTTTTTCAAATTGCAAATCGAGAGGAGTAGGTTTAGAATACCAATTTTTTGTAAAAGACGTGAGATTAGGTTTTCCAACAAATCTTTTAATTTCAGGTAAACTTAAACCATCATCAAAAGCATTTTTTAAAGAATTAGAAGATAATGAGTCAGAATTTGTGTCTTCATCAGAAACAATTTTTTTCTCATTTCTTGAAATAGCACAAGTAGCGCTTCTAGAAGTAGAAGTTTGCTCGGTTTTAACTTTTAAATCAGCAAGCATTTTTTCAATCTTTTCAACAGTTGATCCTTGAGAGGCAACTAAATCAACAGTCTTAGTCTGAGAAGTTTTAAAGTCAATATTTTTTCTTTGATTTGGTAAATCAATCAAAGGTTTCTCAAACAACAGTTTTTTCAACAATTTTTTCTTCAATACGGTCAAGTTGTTGACCAATAATATGCAGAGATTCATTAGTAAAATTTTTTTGTTCAATAATGGCAAAAACAAGAGTTTTATCATCAACAATTTTGAAAGGGGAAGCTTTTACCTCGGTGCTTTCTTTATCATGTGAACAGGTGATCAAAACAGTTTCAAGGGGTGGATGACTAGACCGGACAATGGTCTTGTCTTTTTTAACAAAAGTGGATTTTCTTATTACGTTCAAGTAATTAGTGTGAACTTCATTTCTTGAAACATAATAATTTTCCAGATAATCAAAAAACAAAATATGTTGTTTTAGCAAATTCATTTTTTCTCTCCATTTCTTTTTGATTCTGTCTTTCTTAGACTGAGCAAAAGTACTTTGGTAATATTTTCTTTTATCTCGGTTTGCTTAAGAAAAGAATTCATTAGTTAAAGCAACCATATCAATTTGAAAAGTAGGGATTTCAAAATCCATATCCATCAAATTAATCACACGTAATTGATTTTCAAAATCAAGGTTTTTAATAGGTGGAAAATCAGATCCAGAAGGAGCATCAGATTTAGCATCTTCTTCTTCTTTGTTAATATCAGAAGGAAATTCAGGTTTTGTTGAATAATAAGTATTGCTAACTTGGGAATTGTTGCTAGCAACTCCTTTTAGCCTCAAATCAAGTTTATCAAAATTCTTTTCCAAAAATTTATCAACATCAGAATTTCTTTTAACAAAACTTTCAGATCCAGCAAAGGAATTTCTTCCTTCATTGATTCTTAAAGGTTTGTTATTAGGAAAACATTTGTTATCATCAAAAAATATTTTAACAGTTCCATCAATATATTGTGCAATTTTAGTAAGATCAAGTTCATCAAAAACAGGTTTAACAGGTGGTGCAACTTGTTCCAAAGTCCATTCTCTGGGAAGAGTAATATCTTGCCATTGAATCATTTTAGGGACTTGGATCTTAACATCAGGGGTGGAACATTGAATAAACATGGTTTTTCTAGCAGGATCACGTCCTTTAGAACGAGGAGTTAGCTGGGAATCAAGCAATCTATAAAAAGTTCGGTAAATAAGAGTGAAAGGTCTACTATCATCATCCATATTATAACCAGATGTCAATATATTTAAAGTTAAAGCTTTAATAATATTAGGATCATCTAGTGCAAGAGCAAGATCAGGGTAACAACCAAAGTAAACAGGACCATCATACAAAGAAGCAGTAATCATACCAAGAATGCTATCATTAAATTTCTTAAATTTAGCATCACGTAAACACATAAGCATAGAAGCATCAATTCATTTTCTTGTTAAAGGTTTAACAGTAACTTGAACCAAACCAATGTGTAAATATTTGAGGTGTTTCTTTGTCAAAAATTCATTAATATTTTTCTTGGAAAATAAACAGCATTTTTCATGAGTTTTAGAAATAGAAAAGGTTTGTTCAATAGTTCTAGCTTTGAATTAAGAAAAAAAAAATACTTTTTTCAGACCAATGAAGATCATAAACAGTTTTAGTAGAAATCTTTGGGATATTCCATTTTCTAAAATCTGGGTACTCACTTTTTCCAACAGTGAGGTCTTATTCATTCACAATATCAGGAGGACAACCAGTCCTAGAGCTAACAGAGGAGTTGGATCTCCACATCCTATCAATGACTAATTTAGTTATAACACTCAATTATCATGTTTTTCTCACAATCGTTGCATTTCGTAACACATACCATAATCAAGCGTGTGTGTATATATATAAATAGATAGTTTCAAATGTGAATCTTGAGATTAAGTTTAAGGATAAAAGAGAAAAGAAGTGAATTTGATGGTGAGTGATTGTTAAATGAGAGAGAGAGAGAGAGAGAGAGAGGATCTATGAGTTTTTCTAATTTTCTGGAAAAAAAAAGTGCTAAAGGCATTAGAAGCAGTTGTATTACATAAAACTTACAAACTGTTGTAGTAATGAATGTGATTGATGGATTTTGGTCGCCTCATAATTAAATTTTAAAGTGTTTCTTTCTAATTTGTGACACATAGATTATTTTAGGGGTCAAAAAATTGCTTAAATAGAGAAATGATATGTCCACAACATTTTCACGATATTTTTACAACAAATCCTAAGTGGTAAGTTGTTATTGTTGAGACAATATAATAATCTTAGTGTTAGGTTCAAATTTGAACCAATAACAACTAATCATCTGTAATTTATTGTGAAAATGTTATAAAAATATTTTAGACGTAGCACCTCTTGCCTAAATAACCTATACTAGAGTCAATCCTATGAATTATAATAAGGGTTTGCTAAAATAACTTTCATTATATTTGATTCACAATTCATATAAACCGATGGAGTGTTGAATAATTTTGCATTTGCACATTTGTACCAAATTATTCTTTTTGCGTTCATAAAAAAAAAAAAAATTATTCTTTTCGCAACTTTCATTTAAAAAATCTCCGTTTGGGCTACAACTACAAGACTCTTGGTGAAATCCATCGGATATTCTCTTAATTTACTGGTGCAAGTAAACCAAATTGACTTCCAAGTCTTCCTGGGTCCCGCTGCCACTGATGCAATCCATTTCGAGTCTTTGGCATTACGAATCTATGATCATTTTTCAAAAACGTGGGTGTAATGCGCAGAGGAAAAAGACGGGAGAACCGCGAAGACCTATCTCATCTCCATGCCATGTTGTACCAAAGTCTTAAGTCTTTGGCTACAATTAATACAGTCAAATTACCAACTTTTTTCTGATTTGATAGACTTCACTTGCAAATTGCAATAGCTTCCAACAATAATAGTTGGTCCAGGTTCATTTGAAAACGGGGGATCATTCACTTTCACTGCATTGCAAATTGCTCATGTCCCATTTTTCTTTCTACAAAGTAGAAAAAATATTAATTATTATCTTTTCTGATATTTAATAATCAATACAAAAATATATATTTAATTTGATATGCATGTTAAAAATTTTGTCCATTTCCATACTTCTCCTTTTTTGAGATGCATAATTAAGAATTATTTTTCTCAAGTTTTGCTAATACCTCGTTTTAGTTGATAATATGGTTAATTTACCAACTTTTTTTTTCATTGAAAATTCGAAAGTTTACAACAACGGGAGAGGGAAATTCAAACCCTAGTTTGATTTCCTCATAGAGAAGAGCAAGCAATATCATTGAGCTATAAGGCTCTTGACATATTTTCCTTTTGTATATAACCAATTGTAATAAGTGTCATTAATAAACTTTTACTAGTGTGTAGCTTTGTGCATATGCGCTGGTACAATTAAAAACAATCACAATTATATAATTTTTTAGAAGAGATTTAAATTATACATAATATTAGCTTACCCATTTTTTAAACCATACATTTCTAAAAATATGTAATGGTTTTTCATTATAAATATATATATATATATATATATATATATATATGCTTTAGAATTTAATTGAATTTAGACTTTTCGGTTTTTTCACTCAATAATTTATTTGCCATAAAAATTTAATAAATAAATCGAGAAGTGGCAGTTTTTTCTCTTAGATTTGACTATATATATATATAAGCGATAAATGCCTTTTTTAAAAAGAAAAGAATTAATCTACTCACTTTATGTAACTTCGTTTTTCAATCTAAGTGTCTTTGTCTATTTGTAAAATCTCTTTTATAACTTAATTTTGACAATAAATCTAAACCATTAAAAAGTTCATTTAAATGCTTTTTTTTTATGTTTATTTCCTGTAACAAAGTTTTCAATAGATCCTTTTTTAAATTCAATTAATTCTTGTATTTTTCTTCATTTATTTTTAAATTTTTATATCCTTATTCATATTTTTATAATAAAATTTTATAGTTAAAAAATATATACAATAAAAGAAACACAATCTACAATATAAATTATAAAATGACTAGAATAAAATAATTGTGAAGTGTAGAATAATAAAATTTAATTTATCAAATGCACTATTACAATTTTACTTATTAATAAGAATACCCAATTAACGCAACCTTCACAAGTAAAGAAGAATTCACTTAAAATCAAATTAATATTAAAAAAAATGTTCACAACAATTGAATGTAATGTAATGTGTGTGTGTGTGTGTGTGTGTAGACACACACACACAAACTTATTTGCTTCAGATGTGAATCTTGAGATTACGTTTAAGGATAAAAGAGAAATTAGTGGATTTGATGGTGAGTGATTGTTAAATGAGAGTGAGAGAGAGAGGGATCTATGAGTTTTTTCTAATGTTCAGGGAAAAATGCTAAAGTCTAACTTGATTTCCTCATAAAGCAAGCAATATCAATGAGCTATAAGGCTCTTGGCATTTTTTTTTTATATGTAACCAATTGTAATGAATGCTATTAATAAACTTTTACTAGTGTGTAATTCCGTGCATATGCACAGGACAATTAAAAGCAATCACATTTATACGTTTTTTTTTTTTTCAGAAGAGATTCAAATTATACATAGTATTAGCTTACACTCCTTTTAAACTATACATTTCTAAAATATGTAATGGTTTCTTATTATATATATATGTGTGTGTGGGGGGGGGGGGGGTACAGAAATCCGTTTAGGAGATCATGCCACATGTCATAGCATAGGCTGAGGAGGTTACTATAGCTCCGAGGAGATCACGTCCTCGAACAGTAGGGCCACTTCAGTGACACGATACCAGAGGAGGTCACATTGAGGGAAAGGAACTTCGGGGAAGGTGCCAGCCTTGATTGAAGGGATAAAGGCTGCCACCACATTAAATGCCTCCCACCAAACCTCCTGGCTACCTTTATGTGGAGAAGACCTTTGAACAGCACTGCCTAAGTTGCCGCGACTCAGAAAAGGCTAAGGAAGGTGTCTGATAGGATAGACACTCAAGTAGTGGCCTGGATGATCAACAAATGGAGAGCCAAAATCATCTAGGAGAGCTATATAATGTAAGGGACCCTCCGGGCTCTGGGGACAAAGGGGGGGGGGGGAGAAATTAGAGAAGAAAACATTGTCGTAGCAAGAACTGTAATAAAATCTGAGTTTAAAAGAAATATAAGCCAAGATCATTCTCCTCAGACATAGTTGAGGAGGATTTTTTTTATTTATTAAAAGGTTCTCCTTACTTTCCTGCTATCCTTTATTCACTGTGTGTGCTCTTGGATCCAATGAAGCATAGCTTTTTAATTCACTCTCTACAAACTTATTGTATTGGACTTTTTGGGCCTTAATCCATTTGTCCCTTGGGCTTGAGAACCAAAAATCGCCCTTACAATATCTATATATATATATATATATATATATATATATATATATATATGTTTTAGAATTTAATTAAATTTAAACTCTTTGATTTTTTCACTCAATAATTTATTTGTCACAAAAAAGTTTAACAATAAATGAAGAAGTGGCAGAATATTGGACTCCAATTGAAATCAAATTTAGAATCTAATTGGATTTAGACTCTTCAATTTTTATACACAATAATTCATATGGCACAAAATTAAAAATTAAATGGGACATGTGGTGCAAAATTAGAAATCCAATTAAAATTTAATTCGATTTTCTCTTTGATTTGATTATATATATATAAGCGATGAATGCCTTTTAAAAAAAAAATTAATCTACTCACTTTATGTAACTTCGTTTTTCAATCTAAGTGCCTTTGTCTATTTGTAAAATCTCTCTCTCTCTCTCTCTCTCTCTCTCTTAGAAAGATGTAAAATCTCTTTTATAACTTAGTTTTGACAATAAATCTAAACCATTAAGAAATTCATTTAAATGCTTTTTTTTCTGAAACAAAGTTTTCAATAGATCCTTTTTTTAATTCAATTAATTCTTATATTTTTCTTCATTATTTTTAAATTTTTATATTCTTATTCATATTTTTGTAATAAACTTTTATAATTAAAAAAATGTACAATAAAAGAAACACAATCTACAATATAAATTATAATATGACTAGAATAAAATAATTGTGAAGTGTAGAATAATACAATTTAATTTATCAAATTCACTATTACAATTTTACTTATTAATAAGAATACCCAACAAACGCAACCTTCACAAGTAATGACAAATTCACTTAAAATCAAATTAATAAAAAAAATGTTCACAACAATTGAATGTAAAGTGTGTGTGTGTATATATATTGTTTCAGATGTGAATCTTGAGATTAAGTTTAAATGAGTGAGAGAGAGAGAGAGAGTGTGTAAAATAAGTTGTGCAACATGAAACATACAAATTGTTATAGTAATGAAAGTAATTGATGGGTTTTAATCACCTTATAATTGAATTTTGAATTGTTTCTTTCTAATTTGTGAAACATTAGATTATTTAGGGTTGGAGAAATTGCCTAAATAACCTATGCTAGAGTCAGTACTATGAATTATATGTAATTGCAAAATCTAAAGTAGCGAAAGAAAATAAAACATACATCTAGTCATTGTTGTTCAAATGATTTATTGAGAGAAACCTAATGTAAAGCAAAGAATTAAAAGAGATTCTTCTATTCTATAACCTTCTCCTTCTAAAACCGTTTTAATGGAGAACACAGGCTTTTTTAAGGTTAGACTAGGGACTTTTTTAATTTAACATTGGTGATGTATGTCTATTCACCAAAAAACGTCGACGTTAGTAGTGTTTGTTCACAAAAAGACTTCTAATAGGATGGATCCTTATCTATCACTCTTATTATCAAATAAATAATAAATTCAGATATATAATAATTAAAAAATCAAAATAAAATGTATTCGGGAACATTAAGGGGCTATTTGGATTTTCAATTTCTATCACCCATAACTCTGTTTCCATCACTTATAACTCAAAATATGTGGGTCCCATGGCTGAATGGTTTGGTTGGATTTGTTTTCAAGTTTTGTTTCTATCACTCAATAATCTGATTTTTAAGTAATGAGTTATGGAAACTGAAAACATATTTTAGGTGTTTTCAAGTTATGGAAATAGAGTTTTGATGATATTTTTGTAAATACACACACATTGAGGGACCCACGGTCAGAGGTCCAGCCGCAAATTTTGATTTTTTTTTTCACTGGGTTCGGTGAGTTTGGGTAGTCTTCTTCTTCTTTTTCTTTTTCCTTTCACACTGGTCTTCTTCTTCTACTTTTTTTTCTTTTCCCTTTCACACTGGGTCTAGTCTAGTCTTCTTCTTCATTATTATTATTATTATTATTATTTTTTTTTTGCACTAGGTTTGATGAGTTTGGGTGGTCTTATTCTTCTTCTTTTTTTCTTTTCCCTTTCACACTGGGTCTAGTCTAGTCTTCTTCTTCTTCATTATTATTATTATTATTATTATTATTATTATTATTTGCACTAGGTTTGGTGAGTTTGGGTGGTCTTATTCTTCTTCTTTTTTTCTTTTTCCTTTCACATTGGTCTTCTTCTTCTTCTTCTTTTCTTTTCCCTTTCATGCAGGGTCTGGCCTGGTCTTCTTCATCTTTTTTTTTTTTTTTTTTTTTTTTCACATTGTGTTTTTGGGTTTGGGGGTTTTTTTTTTCATTGGGTTAGGTGAGTTTGGGTGGTCTTCTTATTCTTCTTTTTTTTCTTTTCCCTTTCACATTGGGTCTGGTCTGGTCTTCTTCGTATTTTTTTTTTTTTTTTTTTTTTTCTTCTTCTTCTTTTCTTTCCTTTTCACATTGTGTTTTGGGGTTTGAGTTTTTTTTTTTTTTTTTCACTGGGTTCGGTGAGTTTGGGTATTGGGGGTTGAAGGAAGGGGAAAAAAAGAGAGTAAAAGCTACAAAAAGTAAATTTTTTTGAGTTATCAAAATTGGAAACAAGTGTCAAACATGCTACCTTAGGAAGTTGGAGTATTTTAAGTGATGAGCGAGGAGCGATGAGTAATGAGTGACGAAAATTGAGTGACGAGTGATGAGTGATGAAAAAAAAAAAAGCCAAACAACCCCTAAGTCTTCTATTGGATATAATTTTACATTGTAATAAGGGTTTCCTAATATAACTTTCATTATATTGGATTCACAATTCATATAAACTGATAGAGTATTGCTTTAAAAGTATTGAATAATTTTCCATTTGCACATTTGTATCAAGTTATTCGCATTTTGCAACCTTCGTTTAAGAGGTCTCAGTTGAACTACAAGAATATTGGTTAAATATATAAGATATTCTCTTCATTTATGCAAGTAAACCAAATTAACTTCCAAGTTAATTTGGTTTATTTGTGCAAGTAGACCAAATTAACTTCCAAGTCTTCCTGAGTCCTGCCCCTGATTCAATCCATTTCTAGTCTTCGGCATTGTGAATCTATGATTCAAAAACGTCGGTGTGATGCGCAGAGAAAAAAGACTTGGGAACCACGAAGGCCTATCGATCCAATCTCCATGTTGTACCAAAGTCTTAAGTCTTTGGCTATTAATAATTTAATACAGACAAATTACCAACTGTTTTCTGATTTGATAGACTTCACTTGCAATAGCTTCCAGCAATAATAGTTGGTCCAGGTGCATTTGAAAATGGGGGATTCACATTCACTGCATTGCAAATTGCCCATGTCCCTTTTTTCTTTCTTTCTTTCTACATGTACACTCATTATTGAATAAACTCTTTTAAGCTTGATGCATAAATTTAAACATAAAAAAGAATTCATTAATAAACGATAGCACAGAAAGTTTCAGGAAAAATCCTTTAAGAAAACGACCAAAGGTGCAAGTGTAACAAAGAAATCAAACTCTCTTTTTTTTTTTTTTTTATTAAGACAAAGGTAATTCAACATAGAAATTAAACTTGATAACGTTTCTTTAGGTGTTAATCCACAAGGTTTAATAATCTTGTACCCAAAAAGGAAAAAAAAAAAAAAACCCCAACATACAATACAACTTAAGCGTGTTTTATAAGGTTATAGGATAAATTACGTATTTGGTCCCTAACCTTTACATTATTTGTCAATTTGGTCCCTAACCTTTCACATATATCAATTTGATCCATAACCTTTCGGTATTGATTAAAAAAGGTCCTTACTGTTAAGTGATTGATGAAAAATAATAACATGGCTAATGGTCAAAATAAAATAATATTTTTATGCCACATGTATTTCCATGTCAAAATACACTTTATTTTAAAAAAAAGGTTAATGTTAATTTTTTAGAATTGAAATTATCTTTTTCATCTTTTTCATATTTCTTTGTTTTCTCAGGAACCAAATAGGGGTTAAAAACCCAGAATTGGAAGCTCAACTTCGTTTTCTTCTCTTATTTTCCTTGCAACCAAACAAGAAAAAAACAACTAAGAAGCTTTGGAAGCCTCTCTTTACATCCCCACTCTAGTGATAACTAAACCCTTAAAAAAAATATTACTATTAAAACTAGTTAAGGCAACCTTTTGGAAGAAGTGAAATCCAGACAATCTAACAAAGTAGATCCAAATCTTCGCAAAGAAGCAAATCTAGCTTCACTAAAACTACGACTATCAGTATCACAAAGAATCAATCCGAACTAAAGCATATTTACAATATTACTCCAAATCATTCTCTTTCTATAATTTTTTTACCATTACCAAATTGCATTATTGATGAAATAACCAATGCTATCATCCCAATCCAAATCCTTAGTCTTCTTTGTTGGTGACAGCAAGGCACATGTCATGGTAGACCCACGATTCGAACTTGAAACCTCCTTTTGGACATTCCTACCCTCCTCCTCCACAGCCCCCAATGCATTTAGCAACTCTTCACTCTAATCTTTCATCTGCTTGCTCCTGTAGCTCCCTTTCTCAGCCCCAAATCACTCTTATTCCACTTCCCTTCCTCCTTTCTATTCAAATATAAACAAGGTGGGTTGTGTTAGAGGTTTATTGAACTTCAAAGTTGTTTTTCATTTTTGGTTGCTAGGAAAATAATGGCAAAACAAGAAGGAAGTTGAGCTTTCAATTTTGGGTTTTTAACTTCTATTTAGTTCCCAAGAAAGCAATGTAAAATGAAATGAATGAAAAAGATAGTTTGAATCCTAAAAATTAACCTAACTTTTTTTTTTTGTAAGTTTATGTTGACATGACAATACATGTGGCATAAAAATATTATTTTATTTTAACCGTTAGCTAAGTCATCATTTTTCATCTATTACTTAATGGTAAGAATCTTTTTTACACAATACCAAAAGATTAGGGACCAAATTGACACGTTTAAAAGGTTAATAGCCAAATTGAGAAATGACATAAAGATTAAGGAACAAATATGTAATTTGTCCAAAGTTATAATAATCACAACCCAACTAGTAGACGGTAAACATGTACAATCGTACATAGTCTCGCAATTATTAATTAGTTTCTTATTTTATATTTGAAATTTGTCAAGAAATACAAAATACTAACCGAAAAAGAAAACGAAATCATTGTATTTATAAGGTTGACGGGGTCATCACCTCTATTAATTGTATGGTACTCAAATTCTCGCACCAAATTTCTTCTCTCCCTCGTTATCAATTTGCCACTTTTTCAGATTCCAGAAAACTACATTAGCCTTCTCTTGACAACACACACTTATACCAACTCGATCCTTCCTCAACCATATTGTATATGGGGCTTTCCCACCAGAGTTCAGCTCCACCATCCTCTTCTTTTGTCATGCATGCTTTTATCCTTCTCTTGTGCTGTGGCTTCTTAGTCACTGCTATGGCTGGCGGGAATAATGAGACAGACCGGTTGGCATTGCTTGAGTTCAAAGCCAAGATCACTCAGGACCCTTTCGGGGTTATGACATCTTGGAATGATAGCTTCCACTTTTGTCAATGGCGAGGGGTTACTTGTGGTCATCGACATCAGAGGGTCATTGTGTTGAAGCTGTCATCTTCAAAACTGGTAGGCTCTATATCACCACATGTTGGAAATTTAAGTTTTTTGAGGAATCTAACCCTCCCAAACAATAGTTTTCATTATGAAATCCCTCCAGAAATTGGCCGTCTACGTAGATTGAAATTCTTACTATTGCACAATAACACACTTAGCGGAAAAATTCCAAGCAATATTTCCAGTTGCCATAACCTCGAAGTACTTCGTGTCGGTTTCAACCTTCTAACCGGAGAAATTCCAGCAACACTTGGCACCTTGTCAAAGCTTCGAGTCTTTTATATTTACCAAAATAATCTTACAGGAAGTATCCCACCTTATTTTGGAAACTTATCGTTTCTAGAAGAGTTTTCTCTACTATATAATAACTTGGGTGGGATTATCCCTGATTCTTTTGGCCAATTGACCAAGCTTACATATTTTGTAGTTACTGCAAATAGGTTATCCGGTACAATCCCTCCCTCAATATTCAATATCTCTTCGTTAATCTTCTTTGATGTTGCACTCAACCAAATCCATGGGAGTCTTTTGTCGGACATAGGAATCACTCTACCAAATATCCAATTCTTTTCCATTGCCAAAAACCAATTTACTGGGTCTATCCCTGTTTCAATATCTAATGCCTCAAATCTAGGTGTACTTGACTTGGGCGACAATAAAATAAATGGAAAAGTTCCGTCTTTGGAGAAGCTCAACAGAATTTCACATTTTGCCATTACCTTAAACAATCTAGGAATTGAAGGGTCAAATGACTTGAGTTTTCTCTGTTCTTTGACAAATTCCACGTATCTTATTAGGTTGCAGATAAATGCCAATAAATTTGGTGGAGAGTTGCCCAAGTGCATTGGTAATTTCTCAACTACTCTGACCATGTTGCTTGTAGATAATAATAAAATATCTGGAAAGATTCCTTCTGAAATAGGAAATTTGATCAACTTGGACAGACTTGAAATGTGGAACAACAAATTCTTAGGTAATATTCCATTCGAAATCGGAAAGCTTCAAAAGTTACAATATTTGGATCTATCTCATAATAATTTTTCTAATAACATTCCATCATCCCTTGGAAATTTGACATTTGTGATGGATTTGTATTTAAATGATAATAATCTTCAAGGTAGCATCCCTTTAAGTCTAAGCAAGTGCCAAAATTTGATACAAGTGTATCTTAATAATAACAATCTCAGTGGTTCAATATCCTCACAAGTCATTAGTCTCTCATTCTCACTAATGAGCTTATATTTGTCTGCCAACCAATTTACTGGTGTCCTTCCCACAGAAATCGGAAAATTTAAAAATCTAGAACAAATGGATATTTCTGAAAACATGTTGTTTGGGAAAATTCCAGCAAGCCTTGGTAGCTGTGTAAAGCTAGAATTTTTAACCATAAGAAGAAACCTCTTCCAAGGGATCATTCCTCCATCTTTGGAATCATTAAGAGGTCTTGAATTCCTAGATCTTTCTAACAATAATTTGTCTGGCCAAATTCCAAAATTTTTAGAGCACTTTGCCTTCTTGCAATTTCTAAATCTATCTTACAACCATTTTGAGGGTGAGGTGCCAGTGGAGGGAGTTTTCAAGAACATAAGTGCGATTGCAATTACGGGAAATGAGAAGCTTTGTGGAGGCATGCCTAAGTTTCGACTTCCTAAATGCAAATATGAGAAATCCAAGAAGAGGAAGTTGACCCTTACCTTGAAGTTAATAATCTTTGTATCTTCTGGGCTTCTTGGAGTAACTTTGATTCTTTCACTTTTACTTCTTTATTCTTTTAGAAATAAAAGAAAAGAAAATGCATCAAGTGATTTAGGAGATTTGTTTCTGAATATCTCTTACCAAAGTATTCTAAAAGCAACCAACGAATTCTCTTCTACCAATCTAATTGGTTTTGGTAGCTTTGGGTCCGTGTATAAAGGAATTCTTGGTCAAGGTAAACATATAGTTGCTATCAAGGTGTTCAACCTTTTGCGTCATGGAGCTACCAAAAGTTTCATAGCTGAGTGTAAGGCTCTACGAAACATTAGGCATCGGAATCTTGTAAAGGTGCTTACGTCATGTTCTGGTATTGACTATCAAGGTAATGATTTTAAAGCTTTGGTATATGAGTTCATGGCAAATGGAAACCTAGATGAATGGTTGCATCCAACTTCAAGAACAAATGAGATACTTGAGGAACCTAGGAGTTTGAGTCTTCTTCAGAGGTTGAATATTTCCATTGATGTTGCTAATGCATTGGATTATCTTCATCATCATTGCCAAACACCAATCATTCACTGTGACCTTAAGCCTAGCAATGTTCTTCTTGATGATGAAATGATTGGACATGTAGGTGACTTTGGCTTGGCAATATTACTTTTTGATGCAACCCAAGATTCTGCTATTAACCATTCAAGCTCCATTGGAGTAAGAGGAACTGTTGGTTATACTCCTCCAGGTGAATATTATTATCCTTTATTAAATTTAATTGTTCTTCCTTTTTTCCCATAGTTTTTGTTTTATTTTATAGCCTAAAAGCACAAGTTTAAAAAGGATGCAATCTAGGTAGAAGATAGAGTGTTACATATAAAAAAATTCCTGACTTATCTTAATTATATTTTTATTTCATGCCACTAACAAAGCTCCTTTAATACCTATTAGCTTATGTACCTTTTTCCTTCTCTTTTTGATAGACAACTATGATCACATTTACATATATGTTATGTGTAATTGCAGAGTATGGTATGGGAAATGAGGTATCAACATATGGTGATGTTTATAGTTTCGGCATATTATTGTTGGAGATATTTACAGGAAAAAGGCCTACTGATAAAATATTACAAGAGAGTCTAAACCTTCATGACTTTGTTAAAGCAGCTTTGCCTGAAAGAATACTTGACATTGTAGATCCTATTTTTCTTCCAAAAAGAGAAGTGGGGGAGACAGGGATGAATGACATTACTCGCAATGAAGGTCCCAATGGAATTCCAAAAAGTCAAGAATGCTTGATTTTGATACTTGGGATTGGGGTTGCTTGTTCTGTGGAATTTCCAAGGGAAAGGATGAACATGAGTGCTGTCATTACTGAGCTTAATTCAATTCGACGAAAACTTCTTGGAACTCATATACGCTAACAAAGGCTTCAAGTCACAGGTATATTATGCTTGCTTTGGTAGATGTTATATTTGGTAGCATATCCTCCCACACCACCTGATCTAATTTGATAAGGCTACTCCAAATGTTTAAATTGCGATTAGAAATGTTGGTGCCACTTGAAATTTGATAAGCTCATTATGCTATATTTGGTATCCGAATAAGTCCATTACTCTTCTATAAAACCCAAACACTTGATTTTTATTTTATTTTATTTTAAAAAATAGCTTATCAAAATTAAAAACCTTTTTCCAAAGTGAAATGAACCCTATTTTTAACTTGTTGATCTCTGCCATTGAAGTTGTTGAGGACAAGAAATTGGCTCACATCTTATTACTTTTGATAAATGTCTCTATGACATAAAGTTAAATTCTTGCTAGTTATACTCAATTACTTGACACAGACATTTGAAGGTTACAAAAGTAATGGTCACTCCATAAGTTTAAGACAAAGATCGAGGTTCAAGTTTCAAAGATAAAACTTCATTCACATACACTTAAATTAAGCTACATTAAAATTCTATCCCACATAAAAAGAATTAAATAAAATCTAATTATATGGTAACTAATTGCACAAATGATAAATGAGTTGGGATTTGTTAATCCTACTAATGGCATTCTTGCATCATGAATTTTCTTACTAGTAAAACTTAAATGAAAGCTTAATTTACACATTAAGTCATTAACATGAAATCGATTTGGGGAAAATCCTCCAATTCACCATGTGATCGTTTATACGATCATCAGCGTGTGCTTATACTCGCATGACTAGATTAATAATTTTGTGACTAGTTTAAATAATTTAGTGACTCAAGTAATTTAATGAACATATGAATTCCCACATAATAGTTTGGAGGAGATTTGTTTTACAAGGTCTCAAGGAAAACTTTGTCCTTAAGTTAATAATAACGTTTTTTTTTTTTAATAAATATTCTAAGAAATGTCTCATTCAACATAATGTCATTATTTAAAACCCAAAGCTTATTACTCTTGTATATTGAAATTATCTTTCATCACCACAGGTGCACAAGAATGATGACTTGTTACGAAGGTTATTGTCAAGATAAGGTAAGTTTATGCTATATAACATTGAAGCAAATACTGTAGCTTCCCCATAGTCATAGCTATCATGTATTTTTTTTGTTTTGTTTTATGTTTTTTTTTTTCCTCCTGAATTAAGAATTTAATAGCCAATGTCATGCATGATATATATTTTGAATGATTGAAATTTATTAAGAAGAGAGCTAACTCTTCCTTAAAAGTTACCATGGCTTTTTGGTAGAGTTGTAGTGTGCTTTTGTGTTAGAATTTATTTTCCTTTCCCTGGTATGAATGTGTTTGTTTCTAAAAATTTTATAAAAAAAAATGAAAAGAAAAGAAAAAAGAAATACAGCGAGAGTTTGGGAGTTGGGACTATCATTGTTGATCAGGGCCCAACAAACAGAATGGGGAAGAGTAGAGATGGAGGTTTGACCCGTCTAGTTACAAAATAGCGCCTACTAGGCTACACATTGGGCTACAAAGTTACCAATTCTTGGAGTTTGCGCAAAAGCAAAAGAACATGCATCTAACTACAGAGGGGAAAATCATATTGTTTTTCACTCTTCCATTATCATTTCGGTCTTGTTGCTCAGTATTTGTTTCGGGGAAAATGTTAACAAATGTGTTTAGTAAATTATTTTAGAAAAAATTTTATGGAAAAAAATAAAAATATTTTGACAATTTTTTTTAAAAAATTTACCTAAAAGTAGTATAAAAGCTTTCTTAAAATAGTTTATAACAACTGCCCTAAAGGCATTTGTCATAGGACCACTTGTTAAAAACTATTTCAGAAAAGTTTTAAAACCGTTTTTATAGAAAATATAAAAAACCATATAAAAAACCGTATAAAAAAATTAATTATTTTTTTTCGTTTCTCATAAAAAGTTTTTGAAAATAGTTAATCAATAAATGGAATGGATTAACATTTCCTTTATCATTTTGATCCACTGTACCATTGTGAATTTGTGATGTTGCAAGGCCTTTGAATAGTGTGCTTTGCTAGCCAGTATAGCTCAATTTGTCTTTTCCTAAAAAAAATTAAAAGTAAAAGCTTAATTTGTTGTAAGTGAGATCTATTTCACACTACTCTGACAAAAATTAATCTAAAAACTAATCAACCTTTTTTTTTAAAAAAATAAAACTAATTGAATTGGATAAAAGTAATTTGCTACTTTTTTTTAGTAGATTAGGGTCTGTTTGGATACCGCTTATTTTACTGAAAACTGAAAACACTGTAGCAAAATAATTTTAATACGTGAACAGTAGCAAAAAATAGTAGCAAATAATCTGCCGCGGATCTTCATTTGTTGGTTGAAACTACTACAGTGCCATGGGTCCTAGTTTTAAAACGCAAAACGTTACAAATGAGCTAGGCAAATGCATGCTAATTCCCATGATGATTCACTTTTTACATTTGTGGGCTGGGTCCACAACCATAACTACAAATAGTTAAAGCGGGCCCAATATAAGATCCACTTCCTATTAAAATTGATGAAGTGTGAATTCGTCAGTCGAGATGAGTGTGTCCAGATGAAGCCAAACCCTCTTTCCTGTGGCTATGGAAATGATAAGGTAGCTCCCTCAGAGTGGTCACCGATGTGGTGCCTGCCACAACGTCTTCGATGCCAAAGTCAGTATAAGGAAGCCCTTTAGAAAAATAAAGCAATGTAGTAGAACAACAATAAGTATTTCTTAGTGTCTCTATGTACCTCATGCTGTTGCTGGGAGGGTTGTATATATACATTCCCATAGCTCCTAGCCGTTGTGACTATTATGGTGGTTTAATGCTTCTTTAGGTAACGCCTTATGGTCAATGATGTGAGCTTTGATGGGCTTCCAACGGTTCGTACAGTTGTCCACGTAACCGTCCGAGGCATTTATTTTGACCGCATTGAATGCCTTCTTTTTCTACGTTAGTAATGTGGCTTGGATCGTCAGAGGCAACTGGTTAGTCCGTCTGTCAGTGCTACCTCGTTGGTTTGGATGAGGACGTCCAGAGAAGTTGAGTTCGTCAATCCTATCAGCTGCCCCTAATTCTGTGGTTGTTATGACGTGTCAATGACGGTCACAGGATTTGAAAGGTCTATGGGCTGTATATGACTCTTGGGATTTCGCTCCGTATTAATTGCATAATGGAGGTGCCACACACATCGTGGCCATGTGACACATTCTGACTGGTGGAGTTAATGCTCCAGTTGCATGACCCTTGGGTTTCCCGCTGAATTTCAGTTTTTTAAGCTTTGGTTTTTAAACTTCTCCTCTCCTTATTTTTTCTTTTCACCTTTTCAAGCTCTCAATCATTGCTCTGAGTGTTCTCTTCTCCAATCTCTTTTTGTGATTCTTCTCCAGACTGGTGCGTGGCAGAGCTTTCTACATTTTCTGTTGAGGTATGTCTTTCTTCTCACCTTTTGTTTCCTTTCTCTTATCGGCATAGACATACTATGATGAATTTCTGATTTTCACTCCCTCTTCTTTTGTGTTTGTTTCTAGGTTTTGGGATTTTAGGATTTATCCTTTTTCCTTGGTTTTTTGGTTTTTCCATGGTTAGTGGCTCTGAGGTTAGGATAGCTTGCCTCTCAGTTTCTTTTCTTTTTGCGCATTTAGGGGGGTCTTTAGGGGTTTTCCCACACCTTGAGAATTTCATTTTTAAGGGTAACAGCCTGAGCGTTGCCTTGGCCAATTTGTTGCCTTTGCTTCGTCAATCAATTGATTGGTTCGAGAATTTAGTGAGAGAGCGGGAGATAATGTCTGAGGTTAAGTCTAGTGAATTCGAGACTAGGTTATCATCTAGCGGCGACCCAGTGGAGGGAGATACAGTCATCTCTACTCTTTGAGAAGTTAGGGCTTTTCACGCCCTCGGGGAGGTGTATGGGCTGGATGCTGATACGTTGGGTAGGTTTAAGGATAGGTTTCGATTCCCAAAGCGAGTTAGGGTTCGTTTGCCTAATGAGGGGGATCAGGCATTTCACTTCTTCCCTGGGGAGGTATGTTTTTACGAATCTGCTTTCGTCTATGGGTTGAGTTTTCCTATCCACCCATTTCTCATGGAGCTATTAGACCGTTTTGGGCAACTTATGCCCAATTCATGGAGGATAATGGTTAGTTATATGGGGATATGGTTGGCCGCTACAGATGGAGGCATGCTTAAAGTAGACAAGCTCGTCTACTTGTACCGCTTGAAAGAATCCAAGGAGTACAAGTACTATGAATTGGTGCCTTGGGAGAGGAGGACCAGGATCGTTAAGGGTCTACCTTCGTCTTTCAGGTATTGGAAGTCCAAGTTTTTCTTTGTGTCCGGGGTCGACTTTGAGACTTTCTCTGGAGGGGTTTGAGGTGATCTCCCGAGGTTACTTCGTTAGTGGGGAACCCCAACCTTAGGTGCGTCATTATTTCCTCTCATCGTTTGAGTTTTGTTGCGTTTACTTTTACTGTCTCTAACTCCTTCATTCCTTGTCCTACGTAATTAAAAAATGACCTAAGCTTAAGAGCAGGTATAAAGAGCGGGTGGAGAAGACGATTGAATACGCGAAGACGATTGAGGACCAGGATGATCTGGTGGACCCAAGGACTCTTTCCTTCTATTGTCTTGGTCCAGAGTCTTCTACCTTCGTCCTACACAATATTAAAATTGAGGGAAAAAAGAGTAAGTGTTTGGTTCGTCTGTATCGGTTCTCTTGTATATACTTATTATTTTTTTTAACAAGTGTTTTCCTCTTCGTAGAAATGACGACCAAGTTCAACAAGGATATGTATGCGAAGATGAGGTCAAAGAAGGACGAGTCATTGTCCAACCTCGAGAAGAGGACGGTGTGCGTCATAAGGAAGAGTTCCTCCGTCGCTCCAACTATCTCCGTCACTCCCATTGTCTCTGGCACTGAGATAACGAGGATGGCCTCTCCTGCCACTTCGATTGAAGAGATCCCTACTCCCGCCTCAAAAAGGCCGCACTTTCTAACAAAGAGAAGGAGAAGGCTGACTCTCGTTCGTCCACCATCTAGGACGACGAGAGATTGGAGGTGGAAAGGGAACATAGGGTCGCAACTACTAAGGACTTGAAGGTCTTTTCCGGCATGCCCATCAACGAGGTTGCGACTTGCCACGTCCACAAACTTGTTCAAGTAAAATGTTCATGCAACTTTTAGTCTCTTTCTTTTTCTTTCTCATTGTACTGACGGCTTCAATTTTTTTTTTTTAGGTGTTGGGGGAGAGTCTTCATATTACTTCTAAGTACCTCACTTAGGAGGCCAAGGTGGTGTCTCTAACATCCAGGATGGAGGCTTTAGAGGCGGAAAATTATACTTTGAAGAAGAAACTCATCGATTCTATGGGCGAGGCCACCACCCTAAAGGAAAAAGTCAAGACCTTGAGTGACGACCTTAGAGCTGAGCGTCAACTGACCCTGGAGAAAGATGAACAACTTCTGGGTGCCAAGGAGAGGCTTAAAACCATTGCTGCTAATGTTGTCGAGGCTTTCCAGCAGACTGGCGAGTTCAACACAGTCCTCTTCAGCTGGTAGTTCAAGGGTTTTAAGCTTCTGAGGAGGTACCTTGTCAAGCATCCCACTAGAGTGGATCTGGAGAACTTAGATTTGGAAGAGGTGGATAAGGAGATGGTGGTTGAGGAAGTTGCTTAGTCCTTGACTCCAGAAGGTGATGTTCCTAAGAATGCCCCTGCCGGAGATGATGCCGCCACCGATTCTTGAACTTATCACTTACCAAAAAATTCCTTTCTCCTTTTTTTTTTTTTTTTTGGGTGCCCGTTATGTTTTGGGCCTTTTGTAAGCCTATTTTGAGAACAATATCTTTGGCCCAGTGTTTATGGGCCTTTAGTTTGGGTATAAAAATAATGATAACTGGCCGCTGTTTTTGGGCTTAAATTAAATTGGCAATTTGCATACTTACTTGCTTGTGACCTATGTTCTTGTAGTTTTCCTTTTTGGGTCAAAGAATATTTAGTTGTGACCTTTTTCTTCGTCAACAATTTGCTTCCGTCTACGCAGGTTCTTTTAGTTGATTTCCTGTGACTTATACCTTCTCGAGGGTTTTGGTGATCTGGTTAAGAACTCAAAAGATGCTTTCTATTGAACATGCTTGTTGCAAAGTTCTTGTCAATCTTTTGGCTTCGTTAGTAATTTACATCCGTCTAGGCAGAATCTTGTTACTTAGCCATTTTTGGGTTTTGTTGTGACTTACACCCTTTTAGGGTTCTTATCAATCTTTTGGCTTCGTTAGTAACTTACATCTGTCTAGGCAGAATCTTGTTACTTAGCAAATTTTTGGGTTTGTTGTGACTTATACCCTTTTAGGGATCTTGTCAATCTTTTGGCTTCGTTAGTAACTTACATCCATCTAGGAGGAATCTTGTTACTTAGCCATTTTTGGGCGACTTTCACACTACAAGATCTGCACTCATTAAAACATTAGCTGAATAGTTCTTTTTATTTCTTTAGAGAATGAGTACAATCATCTGTTACATCTATTGGTGGTATTTCTTCAAGTGCTCAATGTTCCATGGTCGCAGGAGTCTCTGCCCGTCTAGGGTTTCCAGGTGGTAGCTGCCTTGTCTAGAGTAATGGACAACTTGGTAGGGTCCTTCCCATGTGGGGCCGAGCTTTCCTTGGGCAGAGTCTCAGGTTGCTAAGGTGACCTTACTTAAGACGAGGTCTCCTATGTCAAGTCGTCTGAGCTTCACTCTCTTGTTGTAGTACTCGGCCATCTTTCGTTGGTACTTCATCATCTTGTCGGAGGCTTTCTCTCTCACTTCGTCAAGACAATCCAGGTTGACTTGCAGCTGGTCGTCATTACTTTCCTCATGGAACATCTCTCACCTGATGCTGGTTATTCCCACCTTGACTGGGGTTACTGGCTCGATGCCATAGGTGAGTCTAAAGGGGGTCTCTCCTGTTGGGGTTCTTGCCGTAGTCTTGTAAGCCCACAAGACGTTGGGCAATTCTTTTGGCCAAGCGCCCTTTGCATCGTCCAATTTGGCCTTAATAATCTTGAGTAGTGTCCGATTCATCATCTCCATCTGTCCGTTTGCCTGTGGATGTCCCGAGGATGAGAACTGATTCTTGATTCCTAGGCCTGAGCAGAAGTCCTTGAAACTTTGGTTTTCAAATTGACGCCCATTATCTGATATGATCGTTTGTGGGATCCCGAACCTGCAAATCATGTTCTTCCATATGAAGTTCTGGATTTCGGCTTCGGTGATGGTTGTTAATGCCTCTGCTTCGACCCACTTTGTGAAGTAGTTAATGGCGACAAGTAGGAATTTTACCTGTCCTTTACCTTGAGGCAACGGGCCGATGATGTCAATTCTCCATTGTGCAAAGGGTCAAGGGGAGGATATCGTCGTCAGTCTCTCTATTGGAAGGCATTGGACATTCCCAAATCTTTGACATTTGTCGCACTTCTTGACAAGCTCCCTTGCATCTACCTACATTGTAGGCCAGAAATAACCTGTTCTGATAATTTTACTTACTAGTGATTTAGGGCCTGCATAGTCTCCACAAGCTCCTTCGTGGATCTCCTTTAGAACATATTTGGCTTCTTCTTCATCCATGCACTTTAGGTAAGGCATGGAAAAGCCTTTCTTGTATAATGTGTCATTTAGTACCGTGAACTTGGCTACTCTCTTCCTAACCTTCCTGGCCTCCTCAATGTCTTGAGGGAGGTGCCCATCCTAGAGAAAGGATATGATTGGTGTCATCCAACTACCTGTGCTCTAGATTGTGAATGTGCAGATTTCCTCGATGCTGGGGCGTTTCTAGACTTCCATCACCAAGTCCATGCTTGGCACCCCCTCTTCTGATGATGCCAGCTTCGCGACTTCGTCTGCTAAAATGTTCTGGTTCCTAGGGATCTACTCAAATTCCACTTTATCAAATTCTTGAGTCAGATGCTTTGCTAGCCTGAGGACTTCTGCATTCTTTCCTCCTTTGCTTCATATTCTTCCTTAATCTGCCCTATCACCGGCTTTGAATCACTCTGGACTAGCAAGTTCTTAGCTCCGAGTGCCTTCCCGAGTCTTAGTCTCGTCAGTATTCCTTCGTACTCGGCTTCGTTATTGGTGGCCATGAATTTCAGTTGAACTCTGTACTTGAGCATTTCTCTGTCAAGGGAGGTTATGATGACCCCTACTCCTCCCTTCTATTGGGTCGACGAACCGTCGGTTTGCACTGTCCACCATTCTGTCTCGTTGGTGAGGTGGTCCTCTTCTAGGAGGGTGAACTTGGCGATGAAGTCCGCCAGGGGTTGTGCCTTAATAGCCATCCTAGGGTGATACCTAATGTCGAACTGACTGAGTTCGATTGCCCACTGGACCATTCTCCCTGCTGCTTCAGGCTTGTTCATGGACTTCTTGATGGGTTGGTCCGTTATCACTAGGATGGGGTTCGCTTGAAAGTATAATTGTAGTTTGCGTGAGGCTACTATCAACGCGAATGCAATCTTCTCAATACTTAGGTACTTGGCCTTTGTACCTTGGAAAGCTTGACTGACGTAGTAAACTAGGAGCTGCGTCTTGCCCTCTTCTAGAATCAGGGCTGCACTCACGGTCGTGGCTGATACTGCCAAATATAAATATAAGTTTTCCCCTTCCTTGGGTGGGCTCAAGAAGGGGGGATTGTTCAAGTAACGTTTGAGTTCCTAAAATGCTACCTCGCATTCGTCAGTCTAGGCGAAAAGCCTGCTTTAACGTCTTGAAGAAGGGTAAGCATTTGTCCGTCGCCTTAGAGACGAACGTGTTGAGTACCACAATCCTTCCTGTGAGTTTTTAGACTTCTTTGATGGTCTTGGGTGATGTCATGCTGAGTATAGCTTGTACTTTCTCCGGGTTTGCTTCTATCCCCCTTTGGGACACTATGAACCCCAAGAACTTCCCC
The DNA here is from genome assembly GCF_040712315.1 of Castanea sativa. Classification (NCBI taxonomy): domain Eukaryota; kingdom Viridiplantae; phylum Streptophyta; class Magnoliopsida; order Fagales; family Fagaceae; genus Castanea; species Castanea sativa. Next base: position 58,916,927 of record NC_134023.1, on the reverse strand, counting down.
GAGGCTACACTGAAAATACATTTGCTAGGATTCAACTTCATCTAGTATTCTCTGAGGGTGGCAAATGTCTCCTTCAAGTCGTCCAGATGGGCAAGTTCTTCTCTACTCTTGACGAGCATGTCATCCACATACACCTCCTTATTCTTACTAATCTGCTTGCTGAACATCTTATTCACTAACCTCTGGTAGATTGCTCCTATATTCTTTAACCCGAAGGGCATCATCTTATAGCAATAGAGCCCTTGACTTGTGATGAAAGAAATTTTTTCTTGATCTTCTTCAGCCATTTTTATCTAGTTGTTCCTTGAGAAAGCATCCATAAATGTCAACAACTTATGCCCAGCCGTAGAGTCTACTAGCTAGTCTATCCTTGGTAGTGGGAAACTATCCTTAGAGCAAGCTTTGTTCAGGTCTATAAAGTCCACGCACATTCTCCATTTTCCATTTGCTTTCTTCACTAGTACAACGTTGGCAAGCCAATCAGGATAGTAAACCTCCCAAATAAAGCTTGCTAACAATAGTTTGTTAACCTCGTCTGTAATTGCCTGATTCCGTTTTAGGGCGAAAACTCGTCTTTCCTGGACAGGCTTTTTCTTGGGGCCCACATTTAGCTTATGCTCGATGACTTTCGGGGATATGCCGGGCATGTCCTCGTGACTCCATGCCAAGACGTCCAGGTTTTCTCTGAGGAATTGGACGAGCCTTGTCCTCGTCTCGGGACTTAGTGTCGTCCCTATTCTTGTCGTCCTAGTTACTTCTCCTTCGACCAGTTCCACTGTCTCCAAGGCTTCCACTTTATCTTCTTCTTTCTCCTCAACCATCCATGTATGGTTCTCCTTCGTAGCCAACACGGCCTGGTAGCATTCCCTGGCTAGGACCTGATCTCCTTTTACCTTGCCAATGCCGTTCTCAGTTGGGAACTTTACCTTTAGGCAATAAGTGGACGTAGCTGACTTCCACCAGTTAAGTGTGGGCCTCCCAATAATTACATTGTAAAATGAGGGACAATCTACCACCAAGAAGTCTAATTGACGGGTTAACTGCCTAGGGTAGGTCCCCACTGTTACTGTTAATTTCATTATGCCTTGGGATAAACTATGTCCCCACTGAAACTGACGAGGGGGGAGTCAAATGGGCGTAGTCTTCCTAGATCTAACTTCAGCTATTGGAAAGCGGTAAGGTAGATGATGTTTGCGGAACTTCCATTGTCCACGAGGATTCTCTTGGATTGAATCCTTCTATCGTGAGCATTATGACTAAGGGGTCGTTATGAGGCTACTTCAGTCCCTTTGCATCTTCCTCGCTGAAAGACATGTCTTGGTCCATCCGTCTTTGCTTAAACGGGGGTACCATATGGACACTATTCACCTGCCTCTGATATGCTTTCCTGAGGGATCTAAATGACCCGCCTGTAAACGGTCCTCCTGCGATCGTCTTTATCTCCACAATCACGTTTTGCGGAGGTTAGGATGTGTTATGTTCATCTCTAGGCAAGGACTCACGTTGGTTTTTGTTAGCGTCCCTGAACATGCTAGACTCCCCTTTCTTTACATACTTTTGCAGATTTCCTTTCCGTATAAACTCCTCTATTTGCTCTTTTAGGTTCCGGTAATCTTCTATGTAGTGTCATGATCCTTGTGAAACCGGTAGTACTTCTTCTTGTCACAGACGTTAGGGGATGAATGTAATGGTCTTGGCCACTTGAGGTGGTGCTCAACCTTAATCTGCGTCAAAATTTTGTCAACAAGTATAACTAGAGGGGTGAATTTTACGGTTTGAGGAGTTTTTCGTCTTTCCTTTTGCCTCGGTCACTGGTCTTACGATCTGGACGCTCCCTCTTTTGCTCTCTACGATCATCCTCCTTCCTTCCCTCTTTTCCCGGCTTTTCTACGTCCCTTATGGCTGCTAATTCATCCTTAGCATTCATGTACTTTTGTGCCTTCAGGAGCATCTTTGCCATCGTCTTAGGAGGATTCTTTGTGAGTGAAACCACGAATTCTCTAGACTTCAGCCCTGCCTTAAAGGTCGTCAATTGTACTTTGTCATCATTGTCATCTACCTCTAGGGTCTCTCGAGTAAAACATTTCACGTACGACCACAGGGTTTCCTTCTCCCCTTGTCTAATAGTGAGTAAATGGTCCGCTGGCCTCTTAGGACTCTGTCCTTCGAAGAAATGGCGTAAAAAGGCACTGCTCAACTGCTCGAAGCTATCGATGGACGAAGTTGGCAACTTTGTGAACCACTCCCTTGTAGCTCCTTTAAGAGTAGTAGGGAAGGAACGACACAGTATTTCGTCTAAAGGCTGTTGGAGGCCTAGTGTCGTCTTGAAGGTGTTAAGGTGGTGATGCGAACCTCAATCGACACGCTTTGAAACCCAACAAACAATATTAGAATATTTGCCCAAGAAAGCTAAAATTCAGATTTTGATAGAAACCCTGATCCAACGTTTATAATCAAAACGCGAACCAAAGGTATAAGTATGACACCTTGACCCAATAATTATAATGAATCACGAACTGAAGGTATAAAGTTTAAATGCCACAAGGAAGAATCCTTGATAAGTTCACAGTTCCTGAAGAACCAAAATAAGAGCAAAGCCTCACCTTTTCTAATTTTTATTCAATAATATATGAAAAACGTTTACAGACTTAAGGGCCTATTTAAGGGCTCCATAAAACTTGGCAAACAAGAAAATATATTCTAAAATAACTCCTAATTGATACCTAACCATATCAGGAATCATATTTGACGTAAAAAGCATTAAATGCACCTAAAAACAAGGAAATAAATCACCTAAACCTAAAATAACGTTATTTACATAAAAATACCAAAAATAATAAATTACAATAATTAAACAGAAAATTGTGTCCTACATCAGGTGGTCCTGGGGGTCCTTAAGTCCTTCAAACGGCTCAAGCTAAGGCAACCAAAATTTCAACTGCACTAGGCATTCCAAGATTGTCATAGTGAAGGGAGAGTTTGTTGCCCTGACCATTCTATCCAGGCTCTGGTCCGTTTTCTCCTTAATGGCATTCCTCAGCTCGTCCATCTCCTCCCTCATCTCTCGAAGAAGATCTGAGTTCTGTTCATCTGGAGTAGTAGGCCCTCAGCGGTCACTTCTTCCATGGCTATCTCCCTCATCCTCCTGGTTGGCTTTGGACCGATTCTCCTCCTGTTGAAGTCATAGTCTCATTTCCTGATTCTGCATGGTGAGCTTTTCAACAGTGGCCACAAGAGCTTGGACTTGCTGAGCTAAGGCTGTTGAATCTTGGTTGGACTCCATCTAAATATAGAAGTTGATAGAAACTACATTTTCGAATCTGAGTACGAAAGTGTCAATTTCCCACAGACAGCACTAAACTGATGAAGTGCGAATTCGTCAGTCGAGATGAGTGTGTCCAAATGGAACCAAACCCTCTTTCCTGTGGCTATGGAAATGATAAGGTAGCTTCCTCAGAGTGGTCATCGATGTGGTGTCTGCCACAACGTCTCTGATGCCAAAATCAGTATTAGGAAGCCCTTTAGAAAAATAAAGAAATGTAGTAGAACAACAATAAGTATTTTTGGGTGTCTCTATGTACCTCATGTTGTTGTTAGGAGGGTTGTATATATACGTTCTCGTAGCTCCTAGCGTTGCGACTGTTATGGTCTTTTAATGCTTCTTTAGGTAATGCCTCATGGTCAATGATATGAGCTTTGGTGGGCTTCCAACGGTCCGTGTAGTTGTCCACGTAACCGTCCGAGGCATTTATTTTGACCGCATTGAATGGCTTATTTTTCTTCATCAATAATGTGGCTTGTATCGTCAGAGGCAACTAGTTAGTTCGTCTGTCAGTGCTACCTCATTAGATTGGATGAGGTCATCCAGAGAAGTTGAGTTTGTCAATCCCATAAAAAATGATTGTGCACAATGGGTGTGCTATATAGGCAATCACTCTACATAACCTTTATGGGCTGAGTTGATTTCTTTGATCAAAAATAAAAAGAGTAGGACTTACATGTTATATCATAAATGAACAACCAATAATTCTAAGCAAAAACACATGGTATTCTAATTTATAACTAACTATTTATGTAAATAGTATTCTAATAAGTATTACTGTTTCCTTAAAAAAAAAAAAAAACTATTTATGTAAATAGGTAAGCGATATTTTGGTATGACAAAATCCGTAAAAGAAATAATATTCTCATTATATTGTGTTTATTTGTTAAAGGTTGGTTTATACATGAATATGTCATTCCGTGACTTTTATTTAAAAAATTAAAATTACACTTCTGATGCAAATGAAATAATTTTCATAACTGGGTAAACTCAAGTACAAACATGTGAATTATGATATATATTTTGGTTAATAGAGACTCATAAAATTATCAAATTATAACATTTATATATATTTATAATTTTGTAATTACCTTATATTATATTATTTATACACAAAATTTTCATGAAAGTAATTAGCTTCTTTTATAATTTTTTTTTTTTAACTTTTGAAAGGAAATAATAATCATATTTTCCTAATAAAAAAAATTATAATTTCTATCTTTCTTTGAGGATGACAATTGGACAAGTTGGGTGGGTTTTGAATCGACAAGGGGACAAATTATTACATTGACAAACAAAACAACTTTGTAAATTTGAAAATTTACCTATTTTGCTCTCCCATATACTAACTACGATGCATGCATGTATGTCTTGATCATATTACAGGTAATTACTAATTAAATCCATAATCATGAAAATTTTTTGAAGAAATTATATTTTATCATCCTAAATTATACTCCATATTACAATTTACACTCTAAATTTTTTGAATACACATTTTGCACCATAAATTATGACTCTTATTATACTTTGCACCTCAACATTAAATTTGTTACTAACTTGGATGAAAATTCAAATTTTAGGGTGCAAAGTGTCATAATGAGTATAGTTTAGAATGATAAAGTGTAATTTATTTTTTATTTTTAAAAGTATTGAGAATAAAGGCAATTAGGTATTTTCATGTGAAGTCATATTTTTCCTTTCAAGTTAATTGCAAACTTAATGTTGGGGTGCAAAATGTGCATTCAAAATGTTTATGGTGCAAAGTGTAATTAGAAATATAGTTTAGGGTAATAATTTAAAGTGTAATTTCTCCAAAAACTCAGAAGTAACAATAATTGAGTGTTCATATTACAGTGAAATTGGAGGCTCGCAAAATATGGCAAAGATTGCAAGTCCATGGAACTAAAATGCAGTAAAATAGTTTTTAGGGATGGACAAAGTAATACAGTCACAAAATAATAAATTAAAAAAAAAAAAAATTCCCGATGCCAAAATTAATTCCACACTCGTCATTGACAACTGCAAGCCAACCAATTCTGACTTTAGTCTTTGGCCGTAGAAAACTTAATCTGTTCTGATACTTTACTTGAAATGGCTTCCACCATTAATAAAATGGTGCCGGTGAATTTGAAATTGGTGGAGTCCGTATGAGTCCATGAAGATGAGTGTCAAATGGAAGAAAATGTGGCGCAATCTACATCTACTTAAGGCAGCACAGTGGCCATGTTTCAACCAAGTATTTTCAACTAACATTATTTAAACATTTTTTCATAGTCAATCAAGAAGATTTTTCATCAAGGGGTCCAATGACGGCTACATTCGTTGGTTACGATTCCCCAACGTCCTCACCTTCTTGTCTTTTGGGTTGGGTCCGAACTACATGCAGAAAGTTGGTTCTGCTTCAATCTTCACCAATTCTTATATAAATGTGCTTTTCCTATGAGCACTAAGCAACGAAATCAAACCCTCTCTGTTTTGTTTCTACATACCAAATTGGATACGGGGATTTCCCACCATCTTCTTCTTCTTGCATGCTTGCCTTTTTATTCTCTTCTTCTGTGGCTTCTCAGTCACATCTGTGGTTGGCGGTAATAATTAGACGGACCAGTTGGCGTCGCTTCATTTCAAAGACAAGATCACTCATGATCCTTTCGGGGTCATGGCATCTTGGAATAATAGCATCCACTTCTGCCATTGGCAAGGGGTTACTTGTGGTCGTTGACATCAAAGGGTCACCACGATAAACTTGCCATCTTTAAAACTGGTAGGCTCCATATCACCGTATGTTGGTAATTTAAGCTTTTTAAGGAATCTCACATTGCAAAACAATAGCTTTCTGAATGTTCAAAAAGTGTGTAAAACACCTATGAACGTTTAGTAATCAAACAATGTATGTACGGAATATGAAAATAAGCTAAATCAGATTTGGTAAAACAATCTAAACCATAATTAATCACAACCACAGCAGCAATTAAAGATAAAGATTGAGGGAAGAGAAATGCAAACACAAAGACAACACAACAATATGTTATCGAAGAGGAAACCAAAGTTTCGGCGTAAAACTTCTCCGCCACCCTCCAAGCGGTCAATAATCCACTAGAGAATGAAGTTGGGATACATGAACAGTAAAAGACCCTCCAAGCCTAATCTACCTAGTGTACCTAAGCCCTCCAAGCTCTTATTCCAATGAGGTTACGCCGAACCTTTGTCTTCTCTAGCTTATCGGATTCCGCTATAGCCCATAGCATCAACCAATATCAATTGGTCCCTTTCTAACTGCTTCTCAAGCACCGAATAACCTTCTCACAGATATGGGCATGGTGAGAAAAGAATTTGGCTAAAATGTACCTCTCAAGGATGTAACAGTGGAGATGATGAGAATAAAGGAATTTTGGAGAATCAAAGGATGAAGATTGTGAATGAGTCAATCTTGTTTTTCTCTAGGGTTTCTCTCTCAAAATTCTCTCTGGAAGCTCTCTACAATACGTGGGTGTAAGGGGTATTTATATTAGTGTGTGTTTGGAATGCGAAAAGACAGTTTTAGCCAAACAGGGCATTTTGGCGACTTGAGCTCGCGACTGGAACGAGTCGCAAGTTTGAGTCATAAGCTAGCTGCTTGGCCAGTTGGAGGTTTTATCCTGTAGTGCGACAGCTGGCATGAGCTTTCAGCTCCCCTTGCATGCTTCACACGTGTGCCTTTTTGGCGATTTGCTAGTCGCGAGGTCCAATTGCGAGCCCCTACCTAAGTGCACACTCTTGAGCTTTTCTTCACACTCTCTTACACAGTACCCTTGCATGATTCCCACCTAAATACAAGGGTTTCTAAATGCTGAATTACAAGCAAATTGGCACGGAATAAAGCCAACAAAATGATTGAATAAATTCAATCTTACAATCTCCCCCTTTGGCTATTCCGTGACAAAACCATAAACCAAACTCTAGACTTAACATGTGAGTTGGGAACAATTGAACAAAACTCACTCACACCTAACTCTAGAATCTGTGAGGCTCTTAAACCATACAGACAAGTATTTCCTGAAAACAACAACACAATACGATCATTGTAAGTAGAAAACTTGAAATGCATATGGAGCAAGCACAATGCGATCAAGCAATAATGAATAATAACAGTAAAGCATGACTTAACCAAAAAGGAGAAATCACCATAAATAGTGACTACAATGACCATTCTCACAAGGAATGAACATCTGAACATGCAAGCAAATAAGCTTAATGCAAAGTATCATTTGCATGTCCAACACTCAACCGATACAACAACACAAGGTAATTGCATCAAAGATATAAAATCCAACAAGGGCACAAGAGTGATGTACTAAAAGAAATGCATAACATTAACTAGAAGTATTGAGCTGCAAAGCTAAGGTACCAAAAAAAAAAAAAAAAAAAAAAAAAACCTGAATATCATCTGAAATATATAAACCAAAGTTGCTCCCCCTCTACATGGTGCTCCCCCTCAAGAACAGCCCCTTCTACTTCTCCAAAATTCTCCCCCTTTTTGACCAAAATGGCCAAAGGGTTACTGCTAGGTGGTAAAACTGTCAAATTTTGCTGAAAGTAGGTTCATTTGCTCTTGGATAGCAGCCAACCTATCATATTGCTCATGCTGGACATCTCGGAGTCCATCAATCCTTTCAAGGATGATTTGAAGTGTATCTGGAGGAGCTACAGAGGATGATGAAGCTTTGCTCCTTTTGCCACGGCCTCTTGAACTTGATGGTTGTTCGTCAGCTTCTGTCTCAATCATCATTGGTTCTCCTTCTTGTTCACCCTCCTCTTCATCACCTGAAAGACAAACTTTGATCCGCGTAATGGTTAGAGTATTTATAGCTTGAGGAGTAAACATGAGACTGATTTCTCGAAAGATTCGCATGAGTAGACTAGGGAAAATTAGCTTTGCACTTGAAGTGGTTCTTGTTTCATCAGCAATAATGTTGAAGATATGAGCACTTATATCAATGTAAGTGTTCTCCTTGAGCTCTATGAGGAAAATACCTCTAGCATTATTAATGGTGGTCATCTTTTTCACTGGGTACAAGTTGAACATCATGATCACTATGAGACATCTTATGTTAGCTAGAAAAGCAGTAGTGTTGAGACATCTTCCCTCTTTAACTCCACCAATATGAGTTTGGACAGTTTCTATGGAGAGCATCCTGTCTTTGTAGTGTGTGAAATTATGGTCCAACTCCTCAAAACCCTGCACCTCATCAATATCATCTAGATCTATGTTGAATTCATGTCCTCGTATCCAATAGTTGATCTCATCCTCTCTTAAGACAGCATTAGCATAGAATTCTCTAATCAGAGATTCACATACCCCAAGCAGATCACTCAGTAGCTTATCCCAACCTCTGTCCTGAAAACAACTGGGAATGAAAGTGTCCTTCAAATCAACCAAATCCACAAATCTTTCTTGGATGATGGGTGCCTTCAAGTAGAACTGAGTTTATCTCTCAAAGTGTTTGGTAGACCTAAACTTTGAATTGACCATTTTCATCCTCTTGTCACCCTTCTTTGCAGTGGTTTTCTTCTTTGTAGGTGTCATCTGCAAGATCATAGCAACAAAGACCACAAAAATAGAGCACATATATGATATCACCACAAATTAGTACGAAGTTAGCAGCAGCCAACAAAAATGTTAAACCAAAGATTCAGGCTACAGCACAATTCAGAACCAACTGGAAAATATAGCAACAAAGCACACCTCTTTGCATGAAAGATCAAGACATTCATGGATAGCCTAAGACAAAATGGAAACTACATAAGCATATATGCAGTAGGCAAACAATGTATATCAAGGACAATCCACAATCATTCCAACTCACAAAAACCCTAAAAACTCAAGCACATGTTTACAAGACATTTTACAATGGGTATCATATGCACAATAGAATTTAGAATAATGATCATAGTTAAGAATCATATTATCAAAACCCCAAAACCCATTCCAACAAACTCAACAAAAAGAACCCAAATCATATTCAATCATCATATGTATCAAATCTCAACAATAGCCCAAAATCCAAGAAATCAAGTCTATAAACATGAAATACTCAGAAAAAGATAGAAAACCCATACCTTTTCTTGAAGATTGAAGTTGAGATGATAAAGAAAAATGGAGGTTTTTCGAGTGAAACAAGGTATGTTTGTGAGAAGAAGACAATGAACAGTCACAATGTGCGAGAGAAAACTAAAGAGTTTTTGAAAACTGCCCTAAAATAACCTTCAGAGTGCAAAACACGCGATTTTCGTGACTGTATTAAGTCGCAAACAAGTTGCCTAAACAAGCTGCCAAAAAAAACCTTTAGACAAAATTTTGGAAAATTTTGCTAAATGTTTTTCGCAATTGGAAGTTTCACCCGCAAGTAAGTCGCGACAGGAGTTGCCAAACCTTCTTAGTAAACTCGCGGCTAAAGCTTCCACTCGCAAACAAGTCGCCAAACTGAGTCATGAGAAATTCAAAAACTCAGCATTTTTGAAAATTTTCAAAGTCTTTTTTGCAACTGGGACTTTGACCCACTAGAGAGTTGCGAAAACCTTCTAAGTAAGCTTGCAACTAAGGCATGCGACTGGCTCGACCCGTGAGGCAAGTCGCCAAAAAAGGGTTGCACAGATTTTTGAAAATATTGAAATTTTTCAAAACAAAAGGACTTTCCAAAAACAACTAAAACACTCAAAAATCTTTTTTGTGTTTGATCAACAAATAATTGAGCATATGCAATATATTTAATCATGTACAATCACACAAATGAATAAGGCATTCATTAAATATAGACATGTGTGATGTGTGTGTGTATACCAAAGATGAGATGGTCCTTAGTCTAATGTGAAGCTTCAATGATCAATTCAACCAAGACATACACAATTAGCACGAGGAAAAGAGATTCATCTCAATTATAGAAATGTACATATATGACCTCCCACAAAACTTGATAGCATTATTTTGAAGCTTTTCATTTGGCTCCATTTACATCATAACATTTGATCTTTTTGAATCAATACATCTCATTTAGAAATCAATGCCTGAAATTTTTGATATTTCAATTTGACGAGCAAGTCTATGGCTTTTTGGGCATCATACAATTTTTTACAAAAGTCGCTTTCCCTTTTTCCTAGTCAAATACTAGTATGTGCGAAGGCTTTTGCAGCTCATTATCTCTTTTCATTTTGAGATTTACATTTGTTGAGCTTTCTTAAACAAAAATAAAAGAGTGGGAAGATATATAGGCACAAATTTATAAAAGTCTCAAGATCAACAAAAACATTGGCTAATCATTTATGACAAGTTTGAAGATCTATTTACAACAGTCACATAGATGTCAAGATGTCTCCCACAATGATATGAGTGTATAAAGAACAAGCTATGCTCTTAAATGAACAAAGCCATTAATACAAAGGTACAAGGCACAAGGCATAAGGCAAAATATGCTTGCGACAAAACACAGCAATGCCGATCAAACTTTTGGATTTTCAACTTTTTATGTGTTTTTTGATTTTTGGCACCAAAAAAAAAAAAAAAAAGTAAAGATTGATCAAAAACAATGTAAAGAAATTCAAGGTGAAAAGCAAACAAAACAGAATTTTCAACACATGTTGGAAGAAAAAAATGCACAACTAAACATAGTTACAAAACATAGGAAGCATTAATGCATCGACATGCTGTAATGCTTATGCATGAGTACCCTTCTTCACCCACACGACACTTGCGTGTTTGGGGTAATATCCCTAGAGGATTGGGTACCATTGTTCTGAATTTCGAACCTTCTGGTGAAGCTTGTCAAGCAAGTAGTGAAAGCATCAATCATCTTCATCACATCCCTCATTCCGGGATTACTTTCTTGTCCTTTTGGTTGCTCAACAATCCAATTTCCTTTTCCATGTCTTGGTCCTCTCGACCTTTGACCGCTTGAATTTTTCAATGCTTGGAGCTTATGACAATTTGGTCTGGTGTGTCCTAAAATTCCACAGTGATGGTAGAAATGTTGAGTTCTGGGACCTCTTTGTGACTTTGGGAGAGATTTCCCATTACCCTTAGGTTTGACCACTGATTGATTAGGAGGCTTAGTAAAAAACCTTTGGTCAATTACGTTCCGCTTCTTTTCAGGCTTTACTTTCTCAACAATAGAAGTTTCTACCACTTGTTCCTTAGATTTCACAAATTTCATTTCCTTGGATACATTAGCAACCAAACTACTCTCTCCGGTGTATCCCAATCCGCTTTTGTTGGAAAAAGGTTTTTGATGAGGAAGCATTTCATCAAGATTCTTGGAGGTGACTCGCTCTATTTTAGCATCAGCTTGAACCACCTCAAGCTCAAGAAATTTTATCTCTGAATAGGCTTCGGTCAACTCTCCATTCAGCGTCTCGACTTTACACTTGGTCTTCTTGTATCGCACTAGAAGACTTCTATAATCTTCCTCTGCCCTCTTCATCCTTTTAATGGCTGTCTTAGCCACTCTTGCATATTCTCCTAACTTTTCAAGGAGGGAATTGTATGTTTCTTGCAATCCCACCGTTCTTTCATCATCCTCAATATCGGATTCTTCCACTACTCCCATTGATTCCACTTCAGTGTGCTCCTCAAGTTCTTCCACTAGCACACTCAAAACATCTGAAGATTCCTCATGAGCAATAGTCATGAATGCAGAGAAATTTCCCTCTTCATCACAGCTTTCATCTGAGTCTAAATTAGAGGAGTCTGAATCACTAAGAGTAGTGGCATACACCTTGCCCTTCCCTCTCAAATAATTGGGACACTTTTTCTTGACATGTCCATGTCCATTGCATTCAAAGCATGTGGTTCCTTGAAAGGATTGAGACTCCCTCCCATCTTTCCTCTTGAAATCCTTTTTCTCCTTTCTGAAAATTGGGAATTTTCCATTCTATCAATTTTCCATTCTTCTTGAACTTCAAGAATTTTTGGAAATTCTTTACAAGATATGCCACATCCTTCTCGACCTCATCCTCATTTGATGAGTTGTGAGTTTCCACCCTCTTATTGATCGTCTTTAGAGCAAGGGATTTGCTCCTTTTTTGCGATGGCAATGACAGCTCATAAGTTTGAAGTGAGCTAACTAATTCTTGAACTTTGATGTCATCAAGGTCCTTGCTCTCCTCAATAGCTGTAACCTTTGCATGAAAGCTCTCCGGTAATGATCGAAGGATTTTCCTCACTATCTTTGAGTCTTCCATCTTTTCACCCAAAATTGAACTCGCCGATAATCACCTCATTCAGCTTGCCATAGAGTGAGTCGAATGACTCGTCATCACTCATTTTCAGCTCTTCAAATTGAGTGGTCAGCATCTGCAGTTTAGTGTCCTTGACTTTCTTTGTTCCTTCATACATGGTCTCCAATATTTGCCATGCCTCCTTGGTAATTGTTACGTGAGAAATCCTGTGGAAACTCATCTGGAGAAACACCACAAAAGATAGTATTCAGTGCCTTGCTATTGTATTGGCTTCCTTAAGTGCCGCCTTATCCCATGTGGATTTAGCGGCCTTCGGCCTAGTCCATCCTACATCTACAGCATCCCAAACAATCTCATCAATTGAACACAAGAATGCCCTCATGTGGACTTTCCAAAAAGCATAGTTGCTTCCATCAAAGTATGGTGGAGCATTGAGAGATTGAGATCGATCCATCTCAAACGGGGTCAAGTATCGCACTTAGGTAATTAAACCATAGCAAGTGCACCCATTCTGATACCAATTGAATGTTCAAAAAGTATGTAAAACATCTATAAACAATTAGACCCCCAATTTACAAATTACCAACACAAGCTTATAATCAAACAATGTATGTGCGGAATATGAAAATAAGCTAAATCTGAATTGGTAAAACAATCTAAACCATAATTAATCACAACCACAACAGAAATTAATGGTAAAGATTAAGGGAAAAGAGATGCAAACACAAAGACAACACATCTATGCGTTATCGAAGAGGAAACTGAAGTCCTCGGCATAAAACCTCTTCGCCGCCCTTCAAGCGGTCAATAATCCACTAGAGAATGAAGTTGGGATACATGAACAGCAAAAGACCCTCCAAGACTAATCTACCTTGTGTACCTAAGCCCTCCAAGCTTCTACTCCAACGAGGTTACGCCGAATCGTTGTCTTCTTTAACTTATCGGATCCCGCTATAGCCCATAACATCAACCAATATCAATTGGTCCCTTCCTAACTGCTTCCCAAGCACCAAATAACCTTCTCACAGATATGGGTTTGGTGAGAAAAGGATTTGGCTAAAATATACCTCTCAAGGATGTAACAACGGAGAAGGTGAGAGCAGAGGAATTTTGGAGAATTAAACGATGAAGATTATGGATGAGTCAATCTTGTTTTTCTCTAGGGTTTCTCTCTCAAAATTCTCTCTAGAAGCTCTCTACAATACATGGGTATAAGGGGTATTTATACTAGTGTGTGTTTGGAATGCAAAAAGTCAGTTTTAGCCAAACAGGGAATTCTGGCAACTTGAGCTCATGACTGGAATGAGTCGCGAGTTTGAGTCGCGAGCTAACTGCCTAGCCAGCTAGAGGTTTTGTCCTATAGTACAACAGCTGGCGTGACCCTTCAGCTCCCCCTGCATGCTTCACACATGTGCCTTTTTGGCAACTCACCAGTCACGAGGTCTAGTCGCGAGCCCCTGCTTGAGTGCATACTCTTGAGCTTTTCTTTCACACTCTCTCACACACTACCCTTATATGATTCCCACCTAAATACAAGGGTTTCAAAATGCTGAATTACAAGCAAATTGGCATGGAATAAAGCCAACAAAATAATTGAATAAATTCAATCTTACACTTTCTTTTCGAAATCCCTCCAGAGATTGGCTGACTATGCAAATTGCAATACTTAGGATTGCATAACAACACACTTAGCGGAAAAATTCCAAGCAATTTATCTAGTTGCATCAACCTCAAAGGCCTTAATGTCAATTACAACTTTTTGACTGAAGAAATCCCTGCAATGCTTGGCACCTTGTCAAAGCTTTGGTTTTTTGCTATTTACTACAATTATCTAACAGGAAGTATCCCACCTTCTTTTGGAAATCTATCATTTCTAGAAGAGTTTTCTTTGACTTCTAATGACTTGGGTGGAACTATCCCAAACTCTTTTAGCAAATTAACCAAGCTTTTTTATTTTAATGTGCAAACAAATAGGTTGTTTGGCACAATTCCTCCCTCCATCTTCAATTTGTCTTCAATAATAGAATTTCATATAGGCAGCAACCAAATCCAAGGGCATCTTTCGTCAGACATAGGTATCACTCTACCAAATATCTATTTCTTTTCCATTTACCAAAACCAATTCATTGGATCTATCCCTGTGTCAATATCGAATGCCTCAAGTCTAGGTTTTCTTGATTTGAATGCAAATAAACTAAGTTGAAAAATTCCTTCTTTGGAGAAACTAAATAGAATGTCATTTTTTGTCATTACCTTTAACAATTTTGGAAATGGAGGGACAAATGACCCGAATTTTCTTTGTTCTTTGACAAATTCCACCTATCAGTTTCTATTGGCTATAAATGCTAATAACTTTGGGGGAGAGTTGCCCAAGTGCATTGGCAATTTATCAACTACTCTTATCAGATTATTTCTAGATAATAATAAAATATCTAGAATGATCCCTACTGAAATAGGAAATTTGATCAACGTGGAAAGGCTTGATATATGGAAAAACAAATTATCTGGAAATATCCCCTCTGAAATAGGAAAGCTTAAAAAATTACAATATTTGAGCTTATCTCAAAATAATTTTTCTGGGAACATTCCTATATCTCTTGGGAATTTAACTATCTTGACACACTTGTATTTATACAAGAATAATCTTCAAGGCAATATCCCTCTAAGTCTAAGCAAATGCCAAAATTTGTTTTCTTTGGATCTTGCTAATAACGATCTCAATGGTTCAATAGTCCCACAAGTCATTGGTCTCTCATTATCACCAGTTTTTCTAAGTTTGTCAGCCAACCAATTTATTGGAGTCCTTCCGATGGAAGTGGGATATTTTATAAATCTAGAAGAATTGGATATCTCTGAAAACATGTTGTCTAGGAAAATTCTAACAAGTCTTGGAAGTTGCATAAAGTTGGAATATTTATTCATGGGAAGAAATCTCTTCCAAGGGAACATTCCTCCATCTTTGGAATCACTAAGAGGTCTTCAATATCTAGATCTTTCTGAAAATAATTTGTCTGGACAAATTCCAAAAGTTTTGGAAGCCTTTGTCTACTTGAAATTTTTGAATCTATCTTACAACCATTTTGAGGGTGAAATACCAACAGACGGAGTTTTCAAGAATATAAGTGCAACTTCAGTTTAGGGAAACAGTAAGCTTTGTGGGGGCATACCTAAGTTTCAGCTTCCAAATTGCAAATACAAAAAACCTAAGTTGACTGTTACCTTGAAGTTAATAATCTCTATATTTTTTGGGCTTCTTGGAGTAACTTTAGTTTTGTCACTTCTATTTCTTTACTCTTTAAGAAAGAAAAGAAAAGAAAATAACTTAAGAGACTTCTCAAAAAATTTCTTTTAAAGCTATCTTACCAAAGTCTCTTAAATGCAACCAATGGATTTTCTTCAACCAATTTAATTGGTGTGGGTAGCTTTGGGTCCGTGTATAAAGGAATTCTTGATCATGGTGGACAAGTGAATACGGTTGCTATCAAGGTGCTCAACCCTTACTATCAAGGAGCTTCCAAAAGTTTCATAGCTGAGTGTGAGGCTCTACGAAATACTAGACATCGAAATGTAGTAAAGGTGCTTGCTTTATATATATCCCAAACACTTGATTTATATATATATATATATATATATATATATATATATATATATATATATATTCTTTAAATAGCTTAATCAAAATCAAAAAGTGTTTTCCAAAGTGAAATGAACTCTATTTTTAATTTGTTGATTTCTGCCGTTGAAGTTGTCGGCATCACAATAAATTGGTTTACATATTTTTACTCTATCAATGTCTCTATTCATGACATAGGGTTAAATTATTGTTAGTCTATATCTATCTATATATATCTAAAAGTTAAAGCATAGTATTTATTGTTGCTATACTCCTATTGAACCACATCAGTGACCGCATCATCTACTTATTTTCTATCTCTTATTTTCTCTTTCTAAACTTATTCTAAAAAGAAAAAAACTTTCCTTCTCCCTATTAGTCCACATTTACTATTACAAATTTACACTTCAACCTTTCACCTCCCTCTTTACCTCTTTGTCTCTCCACTACTCTCTACTTTATTGTTACACTTCATTTATCACTTTCACTTTCTTATATGTTGACTCTTTTTCTCCCGCATTTTATTTCATATAAATTCGATATCATTTCTCCCATTCAATCCATATTAATTTTCCTCACAAAAAAACTGTGAGAACTCTCTCTCTCTCTCTCTCTCTCTCTCTCTCTTGTGGATTCTTGTTCTTTCTTATAATATATTCTGATTAAGGTTGATTTTTTATTTTTTTTTAAATGTGTTCAGGTATGGTTTTTTTTTTTTTTTTTAATTTCCCATTTCAAAGTCTTCTCTCTCCCTGTTATAGTTTTGGTTGAATTTTGATTTGGGTTAATACAGAGTTTTTCTGGAAATAGAAATTTGAGTTTATGTCAAAACATAATTTACATGACTATGAATTTGAATATGCCTACCAATTTTTTGAGTAATAAAATATTATAAAGTTTATCTTTTATTCATTTTGTTTCATTTTAATT
This sequence comes from Castanea sativa, assembly GCF_040712315.1. Lineage (NCBI taxonomy): Eukaryota > Viridiplantae > Streptophyta > Magnoliopsida > Fagales > Fagaceae > Castanea > Castanea sativa. The sequence goes on along the minus strand of NC_134023.1, from coordinate 58,899,849 downwards.
TTGGTAAAGATAACATTATAATTTTGTGATGAATTTTTATTATAATGATAATCTCATTATTCCTCAAGAGATGAGAAATTTGAATAATAAATTTGAAACTTATACAATTTAGTTGTATATCAAATATAACACACTACGACAGAGATTAGAAAAATATAGTTCACCTTAAAAAAATATGAATCAAACATACAAGATATAATAGTATGATATATTTGTACTTTGTACAGATAAAAAGATTTTAAAAAAAATATTTGTAGAAATCTTTTATAAAAAAAAAAAAAAAAAACTTAAAATAGTTGTTACTTTTTATAAATTACACTCCATTACATAATGTTATATATTCTCACGCATCGCGTGGGATTATGACTAGTTATACTTAATTATTGACACAACCATTTGAATGTTACAAAAGTAACCGATTTGTTAGAGGATTTTGCATGTTAATAATCTATATATATATTAGAATTTGAAATTAGAATCCAATTTTACACCATATATCTAAATTTATGTAGGAACCACATTATAATTATCCACTTAAGTTTGTGTCATGTGTCCTCCAAAGTTTTTTAATTTTTGTGTCAAGTGAGTTAATGAGTGCAAAATACTAAGAATCTAATATTAATGAATTACAAAAAAAATTTCTAAAAAAAGCAATCATATATACTCAATAAAAATCACCACAAGTTCTATCTTATTAAAAATTAAAAAAAAAATCATATATAGTATTAAATTTAAATAAGAATTTTAACATGTGACTAATTGCGTTTACTTTTAAAAAATAATAATTTGACTAATTATTTATATTTTTATAATAAAAAGTGTGCTTAATTTTAAATGCATTTATGCGTTTGCATGGGTTACATACTAGTTTAGTAAACTCTAATTAAATGATTACTAATTCCACAAATTCTAATTAGTTGGGATTTGTTAATCCTACAAATGGGCATTCATGCATCACGAATTTTCTTACTAGTAAAACATAAATGAAAGCTTAATTTATGCATTAAGTCATTAATAGATTTTCCTCCAAACAAGAGAAAATTTCCTCCAATTCACTATGTGATGGTTCATATGATCATCAACATGTAGTTTTAGTTATATGACCAGTTTAGTAATTATGTAACTAGTTTAAATAATGTAATGACTCAAGTGATTTAATGCACATATTTGTCCTATGAATTCCCACATAATAGTTTGGAGGAGATTCTTTTTACTACACTTTGAGGAAAATTCCTTAAAGTATTGATAATGGTTTTTTTGTTTTTAATATTCTACAAAATGCCTCATTCAGCATATCGTCATTATTTAAAACACAAAGCTTATTATTCTAATATATTGAAATTATCTTTCATCACCACAGGTGCACAAGAATAATGACTTATTATGAAGGTTATCATCATGATAAGGTAAGTTTATGACATATAACATTGGAGCAAATAATCAATCTTGTAGCTTGTCCATAGTCATAGCTATCATGTTTTTTTTTTTTTTTTCCTTTTCCCTCCTATATTAAGAATTTCGTAGCCAATGCCATGCGCAATATATATTTGAATGATGAAATTTATTAAGAAGACAAGGGGGGTTTGGGAGTTGGGACCATCATTGCTAATTAGGGCCCAACAAACAGATTGGGGAAGAGCAGCCAGAGATGGAGGTTGACCCGTCTAGTTACAAAATAGGGCCTATTGGGCTACACAGTGGGTTACTAAGTTATCAAACTACAGAGTTGAAAATCGTGTTTTTCACTCTACAATTATCATTTTGACCCACTGGGCCTTTGAATAGTGTGTAAGTCAAAGTCAAGGGTGTACATGGGTTGGGTTATGGCTTTTTTCAACCCAACCCACCATAATAGGTGAAAAAAATCAAATCCAACACAACTCACGTAAATTGAGTTGGACCCATGAATTGGACAGATTTTCTTTAATTGCTATTATAAATATTAAATTGAGAATTAGAACAACACTACAACAAATAAGAACAAATTTATAATCAAATAATCATGAATATAACGTCAAACCAACACAAATTATATGAGGAGAATTTAGGATTTGGGTTTTATTTAGGAAGATGGGTAAAAAGTAAATAACAAAATTGTATAATATATTTTTAAAATTATATATATATATATATATATATATATATATATATATATTAAATACAAGTGTGTCGGGTTAGATTAGATGGATTTGTAAATCTTAAAATCCCAACCCAATCCGACCCACTATAGTATTTTACCCAACCCAACCCACCAACCTCTATAAACTAACCCAACCCAACGGGTTGGTTAGATCAAAGTCGGTTTTGGCAGGTTGGTGGGTTAGTTACACACCCCTAATCAGACAATAATTAATCTTAAAACTAACCAACCATTTTTTTTTTAATGAAACTTACAGAATTGGATAAAAGTAATTTGCAACTTTTTTAGTAGGTTCATTCTCGTGATGTTTCAGTTTTTCCATTTGTGGGCTGAGTCCACAGCCACAATTGCTTATCGTTAATGCAGGCCCAATGAGCCAATATAAGATCCAATAAAATCCCTGAATTTTAAAGTATTTGTGGGATTTTCCCTATTTTTAGAATAATTTCTTGCCTAACAAGAATAGGGTTTTTTTTTTTTTTTTTTAATAAAAAGTGTTTCATGTTCACCTTAGGTTTCTTTAATGATTTCTTTTAAAAGGCAAAGTAAGGATTTTCCCCATCTACATACTTTCTTGCATTTCCATATATGTAAATGGTCAAAGTTTTTATACAACCCAATTTGTAGAAATTCCTATAAACAAGATTAGGTGACACAATAAAAAACTGACAAGTATCTTTGGTCATGTGAGAAATGAGTTTTCAAACCCAAACAAACCTTCTCCTTCCACCTTTTTCTTTAACTGCCGTTTACCCAAGAATAATAATATAAATAAAAGAGGAATTGGAGCATAAACAGGGAATTATCAAAACATATATATATATATATATATATATATATATATATATATATATAAGAAAAAAACACTTCCAAGTGCAAGGTTAATTTTCAAAATTTGATTGCAACTACATCTTGGTAAATCAAAGCATAATAATATTACATTTACTTTTCTTTAATTGTTAAAGTGTTTAGCTTTTTTTATTTTTTACTCCACATTATTAACCAAAAAAGGGGGGAAATTTTTTGATGTTTTGTAGGGTTTGGAGCTAATGCTTTAACATATGATTACACAGCCAGCATTGAGCTAGGTAAGCTTCTTGCAATTAATTTTTATTATTCTATACTGTAAATTGATTAATGAATGTGAGGATATATATATATATATATATATATATATATGTATTATATGAAATCTTTAAAATAAAAAAAAAAAAAAATCTTCTTTATTCACAACCTCAGTGTTTGGCAAATCCTCCTAAACCTCAATATAGTGGAGGAATTATCAAAAACACTAAGTTGAATCATGGCTTGAGAGGATGGTCTACATTTAGGAATGTAAAAATTGAACAAAGCGTATCAGAAGGCGAAAAATACATTGTCGCTCATAATAGAAATTAGCCAACAGATAGCATCTCTCAGAAGCTTTATTTTAGAAAGGACAAGCTCTACACATTCTCTGGTAAATTATCTTTTTCACATTGATTTTGAAATTTCCCAAACACTTGTTACCATCAATACAAATTTGCATCAATTAACTTTGCCAACATTTTCTTGCTTTAACATAGTTTTGAAGGCTTCTCTAGTAACATTGCTTCTCACCTTCACAAATCTTTTTGCAATTTCACTAATCTGCTTAGTTTACTGCAGCTTAATCCAAGTCAGTGATGGAGATTTACTATTAAGTGCTGTTTTCAAAACAACTACTGGGCAAGGGCGGCGTTAAGTGATGTTCAAGGGGTTCAAATGAACCCCCTGACTTGAAAATAAAAATATTATATAAAAAAATATTTTTTTATTAGCTTATTTTACTTTAAAAAATATTTTTGAACACTTTAACTTAAATTTTGCACACCCTAATCGCAAATAAGTCTAACTCAAAACTAAATAATAACATAGGCCAACCCAATCCAAAACTAAAACAACACAGATTAGCCCATCCTAAAACCAAATAATAGCACAGATCATATAGATCTCTCTCTCATGAATCTCATTTCATCTCAGTTAATTATCTGACTATCTTGATATCTTCAACTCTAATAATAAAGAGTGAATATTTGTGAGTGTCTATTTTATTATAAATTTATATTATATGTGTGAGTGTGTTTAATACTAATTATGAACATTTTTCAAATAATTTTTTTGTATGAATTGTGATGTGTGCGAATGTGAGCATGAATAGTATAAACATGATATAACTTTATATAATTTAATTTTTAGGAAATACAGAGGGTTTGTAATGATTCAAAATATTAAAACTTGTAGAAATAAATTGTTTTTTTATATATATATTTTATATGCAAGATAGAAATTCTACTTTAACCTAATCTAAGTGTAAAGATAGTTCACTCCTAGAGACTTGATCCCGGCCCTTACCCTCCACATCTCACAAGCACTTATACTTGTGGAGTACTATCGTACTAAGAGTGTGTGGTGGTGTAGAAAGAAATTGTACAACCTTATGTATTTGCGTTTTTTTTTTTTTTTGTTAGTAACTTGATATAGTCAAGTTTTATTTTAATTAAAATTTTTTTTGAACTTATATTCCTTAATGAACCCTCTGGATAAAATTTCTAAAGCCGCCGGGTGAAAACTTGTTGGTTCTGTTTTTGTGAAGTCAAAGTGCTGGTCCATGTTCTAGGGTGGACTCACTGTAAATGCATCAGGGCCAGCTGAGCTCTATTTTGAGGTGCTTTTCACTCCTTTTTTTTTGGTGTGCCTATTATGTGTTTTTCCTTCTATACTACAATGATGCTGATCCATCTTTGATAAGAATTTAAAATTGACTCCCTCCTTCCCTATATAGGTTCCCTTTTAAGGCCATGCCTAAACTAGTCTCGTTATCATGTTAAAACTTGGATTATTATTATAAAAAAAAAAGTAATATTAGGAATACAAAATTTTTCACAAATTTTAGGAATAAAAGTATGCCAACTCATTCATTGTTGAAAAAAAAAATTGAAAAATTTTGTTCCCCTAAACCTATTGATTCTAAAATATCTTGGAAAAATTTTAGTTTCAAGAAATAAAGAACTAAATAAAAATAAAAAATAAAAAAATGGGATAACTCAGAAGTCAGAGCCATCTAAATGCAAATTTAATTTAGTTTTCAGCATTTGATTGTAATTTGACTATATTAAGAAAAAATTAAATTAAATAGAGGGTAAGGCTGTCCATTTAATCCTAACTTTTCAATTCAATGCTAGAGTCCCATGTTTATTTTTTGTTAGCTTCTCCAAGCATCTAACATTTGCGGTAATCTTTTCAGAGCAAGAATGCGTCGGTGGAGAAATGGGCAAATAGCATCTCATTGCAACCTTTCACCCAAAAGCAGTGGAAGTCCCATCAAGATAAAAGTATTGAGAAGGCAAATGTAAAACAATAACTGTTTCAAAAGGTTTCACTTTCTGTAGTCACTAATGTATATAATATAACAAATTAGTTAGAACAATGTAACAACAAATGTGAATGGAAAATTATGTATTAGTAAATTAAGACTCTTCAATTTTCGTAGGCACGTAAGAGAAACGTGAGAGTCCGTGCAGTTGATGAACAAGGCAACCCCTTACCTAACGCAAAAATCTCATTTATAGAGATAGATCTAAGTTTCTCATTTGGCACTGCCATAAATAAAAACATCCTCACCAATACAGCATACCAAAATTGGTTCATCTCAAGGTTCACAGTCACAGTATTTGAGGATGAAATGAAATGGTATATCAATGAACCCTCCCCTGGCCAAGAGGACTACACAGACGCTGATTTGTTGATTGAGTTTGCAAAACAAAAATCTATATCAGTTCGAGGCCACACTGTTTTGTGGGCACAGTCCGACAGGATAAAAGATTGGGTTTCTGCACTTTCACCAATTGATCTTGCTGTGGATGTAAATAAAAGGATCAATTCCATTATGTCAAGGTACAAAGGCCAGGTTATTGCATTGGATGTTGTGAATGAAAATGTACGTGCACTTCTCAACTTTCGAAGATAAGCTCGGACCAAATGCCTCGGCAACCTTTTACAATGCTGCTCAACGGATTGATGGAACAAGTACCTTGTTTTTGATTGAGTATAATACCATAGAGGATAGCAACGACCCTTTATCAACGCCGGCTAAGTACGTAGAGAAGCTGAAACAGATCCAAAGCTTCCCTGGAAACAATAATATGTTACTAGGAATTGGGCTTGAGGCCCATTTCAACAATCCTCCAGACATTGCTTACGTGAGATCTTCTATCGATACTCTTGCTTCCACAGGATTGCCCATATGGATTACAGAACTTGATATTGCACGGGGCCTTGGTCAACAGGTAATTAAAAAACTCAAGAGGCAAAAGTATATATGCACTCTTCTTCCTTTCTTTTTCTACTTTTTTTTATTTTTTATTTATTTTTAACAAAGTTTAGCTTCAAAAATAGTTGTAACCTAAGATTACAAATATTACTTAATAAAATAAATATTACTGCATAATTTGAAAATCTAACCGTTGAATTACATATTCTTTACACTCTTAATACACATGTCAAATTTTATATCAATTGAATATTATTTACTATATAATTTATAAACTTATATATTATGCATAATTTTAAACTACAAAAATTTGCTATTTAAATAATTTATTGATGACGTAGCTATTAATATTTAATTTTCTAGAAATTTTACAAATATAGAGTATATAAGAAGAAGATGTAATCCAATGATAGATTTGTCAAAATTCACCTCAAATAAATATATATAAGTAAGGTTGTAGTCTTATGCTATAACCAATTTTGTAACTAAATTTTGTTATTTTTTTTCTTTTTTCAAAATACCATTTGAGTATAATTAAGAGCAAAGATATTTGACTTTTTTTACAAAATCTATAAAACTTCGCCACAAATTTTTGAAGCCTTATAATTTTTCAAGTTAATATTCCAATACATACATTTTAATTGATGAGTTTAACTTCTAATCAAGATTTCCTATAGAATTTCATATATTTACATTCTCCATTAAAATTTTGCCACATCATATTTTGAAAAGGTAATTTCATAGAAATATTAAATATAATTATAATAAATATCCATTTGATATAATTATAAATATCCATTTTATATTAAAATTTTAAGATATATACTAAAAATTTAATATATATATATATATATATATATATAAGAAAAAAAAAACACTAGCTGCCTCTCTCAAGTATCAAATAAAGTTTGTATCACAATATCAGTAAATCACCTTCACGGTCTCACTCATATTCATGGCGTTTAGCGGCTTTAGCCTCTCTCAACTCACTGTGTCACACCACACGCTCCCACTCATCAAGACCTAGCCGCCACACCTTGCCACACTGCCACCACCAAGTACCGATCTCACCGCCTCTCTCTCCATCTCTCACCGTCAATCTCTCCAATCTATCAGATTCTCACAATCTCTTGACTTCAGGTTTATTTCTTTAAGTCTCACACACCCACTCCTTTCTCTTTTTTGATTACTATGTTCTGTTTGTTATTTTTGTTTTTGAGTGTGTGTGTCGGTAGGAAGAGGAAGAGGTGAGAAATGCGGAATTTTTGAGAAATATAGCAGCCCTAAACCGGTTAAATTGCACTTTGAACACCGCACCACACTGCATCTATAACTGCAAAATTGCGGTTTGGTGCGGTTATAGTTTTGACCAAATTGCACCACAAAATACGGTGCTAAAAATAATCCAAAAAAGCACTGAACCGTACTGCAAACACCCCTACAAAGACTTATCCATCTCCATGTTGCACCAAGTCTTTGGCTAAAATACAGATAACTTTCAACTCTTTCTGATTCGATATACTTCACTTGCAATAGCTTCCCACAATAATAAGTTGGACCAGGTGCATTTGAAAATGGGGCATCACTAAAAAGCAAACTGCTCATGTAGGTCCCTGTTTTTTTAGGTTTCCTTCCAAGTTTGAATTGACTACATTGTTAGTTATAGACTCATTTTAGCCTTTCGGTTAAACTTTTTGAAGCTTGATGCGTAAATTTACCATCAAGCATATAAATCATACAACAAGCATTTGGTATTTCAAATTAAATATTAAAAATTCAAAAGAGTATTTAATAGTACGTCAAAATTTTGAAACCTAGAATTTGCTCAATTACCACTATATTGAAATTTCCATGTCCAAAATTAATTTTTCCTTCTTTTTTGAAACCCAAAATTAAAATAGTAATATCAGCCACACTTATTTGAACATTTTTGGTTAATTACTCTCCTCTTCCTTGAGGTTTGGAAGAATAACACTCTACCCCAAACTTGCAGGAAAAAAAAAAAAAAAAACACTTTCCTCTCTTGAAGTTTGAAGGAATTAACACTCCTCCCCTTTCTGTTTATATTAGCAATAAAATATTCTAAATTTCTATAAGAAATTCTTTACAAAAGTTTAACCATGGTTAGTAAAAAAATAACTAATTAATTTAGAAAAAAAAATGCAAAATTTATCAAACACCAAAACGCTTGCAACGGCAAATCTCTTCATAACCCGATAAAAAAAATGGAAGCAAAATTCATACTTAGTATTTTAAAATATACTTTAATTAAAAATTTTAAACTATAAATTTTAATCATAAAATATGATACTTTTGTAAACCCACCCTTAAGCGAGGGGCAGATTAGAACACAAAATTTTTAATATTAATTTAATAAAGTTTGATTAATTGGATGTCAAAGGGAAAAAATGTTCTTTCCCTTTAAGTTTGAGGTAAAGTGTCATTTGCTCAAACCTCAAAAGAAAGAAGTATAATTTCCCTAATATTTTTATATTGAATCAAGAATATTTTGATTTTCCACTAATTATAAAGGTAATGGGCCACTGAGTCACTGACTATTACATGCTTTGATTACAATGAAGAAAGTTTTTTTTTAGAATAATTACAATTAAGAAAGTTGGTTCCGCACTACATGCAGTACGTTGTTTTCTCACCAAATTCTTATAAATGTGCTTTTCCAATGAGAGCTAAGCTGCGAATTCAAACCCTCTTTATCTGTTTTGTTTCAAAAACTAACACGTACACTTGTATTGTACCAATTGCTTCTTCAAAAATGATGGTGCAAAAAAATAATAAAATGCATACCAATTCATAGTGCATGTATGATTTAGCGTAAACAATAAGAACACTATTCATAGTGCTATATATGTAATAAAATCAAATAATGCTAAGTAAATAATATTTTCACAATAATTTTTAAATGGCAAGTTATTAATAGTGGATAAAAATTAATGTTGTCCATATGAGAAATAATAATAGTTGCCACTTAGAATTTGTTGTAAAGTTTACGTGAAAATATTGTGGAGATAGCATTATTTTAAGAAGAAACCCACAAAGCTTATCAAGAAAAAACTAATCCACCAATAGGCAAGTAACACCTCTCCCACCCATATCTTCTCCAACCAAATGCCTTTCTTGCTTTCTCACTCTCTTTTTTTCTTTTTTCCTCCTTTTTATCTTATTCCCAATTCCCACCAAGTTCTTTCTCTCTCTTCTTTGGGGTTGTGAACAAGACGAGCCAAACAGAGTATTAAAAGTTTAGGCTTGTTCATTTAATTTTATTTCGAATACGAGCTAGCTCGAGCCCATTACCAAGTAAGATTACATGTTCAAGTTAAGTTCATTTACTTATTAAGCGAACTAGAATTTGTTTATGAGCTACTTGATCAAATTTTTTTTTCCTTTACATAGTAAAACCATGACTAAAATATTTTACCCTTTCGCAAATCTATGAATTTTTATTACAAATAAATAGTTTATATTATGAATAAACTACAGATAATAATTTCATATCATATGAACCAATTTTCATATTTATACAATCCAAATCTATATAAATATATTTTTAGACAAGTATGCATATAAACATATAGTATTATATATAGATAATTCAAGTTATCATATTCCCGAGCTTGTTTAAGAACACATTATTATATTTAAGCTTGGCTCGTTTGATATTTTAGAATAAAATTGGGTTTGAACTTGACTTGTTTGCTCAAGTATTTTATTGAGTCAAGTTTGAGCTATTCATAAACAACTTAGGTATTTTATAACCCTATTTGTGTTCAACTCTATGTACTTTCAATATTCAATTCTTACAACTCTTATGTATGTTTTTAGACCCCTTAACACGAGTTGTTTAACCTAGTTATTTAGCCAAGTGATTATTTAGATAAATTATTCAGATTTAGGTTAACACAATAAAATCATATCATGTAAATAATGCGGAAAAATAAAAAACACAACAATATGATATCCCAGAAAAACTTAACCGGTAAAAGCCTAAAGAGGATTTAATCTAACTATTCTCAAGTTAAAAACAGATCCACTATGAAAAAATTAAAGTTTGTACAATAAGACTTAGACCACTAACATCTTATTGTTACCTTGTGTATAAAACTTACTACCACGACCATGTGACAGCTCCGAGTCCACAGACTACTTCTTTCTTTAACCTACAACAACCACAAGTTCACATACTTGTAACTTTAAGACTCCACTCAAAAGTTTAAAATCTTCTTTAAAATTCTTTATGCAGCAACTAAAGAGATCATCAAGTTCTTGACGTGAATCTTAATCTTGACAACTCTTTGTATGTGTATGAAGGTAAACACCTCTAGTACTTACAGAAGATTCAACACACAACTCTTTAAAGACTTCTAAAACATAGCTAGGGTTTTTCTTTTTATATGTGAAGTAAAACACTTAACCTTACACGTCATATGGGCTTGGGTTGAATTGGAATTTTTGTAAAAAATTTAACCTGCACGAGATTCGATCAATTGAGTCTAACTTTCGATCGATCAAGCCTTGCAGATTTTGACTAATAAATCCTACAATCACTCAATTCTAATTTTACATAAAATCACACTTTAAGCAAGCCTAAATCTAGACTCTATGTTTTGATCATAGTTTGCTAACGTAATATATACTGAAGTTTTAATACATTAGTTCTTAAAGTCTTATAACTTAACATCTTATCTAGCCGTCTCTAAAGATATTTAACTTAGTACAAACAAGTAGATAAGTTCTGTTTCCAATACCAAAATTCAACGCGTGATTGACTAGCTAGTGCAAGCCAACCAATCCTTACTTCTTAACGTTTCTATTCTTCGTCTGTGTAACTTACAGTGTGGCTAAGAATTGGAAAACTTGGATCTTATCTGATTCTATAGGTTTGACATGAAAAGGCAATAGCTTAACAATAAGTTGGTGGATTCAATGAATGCAATATGGAAAATAAAATTTATTAGGTACCCATTCATAACCAAAGATATTCTATATAATCAATCAAAAAGATTTTCCATTACTGATTTAATTAAAATTTCCCAAGTCCCTAAAGTCTTTTGGGTAGGGTCCGCAATCTGCACGATATACAGAAAGTTCAATCTTCACATTCTTATAAATAGCGTATTTCTCTGAGCTCTAAACGCAGCAAAATCAAACCCACTGCTTTGTTTCAACAAACTAAAACCCACTGGTAGCAAGCGCGACTTTGCATGGGGCTTTTCCAGTTGAATTCAGATCCTCCACCTTCACAAACCTCTTCCTTTTGTATGTGTGTCTTAATTGTTTTATGCTGGTATGGCATATTAATCACCTCTGTGGTTGGCGGCAATAATGAGACAGACCGGTTGGCATTGCTCGAGTTCAAAGCTAAGATAACTCAGGACCCTCTCATGGTTATGAGCTCTTGGAATCACAGCATCCACTTCTGCCAATGGGGAGGGGTCACCTGTGGTCGCCGACATCAAAGGGTTACCGTGCTGAACTTGCAATCTTCGAAACTGGTAGGCTTCATATCACCACATGTTGGAAATTTAAGCTTTTTAAAGAGTCTAATCCTCCTAAACAACAGTTTTCATAACGAGATCCCTATAGAAATTGGTCGTTTACACAGATTGCAATTCTTACGATTGGCTAATAACACACTTAGTGGTGAAATTCCTAGCAATTTATCCCATTGTGCAAACCTCGAAGTCTTTCATGTCAGTCACAACCTTTTGGTTGGAGAAATTCCTGCAACGCTTAGCACCTTATCAAAGCTCCAATTTTTTGCCATTCACAAAAATAATTTGACAGGGAGTTTTCCACCTTCTTTTGGAAACTTATCATTTTTAGAAAAGATTTCTGCAGTTTACAATAACTTGGGTGGGATTATCCCTGATTCTTTTGGGCAATTGACCAAACTTTCATTTTTTGGTGTGGGTGCAAATAATTTGGTTGGTATAATTCCCCCCTCAATGTTCAATTTGTCTTCATTAAGGCTATTTGATGTTGGGTTCAACCAAATCCAAGGGAATCTTCCATGGGGCTTAGGTATCACTCTACCCAATATCGAAATATTTAGCATTGGTAGGAACCAATTTACAGGATCTATTCCTGTTTCAATATCTAATGCCTCAAATCTAGATCAACTTCAATTGTCCGAAAATAAACTAAGTGGAAAAGTTCCTTCTTTTGAGAAGCTAAATAGAATTTCAATGTTTAGTATTAGCTCAAACAATCTTGGAAATGGATGGGCAGACGACTTGAATTTTCTCTGTTCTTTGACGAATGCCACCTATTTGACTTTCTTAACTATAGATAGCAATAACTTTGGGGGAGAGTTGTCCAAGTGCATTGGAAACTTATCAAGTCTTCTTACCACACTATCTCTATATGATAATAAAATATCTGGAAAGATTTCTACTCAAATAGGAAATTTGATCAATATGGAGAGACTCGAAATGTGGAACAACAAAATATCAGGTAATATTCCCTTTGAAATTGGAAAGCTTAACAAGTTACAATCTTTGGATTTATCTACCAATAATTTCTCAGGGAATATTCCATCCTCTCTTGGAAATTTAACAATAGTGATAAACTTGCAATTGTATGCAAATAATCTTCAAGGCAACATCCCTTTAAGTTTAAGCAATTGTCGAAATTTGATAGAGTTGTATCTTAATAATAACAATCTTAGTGGTTCAATATCTCCAGAAGTCATTGGTCTCTCATTCTCACCAATTTTTCTAGATTTGTCTTCCAACCATTTCACTGGTATCCTTACCAAGGAAGTGAGAAATTTAAAAAATCTAGAATTTTTGAATATTTCTGAAAACAAGCTGTTTGGTAATATTCCAACAAGTCTTGGTAGTTGCGTAAGGTTGCGAATTTTCTCCATAAGTGGAAACCTCTTCCAAGGGATCATTCCTTCAACTTTGGAATCATTAAGAGGTCTTGAACAATTAGATCTTTCTAACAATAACTTGTCTGGCAACATTCCAAAATTTTTAGAGCACTTTCACTTTTTGCAATTTTTGGATCTATCTTACAACCATTTTGAGGGTGAGGTACCAATAGATGGAGCATTCAAGAACACTAGTGCAACTTTGATGAAGGGGAATGGTAAGCTTTGTGGGGGCATAGCTCAATTTCATCTTCCCAAATGCAAATACAATAAATTCAAGAAGAGGAAGTTAACCCTAACCTTAAAGTTAATTATTTCTATATTGTCTGGGCTTCTTGGAGTAACTATAGTTGTGTCCCTGCTACTTGTTTGTTCTTTAAGAAAGAAAAGAAAAGAAAATACCTCAAGTGACTCAAGAAATTTGCTTTTGAATATATCTTACCAAAGTCTCCTAAATGCAACCAATAGGTTCTCTTCTACCAATTTAATTGGTGTGGGTAGCTTCGGATCAGTGTATAAAGGAATTTTAGATCACGATGGACATACAGTTGCTATAAAGGTGCTCAACCTTTTGCGTCATGGAGCTACCAAAAGTTTCTTAGCAGAGTGTCAAGCCCTACGAAATATTAGACACAGAAATCTTGTTAAGGTGCTTACATCATGTTCTGGCATTGACTATCAAGGTCATGATTTTAAAGCTTTGGTATATGAGTTCATGAAAAATGGCAACCTAGATGAATGGTTGCATCCAACTCCAAAAACGAATGAGACTCTTGAGAAACCAAGGAATTTGAGTCTTCTTCAAAGATTGAATATTGCAATTGATGTTGCCAATGCATTGGATTATCTTCATCATCATTGCCAAACACGAATAGTTCATTGTGACCTCAAGCCTAGCAATGTTCTTCTTGATGATGAAATGATTGGACATGTAGGTGACTTTGGTTTGGCAAGATTGCTTTTTGATGCTACCCGAGAGTGTTCTATTGATCAATCAAGCTCCATTGGAGTAAGAGGCACAATCGGTTATGCTCCTCCAGGTAAATATTAATTTCATTTTCTAAATTTATTATATTTCCTTTTCCTTTCTCCTTTTTCTATGTAATTTTAAATCCTAGAATGTAAAATTTAATAAAGATGTATTTTATTGAAGATAGAATGTTATATAATAAAATTTCCACTAGCTTAGTTCTTATTACGTACCATTAAAAAAGATTTTTTAAGACTTGTAGGTTATGCATCTTTTTTCTTCTTTTTTGGGTAGAATAGTATCCTCACATTATATATATATACACGTTATATGCAATTGCTAATTGCAGAGTATGGTATGGGAAACGAGGTATCAACATATGGTGATGTCTATAGTTACGGCATATTATTGTTAGAGATGTTCACAGGAAAAAAGCCTACTGATAATATTTTTCAAGATGGCTTCAATCTTCATGACTATGTTGAAGCAGCTTTGCCGGAACGAGTTATTGACATTGTAGATCTCATTCTTCTCTGGGAAAGAGAAGAGGGAGAGACACAAATGAACGACATCACTAGCAATGAGTGTCAAATTCCAAGTCTAAAAATTCAAGAATGCATGATTTTGATACTTGAAATTGGAGTTGCTTGTTCAATCGCATTTTCAAGAGAAAGGATGAATATGGGTGCTGTTATAATTGGGCTACATTCAATTCGAAAAAAACTTCTTGTGGTGATGAATATACATTCACAAAGGCTTCAAGCCACAGGTAAATTTTGTTTGTCTTAGTAGATGTTATACTTTGATAGCATCCCACTCATCGTGATCTAATCATCTAATATTCTAATTTGATAAAACCACTCCAAATGTCTTAAGGGAATAAAAGGGACATCAATTTAACGTTAATGAATATTTTTTTAATTCATTTTTATTTTAGGAAAAACGTCATTTAGCATACTGTCAATTTTTTAATTGAAGCTTATTATTCTAACATATTGAAGTTTTTTTTTTTTTCCTTCATCACAGGCGCACAAGGATGATGACTTACTATCAAGGTTGTCATCATGATTTTCAAAGTTTATCAAATAAAATCATTGGAGCAAATAAAATCTTGTAGCTTCCCTATTGCAGTCGTGTATTTTTTTTCCCCTTTGTATCAATTATGTAATAGTTTCTTCATTAATGACCCTTTGTTTTAATATACTATTGATTAAGATTTTGTAGCCAAAGTTATTCACAATATAGACTCAATGAATTTACATGCTCAAGAAATTTTACAATGATAGATGTGTAGACTCTCTATTTTGTTCTCAATTATGATACATATTATTTTGCACGTGCATTCTCTCATGTTGAAATAATTGAACGATGCACATAAACTCTCAAATCTCTCTCTCTTTTAATGTGTTAACTTTGCTTTTAATTTTACTATTATTCATGTTTTCAATCATTATTTACCTTTCTTTTATTAAGTTCTCAATTTTAGAAAAAAAATATTGAAAAAAAAAAATTAATTTACTATCCAAATCTCAACTTTTTATTTAAACCAATTGTATTTTTATTTTATGTTTAGTGACAAATGAATTTTTTACTCTTTTGTCCAACTTTTGATTTTAGTGTTTAAAACGAAAAGAAAATTTTAAAAAGATAAAAATACAAAAAATAGTGCTGCTAGTGAGGCTGAACCTTTTTTCTGCATCAAAAACAAACGGCTAGGGGGAGAGGATTTTCAAGAACTTATTTTCTAATTTCATTCTGTTTCTTGTTTCTGATTTACTTGGCATTGCATTGAGTTTCAGAACGTTTTTGAGAGAGAGATTGAACAATATGTTTTTAGTGAAAATTGAAACCCATTACCTAACTATGACGAGTTCGTCTCACCTATTCCAAGTCTCAAAAGTAGGCCTCTAAGTAGTTGCGTTTCCTACATAAATATTTAGACGGTAGGCCCACTTCTATTTTTTTTTCTACCTTGGACCAAAATTTAATTCTTGGGCTGACCCGATCTTAACAAAATAAGCTCCACCTTTTCAAAGCATAATCCCAACACCTCCTTAAAGAATAAAATCCCCTGTTAACATAATTTTACAGACACATTCACTTACAACTCATTTGGTCTTGGGCCTGTCTATCGATGACAAGGCCTCGTTATGCTTATATGGGCCTAGTCCCATTGGGCCTTCAAACCGACCTGTTCCACCACAATAACTTCAACTTCTTGTGTATTCATGGGTTTCAGAGTCTGAACAAGATTATGAGGTTATCATTGAAAACACCACGTCGAGGTTGATTCTAGGGGTGGCAATTCGTGTTCGCGTGTCGGGTTCGTGTCGTGTCAAGTCATGAGTATTCGACTACATAGGTCAATACTAACCCGACTTGTATATTAAACGGGTCAAGATTTCTCAACCTTAACACGACCCATTTATTAAACGGGTCAGTCGTGTCGACCTGTTTATCAAATTTTATCAAAATGAAAAATAAAAATTAATGAAAAAACAAACAAATAAATATTTTTAATATAAAATTCAGAACTAACGAGTAACTGCATCACAAATAATCATTCAAAATTAAAGCATATCCCAATATCACAAATAATCAATCACAATATGTCAAAGAAAATAAATCACAACAACTAATAAGTTTATATACCTAGAGTTTGAAGGGTATATTGGTAAAATATCATTTAATTAAACGGGTCAGACGGGTCAAACAGGTTCTATGTGTTCATCACTAACCCAACCCATTTATTAAACGGGTTAGTCGTGTCAACCCGAATATGACACGAACCCGTTAAACCTCAACCCATAACCTGCTAATTTCGTGTCGTGTCGTGTCGTGTCGTGTCGTGTCGGGTTCGCGGGTCGTGTCAAATTTTGCCACCCCTAGTTGATTCCCAACCTAATATATCAACATCTATAGTGTCTGCAAGATCAAATAAAAGAACATGCCCTAATTTCTTGATCTCTGCCGCCATTTCATGTCTCAATTGCACCTTGTTGAGTTATTTAGATCCCTTAAAACACAATTGGATTAACTTAATTATTTAGCCAAGTTATTAACTTAGGTAAATTATGCAAATCTAGGTTAACACAAATATATCAAATCATGCAAAGCAACAGAAATATAAAGAACACAATGATATATAAGCGGGAGTCCTTGTACTTGCTGGAGAATCCAAGAAAGAAAGAGTTCATTGTCTCGGAGCTTGACGTGGTTATATCAGTAAGCTTTCTACTGGTGGGTAGCAATAGGATGTTAGTGGTCTAAGTCGCTATTGTACAAACTTCGATTCTTTCATAGTGGATTCAGTTTTACCTTGAGGATAGCTAGGTTAAATCCTCCCCAAGTTTTTTACTGGTTTGGTTTTCCTAGGTCATCATATCTTTGTTTTTTTATATTCCGCACTTTACATTGATATGATTATATGATTGTGTTAACCTAATTCTGAAATTTGGACTACGTAATAACTTGGCTTGTTAACTAGGTTAATCCAATTGTAGTTTAAGGGGTCTAAATAACTTAACACACCTATGTGTAGCATACAATACTATCTCTCATCAGTGGTATTAGAGCTGGTAACTCTTTTGTGTAGATCTTTTGATCTCTGTGCTGATCCTTGACTCCTGTTGCCATGGAACACGAACACTCTCTTGTTATTCCTCCTCACTTTGATGAGAATAATTATGCTTACTAGAAAGTTAGGATGAAAGCTTTCTTGAAATCCATTGATGAGAGAGGCTGGAACTCCGTTGAATACGGATGGGAGAAGCCCACTATTCCTGTGAGTGAGTGGCAAACTTCTGAGAAAGAAGCAGCTACCTTCAATAGCAAAACTATCAATGCTATCTTTAATGCTATTTCTATGGAGGAATTTAAGAGAATCTCTGATGTTAAGATTGCTCACACTGCTTGGAATATCCTCCAGACTGTGCATGAAGGCACAAAGGCAGTTAAGATCAATAAGTTACAACAATTAACAACTAGATTTGTAAGCATTAGGATGTTTGATGATGAATCTTTTGATGAATTCTATGCTAAACTAAATGACATTGTTAATTCTGTATATAACTTGGGTAAAATCTATGATCAACCTAAAATTGTTAGGAAAATTCTTAGATCTTTAACTAAAGATTTTAGACCCAAAGTGACTGTCATCACTGAGAGCAAGGTCCCTATTGATGAACTTGTAGGATCTCTTCAGTCCTATGAGTTGGACCTACCCAAAACTAGCAAATCCAAATCAATGGCTCTTAAGTCTGTTGATGATTTGATATTGATGGATTTGATGATGAGCTCTCTGTTACAAAGATTGCTTACCTTGCCAAGAACTTTACGAATTTCCTTAGAAATAGCAACAGAAAGGCAAGAGGTAAAAATACTGATGAACCTAAAAATTTTAGGAAAAATGATCCCACTAAGGTTAACAAAATTGAAAAACCTAGAGAAAAAGTAGGTCAATCTTCTAATAATTCTATGGGTCCTCAATGTTTTGGATGTCAAGGGTATGATCATATGAAATCTAAATGTCCAACATTCTTGAGATCTAAGGGTAAAGTTATGGATGTAACCCTTAATGATGATGAAGTTTCTGATGATGAGTCTGGCTGTGATGAGGATGGAAACTTCATTGCTTTCACTGCTACTGCTGTAGTCAATGAAAGTGTGACTGTTGAAGAGAACCCTGCTGATGTTGAACTCTCTGAGGATGCAGATCTTCAAGAAGCCTACAATAAACTTTGCAAAGTTGCTGCAAAGGATGCCATGAGTGTCGAATTAGGCTTAAAGAAAATTGCATCTCTTGAGCTTGATAAGAAAAATTTACTTGTGAATTTGTTTAATGCAACTTTTAAATAATGTGAAGACTGAGAATATGCTTTTGCATGATAAAGTTGTGGAACATGAACTATCTGTTGCTAGAAAACAAACTAATAGGTCTGCTAGTTCCAAACTTGATCAGATGTTGAGTGTTCAAAAGTCTCCTTCCGACAAAACCGGTTTAGGTTTTGTAGAAAGCATCAATGTGTCTGCACCTAATTCCACAATTTTTGTTCATTCATCTTCTTTTGAACCCCCTGTAAGTGAGGTTGTCAAACCCATAGAATTTTCACCTCTCAAGAAGATTAGGGTTTATCTGAAAAAATCTAAACCTAAGGAGTCTACCCTTTCTAAGAAAAAGTCACATGTTAAGCCTGCATAGGTTTGTAATTTTTGTGAAAAGTCTGGGTACATTCGTCCAAACTGTTACAAGCTTCAAGCTGCTAAGAGTGCAAACAAACCAAAAGTACCTGTGCCTTAAGCATAAGATCCTATAGTACTTATTGGTGAGTTGCTAAAAGCTCTAAAACTTTATTCCAATTCTGGAGTTAGAAATCATTCTAATATGAATAGGAACTCCAATGCTCAAGGTGCATCTAAAATATTTTGGATGCAAAAGGCTCAATTTAAGTGAGTCTTTCTGACATGGTCCTTGTGCTTCATTGCTCTACTCTTTGTGACCATTTTTTTGATGTTCTTGTTTTTTTTTTAGGATTTGCATTGCATAACATTCATGCATTTCATTCTAAGATTTTTTTGTTATTTTCATCAAAAATAAAAATAAAATAAAAAAGGAAAAGGGAAGCAAAATGTGTTTTTCATTTACTTTCTTGGTTTTGAAAACAAGGTTGGTCAATTTATTTTCACATAACATGTCTATGTACTTTGTTTAACTTGAATGAGCTTATTTCTTACACTTTACTAGTTAAAGCTTTGTAGTGCATGTTGTGTGGAAAGATGTTTGTAGTTTTTAATTACTTTGTCTTGATCTTGAAGTCACGTGTCTTTGACTGTCGGACTTGATCCTTTTGAGAAATGTATAAATAACCATTTCACCACTGTTCACTAGCCAATCATGAACACCTTAGTGCATATCGTAAGATTTTGTGCTCGAAAATGTGTAGCACATGCACAAAAAGAATATAAGGTGTAACCTCGGTTTATATAATTAAAATTGGTGTGTACATTATTGGACTTACTGCTAAATCAAATAAATTAAATTGATGTGTACATTATCCTGGCTATTTTTAATAAGTTTCTGAAAAACTTAAAATTTATGTGTACATTATAAGGCAAAATCAAGAAACTTACATGATTGCAAGCTTATGATCTAGGAGATGTGGGAGTTATATGATGTAACTCTTTAGGTGATAGTCTCTTTCAAATTCTTTGTGATGAATTTTTTAGACTTTGTGGTTGATTTCCACTTACATATCACCACACATGTATCTCAAGTTTTTGCTAGTTGCATACACTACACAAGTTACTCTTTGCTAAACTTTGTACATGTTAGTGTGTGTGTTTTTGGTCTGACCAACCAAGTTTGAAAATGCCTTGAGTTTTATGCAAAATAGATTTGATGCTTGAGAATTCAAGGAAAATGTTTGAAAATCTTAATTTTGGGAAAACTAGATTCAAAACATGTGTTTTTGAAAAGCATTTCATCTCATACTCATGCATTTTATTCATAAAATTCAATACTTTGAGGAGTTTTTGCATCAAATTGCTCTATTTTTTCAAAAACTATGTTTTCCAGAATTTCAACTGATCGAACCTGTTTTTCAATCGATCGAAATTGCAATTAAAATTTTGGTCAGCCTCTGTCTGTTTCGATCAGTGCTCGATTGGTGTTCAATCAATCGAAGCATTTTCGACCGATCGAATCTGTTTTTCAATCGATCGAAAATTGTGTAGAGATTTTTTTAAAAATGATTCTTTTTCACGTGTTCATCTAACTTTTCAAAAGTTTTTCAACTTTTTCTCTCTATATGATCCGGTCAAGGCTCCAATCCAATTTTTTGTCATTTTCCTCCGTTCTTTTTGCAAGGTTTTCATCTCCCAAGGCCGGTAAGACCTTTATACCCTTTCTTTTGCATTTTATTTCATGTTTCATGCATATATTCATGCATTTAAGGGAGATTTTCAGACCTAAGCATATTTTGGGGTTTTTGATGATTCAAGCCGTATTTTCTCAAATTGATCAATGGGTTTTTGTGTTACAATGTTATCATCATGATCTATGGTGTTTAATTTGATCAAATTTGGGTTTTGTGGAGAATTGAAAATTCTAGGGCTTGTATTTGTACAAATTGGGGATTTTGTTCAAATTGAGTTTGATTGATGAAATTGGCTTGTTGGTTTGATGTATTTGATCATTATAAACTGTTATCTAACTTGTGTGATGATCAATTGGTCAATTGAGTAAAAGTTCTACAAGTGGTCTTTCAAAATTTTGGAGTTTATGTTTCAAACTCTATGCTCAAGCCAATTTTGTGATTCTAAACTTAAACATTTGAACTTGTTGTCACAGCATTAGAGCATGCATCATGACATTTATCTATTCATGCATCATATAGATTTTTTTTTTATTTTTTTGTTGTGCTAACTTGTATTCTGCACTGTGTTTTGTTTTGTTCTTTCTTGTGTGTCTTTGTTCTTACTCTAGCACCATGCCTAGGAAGACTAGAGCAAATAGGTCATCCTCCTCTACTTCTGACCCTTCCTTTGAGAGTGACATATTCTTGAGTGCTAAGCACCAAGATACCTTTGAGAAACTTAACCTAAACAGAAAGATTTGGGCTGAGCTTAGGGTTCTGTTAGATGAGCTTGATCCTGCCATTAAGGCTAACTTTGAGCATCGAGGCTGGTTGTCTCTTTTGGATATTAATTCCCTCCCTCCAGCCATCCTGATTAGGGAGTTCTATTCGAACCTCTCTATTCACCCCTATGATTCCGGTACTCTTGTGAGGAACTGGATTTGTGGTGATGAGTACACCATTACCCCTTCGATAGTGGCTGATGCTCTTGAGGTGCCTCTTATTCAGTATCCTGTTTACCCCTATGATGTGTCTCCTCCCCTAGACGACATCATGTCATACATCACTAGTACTTCTATCTGATGGGGTTTTAATCCTCGAATAACTTCTGTTGAGCTCACTAAGTCTACCTATCTTATCTTTAGGATAGCATGTCATTCCTTGTGGCCTATTTCGCATCTGCACACCATTCCTTTGGAGCGATGTGCATTTTTGTATGCTCTTGTTACAGATGCACCTATTAGTTTTCCTCATCTGTTTCTTCGTTCTTTGAACGAAGTTTATAGGAGTTCCTCTACTCCTCATGCTCTTTTTCATCCTGTTTTCATTCATAGGATTTTGTTGTTTTTAGATTTGTCTGACTTCCCCGCTTCTGAGCCCGTACACGTTATTGCTCCCATAGGTGCCACTTTTCTTAGGCAGAGGGCTGCTCAGGTGAGAGAGCGCTTTAAACGTCCTAAAGTTGAGTCTTCTAGTACCGCACCTCCTTCTTCTTCTACAGGTTTTCCTCCTGGTGCGGAGTCTGCTGATCTTGTAGGTGCTGCTGCTGTTGATGTTCCTCCACCATCGACTTCGGATGACTTTGACATTCGTCGTACTTTGGAGTCTATCGTGACCGTTCAAGCGGCTCATAGTCAGATTTTGGTGGACATCCTTGATGAGATTTGTGCTTTACGAGCAGATTTGGCGCTTCTTAGACGTTCGTCTTTGCCACCTCCTTTTGATGATGGATTCTGATTTGCCCTTTGGCATTTCGTCACAAAAAGGGGGAGTAGATTTAGATTTTGTATCTAGTTAGGGGGAGATTTGGAGAGTTTGAGTCTTTTTTACATTTTTGTATATGCTATTTTTTATGTGTGAACGGCAAAAAATATTTTTCTTAAGAGATATGATGGATAATCAATGTGCAAATATTTTCTCTACTTATGCAACTGTTTATGGGTCACATAGTATCAAGTTTGCATTTATAGAAAGAGATAATATTTTTCTTCATGTGTATCCTCAACTTAATTTTTTTAAGTTTGGTTTGTGTCTTTTTATTTTTCCCCACCTCTTATCTTTTCCCCAAAACTGTTTTTCCCAAAACTTGTTTTGTTTTTCCTATTTTTACAGGGGGAGAAATCTGTTTTTAAAGCCTTTGTTGTTCATAGGGGGAGTTTTTGCTCTTCATTAGGGGAGCTGTCTCTATTTTCTATAGAGTTGAATTGTTATGTGTTCTCTTAATTCTCTTTTTTCTTTTATCCTTTGTTGCATATGTATTCTGTTTACTCTTTGATTGAGTTGTCTTTGTCAATACGTGACAAAAATGGGGAGAAATAGATGAAATGTCTTTGGGAATCCTGTTTGTTTTGTTTAGGGGTAGCTAAATTTGTTTTTGAAATGGGAGAATATAAAAAATTTTGATGTATTTAACTTAGGGGAATTGTTAGAATTTACTTTTGTTTTTATATTGTGTTTCATATTGTTTATATGTCTTTCTTTCCACACATGCAGTGATGTGTTCTTTTGAGTGTTTTCAGGAAAGACAGGTACATTCTAATCAAGACCTTCTACCTCTTCTTGCAACTTCTAGGTTAGGAGTCTTAGATTGAGATTTGTGATGTATTTGGGCATTATGTTGTATATGTGTTTTCTCACGGATTGCCAAAGGGGGAGATTGTTAGGTTTTGAGTTTGTAATGTTGGCAAGCCATGACAAAAACTAAGTTTCATAAGTTTAGAATGGTCTACATTGAAGCCCAAGGCAAAAAACTCAAGTTCGGGATGAAGAAAAATGAGTTACAATCTGTTTCGTTCGATTGGTACTTGATCGATCGAAAGTCTCATATTAGCAAAATCAACAAATGCAAAAAGGCCATAACTTATTCGTTTGAAGCCCAAATCGCGAGCCATTTTTTCCAGTATTTAAAGGACATTATAAACTAACCCTAGAGAGGGTTTTTAGAGTTTTTGAGAGAGATTAGAGTGCATCTTGTGCCTCTTTTGTGGATCTAGGGTTTTGTACCCAAAAGCTCTCTAATACTCTTTATGATGTATGTGTGAATCTCTTGTGAGATCTAGAGGTGTTTGCCTTCACATACACTTAGGGTTATCAAGATATTGATTGATGTCAAAAGTTTGGTGATCAAATCAATTGTAGATTCAAGAACTTAAAGATATACAAGTGGGAGTGCTTGTACTTGCTAGAGAATCCAAGAAAGAAGGAGTCCATGGTCTCGGAGCTTGCACGTGGTCGTGTCAGTAAGTTTTCTACTAGTGGGTAGCAATAGGATGTTAGTGATCTAAGTCACTATTGTACAAACTTCGATTCTTTCATAGTGAATTCAGTTTTACCTTAAGGATAACTAGGTTAAATCCTCCCCAGGTTTTTTACCGGTTTGGTTTTCCTAAGTCATCATATCTTTGTGTTTTTATATTCCGCACTTTACATTGATATGATTATATGATTGTGTTAACCTAGTTCTGAAATTTGGACTAAGTAATAACTTGGCTTGTTAACTAGGTTAATCCAATTGTAGTTTAAGGGGTCTAAATAACTTAACACACCTATGTGTAGCATACAATACTATCTTCAAATTCCAATTATTTCATCCAATAATCACATGCACGTACAACGAATAATTCTTTAAATTATTTAATAGAAATTCAAGCCCCTCATGCTCTATTTGGAAATTGAGAATATGTAAGAAAGACAAAAAAATAAAAAAAAATAAAAAAAAAAGAAGCTAAAAACATAAAAATCAGACCGGTTGAATGAGTGAGCGAGTCAAGAAATAAGGTTCCAGAATGGTCTGTGGTGACCAATACTTGAGCTTTCACCCTACTTTGGTGACCTACTGAAGAGCCAAGAATTATGCAAATTTGATTATAAAGTGAACATTTTTTATTCCAGCAAACTGGTAGTGTTATTGGGATTTGATTGATGAGAACCATATCATCCAGAGAGTATAACTCGTGCAGTAGTTCAGTGTCCCATCTTCTTGGTGCTTCAATAGTCAACTTAGAAATTGATTATTTTTGCACATAACGGTCTTGAAACTTCTTGTAAGGAATTGAATATCCTAGTAAGCTTAAGTTTTGCAGCCGAATTGTTTTTGCAAAGGAACAAGTAAAATAAATATATAAAAAAAGGTTGTCACAACTCACAACTCTCCAAATGATGTCTGCAAAAACTTCAAAGGCAATCTCCCCTGTAATCGCATTGGAGCAATTTGTGATTCTGTGGCATATATTTAAGGAGAAGGATTTGCTGCAACCTTGGTTGCAGCAAGTCCTGCATAAAGGTGGATATGGCAATATGTTAAAATGGCACCTGTCCTGCTGTCCAGTTAGTGTTTCTCACTCCTCTCTCTTAACACTCATCCCTCTCTCTCTCTCTCTCTCTCTCTCTCTCTCTCTCTCTCACATGTTCACACATTATGCAGGACTTGCTGCAACCAAGGTATTGTTTATTTTTGCTAACCAAAAAGTAAATGAGTGCTTAGTAATATCTCCTGAAAGCTACATTAACCTCCATTAATCCTTTGTTGAATGCTTAGCCTTAGGTTCCACCATCCAAGCTGGGATGCGAGAAAATTTTCCTCAAGCTGTTAGCAGCCACTTCAAAGCATCCTCTTGAACTATGTACACACAAAAAAAGCGCTCATAAACCCTCGCCAGATTCATTTATCTTGTGGGAGTCCATGTCCAATTCTCTTCATGGAGGGCACTAGAAAACCTTGTCAAATTTGCTTCATTTTTTTATAAAAAAAATTTATAAACCCATAAACCTTAAGAGTTAAGACCCGCCTAGTTGTATGAACTATGAAGTATGAACTAAAACAAAGCCCAAGTCCACACAAAACAAGTCGACTAGGGAGGGTTGGTGGCAGCAACCACACAAAATCAACCACAACTGATTCCAAAAAAAACAAAAAACTATTGGCTAAAATACAAATTACATTTTTTAAGTTTGATTGAAATTTGTTCCATTTTTAGAATTATACTTTCATTTAATTGGTTCTCTAAGTTTCAAATTTATCCGATTCAAACTTTTTGTACAATTCTATTTTTCTTGACCAGGTCCAGAAGTGTTGGGTTTATGTAGTTGCGGGCTCAACGTTTATGTTATCGGTTAGGCTCTAAAACTTTTGACCGAACGCCAATTTTTGAACTTTTAACTCATTTTGGGTTGGACATAAACATAATCTTATTAAAATCAAAAGTCAATGCTTTTAGGCCTAGCCAGTTTCATATAAACTGAGCTCATTTTGGATAGGGCCCAATCTTATGTTAAACTAAAGACTGTTTCTAGGCCTAGGCCAGTTAGGCGAGTTCATGAATTGGGCCGATTGGCCCTTCTCGGCTTTAATATGATTTTGGTCCAAGTAGTGTTTGAGTGAGAGCTCAGATGTTTGGAAAGCCGGAAGCAATGGATGATTCATTTAGACTGTTATTGATGTAGATTTGAATGATCTACCAGGTTCGAATCTCGCAATGGAAAGCACTTGGGATATAACTCCATTCTCTGGGCTTAATCACCAGCGTCCTCGATAGGGCTGGGTGCTGGCTCATCCGAATCTCTTACTTCTACAGACTCAGGCCTAGCGGATAAAGTGTCACTATCGTCATGCTCAAGTAAAAGACGCCAACTTAGATTACCCCCCTCTACCCATTTTTTCTCTCAGCATAAAAAAAATAAAAAATAAATAAATAATTTGAAGTATTTTTCATGAAAGTTGGGGGTAGATCTCAAGTTTTTAGATCTTTACTTATAATGTCAATAAACTTGAATGATTAACTGATAAATTAAGTGAATTCTATGATAAAATAAGTCTTTCTCCATATAGCTTTGCATCCATGGAATATGGATTTCAAGTTTCAACCATGTATATTAGAACAAGTTGTCCCTTTTAATCTAGATTGAGTCAATAAATTACTAGAACCAAGCATAAGAGAATTGATCAGAATGGGTCGCTTCTTGTTCCTGTCAAATGAGAAGGGGTACTTTATTTGTCCAAAAAATACAAAATTTATTAATTTATTCAGTTAATTTATTTCATTTTAATTTAAACTTTAAGGGAAAAAAATAACAATTGAAAGTTTATATTAAAAAAAAAATTACGATTGGGTCAAACCAGAAGGGATAAAAAATTGATATATACATGCAAATCTTTTTCTTTTTTTTTTACTAATTTTTTTACTCATATACACAAAGAGAGAAAGAGAAAGATGATTTGAGAGAGTAATAAAAAATTGATAAAAATATTTTTTAATAAAATATAGTATAAAATAGATAATCTGATATAGATATATTTGAAAATTTGTTATATAAAATATTTTTTTTTATATTAAAAAAGTAGATTCTTATACTATGATAGACAAAAGAAAATTTTCACAGATTGATATGAATGCTTTTAAAGTTGAACTACAGAAAACCTTATCCTTGATATTCACAATTCACATATTTTATTTGTTTGATACAAATGAAATATCCAACAATGCATCTTTATTAGATTAGACACCCTTCTTCTTCTACTACTAAAATAATAATAATAATAATAATAATAATAATTGATGAAGCACAAATTCGTCAGTTGTAGTGAATTCGTCCAGATGGAGCCAGATGTTTGATTGCGTTGTAGTGGAAGTAACAATTTCCTAAAATGGTCACCGGTGTGGTGCCTGCCACAAATTCGTCACCGATTGTTTTGGCCCAAATTCGCGTCTTTCTTATTTTGGCCATTTTTGGGCCTTTTACACATCCATAAAGCATTTTACAAACAAGAAAAAATCACAACTTGCTTTGCATTTTACATCCATAACTTGCTTTTGCTCAACGTAAATCTAGAAATACACATTATAGTAGATTCATCAAAAAAAATCACAACCTGTTACAGATTCATAAATCCAAAAATACAACACATATAGCAGGTTCATAAATCACAACCTGTCATAGATTCATAATTTGCTTTAGAGCTTCTATTATACTCATTATAATACACATATGACATATTCATAAATCCAAAAATAACCTGTCAACATGATATAACTTGTCAACAATACATTTGCACAAGCACAACCTGTTAACACAAATTCATAAATCCAAAAATAATCTAGAGCAAAAAATTGCTTTAGTGCTCAAAGCCTCAAACTAATCTATAACTTGTTATAGGCGCCCATCAAATACAAACAAGATTAAAAAAAAAAAAAAAAACTTGTACAAGTCAAAATAAAATAACTAGTGCAAATTTCATTACTTCATTAGTAATATGTCAATGTACACATCTTGTTCATATGTCAATATCTACATAATAGCATTATAGCCAAAGACTCAAAATAAATTGGTTATATGTCAATGTCAATGTCAACATATACTGTCTGTATTCAATATTTGGCCAAAGATTCAAAATAAATTGGCCATATGTCATTACCTATTGCCTAATTTCATATATTGTCTATGTATAGGCCACTGTCAAAGCTCAAAATAAAGCTCATATCTATATGTAGGCCACTGTCTACTAGTGTCTAATAGCAAAAAGTGTACATATCAATATGTCAAGTTGTTGTCAAAATAGAAACTAACATATGTCATCATCAATACCACCCATCCAAAGAGCAAAGAGCAATCTTTAACCATCAACTTCAATAGATGTTAGTGTGGACATGTCTAGTTCCGATGTTAATGCAGCATCACTCACAAGTTCTACAAACAAAAAAATAAAAAATAAAAAACATAAAAGTCACTTATACAATAAAATAATAAATATGCCAAGAATCCAAGACATTCAGTTTTTTTTTTTTTTTTTTTTGCTAATAAAGAAAGAAGTAGACATGCAAAATGTACAATAAAACAATAAATATGCCAAGAATCCAAGACATTCAGTTTTTTTTTTTTAATAAAGAGAAAGAAATTCATATTTTTTTAATATAACAAATAATAGTCATACCTCCATCAAGCTTTTCAAACTCCTCAACATGATCCATGGTAGCATGAAGGCTGATTGAAGCCGATGAAGGACGGAGCTAGTTCTTACCACAAATGAGGGCTTCCACCATAAGTGGAGACAATGAACTCTGGAAAGGATCAAGGACATGACCAGCTGTACTAAAGGCAGATTTTGAGGCCACAGTGGATACCAGAATTACAAGAACATGTTGTGCAACTCTTGAAAGCACACGGTATCATGAAGAATTAACCTTCCACCAAGCCAAAATATCAAAATTCTCATCCAAGACATCTTCACAACTCTCTAACAAATATTTATCAACCTCTGATTTGGTATTTGAAGAATCAATACCCTTCAAATACTTCTTAAATCCCATCATCCTCATTGCCTTCACATCAATTACACTAGAATCATCTCCCTCCATTGATCCACTTGGTTTTTGGCCTTGGGCTTGTGCAGCAGCACTAGCACTACTACTCCCCAATTGATTTTAAGTATAAGCATTATACAAATCCACCAAAACAGCCTTAACTCTTTTTTCCATATCAACAGCCTTTTGGTTCTCATACAAAGTACCAAAACAGTACTCAAGATACCTCAACTTGTACCGAGGATCAAGAACAAACCCTACATGCAACAAGTGATTCATATTATCAAAGTTTCCCCAATACTTTTCAAATTTGTTCTTCATGTAATTAGCCATTTTTCTCAACAAATAACTATCTTTTTCATACTCCAAGTCAATTGTGTCATGAATTGACATGAGCTCCAAAAAGAAAGAATTGCTAGTGACATAATTAGCACCCAAAAATTGCAAGGTTGCATCATAGAAAATTTTAAGAAAATTCAAAAAGATCATAATCTTTTCCCAATCCACATCATCCATTCCCCAAGCAACCTCATGTCTATCATTTCCTTCTTCCTTTGCCTTCTCTCTAACTGTCCTAAGATAATTTGGATTTTCTTCCTCCAATCTCTCAAAAGCCTTTTAATACTTCCCGGCCTTCTCCAACATAATATAGGTATAATTCTACCTAGTGGGCACATCTAAGCACAACTGACTTTTAAAGTCAACTTTCTGTTTCTCCGCACATAACTTAAATGTGCTTTGTCTTTGTGGAGATGATCTCACATATCGTACAGATTTTCTCACCTTCACTATTGTCTCATCCATTTCAACTAACCCTTCACGAACAATTAAGTTCAAGATATGAGCACTACACCTCACATGCAAGTATTTATGACCTAAAATTGTTACCTTCCTATGCATAGTCTTTTTTTGAATAAAAGAAATATGTCCACTATTAGAGGCAGCATTATCAACTGTAATATTTAGAATCCTATCTATCCCCCAATCAAGTAAACACATCTCAACCGTCTTTCCAAGTGTTTCACCCTTGTGATTTTTCACTAAACAAAAACTAAGAATCCTCTTGTGTATTTTCCAATCACTATCTATAAAATGGGCAATGAGACACATGTAGTTCAAATTTTGAACAGATGTCCATGTATCTGTGGTAAGGTAGACCTGCTGCTCTCTTAGAGTTTCTTTCAACTTTTGTTTCTCATCTAAAAACACCCTAAAGAAAGTTTTGGCAATTGTTGTGCGGCAAGGAATTGGATTGAACCTAGGTTGGGTAACAGACATAAACTTCCTAAAACCAAAACCCTCCACAAACTTAAAAGACAGCTCATCTAGAATAATCATCTCTGCCAATGCTTTCTTACATTCCTCAAAATTAAACACCCAAGGCACAAGTTTACCACTACTTTCTTCTTCTTCTTTAGGTTTGAATGCTAGGGTTGATTGGTTTTTTTTTTCTTTTTCTTTTTTGTGTCGTCCCTATAAGGATATTTCAAACATTGTGATTGTATGTGAATTTTCATGGTTGTAGTGCCATTCAACTTAGTATCACAAGCATAGTTTGTGCCACAATAGTTACAAGCTGCCCTAGGTCCCCCCCCCCCCCTTCAATAACAATGAAATGACCCCAAACAATAGATCTTTTTTTTACCAGTATTACATTCATTTGGTGGGAGTGGGGGTTTGTCTTTGTCTTCATGCACATTGGTTGCCCCTTGACCCGCTTCATTGTTTTGACCCTATGGGATTTCTCTTGTCTCATTCATTTACAATATAAAATAAAACAACAATAAACACAATAAGTCAGCAACTATAAAAAATAAAAATAAAAAAAGAATGAAAAGGACTCTTCACTCTACTCTAGTATACAATAACACAACAAGTCAACAAGAAAAAAAAAAGAAAAAAAAAAGGAATGAGAAGGACTCTAGTATACAGCAACAAGTCAACAATAAACACGTCAATACGATAATAATAAACACATCAACATCAAGGCAATAATAAACAAATACCCCAACATCACAGTCAACTATTAACAAATACACCAATAAGAAAATAGCAACTCAACATCACAGTCACAAATTCACAGCATGTCAACAACAATAAACAAAAATAAATAAAAAATAAATAAATAAAAAAGCAACTAACTTTATATATTAGAACTCAAAGGCAATCAGCTAACTTTAATAAAGAAACCAACCAGCACAAGCAGCCAAGCACATGGGTTATCGATTTTTTCAAAACCCTAACTTTATTTGCATATAAAACTTGAAAAAAAAATCTTGATCTTATGTTGTTACTACAAAACAGAGATTCAGTATTTTAAAAACCCTAACTTTATTGATTCAATATTAAACAAAACCCAAAATACAAAACGGAGAGAGGGTTATTTTCAAAGAGCACATGAGACAAAGGCAATCGGTTAACTTTGATAAAGAAACCAACTAGCACAAGCAACCAAGCACATGAGTTATCGATTTTTTCAAAACCCTAACTTTATTTGCATATAAAACTTGAAAAATAAACATCTTGATCTTATGTTGTTACTACAAAATAGAGATTCACTATTTTCAAAGCCCTAACTTTATTGATTCAGTATTAAACAAAACCTAATACACAAAACAGAGAGAGGGTATCGAGATTTTCAAAAGAGACTCATTGTGTCACCGTGAGATGAGAAGCCAATGATCAAGCCAGCATAAGAAAGGTGGCGTGTGGAGGCAGTGACAGAGGCAGATTTGGCGTGAGAGGGATTGAGGGAGTGTGGAGTGTGGAGTGTGGAGTGGAGTGTGGAGTGGAGGTTGTCTGAACGTGAGAGTGAAAAGTGTGGGGTATGTAGGGTAGGGTTTCTAACTTTTGCTTTTATAGTCTAATTAGTTTTAGTTTAATTAGATATTTACTTAGTTTAATTATAGTTAATTAATCTAATGGGTTTTAAAATGCTATGTTTAAAAAGATAAAATGAAAATGCAGAAAAGCCATTAAGCTAGGGCCGGATTAATTTGATGGCTGATGTTTGATCATATAAACAAAAAAGGCCCAATTGTTCTAAAATAAGATGGAGGCCCAAAGTATATATAAACCAAGGGAGGCCCAACGCAAAGCATATATAATAAGTCAGAGGCCCAAAGCTCAAATATTTACAAACTTTATATTATATGTTTAATATAAAATATAATATAATAATATATTTTGGTTCGGTTCGGTCAGTTCGGTGCATTCCAATCTGCAACTGAAAACCAAACCAAAATTTTCGGTTTTTTATATAATAAAATCGAAACTGAACTGAAAATTTTGCAACAGTTCGATCGGTTTGAAACAGTTTTTTCGGTTCCTCAGTTTTTTGCACACCCCTATGCCCCATCACTTCCACCAGCTAACATTTAACAAGGCAAAAGTCTATTTTGGTTGTAATCCTCCAAGCCTGGCTATGGGAGAAAAATCTTGTACCGATCTTACAAATAATAATACTTTACTTCAGTTTTTTTTTAAATTAATATTTAAAGACAATTTTTGTTTTGTTTTGGAGATTAATTTTTTTTTGAAGGCACTTCTGTTGTTAATTAGTTCCATTCTCTAAATAATAACAATACTAAGCTAATAAATAATATGATATTTATGTCAACAATAATAATTTTGAAGTCAATGATAATAATTTATACTAGTTTATGGTGCAGTAAGGATTAAGGATTTTTCATTCTCAAAAGGGGGGGGGGGGGGATTAAGGATTTTAGATAAGGGGGCAAAAAAGAAGCAAATATTTAATTTTTGTAGGAAGTATAGTATAATATAATAGGTAATTGAGATGGGAAATAAAAATAATCCTTCTCAATATGAAGTTCATTTGGGACTTTACAATTTAATTATGTTAAAGTTACTTCACCATCTCAGTAAATATAGGTATAATACATGTGTGAATTCCAGTTAGCTCAACCGGTAAAGTCTTTGATTATTGAATGAGAAATCTGCAATTCAATTTCTGCCTACACAAAAAACCGATTGATGTCTAGTTAAAACTCTCTAAAAAAAATGTATAATATATGTAAAAATAAATAAATTTCTATAGAAATATTAATATATTACTTAAAGTAATTTATATTAGCAATTATTATTACTCAAACATTAATAAATAATAAATTGTCTAAGCCTTGTAGCAACATCTCATCATATTCAATGCAAGCACTAGATCTAAGCTTCTCTTTTATTTTTTATGGATGAGATAATTCATAATTTTTTAAAATCAAAATATAAAAAAATATAAAAAAGATAATATAATCTACATTAATGTGTCAAAAAAATAAAAAATAAAAGTATTAAAAAAATATTAAATTATGAAAATTAAAAAGAATTAATGATTAGGCCTTGTTTGGTTACTAAGTGATAAATAACTCATAACTTAAATCTTATCACTCGTCGCTTATCAACCTATCTCATTTCTGGTAACTTAAAAATCCCCCAAAACATTCCAACCTTGTTTGACAACTAAACCCACTTCTGTTTTTCCCCCCTAAAAACTCAAAAAAAATATATCACTTTTTTGTAGTACCCACGGGCTGATCACTGTGCAGTGCACACAGAACGGTTACCCGCGGATTGAACCCTTTTTATTTGCTTCGCACTTCCCTCTCTCCTCCTGATAGTTTAAAAGCCTTCACACTCCCTTCAAGAGATAGGCCCTTTTGTAGTGACTGAGTTGTGTGTTCTTTAAGCCTGGTTCCTCTCTACCCTCCGGTGTGTGTGTGCTCTGACTTTCTTCCTTTCTTCAATACTCAAAAGAAAAAAAAGTCTCAACCGCATTTCCTTAACACCTCATTTCTCTTTCACACTTCTGCTCTCAAAACCCAAACCAGCTGACCATCGTTGACCTCAACTCCTCCATCCTCGCCCAAAGTCATAGCCTATTTGTGGAGAGACTTTAGACAGGCCCAAAGTCACAGCAATGCCAATAACAGATGGAAGAATTATATCAATTTGTCAGCAACTAAGCATAGATGGAAGACATACTTGTACAACACAATTATACAAAAAACTCTACTTATAACCAAAAAAAATTAAAATAAAAAAAAAACCCTTGAACTCAGAACATTCCAAATAACAGGCGAAAAATCAACTTCCATCAACACACATATCCAAAGCTAAACGGTGAAATGGGGAAAAAGAACCCCATAATCCCAAAACTCATCTACAAACAAACCCAGTATCCTGCAGCATCAGCAACAACACTAAAATTTTCAGAAATATGAAGAAATCCGTAGCAGAGGACAAGCAGTAAATACCAAAGCATTTTTCACTATGAATCCAATACCAAAATACAAATGAAAATGTCTAAAACTTTAAACAACAAACACCCAAACCCAACAACAAGCACCCACATCAAATCCCAATTAAATTAAAAAAAAAGACATACTTATTAAACCTAAGAAATCCAAAAACCCCATCCTACTGATAACAAGAATCTCCAAGAACACAAAACCGACCAACAAATATTCAAGAAAAAATAACAGGACACATCAAAGATTATAACTTGATGGAGCGGACTGGCGCGACGGAGCTGAAGATGTTCAGAGGCCAGCGCTGGAGCTTCAAGGGGCGGGAAGGATGCCGGAGCTTCGCTTGCCGTCTGGACGTGCCGTGGGTTTGGGAGAGGAGAAGAGAAGCTTTGGTTGATTGGTTGAGAGGTGAGCTTCCTTTAGTGCTCTGATGAGAGAGTGAAGAGGGTTGGTTGAGATGTTTGGCATGTGACCGTTGGGAGGAGTGTGGGAACTGAGCAGGTGATGGGACAAGACACTTCCGTGGGGCCCACTTTGGTTCAGGTGTTTACGACTTTGCCTTCTAAACTCAGTTTTGGTGTTTTGAAAACAAGTTTTTGGCTTCACTCAGTTTTCTAATTCTTGACTCAAAAAACTGAAAAATGAGTTAAGGAAATGAGTTACGTAAATCTTGCCAAACAGAATTTGCTTGCGTGGGGCTCTTCAGTTTTGAGTAATGAGTTGTCAAAGTTAAGATGTGAGTGATGAAAACAGGAGTGGCCAAATAACACCACCTAAGAGTCTTTGTATTTCATTTGCATTTTCAACTATTGTAATATTATTTTAAAAATAAATAAATAAATACACACAAACAAACAAAGATGCCATGTTTTTCCCTATCAAAAAAAAAAAAAAATGCCATGTTTTTTATGCCAAAATTCCACACTCGTGATTGACTAGTGAAGGCGAACCATTAAATCTGACTTTGTCTTTTCGTTGTGACTTTATGGTGCTAATCAGATAAAAATGATGTGACTACAAAAGACCTGTCCAACTCAATGTTGTACAAAGGCTTCGGCTACAGAACACTTCTCAACCTTTTCAGACCCGACATTAATAATTTGGTCCCAGTGTACTTTATACACACAGATATATATATATATATATATATATATATATATATATATATATATATATATAGTTGTTGTTTGATTTATTCTTCTAAGTTTGGGTACTCTGTGTTGTTATTTACGCTCATTTTTGTTGTTGTCGACTTGTCGTTAAAAAGATTTTTTTGAGGGGCTAAAAATTATTATCGGAGAAATACTAAATTTGTAATATTTTTATAATAAATTTTATACAATAAATTATTATTAGTAAGTAAAAAATAATATTAATATTAGTACTAAATTAAAATTCGTTTAGTAAATAATTGTTCTTTTTGCAAATATATATATATATATATATATATATATATATATAAAATGGGCCACCAGTGGTCCAGTGCCTTGTAGTCTCACCTGCTATTGCAAATATCATTGCAGGCACTTTACAGCATCTGCAACAAATTCGCAAGGCTGCATTTTGGCATACAAGAAGAGTTGGAAATAAAACAGCTTACTAGCTAAGTGAAATGTTAGGATTACACCATTTTACACAATTTTGGCCATAACTCGTCACATGGCGAGTTGTGAGTAGTAAATATGTGATGGTAGATTCATATGAGACCATATCGAGACCACTTACAACTCATTATGTGATGAGTTGTGACTAAAATTGTGTAAAATGGTATGGTCTTAGTCTTGTTCACTAGCTAAATATGCTTATGGTCTGTTTGGATAGAGGGAGAAAGAGAGAATAGAGTAAATTTGGTCTAATATTAACATATTTTTAACCAAATTTACTCTACAGCACCTTTCCACTCTCCCTTCTTCTCCCTCCATCCAAACGAGCCTTAATGTATTAATAACTCTGTCAGATGGATGGAGGAAACTCCACGTATGATATATTCTGAGATGTAAACCAGCTTTGAGTTTTAGAAATGAGTGTTTCTTCTTCACTCTTCACCTTCTTATAAATGAGTGTTTCCTGTGAGCGCTAATTAAGCAGCAAAATCAAACCCTCTACCTTGTTTTGATAAACCAACATCCAGTTGAGTACAGCTCTGAGCTCCTTCATCCTCTTCTTTTGCCATGCATGCTTTTATCCTTCTCTTGTGGTGTGGCTTGTTTGTCACTTCCGTGGTTGTTGGGAATAATGAGACTGACCGGTTGGCATTGCTCGAGTTCAAATCCAAGATCACTCTGGACCCTTTTGGGGTTATGACATCTTGGAATGACAGCATCCACTTTTGCCGATGGCAAGGGGTTACTTGTGGTCGCCGACATCAGAGGGTCACCAAACTGGACCTGCAATCTTCAAAACTGGTAGGCTCCATATCTCCACATATTGGAAATCTAAGTTTTTTGAGGAATCTATCTCTCTTTAACAACAGTTTTCATTATGAAATCCCTCCACAAATTGGCTGTTTACACAAATTACAATGCATATATTTGGGACATAACACACTTATTGGCAAAATTCCAAGCAATTTATCTAGTTGTACCAACCTTGAAGAACTTCTTGTCGAACATAACCTTCTGACTGGAGAAATTCCTGCAAAGCTTGGCACCTTGTCAAAGCTCCAATCCTTTTTTATAAGTAGAAATAATATGATAGGAGGTATCCCACCTTCTTTTGCAAACTTGTCATCTCTATATGCCTTTGTAACATCCGATAATAACTTTCACGGGATTACCCCTACTTTTTTTGGTCAACTGACCAAACTTGAATATTTTTGTATGGCTGCCAATGGGTTGTTTGGTACAATTCCACTCTCAATATTCAATCTTTCTTCACTAATAGTATTTGATGTAGCAGACAACCAAATCCAAGGATATCTTCCATCTGAAGTAGGTATCACCCTTCAAAATGTCAGAGAATTTACCATTGCCAACAACCAATTTACTGGATCTATCCCTGTTTCGATATCAAATGCCTCAAATCTAGAGGTACTTCAATTGAATGTAAATAATCTAAGTGGAAAAGTTCAATCTTTGGAAAAGCTAAATAGAATTTCAAGGTTTTCCATTACCTTTAACAATCTTGGAAATGGAAGGGAAAACGACTTGAATTTTCTTTGTTCTTTGACAAATGCCACCTATCTGACTTTTTTGGGTATAAATGCCAATAACTTTGGTGGGGAGGTGCCTAAGTGCATTGGCAATTTGTCAACTACTCTTACTAGATTATATCTAGACAATAACAAATTATCTGGAAAGATTTCTACTGAAATAGGAAATTTGATCAATTTGGAGAGACTTGATATGTGGAACAACAAGTTATCAGGTAATATTCCCTCAGAAATTGGAAAGCTTCAGAAATTACAATTTTTGGCTTTAAGTGATAACAATCTCTATGGTTACATTCCATCCTCTCTTGGAAATTTAACTATTTTGACAAAATTGTATTTACACCAGAATAA
Organism: Castanea sativa; assembly: GCF_040712315.1. Classification (NCBI taxonomy): domain Eukaryota; kingdom Viridiplantae; phylum Streptophyta; class Magnoliopsida; order Fagales; family Fagaceae; genus Castanea; species Castanea sativa. The sequence goes on along the minus strand of NC_134023.1, from coordinate 58,861,639 downwards.
TCTTGAAGGCAACATCCCTCTAAGTCTATGCAAGTGCCAAAATTTGTTTACTTTGAACCTTGCTAATAACAATCTCATTGGTTCGATATACTCACAAGTCCTTGGTCTCTCATCCTCACTAATGAGCTTAGATTTGTCTGCCAACCAATTTACTGGTGCCCTTCCCATGGAAATTGGAAAATTTAAAAATTTAGAACAAATGGATATTTCTGAAAATATGTTGTTTGGTAAAATTCCAGCAAGCCTTGGCAGCTGTGTAAAGCTGGAAATCATAGCCATGAGAAGAAACCTCTTCCAAGGGATCGTTCCTCCATCTTTGGAATCATTAAGAGGTCTTGAATTCCTAGATCTTTCTAACAACAATTTGTCTGGCCAAATTCCAAAATTTTTAGAGCACTTTGTCTTCTTGCAATTTCTGAATCTATCTTACAACCATTTTGAGGGTGAGGTGCCAATGGAGGGAGTTTTCAAGAACATGAGTGCAACTACAATTAAGGGAAATGAGAAGCTTTGTGGGGGCATACCTAAGTTTCAACTTCCTAAATGCAAATATGAGAAATCCAAGAGGAGGAAGTTGACCCTTACCTTGAAGTTAAAAATCTTTATATCTTTTGGGCTTCTTGGAGTAACTTTGATTCTTTCACTTCTACTTCTTTATTCTTTAAGAAATAAAAGAAAAGAAAACACATCAAGTGATTCAAGAGATTTGTTTCCAAATATATCTTACCAAAGTATTCTAAATGCCACCAACAAGTTCTCTTCTACCAATCTAATTGGTTTGGGTAGCTTTGGGTCTGTGTACAAAGGAATTCTTGGTCAAGGTAAACATATAGTTGCAATCAAGGTGCTTAACCTTTTGCGTCATGGAGCTACCAAAAGTTTCGTAGTTGAGTGTAAGGCTCTACGAAACATTAGGCATCGAAATCTTGTAAAGGTGCTTACTTCATGTTCTGGTATTGACTATCAAGGTAATGATTTTAAAGCTTTGGTATACGAGTTCATGGCAAATGGCAACCTAGATGAATGGTTGCATCCAACTTCAAGAATAAATGAGATGCTTGAGGAACCAAGGAGTTTGAGTCTTCTTCAGAGGTTGAATATTTCCATTGATGTTGCTAATGCATTGGATTATATTCATCACCATTGCCAAACACCAGTCATTCACTGCGACCTTAAGCCTAGCAATGTTCTTCTTGATGATGAAATGATTGGACACGTAGGTGACTTTGGCTTGGCAAGATTGCTTTTTGATGCAACCCAAGATTCTCCTATTAACCATTCAAGCTCCGTTGGAGTAAGAGGAACTGTTGGTTATACTCCTCCAGGTGAATATCATTATCCTTTATTAAATTTAATTGTTTTTCCTTTTTCCATATTCTTTTACTTTATTTTAAAACCTGAAAGCGCAAGTTTAAAATGGATGTACTCTAGGTAGAAGATAGAGTGTTACATATAAAAAAATTATTGACCTTTATTATTTCCTTTCATATTACATGCCACTAACAAAGCTCCTTTAATACCTATTAGGTTATGTATCGTTTTTCTTCTTTTTCTAATACAAAACTACGTCACATTTACATATATATCATGTGTAATTGCAGAGTATGGTATGGGAAATGAGGTGTCAACATATGGTGATGTCTATAGTTTCGGCATATTATTATTGGAGATATTCACGGGGAAAAGGCCTACTGATAAAATATTTCAAGAGAGCTTAAACCTTCATGAGTTTGTTAAAGCATCTTTGCCTGAAAGAATACTTGACATTGTAGATCCTATTCTTCTTCAAAAAAGAGAAGTGGGGGAGACAAGGATGAATGACATTACTGGCAATGAAGGTCCCAATGGAATTCCAAAAAGTCAAGAATGCTTGATTTTGATACTTGGAATTGGGGTTGCTTGTTCTGTGGAATTTTCAAGAGAAAGGATGAACATGAGCGCTGTAATTACTGAGCTTAATTCAATTCGACGAAAACTTCTTGGAACTCATATACGCAAACAAAGGCTTCAAGTCACAGGTATATTATGCTTGCCTTGGTAGATGTTATAAATTGGTAGCACATCCTCCCACACCGCCTGATTTAATTTGATAAGGCTACTCCAAATGTTTAAATTGCGATTAGAAAGTCCCATCTTCTTAGGATTACTTTTAATTCTAGCAATGCTGAAAAGATTGGTGCCATTTGAAATTTGATAAGCTCGTTATGTTATATTTGGTATCCTAATAAGTCCATTACTCTTCTATAAAACCCAAACGCTTGTTTTTATGATTAAATAGCTTATTCAAAATCAACAAGTTTTTTCCAAAGTGAAATGAAGTCTATTTTTAACTTGCTGATTTCTGCCATTGAAGTTGTTGAGATCACAAGAAATTGGCTCACATCTTATTACTCTTGATAATTGTCTCTATTGATGACGTAAGTTTAAATTATTGCTTGTTATACTTAATTATTGACAAACATTTGAAGGTTACAAAAGTGATGGTTACTCAATAAGTATAAGTTCCTGTAGGGTGTGAGACATGAGTTGGAGTTCAAGTCTTCAAAAGAAAGTTTCATTTGCATACACTTAGATTAGACTACAATAGAATTCTATCTCACATAAAAAATAATTTTAAATTAAATCTAATTATATGGTAACTATTTCCACAAATGCTAAATGAGTTGGGATTTGTTAATCCTACAAATGGGCATTTTTGCATCATGAATTTTCTTACTAGTAAAACATGAATGAAAGCTTAATTTACGTACCAAGTCATTAATACAATTTCCTCTGAATCGATTTGCAGAAAATTTCCTCTAATTCACTTAATTTACGTACTAAGTCATTAACACAATTTTCTTTGAATTGATTTGCAGAAAATTTCCTCGAATTCACTATATGATAGTTCATATGATCATCAACGTGTACTTTTTCTATGACCATATTAATAATTATGTAACTAGTTTAAATAATTGACTCAAGTGATTTAATACACATATGAATTCCCACATAATGGTTTGGAGGAGACTTGTTTTACAAGGTTTGAAGAAAATCCTTAATTTAATAATTATGTTTTTTATAATATTCTAAGAAATGTCTCATTCAATGTAATGTCATTATATAAAACCCAAAGCTTATTATTCTAATAAATTGAAATTATCTTTCATCACCACAGGTGCACAAGAATGATGACTTATTATAAAGGTCTTCATCACGATAAGGTAAGCTTCCCCTATTCCTCATAGCCATAGCTATCCTGTATCTTTTTTGTTTTGTTTTTGTTTTTGCTTTTTTATTTTTTATTTTATTTTTTTTCCTCCTGTATTAAGAATTTTGTAGCTAATGACATGCACACATTGGGCTACTAATAAGTTACCAAGTCTTAGAGTTGATGCAAAAGCAAAAGAACATGCATCGAACTACAGAGAGGAGAATCGTGTTGTTTTTCACTCTTCCATTATCATTTGGGTGTTGTTGCTCTTAAAGTATTTGTTAAAAGAAAATGCTAACATATGCCCCTAGTGTACTATTTTAGAAATTTTTTTAATGAATCGTCTAATTACCACACAAAAAAAAAAAAAACAATTTTAGAAAAATTTTTATGAAAAAAAAGTTAATTAATGTTTTGAAACTTTTTCAATTTACCTAAAAGTAATATAAAAACTTTTTAAAAATGGTTTATTAACAATTGTCCTTAAGACATCTGTTAACATGTCCCTTTATTAAAAACTATTTTAAGAAAGTTTTAATTTCGTTTTCATGGGAAATATAAAAAACTGTAAAAAAAAAAAGTTAATTATTATTTTTGTTTCCCATAAAGAATTTTAAAAAATAATTAATTAACAAATGCCCTAAAGTCATCTGTTAACCATTCATTTTATCATTTCGACCCACATTGTGATGTTGCAAGGCCTTTGAATAGTGTGCTTTGCTAGCTAGTATAGCTCAATTTGTTTTTCCCTCAAAAAAAAAAAAAAAAAAAAAAAAAAAACTCAATTTGTGACCTTTGTATTTCAAGTTTCAGTAACTGAGATCTATTTCACACTACTCTCAGACAATAATTAATCTTAAAACTGATCAACTTTTTCTATTTTTTTATAGAACTGATTGAACTGGATAGAAGTAATTTGCTACTATTTAGGTTCATTCTCGTGATGTTTCACTTTTTACATTTGTGGGCTGAGTCCACGGCCATAATTGCGGATAATTAAAGCGGGCCCAATATAAGATCCACTTCCGATTAAAAGGACTGTGCACATTGGGTGTGCCATATTGGCAATCACTCTCTATGTTCCATAACCATTATGGGCTGAGCTGAGGTTGGGATTTCTTTGATCAAAAATCAAAAGAGTAGGACTTGTATCATAAATGAACAACCAGTAATTCTAAACAGAAACACATGGTATTCCATGTAAATATTAAGCGATATTTTGGTATAATAAAAATCCGTAAAAGAAATAATATACTCATTATATTGTGTTTATTTGTTAAAGGTTGGTTTATACATGAATATGTCATTCTGTGACTTTATTTAAAAAATTAAAATTACACTTATGATTCAAATGAAATAATTTTCATAACTAGGTAAACTCAAGTACAAACATGTGAATTATGATATGTATTTTGGTTAATATAGACTCATAAAATTATCAAATTATAACATTTCTATATATATATATATATATATAATTTTGTAATTACCTTATATTATATTATTTATACACAAAATTGACATGAAAGTTATAAATTACTAGATTAATAATTAGCTTCTTTATCATTTTCTGCACTTTTGAAAGGAACTAATAATCATATTTTCCTAATTAAAAAAAATTATATTTTCTATCTTTCTTTGAGGATGACAATGGGACAAGTTGGGTGGGTTTTGAACGGGGGGGCTAATTACTGCATTGACAAACAAAACAACTTTGTAAATTTGAAAATTTACCCATTTTGCTCTCCCCCCATATGCTCACTACAATGCATGCATGTATGTCTTGATCATATTATAGGTAATTACTAATTAAAGCCATAATCATGAAATTTTTTTAAAGAAATTAATTACATTTTACTACTCTAAATTATACCCTATATTACAATTTGCACTCTAAACTTTTTGATGCACTTTTTTACCCTAAACTATAACCATTTTTTACATTTTGTACCCTGACATTAAGTTTGTTGTTAACTTAGATAGAAATTTAAATTTTATGGTGTAAAGTGTAATCATGAATATAATTTAAGGTGATAAAGTATAATTTATCTTTTATTATTAAAGCATTGAGAATAGGGGCAACTAGGTCTTTTCACGTTGTGTCATATTTTTCCATTCAAGTTAATGGTAAACTTGATGTCGAGGTACAGTATAATTAATAAAGATCATAGTTTAGGGTACAAAGTGTAAAAAAATTGAGTATTCATGTTTCAGTGAAATTGGAGGCTTGCAAAATATGGCAAAGATTGCAAGTCCATGCAACTAAAATGCAGTAAAAATTTCTTTTAGGGATGGACAAAATAATAGTCACAAAACAATAAAAATAATAATAATTTCCGATGTCAAAATTCCGCACTCGTCATTGACAACTGCAAGCCAACCAATTGTAACTTCTAGTCTTTGGTCACAGAAAACTTAACCTGTTCTGATTTGATAAACTTTACTTGCAATGGCTTCCATCAATAATAAAATGGTGCCGGTGCATTTGAAATTGGTGGAGTCAGTATGAGTCCATGAAGATTAGTGTCAAATGGAAGAAAATGTGGTGCAATCTACATCTACTGGCAGCACAGTGGCCATGTTTTAACCAAGTATTTTCAACCAACATTATTTAAATATTTTTTCATATGCAATCAAGAAGATTTTTCATTAACGGGTCCAATGACGGTTACATTCGTTGATTACAATTTCCCAAAGTCCTCACCTTCTTGTCTTTTGGGTTGGGTCCGAACTACATGCAGAAAGTTGGTTCTGCTTCAATCTTCACCAAGTTTGGTATAAATGTGCTTTTCCTATGAGCACTAAGCAACGAAATCAAACCCTCTCTGTTTTGTTTCTACATACCATATTGAATATGGGGCTTTCCCACAAGAGTTCAGCTCCACCATCTTCTTCTTCTTGCATGCTTGCCTTTATCCTTCTCTTGTTCTGTGGCTTCTCAGTCACGTCTGTGGTTGGCGGTAATAATCAGACGGACCAGTTGGCGTTGCTTCAGTTCAAAGACAAGATCACTCATTATCCTTTCGGGGTCATGGCATCTTGGAATAATAGCATCCACTTCTGCCATTGGCGAGGGGTTATTTGTGATTGTCGACATCAAAGGGTCACCACGATAAACTTGCCATCTTTAAAACTGGTAGCCTCCATATCACCGTATGTTGGTAATTTAAGCTTTTTAAGGAATCTCACATTGCAAAACAATAGCTTTCTTTTCGAAATCCCTCCAGAAATTGGCCGACTACGCAAATTGCAATACTTAGGATTGCATGACAACACAGTTAGCGGCAAAATTCCAAGCAATTTATCTGGTTGCATCAACCTCAAAGGCCTTAATGTCGGTTACAACTTTTTGACTGGAGAAATCCCTGCAATGCTTGGCACCTTGTCAAAGCTCTGGTTTTTTGCTATTACTGCAATAATCTAATAGGAAGTATCCCACCTTCTTCTGGAAATCTATCATTTCTAGAAGAGTTTTCTTTGACTTCTAATAACTTGGGTGTAACTATCCCGGACTCTTTTAGCAAATTAACCAAGCTTTTTTATTTTAATGTGCAAACAAATAGGTTGTCTGGTACAATTTCTCCCTCCATCTTCAATTTGTCCTCAATAATAGAATTTAATATGGGCAGCAACCAAATCCAAGGGCATCTTCCGTCAAACATAGGTATCACTCTACCAAATATCTATTTCTTTTCCATTTTCCAAAACCAATTCATTGGATCTATCCCTGTGTCAATATCGAATGCCTCAAATCTAGGTTTTCTTGATTTGAATGCAAATAAACTAAGTGGAAAAATTCCTTCTTTGGAGAAACTAAATAGAATGTCATTTTTTGTCATTACCTTTAACAATTTTGGAAACGGAGGGACAAATGACCTGAATTTTCTTTGTTCTTTGACAAATTCCACCTATTTCTTTCTATTGGCTATAATTGCCAATAACTTTGGGGGAGAGTTGCCCAAGTGCATTGGCAATATATCAACTACTCTTATCAGATTATTTAATAATAAAATATCTAGAGAGATCCCTACTGAAATAGGAAATTTGATCAACTTGAAAAGACTTGATATATGGAAAAACAAATTATCTGAAAATATCCCCTCTGAAATTGGAAAACTTAAAAAATTACAATATTTGAGCTTATCTCAAAATAATTTTTCTGGGAACATTCCTATATCTCTTGGGAATTTAACTAGCTTGACACGCTTATATTTATACAAGAATAATCTTCAAGGCAATATCCCTCTAAGTCTAAGCAAGCGCTGAAATTTGTTTTCTTTGGATCTTGCTAATAATGATCTCAATGGTTCAATAGCTCCACAAGTCATTGGTCTCTCATTATCACCAGTTTTTCTAAATTTGTCTGCCAACCAATTTATTGGAGTCCTTCCAATGGAAGTGGGATATTTTATAAAGGGATAATTACAAATAACCCACCTGTGGTATGGCCTGTTTGTTTTCCGTAACCTACATATGTTAAAATCAAGGGTAAATAAGTATTTGTGCTCAAATTTTATGTCTCTCCTCCAAAAAAAAAAAGACACTAAAACAATAAAAAATAAGACCAAAAGATGCTTTTTGTAAGAATTTAAAAACTTGTATCAAGAACTCCAATAAATCACAAACTATATTTTTGTAACACACTCAAAGTAAAATAACACAAAAGGAAAATTTTACTTAATCCATTAACTTATTTTCTTCTCTATACATTAATTTATTCCTCACACTCTTTTTGCCCCTCTCCCTCTCTTTGTTCTGTCCATGTCTCTCTCATCTCTCATACTCCAGTTCAGATCGTTGGCAGGTTTGGGTCATGGTGGCTTGGGTGATGACTGTGGAGGAGCACGAGTTGGCTGTGTTGGTTAGGTATGGGTTTTGAGAAGGAGCACGGTGTTGGATTGGGTCTGGGTTTTGAGGAGGAGCATGACGTTGGGTTGGATCTGGATTTTGAGTTATGTTTTCTTCTTTTTCACTTCCATTTCTTTCTTTTAGCTTTTCATTTTCTTTTCAACTTTACTGCGGATGGGTTGGATCTTGTGCAGAACTATTTTTGTTTTTATTTAAATTCTTTCTCTTGCAAAAAAAATCCCAACAACCAAAACTCAAATAAAATTCCAGAAAAAAAAAAATCTCAGCAATCACTGAAACTTAAAGCAAACATACATGAACCACCACGATACAGATCACATACCTAAACCACAACTCACCACTGTTCCAAACCCAACAACCAACGCCACCACGAGACACCAATCTACCACATCTCCGCCACCACGAGACACCAAGCCTAGCAACCACCACGACACAGATCGCATAGCCAAACCACAACCCACCACTGAACCAAACCTAGCAACCAACACCACCACGAGACACTGATTTGCCACATCTCCGCCACCACGAGACACCAAACCTAGCAACCACCACGACATAGATCGCATACCCAAGCCACAACCCACCACTGTACCAAACCCAACAACCAACGCCACCATGAGACACCGATCTGCCACATCTCCACCACCCCACACACGCCGATCTCAACACCACAATTTGCCAGACGCCCATATCCCACACCGACAAAGCCACTCTGGTGAAGAGTTTCGAGAATTGAGAGGGAGTTTGATTGAGAAGAGGAACGAAGGAGTGAGATAAATTTTCACAAAAACCTCCCTTTTCCACCACCCCACGCACGCCGATCTCAACACCACGATTTGCCAAACGCCCATGTCCCACTCTGGTGAAGAGTTTTGAGAATTGAGAGGGAGTTTGACTAAGAAGAGGAAAGAAAGAGTGAGATAAATTTTCACAAAACTCTCCCTTTTGATCTTATTTTCTCTTGTTTTAGTGTCTTTTTTTTTTTGGAGAGAGACATAGAATTTGAGAAAAAATACCTATTTACCCCTAATTTTAACAGAGATGGGTTACGGAAAATAAACGAAACATACCACAGGTGGGTTAAGTGACACTTTTCAAACCACGGGTAGGCAAAGTGATTTTTGCCCAAACCATAGGTGGGTTATGTGTAATTACCCCTTTTATAAATCTAGAAGAATTGGATATCTCTGAAAACATGTTGTCTAGAAAAATTCCAAAAAGTCTTGGAAGCTACATAAAGTTGGAATATCTATTCATGGGAAGAAATGTCTTCCAAGGGAACATTCCTCCATCTTTGGAATCACTAAGAGGTCTTCAATATCTAGATCTTTTTGAAAATGATTTTTCTGGACAAATTCCAAAATTTTTGGAAGCCTTTGTCTACCTGAAATTTTTGAATCTATCTTACAACCATTTTGGGGGTGAAGTACCAACAGACGGAGTTTTCAAGAATATAAGTGCAACTTCAGTTGAGGGAAACAGTAAGCTTTGTGGGGGCATACCTAAGTTTTAGCTTCCTAATTGCAAACACAAAAAACCTAAGTTGACCGTTACCTTGAAGTTAATAATCTCTATATTTACTAGGTTTCTTGGAGTAACTTTAGTTTTGTCACTTCTATTTCTTTACTCTTTAAGAAAGAAAAGAAAAGAAAATACCTTAAGAGACTTCTCAAAAAAATTTCTTTTAAAGCTATCTTACCAAAGTCTCCTAAATGCAACCAATGGATTTTCTTCTACCAATTTAATTGGTGTGGGTAACTTTGGGTTCGTGTATAAAGGAAGTCTTGATCATGGTGGACAAGTGAATACAGTTGCTATCAAGGTGCTCAACCCTTACTATCATGGAGCTTCCGAAAGTTTCATAGTTGAGTGTGAGGCTCTACCAAACACTAGACATCGAAATCTAGTAAAGGTGCTTACATCATGTTTTGGTATTGATTATCAAGGTCATGATTTTAATGCTTTGGTATACGAGTTCATGAGAAATGGCAATCTAGATGAATGGTTGCATCCAACATCAAGATCAAATGAGACGCTTGAGGAACCAAGGAGTTTGAGTTTTCATCAGAGATTAAATATTGCCATTGATATTGCTAATGCATTGGATTATCTTCATCAGAATTGCCACACAAAAATTGTTCACTGTGATCTCAAGCCTAGCAATATTCTTCTTGATGATGAAATGATTGGACATGTAAGTGATTTTGGCTTGGCAAAATTGCTTTTTGATGCTACCGAAGATTCTTCTATTAACCATTCAAGCTCCATTGTAGTAAGAGGAACAGTTGGTTATACTCCTCTAGGTAAATTTCATTATCCTTTTTATTTTTATTTTTATTTTTATTTTTTGCTTTTCTAGCTGGCTTTAATTGTGTTTTAAAACCTTAAAGGACAAGTTTAACAAGGATGTATTGTTGCTAGAAGATATGATATGTTATTTATCAAATCTCTTATTACTTGGCTGATTACATGCAACTCAAAAACCTCATTTAATAACTGTTAGGTTATATATCTTTTTCCTTCTTTTTATGATACAAAATTATGGTCACATTCCATATATGTTATGTGTGATTGCAAAATATGGTGTGGGAATTAAGGTGTCTATATATGGTGACATATATAGTTATGGTATATTATTGCTAGAGATGTTTACGGGAAAAGGCTTACTGATAATATTTTCCAAAATAGCTTTAACCTTCATGACTTTGTCAAAGCAACTTTGCCGGAAAGAATAATTGACATTGTAGATCCTATCCTTCTTCAAAAAGGAGAAGTGGGGGAGAAAAAGATGAATGACCTTACTCACAATGAAAGCCAAAATGGAAGTCCAAAAAGTCAAGAATGCTTGATTTTGATACTTGAAATTGGAGTTGCTTGTTCTATGGAATTTTCAAGAGAAAGGATGAACATGAGTGGTGTTGTTATTGAGCTTAATTCAATTCGATGAAAACTTCTTGGAACTAATATACAAAGACTTCAAGCCTTCAAGCCATGGGTAAATTATGCTTACCTTGGTAGATGTTATAAATTGGTTTCGATTAGAAAACACATCCTCTTAGGATTATTTTTTTATTCTAGCAAAGCATAAAATTGGTATGCCACTCGAAATTTGATAAGCTAGTTATGCTACGATTAGTATCCGAATAAGTCCATTAAATGTGCTAAATTGTTATTTCAGCCCTCAAAATGCTAAAAAAATCCACTACATCAAATATGTTGAACTTATAATTTTTAACACCTAGCTATAGTAAACTATCATCTTTAGCAGTTTACTGCAACTAGTGGTAAACACAAAAAAAAAAAAAATTAAAAATGAAAGTTAATGAGAGAGATTTGAGTGGTAATTTATATATATATATATATATATATATATATATATATTTAAATAAAGTGGTAAAGGAATAGAGTATTTGATATTAGATGTATTGTAAAATGAGGTATTAAAATTGATAAATAGATTTTTTTAGATACCAAAAGCTAAATTTTTTAGCACATTTGATGTAAATACTTTACTCTTCTTTAGTTCTATAAACTATCATACCCAAACACTTGATTTTATATATATATATATATATATATATATATATATATATATATATATATATATATTCTTTAAATAGCTTATTCAAAATCAAAAAGTGTTTTCCAAAGTGAAATGAACTCTATTTTTAATTTGTTGATTTCTGCCATAGAAGTTGTTGGCATCACAATAAATTGGTTTACATCTTTTTACTCTATAAATGTCTCTATTCATGACATAGGGTTAAATTATTGCTAGTCTATATATATAACAACAGCGCAGAAGGCGCACAACAAATATATAGAATAATTCAAAGTAAATCAAAGTAAATGATAATTGAAAGTAAGGCGGTTGAACCAGCCAAGCAGCTGTATATCAAAGAATAATTCAAAGTAAATCAAAGTAAATGATAATTGAAAGTAAGACGGTTGAACCAGTCAAGCAGTTGTTTATCAAAGTAGTTCAAAGTATTGAAAACAAAAGTGTTTATTGAATGTACATCAAAACACTTACAATAGTAGTAGTAGTCACAAGATTACAATGGTCAACAAGGATCAAAGGGGTAAACAATACAAGGTTTGAAAGCTAGTCCTGGTTCTAGTTACAAGCTTTGTGAATCAGTGAGATATCTTGATCTAAGGAAGTCCTAGAGAAAATTCTAAGGGAAATCTTAGAAAAGATTTTGAGTTTAACAATAAGGGACAACCCCCCCTTAAATAAGTGAATAAAGCAGTGAACAGTGAAAATTGAATAGTGACTTTTTTACTATTCATATCAGCACTCGTGAGGGGCAACAAGAGCGCAATAATCAGAAGAAATCTGATCAGCTTTTGAGACCGAAAGTAGTTTGGCCGGTAGTGCTAAAAGCAAGCAATATTGTCATTATGGAAGGCAGTGTAAATACTTTCTCTTAAGTGAATATTGTAACATCAGTAGCCTTTCAGAAGTGAATTAAGTAGAGTATCCTTCATCAGGTTCCCATTCGGGACAAGGATCCCATGGTGGATCATCATTGCATTCATGTTCATGGTAGGTTGAATATTTGTTGCAGAAACCACAATACATTAATGGCTCATAAACAGGATCTCTTGTGAGAAATATTCTTGGGTCATCATGTTCTGCCCATTGTAAGTGTCAGACCACAGAAGCATAAGATTTGTTAACAAAAATAGAAATTATGTTTGTACAACCAAAGAAATGGTAGTCTTTCCATAATTCTTCAGAGACATCAAGAATTCGATTATTAAATTAACTTTTTCAACATTCAGCAAGAGCATAGGGATGTTTATGTGAAACATAAGCATTTCCTTCATACCATTGACCTTGGTGAGTATATCCATTAATGAGAACAAGATACTTGGAAGGTTGAACCTTCATTCAATTATTCTTTTCCCATTTGGGTAAAGTACTCCAACATCGGATGGAAACATAAGGGGTTGTTGCAACATTTGCAACAGCCTTTTGGATAATACCAGGAAATTGGTTAATTTGATCATGACTCGTTAATTTGATGAGTCTGACAAAACCAAATTCAAACATTTGAGAAAGCCAGAAGGGACCATTATCAGAACCATCTTCATAATTAATCAAAAGGCCAGGGAAAGGATGGGTTTTTTCATGTACTCTGAGACTACTCCCAAAGTATTTCGCCCATTTCTTTTTCATGTAGCCTTTATTGGGGCCATCAGGTTCAACAATGGTAGGAGCAATTGAAACAAGAGTTTTGAAATGTTTTAACCAAAGATCTCATAACCTTGCTTTCAAAAATATAAGATTGTACTTCTGGAGGCAAGTTGGCAACAACATTTTTAAGCAAAAATTGGTTTTTTAGACTCAATCTAGCAAAATCAGTATCAATTATAGTCTTTCTATCCATTGAATGGATTTCTTCTTTGCCAAAGAGTTGACTAATCAGATTTGATTCCTCATAATGGTTTTGAGGGTTTTCAAGGCAATTAAAAAGTTGGCCAGCAAAGGCACCATTTTCATTGGTGGGGTCAACAACTTGGGTAGTAAGGTTAACAAGGTAAATTTCAAGTGCTCTCATGGTTTTGTCAAATAGTTTATGGTGATTTGAAGAATGGGAAGCTTGAAGGTTGTCAAGAATAAATTTAATGGAATTTGGTAATTCACTATAGACTCCATTATGGAATTGCAATTCTCTATTCAATACTTCCTGTAGGGTCAATATTATATCACCACTGGAATATGTCACCTCTGCGGGGACAAATTCCTGAAGGGATGTTGCATTACTGGATTTTACTCCAGAAGATGCGCCTTCATGCATTACAAAAGGATGTCCTGCTGGGAACCTTTCATCTTGAGGAAAGTCCTGTGCAGGTGCTTTTCTCTTGTTCTTCTTCTCTGTCGAAGAAGTCATAATATTTCACTTAGTAGTGGTAGTATTAAATCTTACTTTCTCTTGCCAAGTAAGGGAGAGGATGGTAAGCCAGCTAGCCATAGTCAATAGTAGAATGATAGAATGTTTTTTTGAAAAATGGGAATAAATATTAGTTATAAAATTCTTTTAAAAAATATGTTTCAAAAGCCATAGTATAATAGTAATATATTTTAGTTGTACAGGACAATAAACTTTAGGATGACAATGATTATTATTGGAAGTATTGGGGTAGGAAGAAGAGTTGTTCCAGACATTCTTGATCCAATCTAAGGAGTTAAGATGTTTGTAAACAATATCAATACGAGTTTCATGCTTTGAACAAAATTTGAATTTTACTTTTTGTCCAAAAGGATCAGTAGTAATTCCATCATCTTCAGTAAAAAAAGGATACAAAGAGTTAATAAAAGGCAAACCAAGAATCGCTTTATCAGACATGTTTTCAACAAGCACAGAAGGAATTCTAAAGCAAACATTATCATGGCAAACATGAGCACTGTTCAATTCATACTTGATTTTCATTTTAGTTCCATTAGCGGAAACTAATCTTTTAGTAGATTTTTCAAAATATTTAGAAGGAATCAGTCCTTCTTGAATGCAGTTAACATCAGCACCAGAATTAATCATAGCAACAACATCAAAAACATAATCATGAGCAACAACAATTTTGACTTTAGTGTACCATTTAGGTAGCATATGTTTAACAAGAGACAATCGATTATCAATCAAATTAATCAAGGTACGATTAGAAACATTACTAGAAGGAGAAGCTTGTTGATCAGAATCATCTCTGTCTCTTTGCTCATCATCATCAGATTTATCCATATTTTTATCAATCTTAAGAATTAACAATTCTTGTTTGAGATAATCAGTATCATGTTTAATAGTCTTAACATCATTTTTTAATTGAATTATTTCTTGTTTAACAGTTTTTATTTCATGTTGAAGATCATTAACAGTTACTTCTTTTGATATATTTCTATTAAATCTTTTTAGAGTTTCTTCAAAACTTATCTTAGAATTAGGTCTAACCTTATCTTCTTTTGTTAAGTTTTTTGAAACCTTGTCAAGATAATCTTTCTGTAAATTAGGGTCTTCAATTTTACTTATCATAGTTAATAGTAAGTCATCATTCTCTTTACTTTTTGTTAACATTTTAACAGATTTAATTACATTACAATAGGAATCTCTACAGCCAAGTTTAATATTAGGAGATTTAGAAACATCACTACGGGAGTGATAATCAGAATCAAATGAGGAGGAAAAATCCTCTTCAAAGGAATCAGTTGAAGCAGCAGATTCAAAATTTTGAAATAATTCATTTTGATCATTATTATTAATGTTTAACATGTTTAACTTATTTTTTAATTTACCAGGCTGTTGGTTACAGTCTTTACTGAAATGGCCAAATTTGTCACAGTTAAAGCATTTACCTTTACCTAATCTCTATTTAACATGTTTTTGAAAAGCAGATTTGTTTTTAGCATAAAAATCATTTGGTTTAACAAAGTGGGTTCTGTATCTTTTATGCTTTTTATGGGAATAACTTTAGTAAACCTAATCATGTTTACTTTTTCCTTTTTTTTAGAAGGGGCAATAGGAGGTAAATCATATTGTTCACAGAAATTATCCATTTCATATTTAGTTTTCTTTTTATCTTTTAACTGTTATTTTAACTATTTTTCATCATTGCACATATTAATTCCAAATTTTTTAATAGTGCTGAAAATATCACCATAAGTTAAATTATCAAAATCAATAGAATCATTTTTACCAATTAATTCATTTTTTACCTTATGAGCAAAGATAGGAGGTAGACCATCAATAAACCTCTCTTTCCAATAAGGTTTCGTAGAGTCTTTTCTGAGCATGACTTTGGAAGTAAATACATCTTGGTACTATCTGTAATCAGGCATAGTAGGACATCTCAAATTATTCAAATAATCAGAAATTCGAGACGAAATATTAGAAGGAGTACCAACAAAATGTTTAAGAATGGTGTAAACCAAAGTATTAACACCATCAGGAACACCACGATTAATATTTTCATCAAAAATGGGCATACCATCAGTATCTCTTTTAACAACATGTTTAATAGATTCTCTGGATTCTTCTGTGAGATGTGAATTCCACCAACCTCGAAGAGAACCAGTAAAACCAGATGCAAGCAAATCAACAATATCAGGATGATCAAAATTTTCATGGTTATTTATGTATGCAATACCAACCATAGACATGTGAGTCATTTTGTTAATAATTTCTTGTTCAGACAAACCATCAATATTCCATTCATAAAGTTTATCAGCAGAAACAGAAAATTGAGTTTGAGAAGATCTTTCTTCAAACTGCAAATCAGGAGGAGTAGATTTAGAATACCAATTTTTTGTAAAAGACGTGGGATTAGGTTTTCCAACAAATCTTTTAATTTCAGGTAAACTTAAACCATCATCAAAAGCATTTTTTAAATAAGCAAAAGATAATGAGTCGGAATTTGTGTCGTCATTAGAAACGATTTCTTTCTCATTTCTTGAAATAGCACAAGCAGCACTTCTAGAAATAGAAGTTTGCTCAGTTTTAACTTTTAAATCAGCAAGCATCTTTTCAATCTTTTCAATAGTTGATCCTTGAGAGTTAACCAAATCAAAGGTCTTACTCTGAGAAGTTTTAAAGTCAATAGTTTTTCTTTGACTGCGTAAATCAATCAAAGGTTTTTCAGGTTTTGTAACAGAAGTTTTTTCAACAATTTTTTCTTCAATACGGTCAAGCTACTGACCAATAATATGTAAAGATTCATTAGCAAAATTGTTTTGTTCAATAATAGCAAAAACAAGAGTTTTATCATCAGCAATTTTGAAAGGGGAGGCTTTCACCTCAGTGCTTTCTTTATCATTTTTGCAAGTAATCAAAACAGTTTCAAGGGGTGGATGACTGGATTTAACAATAGTTTTATCATGTTTAACAAAAGCAGATTTTTTTTATTACGTTCAAGTAATTGGTATGAACCTCATTTCTTGAAACATAATAATTCTCAAGGTAATCAAAAAACAAAATATGTTGTTTTAACAAATTCATTTTTTCTCTCAATTTCCTTTTAATTTTATCTTTTTCAAATTGAGTAAAAGTACTTTAGTAATACTTTCTTTTGTCACGATTTGCTTTAGAAAAGAATTCATTACTTAAAGCAACCATATCAATTTGAAAAGCAGGGGTTTCAAAATCTATATCTATCAAATTTATCACACGCAGATGTTTGAAAGGAGGAGGAGTTTCAATAGGTGGAAAATCAGATCCAGAAGGAGCATCAGATTTTGCATCTTCTTCTTCTTCTTGATCATCTTTGGATAGAAATTCAGGTTTAGTTGAATAATAAGTATTGCTAACCTGGGAATTGTTGCTAGCAACTCCTTTTAGCTTTAAATCAGGTGATTCAAAATTCTTTTTCAAAAATTCATTAACATTAGAATTTCTTTTAACAAAACTTTCAGATCCAGCAAAGGACTTTCTTCCTTCATTGATTCTTAAAGGTTTGTTAGTAAGAAAACATTTGATATCATCAAAAAATATTTTATTAGTTCCATCAGTATATTGAGCAATTTTAGTAAGATCAAATTCATCAAAAATAGGTTTAACAGGTGGTGCAACTTGTTCTAAAGTCCATTCTCTGGGAAGAGTAATATCTTGCCATTGAATCATTTTCAGTACTTGGATTTTTGCATCAGGGGTGGAACATTGAATCAACATAGTTTTTCCAGCAGAATCACGTCCTCTAGACCAAGGAGTTAGCTGGGAATCAAGCAATCTATAAAAAAATTCGGTAAATAAGAGTAAAGGGTCTACTACGATCATCCATATCATAACCAGAAGTCAATATATTCAAGGTTAAAACTTTGATAATATTGGGATCATCCAAAGCAAAAGCAAGATCAAGATAACAATCAAAGTAAACAGGACCATCATACAAAGAAGCAGTAATCATGCCGAGAATGCTATCATTAATTTCTTAAATCTAGCATCACGTAAACATATAAACACAGAAGCATCAATTCCTTTTCTTGTTAGAGGTTTAACCGCAACTTGAACCAAACCAATGTGTAAATATTTAAGATTTTTCTTGGACAAAAACTCATTAATATTTTTCTTGGAAAATAAACAACATTTTTCATGAGTTTTGGAAATAGAAAAGGTTTGTTCAACAGTTCTAGCTCTATATTCAGAGAAAATACTTTTTTCAGACCAATTTAGATCATAAACAGATTTAGTAGAGATCTTAGGAATATTCCATTTTCTAAAATCTGGATATTCACTTTCTCCAACAATGAGGTCTTCTTCATTCACAATATCAGGAGGACAACCAGTCCTAGAGCTAATAGAGGAGTCGAATCTCCACATCCTATCAATATCTATCTTAGTTATAACACTCAATTATCATATTTTTCTCACAACCGTTGCATTTCATAACACATACCGTTCATCAACCCTATTCCTCTCACGCCCTCACGCTCTCCTAGCTTTATGGGCCTTACTATTCGGATCTGGGAAGGACGATAGCGCAGAAGGCGGAAGCACAACAGATATATAGAATAATTCAAAGTAAATCAAAGTAAATGATAATTGAAAGTAAGGCGGTTGAATCAGCCAAGCAGTTGTATATCAAAGTAGTTCAAAGTATTGAAAACAAAAGTGTTTATTGAATGTACATCAAAACACTTACAGTAGTAGTAGTAGTCACAAGATTACAGTGGTCAACAAGGATCAAAGGGGTAAACAATATATATATATATATATATATATATATATATATATATATATATATATATATATACACATATAAATAAAAGTTGAAGTATAGTATTTATTATTGTTATGCTTCTATTGAATCACATCAGTGGCCGCATCTGCTACTTATTTTATCTCTTATTTTCTCTTTCTAAACTTATTCTAAAAAGAAAAAAACTTTTCTTCTCCCTATTAGTCCACATTTACTATTACACATTTACACTTCAACATTTCCCCTCCATCTTTACCTCTTTGTCTTTCCACTACTTTCTACTTTATTGTTACACTTCATATATCACTTTCTCTTTCTTATATGTTGACTCTTTTTCTCCCCCATTTTATTTCATATAAATGTGATATCATTTCTCCCATTCAATTCATATAAATTTTCCTCACAAAAAAACTGTGAGAACTCTCTCTCTCTCGTGGAATTTTGTTCTTTCTTATAATATATTCTGATTAAGGTTGATTTTTTTTTAAAAAAAAAAAAATGTGTCCAGGTATTGTGTGTGTGTGTGTGTGTTTTTTTTTTTTTTTACATTTCTCATTTCAAAGTCTTCTCTCTCCCTTTTATAGTTTTGGTTGAATTTTGATTTGGGTTAATACTTAGTTTTTTTTGGAAATAGAAATTTGAGTTTATGTCAAAACATAATTTACATGACTATGAATTTGAATATGCCTACCAATTTTTTGAGTAATAAGTTATTATAAAGTTTATCTTTTATTCATTTTGTTTCATTTTAATTTTGGTTAAGATAATATTATAATTTTGTGATGAATTTTTAGTATTATGATAATCTCATTATTCCTTAAGATATGAGAAATTTGAAACTTTTAAAATTTAGTTGTATATCAAATATAACACACTACGACAAAAATTAGAAAATTATAGTTCACCTTAAAAAAATATTAATCAAACATACAAGATATAATAGTATGATATATTTGTACTTTGTAGAGATAAAAAGATTAAAAAACAATATTTGGAGAAATCTTTTATAAAAAAAAAAAAAAAACTTAAAATAGTTGTTACTTTTTATATATTACACTCCTATACATAATTTTATATATTCCCACGCATTGCGTGGGATTATGACTAGTTTTACTTAATTATTGACACAACCATTTGAATGTTACAAAAGTAACCGATTTGTTAGAGGATTTTGCATGTTAATAATATATATATATATATATATATATATATATTAGAATTTGAAATTAGAATCCAATTTTGCACCATATATTTAAATTTATATAGGAACCACATCATAATTATCCACTTAAGTTTGTGTCATGTGTCCTCTAAAGTTTTTTAATCTTTGTGCCAAGTGAGTTAATGAGTGCAAAATACTAGGAATCCAATATTAATGAACTATAAACAAATTTTCTAAAAAAAGCAATCATATATACTCAATAAAAATCACCACAAGTTCTATCTTATTAAAAATTATAATAAAAAAATAATCATACGTACTATTAAATTTAAATAAGAATTTTAACATGTGACTAATTACGTTTACTTTTTTTTATTATAAATAATTTGACTAATTATTTATATTCTTATAATAAAAAAGTGTGCTTAATTTTAAATGTGTTTATGCGTTTGCATGGGTTACATACTAGTTTAGTAAACTCTAATTAAATGGTTACTAATTCCACAAATTCTAAATTAGTTGGGATTTGTTAATCCTACAAATGGGCATTCATGCATCATGAATTTTCTTACTAGTAAAACATAAATGAAAGCTTAATTTACGCATTAAGTCATTAATAGATTTTTCTCCAAACCAATTTAGAGAAAATTTCCTCCAAATCACTATGTGATGGTTCATATGATCATCAACGTGTAGTTTTAGTTATATGACTAGTTTAGTAATTATGTAACTAGTTTAAATAATTTAATAACTCAAGTGATTTAATGCACATATTTTTCCTATGAATTCCCACATAATAGTTTGGAGGAGATTCTTTTTACAAGGCTTTGAGGAAAATTCCTTAAAATATTGATAACGTTTTTTTTTTTTAATATTCTACGAAATGCCTCATTCAGCATATTGTCATTATTTAAAACACAAAGCTTATTATTCTAATATATTGAAATTATCTTTCATCACCACAGGTGCACAAGAATAATGACTTATTATGAAGGTTATCATCATGATAAGGTACCTCTATGATATATAACATTGGAGCAAATAATCAATCTTGTAGCTTCTCCGTAGTCATACCTATCATGTTTTTTTTTTTTTCCTGTTCCCTCCTGTATTAAGAATTTTGTAGCCAATGCCATGCACAATATATATTTTGAACGATGAAATTTATTAAGAAGTGAGCTAAGAAAAAAAAAAAACAAGGGGGATTTTGGAGTTGGGACCATCATTGCTGATTAAGGCCCAACAAACAAATTGGGGAAGAGCAGCCAGAGATGGAGGTTGACCCGTCTAGTTACAAACTAGGGCCTATTGGGCTACACAGTGGGCTACTAAGTTATCAAACTATAGTTGAAAATCATGTTTTTCACTCTACAATTATCATTTTGACCCACTGGGCCTTTGAATAGTGTGCTTTGCTCAATTCCCCCTCCCCACCCCCCTCCCCCATTTGTGACCTTTGCATTTCAAGTTTCAGTGAGTCAGAGACAAAGGTGTACATGGATTGGGTTATGAATTCAACCCAACCCACTATAATAGGTGAAAAAAATCCAATCCAACACAACTCACGTAGATCGAGTTGGACCCACGGATTGGACAAATTTTTTTTAATTGCTATTATAAATATTAAACTGAGAATTAGAATAACACTACAATAAATAAGAACAAATTTATAACCAAATAATCATGAGTATAACATCAAACCAACACAAATTATATGAGGAGAATTTAGGGTTTGGGTTTTATTTAGGAAGATGGGTAAAAAAAGTAAATAACAAAATTGTATAATATATTTTTAAAATTATATATATATATATATATATATATTAAATACAAGCGTGTAAAGTTAGATTAGACGGATTTGTAAATCTTATAATCTGAACCCAATTCGACCCACTATAGTATTTTACCCAACCCAACCCAATCCACCAACCTCTAAAAACTAACCCAATCCAACAGGTTGGGTTAGATCAAGCCGGTTTTGACAGGTTGGTGGGTTAGTTGCACACCTCTAATCAGACAATAATTCATCTTAAAACTGACCAACCTTTTTTTTAATGAAACTTACTGAATTGGATAAAAGTAATTTGCAACGTTTTTTAGTAGGTTGATTCTCGTAATGTTTCAGTTTTTCCATTTGTGGGCTGAGTCCACAGCCACAATTGCTAATAGTTAATGCGGGCCCAATGAGCCAATATAAGATCCATTTCCGATTAAAATGATTCTGTACATTCGGTGTGTCATATGTATATAGGCAATCACTCTACATGACCTTTCAAGGTTGGGATTTCTTTGATAAAAAATGTGTTATATCATAAATGAACAACCAATAATTCTAAGCAGAAACACATAGTATTCTAATTTATAACTGACTATTCATGTAAATATTAATCGATATTTTGGTATAATAAAATCCGTAAAAAAAAAAAAATACTCATTATATTGTTTTTATTTGTTAAAGGTTTGTTTATACATGAATATGTTATTTATTAACTTTATTTCAAAAAAAAAATTACACTTATGATTCAAATGAAATCATTTTCTTAACTAGGTAAACTCAAGTACATTCTCAAAAAAATTAAAATAAATAAATAAATAAGGCAAAGTTAGGTACAGACATGTGAATTATGATATTTTGTTAATAGAGACTCATCATATTATCAGATTATAAAATTCCTATATATATATACACACAAAATTTTCATGAAAAGTAATAAATTACCATATTAATAATTAGCTTCTTTTATCATTTTTCTCACTTTTGAAAGGAAATAATAATCATATTTTTCTAATAAAAAAAATCATATTTTCTATCTTTCTTTGGGATGACAATTGGACAAGTTGGTGGGTTTTGAATCCACGAGGGGGACTAATTGCTGCATTACGAACAAAACAAATTTTGAAATTTTACCTATTTTACTCTCCATTTTATACCAAGATGTAGATCTACAAAATTTGAGATCTATAGGGCCAAGTATACCCCTTGATATTGTACACTTTTTCAGTCCACTTCAGCCTATTTAGTCCATTATGCTCTCTCTCTCTCTCTCTCTCTCTCTCTCTCTCTCTCTCTCCTTTTCTTGAGTTAATCTTTAGTTTGGAAGTAAGAATTTTATTTTATTTGAATGTGCTTATCAATTATTTGAGTAATATTAATTGTAATTATGTGATAAGTTTTGATTATCATGATAATCTCCTTAAGAGAATGAGAAATTTGAAACTTAAATATATTAGTTGTACCAAAAGAAATTAAGAAAATATAATACACAATAAAAATAGTTAGATGAATATGGACAACTTTACCACAAAAAATAATATATATTTGTAAAAATAGAGAAACAAAAATTACATTTAGAAATTGTTTAATTCTTAAGGAGAACAAATTATCTACAATAAAATTTAAAGAATAAATTATACAGTATACCATATCTCAAAATAATTATGTACTTCCACACAGGTTTGCCAACTAGTTTATCCTAAAATTGAGTTTGAAAAAATCTTAAGATTGTTCTTATAGGGGCAAGGTTTGAATTCAAAGCCCAAAACAATGAATTTGTAGAGGGTGGGCTAGCAATTGAATTTCAATGAGTTGGATTGTAATCACAGTAGGTTCTATGATACTTGAAAGCATGAATAAACAAGTTTATGCAAAGAAAATCCTTCTCGGCAAGGTCCGATGATAGTAGTTCTTATATATTTCTCTTAGACTTAAACACAATTTTAGTTCTTGAGTGTACAGTGGTTTTTTTGCAGATTCTCTGATGATTCACTTGTGATGGGGATCTCTTTCTTTATATTCCCCTTCCTCACTTCATCTTAGCCTTCCAAGTGTAGATCAAATTGTTGGTTTTGATACTTGTCCCATCAGCACCTTCCTAAAGTCTTTGGTAGTAATTGTAAGACTGCTTACCTCTGTTCAGGTATTACCTCCATATTAATGCAGCCAGAGGGTTAGCTGCAAAGCAATCAATGCGGTGGTAGCAACTTTCCCTTAGATATTTCTTAGCTTCCTTGTGTCTTACATTTCCCTTATGTTTATCCTTACTAGGAGAACCCTTCAAAGTGTTGCTTTAAGGGCGGACTAATTCTTTTTACCTCTGCTTTGTTTAGTCGAAGAGGCATTCCTCCTCAGACTATTTTCCATAACCATCGCGACTATAATTTGTTCGTGGCGTTCTAACTCTCACATCTTCCCTATTATCTATATGTCCTCGAACCACTAAGTGTCATCGGATAAGGCCCACGGCCCAACATATTCTCCTAGGCCTTTTATCCCTACAGTTTTAATGATCTTTAGTAATACTTAAGATATTTGTAGTCATCATTATCCATTTGGATTATTTTTTATTATATTATATTTTAAATGAGTTCTTATAAAATTGTCATTTTAAAATGTGAAATTTGAAAATACGATTTTGGAAATTATAGTTAAGTGTTTTTCTCAACTGAGCATTTTGGATTTTTTTTTGGGTCTAAAATTGATGTTTTTTGTGTAAATTATCAAAAAGGACTTAAGTCCAACACGTAGGTTATCTTCATATTTCTCTTTTAAATACGGTCGATAATAAGAATGTAATATAACTTCCCCACCCACAAAGTTGTTCACAAATCAGCAAGGCCTAGGGCTCCCTATTAGAGAAAAACACTCAAAATTTATGATCACAAGTAACATTTTTTTATCTAAAGAAATATGAGTAGTGTGGGGACCTGAGGACCAAGGATGAAGACCCGATGACCAAAGATGAAGCTTAAAGAACAAAGGAGATGGCGATTAGGATGAAAGTCAAGGACTCGAGGATGTAGAGGTGTGATTTCCTGGAGAAGTACAAGGGGTAAATTGGTGATACATAGCAGAGAAAGTGAAAATATCGGGTTTAAGGGTAGGTAGCTGTGAACGCCGCATTGAATGCTCTGCACCAAGCTTTCTGGGTGCATTAAATAAGGAACACCAGTTTTATCAGTTGCATTGATGTGGAGGTGACCTGAACAGTACAAATCACAGCTAAGGAGCTTCTTTCCACTACCCTCTACAAGCAAATGTACAAGTGTCAACAAAAGAATATAGTTAAGTGAGAGATGAAGGGTTGAGATAACAAAGGCAAAGAGTATAAATAGGGATGAAGGTGACTAGGAGTAGAGGGCGGTTTTTGGGTGGGGAGAAGATAGAGAGAATATTGACAATTGAGTGTAATAGATCCTTCCTCGGGAAAAATCCGAGGACAAGTATTGATTGTTCAAGTGAAATCCTTAAGACGCCACTGTCCTTTGTTGTTGTATTCCCTCTCTACAAATTATTTGTTTTGGATCTTGAATTATTGGATCTACTTTGGGCTTTTGGTCTTGTGCTTGATTTTTGGTCCTTACAAGTAGTATATTTTTTTCTTTCACTCTTAAAAATGCTCAAAAATTAAGTGATGTTAGAAATATTACAAATTTTATTACATAAGTCGTACAAATTGATATGTTACCAATCACAAGAAGTAATACAAATTTATCATCTTGTTGAAATACCACCAATCAAATTCATTGCAAATCAATTTGTAAGTTTTTTATACTAAAATTTTTAATATCTTTAGCATTGTTCCAAAAAAAAAATATGGATAAAAAATGGTAAAAGTACTACAAAAATCTTACATACTAATGTGACAAGAATATGGTTAGCACCACTTAAACAATATAATAAATAATTATTTTAATCGCCTTATTTTGATTGGTGACATGTCAGTTTGTAAGGCTTATATAGTAAAATTTGTAATATTTATAGTATCACTAAAGTGAATTACTCATACTAAAAAGTAAAAATAATGGTTTGAATGATATTTAAATATAAAAAGTCTCATTTTAAAATTATTGTCTTAGGCCTCAAATTGTATTAGGCTGACCCTATAAATCACAACAATATTATGTCCCAAATACGAAACATCTAAACCACAAATAAAAGAAGTGAAAATTAAAAATCTAAACCACAAATAAAAGAATTGAAAAGTTGAGAGAGAGAGAGAGAGAGAGAGAGAGAATTGGTGATTTGCCAAGGTGATAATTTATCTTAAAGCATGCAAAGTAATTGGCTTGAAGGAAGCAATGCGGAGAATGGGGAAGGGTAAAATTGAAAGAAAGCCTAAAGGAGGAATGTGCAAAATAATGCCTAAACTGGATGAATTTGAAAATGGAATTTGTGACATTAAATCTCAACTAAAACTCCATGCAAAAAAAAATGCAATTTCCCCTAATTAAGGTCACCAAACAAAGGAATTAGTCAATTTCTTCTCCAAATTCTAGCATCTGACTAAATTATGTTTCCAAATATTGCTTCACACAAATACACTTGAAGATCCATCTCACTCTCTTCCATCTTATTTCACCATCCCAACTATACAGATTGAATTACAGTGCAATAGTTAAGGTTATAACACAGTGCCCTATATCCAAATCCAAATCTGTTAATGTGCCTTGTGTGGCTATGAATTGCCAAGCCCACGTTAGTCAATTAACCAAATACAACATGAGAAGGATTTCCCCAACTGACCCAATATTAGCATAATACACACACACACACACACATATATATATATATATATATATATGTGTGTGTGTGTGTTGCGCGCGCACTACTACGTGGCAAAGTCAGAAGAGAATTCTAAAACCTAGCAGTGCAACCGCATTAAAAAAGAAAAAAAGAGGCCATCACTTCTAGTTTTGTGTTTTCTTGTGAGAAAGTGTTTGAGTGTAATTGAGATTTGAATTTTTAGAGTGTTATTGTGCACTATTGCATTTCTCTATTCTTATAGTGAAATATTTTTATTGTCATTGTAGAAATAAGCAATTTGTCGAACCACGTAAATTCTTGTATTCTTTGTGTGCTTATGATTTATTTTTCACTTATTTATTATTATTGATTTGAGGTTTGAGATGCTATTTGCAAAACAAAATCCAAATAGGTCATGCGGAGAAAAATCTTCTCTGAACTTTAGAACCCTAACATCCAAATCCATATATATGTTCAACAAAAAAATTCAGCAACCATAGATATTGTTTAGTAGGTGTGTGTTGGAAAGAGAGACGTAGGCTCGTGGAATAGGCAAGCCTAGATACATTGCACAAGATCAAAGTAGAAGTGCAAGTGTACCACCAACTTGCACATATTCTCTCTGGAAAGCAAAGCATCATCAACACCATCATTTCTCAAATCGTCTGTCTCTGACTTGCCAGCAATGAAAGATATAAATAAAAAGAAAGAAAAACTTTTGTTGACGACTTGTTTTATTGACAAAGAATGCATTGAACTGAGACGCTGAACTTCGCCGTCGTTTCCGATATTCCAATAGTCTAATAAATTATAATGTGCAATGCCTGTGTTTCCACGATTTAGGCAATCCTACCCTAGCGATCCTTGGATTTTGAGAGCATCTTTGGATCCCATTTTTTATTGTTTATTCTTCTGAACTTTTCAGGCATCAATGCATCATATCATATCTTCTTTGTGAGATGGGATAGGAAATAGGATAGCCCGCCCATTGTTCTGCAAGCAAAAGATTGTGGTTTCAAAGTTAGGAGTCATTGTTAATTGGATTCTTTAGAAAATGGTCCCACACTTTGCATGGCCATGAATAAATATACATTAATTTGACATAAACCTACGTGTACGTATCTATCTAGACATACATTTTTATACCCCTTTTTTGGGTAATAAGATAGAAGACATCCTAGCAAGTAGGAAATGCTGATTGTTGGCATAGATAGAAATAAATAGACTATAATTTCAGCTATCTCAAAAAATACAAAAGACTATGAAAATTGATTAGGAAATTATCAATTATATTTGTAGTTTAACTTGACCGTTAATAATTTATATTGTGAGATAGAGCAAGATAAAAGATGCATTTTTTGAGGATGCAAAAAATTAGTGGACTGATTGTTTGAATCGAGATGTGGTGAGAGACCTAAAAAGATGTAATAAATATAATCAAAGTGTACCAATGTGGTGCAGACCAAAGACTTTCTAATGGTGAAATTAAAACTTCTCTAAAGATCTCCAAATTTGATATGGTCTAGCATTTTAAAGATATTCTGAGTGGGATTCCGTGTTTTATATATACCACTTTTTTCATAGGAGGTATATTAATCGAGTGAAGATAGTAGGAGCGAATTATGAGAAAATTACTCTCACTTTTCGAAGTAATAGACAACCCTCTAGACGAGGATCCATTTTATTCCTTATCATTTTTAGTGATTTTAGCTGAGGATTTATCACTTTTATTTTTGTGCGGTGTATCTAATGGTTTAATTATATTATTTTATGTTCTATGATAAATGAGGATCACTTATTTTTTTTGGTCGCATTGGAAATATCATGCATGTACGCTAATAATGTCAGTTCAACATAACTTAAATTCATTGGATTATTTTCTTCTAAAAAAAAAATTCATTGGTTTATTTTACTAATATATAAATTGGATAAAAGTATATTATTGTATATAAAAATGAATTTATTTTTTTTATAAAAAAAACTATACATTATCTAGCTTAAAAAATAAATTGAAAATTTTAATCAAGGGATAATTTGAGCACTAAAAGCGAAAAGCTGCTATCACATTAAAAAAGCTCCATTATCTTGTAAAAAAAAGAGTGGTTTGACCCGTGTCTTTGTCCAAGAACTTTACTCTCTGAAGGGATTATTTTCCAGGATTTTGTTACGGGTGTTTTAAGAGTATACATTAATTTTCATTTTAAAAATATTTTTCTCAAAAATTAAAAAATTATTGACGATTTTTATAATTTTTAAAAAAATATTTTTAAAAATAGATGGCTTAATGTGTGCCATTAAGACACACAATAACCGGACACTACTTTTCAAGTGCCAAGATAAAGTCACAAGCCATTAAAAAAAAATGAAAAAGAAAAAAAAAAGTACAAATTCGGCAGTCAAATTTCTGATACAGAAGCATGTTTTCTAAGTGGCGAAAATTTCAGGTTTAAATCGTGTAAGCTACTGCCATTGACTAATTAACATGTCCATATATAAGCCACATGCATGCATGGCCTACTTTAAAGCCTGGATTGTGCATGCACTTTCTAGTTTCTAATCCTAATTCATTCGTAATCTGATGTTTGAACGTTCTGGCAGGTACGGCGCCACGGTTGTACTTAGGGGGCCACTAATTTTAGTAATTTTGTACTAAAATTCAACTTTGCTTTTCTTAATAATATTATTAATTCTTTTAAGAATAATTGTATAGTTATAAATTTTTTTTATAACATTTTTATAAACTATTGAACTCATCATCTATATAATTTTTTTTACTTATTAATAATCACTCATTACTAATTTATTAAAAAAAATTGTAACTTTAACATTTTTTTTTTCATTTTAGAGTCCACTAAAATATTTATAGATCTAAAATCAAAAGCAAAATATACAAGCAAAAAATAAATTAGCTCAACAACAAAAGTTATCAATAATAAAACTAGAAAAAATTATGTCCATTCAACCCATTTTACCCAAAACAAATAACTTTTCATTTTAAAAAATTTTAAACAAAAATAATTTTACTTTTACCAGCAGCAGACACACAAATCAAAGATACCACAAAAAAGAAAAAAACAGCATCAATGACTAACGCTAAACAGCAGCAGAGTGAAAGATAGCCGCCGCCCATGACCAGCAGTACTGCTGCCCTCTAACTCTAAATTGAGGCTTCGACCCTACGTTCTGGTGCAATGAGTTAATGAGGCTGAGTTGGACACTTTGCAGCACATGTGCTCGTATTTCATGGATGCACGAAATATGAACTCAATTACAATAGGCTGCGTCAAAGTAATTGAATGGGTTGGAGATGGAAATTTAACTATGCTTCAAGTCAAAAGTTTCTCTCTCTCTCTCTGTAGAATAATAAGGAAAATGAGCAGAGTAGTAAAATGTGTTATTTCCTACAAGCTCTTCAAGATATGGCTGCTCTGCTAATCTTTTTGTGGAGCTCGGCCAACCTTTTTAAATCTATCCAAAAAAAGGAAAAAGAAAAAAAAACTCTTTGCAATTAAAACCAAATTAAATATCACTCTTCATAGAAAGGTTGAGGTTTTTTTAAAAAAATATATATATTTACCTTTAATTTTTTTACTTAAAAATTGATTTTTATATCATTGTGGAATGATCTCAATTATTATTTTACTACTTTTTTGTAGAGGTGGCAATTCGTGTTCGCGTGTCGGATTCGTGTTGTGTCAAGTCATGAGTATTCGATTACATAGGTCAACACTAACCCGACATGTTTATTAAACGGGTCAAGATTTCTCAACCCTAACACGACCCATTTATTAAACGGGTCAGTCGTGTCGACCTGTTTATCAAATTTTATCAAAATGAAAAATAAAAATTAATGAAAAAACAAACAAATAAATATTTTTAATATAAAATTCAGAACTAACGACTAACTGCATTACAAATAATCATTCAAAATTAAAGCATATCCCAATATCACAAATAATCAATCACAATATGTCAAAGAATATAAATCACAACAACTAATAAGTTCATATACCTAGAGTTTGAAGGGTATATTGGTAAAATATCATTTAATTAAACGGGTCAGACGGGTCAAATGGGTTCTATGTGTTCAACACTAACCCAACCCATTTATTAAACGGGTTAGCCGTGTCAACCCGAATATGACACGAACCCGTTAAGCCTCAACCCATAACCTGCTAATTTCGTGTCGTGTCGTGTCGGGTTCGCGGGTCGTGTCAAATTTTGCCACCCCTACTTTTTTGAAGAAAAAGCTAGAGCTATTCAATCCAAATTGAGGGTTCCAGAATTTCTTTAGTAGCAGCTACCAATACTTGTGCAGCTGTATTATAAACTCTAGACACCGAGCAAAAAGAAATAATTTGAAATTCCCAGCTATAGTTCGAATGGATTCTAAAACAACCCTCGGTTCTATGATTGAGGAAAAAAAATTACAAAGTTTAACTACAAAATTTGTTGTAGTCTATGACTACAACCTTACCTAATATTTTTTTATTAAAGGTGAATTTTGATAAATCTACTATTGGATAAGATTTTCTTCTTATATTCTCAATGCTATAAAGTTTCTAGAAAATTAAATATGAATAGCTATGTTATCAATAAATTGTTTAAATTGTAAGTTTTTGTAGTTTAAAAGTATGCACAAAATATAAGCTTATAGATTATATGGTAAATAATATCTAATTGACACAAAATTTGACATATGAATTAAGAGCGTAAAAAATATACAATTTAACAGTTAGATTTCAAAATATGTAGTAATGTCTATTTTATTGAGTAAAGTTACAGCTAATTTTGTACCTAAATTTTGCCTAAAAAACAAAAACAAAAACAAAACTCTATAAGCGTTCTCATTTACGGTAGGTTCAAGATCCACCGAATCGTATGCAACATACTATTAATGAGTTTTCATTCATATAAGCTATATTCAAAATTTACTTATGCTATGTTATATGGATGATTGATTCTCTTAATTTCTTATCACCTATAACTCAAGCTTTTTAGTGAGTTAATTTAATTATTAATAAAACTCGAAGGTAGCACATTTAGTTAGGGACCACACTTTATAAATGGAGGTCACAAATTTCAATAAGCTTATATATATATTATATAACTTTATTTTTCAAGTTACGAAAATTTTATTAAGATAAGTGGATAGGGGAGGAAAGAGAAGTAAATTTCGAACCATTTTATTATTATTGCTTTTTGAAATAGGTACCTTTTTTTTTTCCTTGGATGAATGTGAAATAGGTACCATAAACGTACTTTTAACTGAATAACATAGTGTATCTAACTTGACATAGAATTAATTCTATAAAAAAAGGAATGACATGGCATTAATCAGTGAATTATAGAAGTTTTCATGTCAAGTGTATTAGTTTGAGCAATCTATCATCATCATAAATCAGTAATTAGATGCAAAGCAAGTTCAGAAAAAGATTTGGAGTATATAAGTTAGTTGTATTAGTACATACACGATGGAACTTTACAACTCTCATCTCAATTGATAAAAAAGAACATGTTATCTTATACACTGTAATTAATGTTTACGAATAAATAAATAAACCATTGAATCTCAAAAAATAATTATAACATTGATCATATATGATGACATCTTTATGACTAGCTAGCTACCACAATACTATCAGAAAAGACAAAACAGAAAAAACCAATAGAAAAAAATAGTTTGTGCGTTTTCGCTTTAGCTTACAAAGTTAACTTATTTTATTATTCGGTTTATTTTTGTTACTATTTAGAGGTTTTATTACACTTTTTAGTACTGTTCATGAGTCTCACTATACTACAGTACTTTTATCTTTATCTACAGTACTTTCAATAAAAAGTTTTCAATTTTAGCAAAAAAAAACTGATTCTAAACAAACCTTAATAACATATAAAATATCATAATTTTTGCCACAATTATGACTGCCTTTTGTTTTTTTAGAGAGTTTTAATCTATGATGTTTCCTTTTGATGATAGTTTTTTATCATCAAATTAAGATATCAATCAGTTTTTGTTGTAAGCAAAGATTAAACACTATATCTCATATTCAATCATAAAAAACTTTACCAGTTGAGCTAACTAAAACTCACCAAATTGCTTGTTATTTTCACATGTACCCACTACTTTTTTTTCATCATTCACAGTTTGTCACGTGGACAATTGTAACACAAGTTGTGACATTTCATGGGAAATTTAAATTTTTGATAAAAAAATCACACTAAGGGCCTATTTAAGATCCACTTATTTTGCTGAAAGTATAGTAAATAAAAGTAAAAGTTAGCTAAAATAGTATAATTAGATAAGACTCATGAATAATACTAAAAAGTATAATGCGATTCATAAATAATAATAAAAATAAGCCTAATAGTAAAATAAATTAACAAAATTAATCGTATCAAATGTACACTAAATTAATAAATAATAACGCATTCATTAATTATTAAATCAATTTAAAATACCTAAGTAGTCTCTCTTTTTTTTAATATTAATTTTACGGTAGATGTTCCCAAACGTATCTGCTGAATATTATTGGGATCTGGCGCTGTGATTCTGTCTGATTCGGACCAATAACCCAAAACAAGATTTTTCTCACAATCCCAAATAATCGTATGGTCCCACAAATCATCACCCAAAAATCAAACGGCTAAAAATCATCCATATCATCACTCTCAATGAACTCGCACCCATCACATCAATACCCACAAACCCAACTAGCAACTCTATATATATATAAAAAGACACACACACATGACACACCCAACACAACACAACCAACAAAAACAACCTCTTTATTAAAACTCAAAAAACACAACCCTTTTCTCTTTAGCTTAAAGTAGACAAAGACCCTCCATTTTAGTTTTGGTTCCATCTTTTGTTGTTAAGTGTTTGATAATAGTAACATTATCAGTGGTGAAGAAAAATAGGACATGGTTGTTGTGCCCAATTGTTTGATAAGAAGAATAAGATCATCATCATCATCATCATCATCATCAAGAAGAGGAATATTAGTATGGTTCGGTTTTTCAGCTTAGGTTCAGTTCTGGTTTTGGCGGCTCTGGCGGCTTCTATGGTGGTTCTGCCTCCGATGCTGCCACCGCTGCCACCTCCACCGTTGATGTTCTTGTTGTTTCCTGTTGGGCTCATGGCTGCTCTCATGTTCTTGGCTTTCTCTCCCACTAAGGCCATTGATGGAGACTTTGTTGTTTACACGGTTTGATCGGTTTGATCTGATCAGCTCGGTGGTAGTGTTGAAAAAAGAGGGTGTTGTAAAAGTAAAGTTTATACGTATAATAGTGAAGTTGATTAGCTTGGGTGGTCTCAGTTTTACACTTGAATTGCTGGTGCTACATTTCATCTGTTTTGTGTTCGGACTTCAAGGTTGTATCTATGTTGTAGCCATTGAGGTTTATCGTGTTTTTTGTTTTTTTGTTTTTCGAATTTTATGGTAGAAGTAAAAATTGTATCTATGATATATTTGGGAAATGATATTCTTGGAAAAAGATATTTCCATGTTGGAGGAGGAAATGGAATTTGGATGCTAGCGTTCATGATGTAAACGTAAGAATTATCCTCAGTTTTGTTTTTTCTTCAAAACATAATTGTTTTTGGATATTAATATTGGAAAAAATACTAGGGCACAACATTCTTAAAATGTGTATTTAATGACTTGAAACCGCGATTTTCAAATCTATAAAAATTTTAGGTGCGTGTGTGAAAATATGTAGAATATGGTGTGTGAAGAAACACTACTAATATTAAGGTTATTAATGTAACTCTGGCAGCAATATTAAAGATAAAAAAAATTGGTCATAACTTATTAAGAAAAAAAATTATGATTGGAGCCGTCAGAAGTATTAATTAAATGTTTAGATTTACTAAATTTTATTAATAGTTTAAGTTTTTAGGTTAATCAATAATTTAATATGATATTAAAACATGAAATTTTGAATTCTACGATTCTTGTTTTTTTCACTCTACCTCCTATTAAATTTGTACATGTTGAGCCTTATCTATTCAAATGTATTTTCAGTCCACATATAAGGAAGAACGTTAAAAGTATAGGTTAAATGATTAAATTTACTATATCTTAATAGCTTAAATTTTTGAAAAAATCGGTAATTTAACACAAGCATCATCACCTTTACATAAATCTCTCTTTATTTTAATAACACTAATTATATGCTAATTACAATCAAATTAATCATTGTTTCGCCTACACTAAAAACTAATTATTCTTTTGATTGGATGGGAAAAAAAAAAAAAGAATAATTATCAAAAAGACGCCATACATTGAAACTATTATTCTTAGAAGAAAAAAGAAATTAAAAAGTTAAAGGGTGATAAAAATTGTAAAAAAAATTTGTATCGAGCTCAAATCCATTATCATATCTAAGCGTGAAAAGTGAAATCCGAAGTGACAAAAAATGAAATCCCCAAAGGAGTGTAGCTATAAAATGGTAGTATCTGGTAAAGACAAGTTGAATGTATTTTAAAGGGATAGGACAAGTTTCTTAGTCCGATTACCACGCATAAAACCATTTGCTTTTACCGCCCACCATAATTGTTCCACTTTAAAATTGAATTTTATTTAAAAGTAAAGTAAAGACACCGAGCAGTCTTAATCCTCGTTAAGAGATAGGCGGATAGGCCCACAGAGATTGGGCCACATTTTGATTTGTATAAAGAGAGCTTTGAGCCTAATTGCTTTGTTTTTATGGTTAATACAAGGATTATATGCTAAGCCTAAGAAAAAAGTACAAGATTAATAGCATTAGCAATGGGCCCCAGATGGCTATTTTAGCAACACACATTCAAGTTGAGCTTTATCCAAGTGTGTATTGCAAAAAAAAAAAAAAAAAAAAAAAAAAGCAATTGTGAAAGTTTTAAATCTGTATTTATAGCAATTGTAAAAGTGAGATTATATAGCAATGATTTTTTTTAATAGCTACATAGTAAGATTATATAAAAATTCCTGCCATTCAGGTTACATAGGGTCCGTTTGGCAGCATAATTTTAACACATTTCAACATATTTTAAACAACATTACACATTTTTTCACACATTTTTTCACTCATACGTATATCAAAAACACTCAAACAACATAACTCAAACTACTCTCCCAAACACCCCATAAAATCCCTTTCCATAACTATATCATCGAATACTTAACTATTTATTTATGTTTTATCATTGTCACCCTTAAATTAATAGAACAATTTTTTTTTTCTTTTTTGAGGGAGATAGAAGTACTTAACTTCATAAATTATGAAGCATGTGATGTTGGTTGCGCTATGTTAAGGTATTGTATAAGTGGCGGCCAAGGAGTAAAGGAACATGCCTTTTAAGGAGGCACATGTTCCTTATTGGTTTAGTCACGAGTAGTGTCCCTACGACCCTACCCCAATACCATTA
Organism: Castanea sativa; assembly: GCF_040712315.1. Classification (NCBI taxonomy): domain Eukaryota; kingdom Viridiplantae; phylum Streptophyta; class Magnoliopsida; order Fagales; family Fagaceae; genus Castanea; species Castanea sativa. Next base: position 58,825,794 of record NC_134023.1, on the reverse strand, counting down.
ATGGAAAAACCATCTGCTAAGAGCCCAAAACCCCTACGATGGCTGCTTGTACCGAGCTTGTTTCGGAAAATGACGGCTCCTTTTACTTGACCGACCAAGACATATGAACAATTGAGCATGTGAATTGTGAACCTCGTTTGGGAAAGTCAGAATGTTCCAAGAACACGCTTTAGTGATTAGAAATTGCTATAAGCAACACTAATAAGACAAACAACTTTACACCTTGATTCACATCTTAATCTTTGTGAAATATATTATATGCAAAAAAAAAAAAAAGTTTTTGTATATATATATATATATATATATAAAAGGAATTGAGTTGTAGTCTTTGGCAAATCTATTTTATTTAACAAAAAATTGTCGGTGTAGTGATTAGGAAATACAATAACACTAATAAGACAATGTTTAAAGAACTTTACAACTTAATCTGCATCTTAATCTTTGTAAAATATACTACATGTAAAAAGGTTTTGTATATATATAAAAGGAATTGAGTCATGGTCTTTGGCAAGACCATTTTATTTACTAAAGATTCGCCGGTTTAGTGATTAGGAAATGCTATAATTAATACTAATAAGACAACTTTTAAAGAACTTTACACCTTGATTTGTATCTTAATCTTGGTGAAATATACTATATGCGGAGAAAGTTTTTGTGTATATACATATAAGGAATTGAATTGTAGTCTTTGGCAAATCTATTTTATTTAATAAAGAATCATCGGTTTAGTGATTAGGAAATGCAATAAGTAACACTTCTAAGACAACATTTAAAGAACTTTGCAACTTAATTCGCATCTTAATCTTGGTGAAATATACTACATGTAAAAACGTTTTCGTATATATATATATATATAAAAGGAATTGAGTCGTAGTCTTTGGTAAAACTATTTTATTTACTAAAGATTCGCCGGTTTTGTGATTAGGAAATGCTATAAGTAATACTAATAAGACAACGTTTAAAGAACTTTACAACTTGATTAGCATCTTAATCTTTGTGAAATATACTACATGCAAAAAAGTTATATATATATATATATATATATATATATATATATATATATATATATATATATATAAAAGGAATTGAGTCGTAGTCTTTGCCAAGACTATTTTATTTACTAAAGAATCGTCGGTTTAGTGATTAGGAAATGCAGTAAGTAACACTAATAAGACAACGTTTAAAGAACTTTACAATTTATTTTGCATCTTAATCTTGGTGAAATATACTACATGTAAAAAAGTTTTTGTATATATATATAAAAGGAATTGAGGCATAGTCTTTGGCAAGACTATTTTATTTACTAAAGAATCGTCGGTTTAGTGATTAGGAAATGCAATAAGTAACACTAATATGACAACGTTTAAAGAACTTTACAACTTCATTCACATATTAATCTTGGTGACATATACTACAGGTTAAAAAGTTTTTGTATGTATATAAAAGGAATTGAATCGTAGTCTTTGGCAAGACTATTTTATTTACTAATGAATCGTCAATTTAATGATTAGGAAATGCTATAAGTAATACTAATAAGAAAAAGTTTAAAGAACTTTACAACTTGATTAGCATCTTAATCTTGGTGAAATATACTACATGCAAAAAAGTTTTTGTATATATGCATAAGAAATTGAGTTGTAGACTCATAGTTTTTGGCAAACTATTTTATTTACTAAAGAATCGCGTGACCAGGAAATGCAAAAGTAACACTAATAAGACAACATTTAAAGAACTTTACACCTCGATTTGCATTTTAATCTTGGTGAAATATATATATATATATATATATATATATATATATATATATATATATGCAAAATAGTTTGTCTATATATAAAAGGAATTGAGTTGTAATCTTTGGCAAGACAATTTATTCACTAAAGAATCGTCAAGACACACTGGAAAGCAGAAACCTTATGAATTGATGTTGTGGTTGGAGTTTGGATTTTTGGGTTTGCGGGACATCCTTTCTGTCCACTAAACCCATCATTCGAGTGTCTTAAAATGGACTTTAATAAATATTTTAGATAGGTAAAATGTGTAAAGGGCATTTATTAATATAATAACAATTTTTTTTTTTTTTCACTTAGAATCTTGCTTATAAATGCGAAAATAGTAATTTACTTGTGTCACCCTTGGATTTGGATTCAAGCATTCTAAAATCCTTACCCAGAACTCCTCTACCTTCCCCAGGATGGCAATGCAACTACTCAAACTTATAGAACTCCTTGGGAAGGATTAGAGTGAAACAGTTGTGACCTTGGGCCTAAATATTTAGTGTACAGTTCCTTGAGTTCCATCCCTTCTAGGGTCACTAATAATAGTATTTTTTTTTTTTTTAGAGGAAAAGATAGGAAATGGGGTGGAATATTTTATTAAGTCCTTTATGGTCTGTTTGGACTGAGGGGGAAGGAGGGTGAGTAGAGCATAATAAAGTAGAATTGGCTCGAAATTGGCTCAAAATTAGCCTATTTTCAGCCAATTCTACTCTACTTCCCTTCACTCTCCCTCCATTCCCCATCAATCTAAACGGGCATTAAGCCTACAACAACACGCTAAAAATATTTGATTTTAACCTTTAAGTTAAATAAAAAAAAGGACTTTGGAGCTGTGGGCCTATGGCCTTATAAAAAAATTTATTTCAATAAAAAACATTGTGCATAAGTTTTGATCCAAAAGAGAAATTAGTGACCTATAATTTATAAGGCGTGATCTCCAATCGATTATACAATTTATAAGGCTCATATAGGATATTCAAAAGGCTTGATCTCTGTGGGTTCCTTCTTTGGACAGGGCCCAAGCCCAATAATTTGAGAGGATCCTAGGCCTCCAAAGGATAGTGTAAATAATTGGTGGACTGGGCTTGACTCACCACGGCTTTATTGGGTCGCTTAAGAGTCAATCTGTGCGCAAGACATAGGCTCTACAACACAAATATACATAAACATACATATATTTATTAGTTAAGTGGATAACTAAGGAATAGCAAAGTGACTAAGAGAGTGAAAATAAAAGGAGCGTTAAGGATCCTCAAAATAGAGTGAGATTATATTTCATTATATCAAATAATTTGAATACATTGAGTTCTACTCAGCTGGGATATATCACAAGGTTCAATAAAGTTCAAAAATCACAGACTTAGATAGGTCTCATGAGCTTTCAAGACTGGTGAGGTTTGAATCCTTTTGAATCCAAATGTATCCTTTAATATTTCTGTAGGATCCCTCATGATATCTCACTCCTTTTACTATGTTTCAAGCTTACAACTCTCTTTTGTATCTTTTCTAGTGTATCAAGTGCTTCTTTTTTCTGAATGGCTTTTGGTTGGAGCTTTAGCCCCTTTTATAGTATCACTTCTACGGTTTTTTCCATGCCATGGATCATTTCTTTGTGCTCTGGCTACTAGCACTATTTTAAAAACAGACCGGGCCGGCCGAGCTGACCGGTCTGACCAGGAAAACCGATGCAGTTTGGTCCGGTTAAAAGGCCCAAAACCGGTCAAAAACCGGGGTTGAACCGAAAATTTTGAAAAAAACGGTTTAATGCCCAGTTCGGTTTTTAAAACCATGGGTACTAGAACTAATGTTTTGTTTATAACATTGGTGGTTGGTCCTTTCCCTATTCTCTCATTATTTCCCTTTTTGAGGTTTGGCAGCCTAAAAGTCCTCAACTAACCTTTTTCTTATGAGAGATCCTATTTAAGCAACCTTAGATGCCCTTTCCCAAGTCAAAGCTTCTCATCATATTCCCAAGGTCTCTAAAATGGCATTTCAAAGCTCTGGCTACTTCACCTTTTGTCCCATTTTCTCTAAATGGGCAGATTCTTCACTGTTGATGATGGGCAACAAAAAGGCTCACAGCCACCTTCCTTCTTGGTTCCCTTTCTTGTCTTGCCCAAGGTACTAGGCTCCTTTATCTGTTCCCAAAGCTTTTCTTCTGAATTATGGGCAGCTGATGAGACATGACTTTCTTCGTTTCTTGTGCCCATGGGCATACCTCCCTGAGCTGTCCAAGTCCCAGTTGGTTCTTCCCTACACTTCCTGAGAATCCCCTCCCTCTAGCTCTGGTGGATCCTAGGTGACCTAGCCTAACTCCCACCTGCCTTCATGTTGGGCTATCCTTGAATGCCTTTTTCTGCTTAAGCCCATGACTCATGCCTCCCTTTAAATCTCTAACTCTCTCACTGCTAACTGCCACCGACCTAGCCATCCCTGCCCACGCCGTCGCCAACTCGTGCCTCCCTGCCCATGCCACTGTTGCCAATTAGACCCTACCCCTTCCCCTCCCCTTATCTCTCACGCAAACATTGCTTCTTTGTGTTTTTTTTTATTCCTAGATCTAGCTTCTTCTTCTTCTTTTTGCTCTTTTCTATTTGGCTAGTAAGAAAATGGAGGAAATGATGAACATTTTGAAAGAAGTGGATATTAGAAATGCTTGTGTCTATGTCTTGATTTGGATTTGGGTTTTGATTTTAAACTTTTTGGATCTGTGCTCTTGTTTTTGATCTTGTGCTTATGTTAAAATTTGGGTTTGTGTTCTTAGATTTGTGCTATTGTGTTTCTAATCTTGTGCTTATGTTTAAATCTGGGCTTGTGTTCATAAGCTTGTGCTTTTGTGTTTATGAGCTTGTGCTTTTGTGTTCCTTGAATGGATTTGGATTGGTTTCGTTGAAGGAGATAGATTTTATGGGTTTGTGTTCTTGTATTTTGTAGCATGTTGTGTTTGATTTTGAATTTTATGGGTTTGTGTTTTTTTTTTTTTTTTAAATTCTGATTTGTATATCTTAATTTAATTAAAATTTGAGAGCATTTATTTTTATGTTTCATAATTTTTTTTTGTTGGTGGTTGTTGGCTATAGTGGCGTTTTGAAACATTGCAATAGCCAATTTTAAAAAAAAAGATATATATATATATATATATATATAAAGGTCCATACCCATAGTAGCATTTTAAAACACTGCTATAGCCTTTTTTTTTATTTTATTTTATAAAAAAAGGCCTATAGTGGTGTTCTTGTAAAACATTGCTATAGGTCTATAGTTACGGTACAATAATAGCATTATGATTGCACAGTAGAAAACGTCATTATAGCCCACTTAGGGCTATAGTAGCATTTTTAGGAATTCTGGTAGCGTTTTTCAAGCACCACTATATGCCCACTTTTTTTTAGTGTGAGATTCTAACTTGAATAGAAGCAAATCAGGTATTTTCTTCTCCAAGCAAACCCAACAACAGTCATCTAGAGCCATCAAGCAAATTTTGCAGATGAAAAAGCTAAAGAACGATGCCATTTATCTGGGAGCTCCTCTGTTTCTTTCTCGATCACCGAAAAAGGACTTCAGCTATCTCCTAAACAGGCTCGAAGGAAGATTGGCAGGTTGGAGAAGTAAGACCCTCTCATGGGCTGGCAAGTGTACTCTCATAAACTTAGTTACTCAAACCACCCCCGTCTACACCATGTCTTCTTTTAAAGTTCCAAACAACATTTGCAACAAATTGGATGCGTTATCTAGAAAATTCTGGTGGAAACCAAAAGAGCCGAAGGGTAAGTTTCTAGTTCTGAAATCTTGGGATAAGTTGTGCACTCTGAAAGCTAAAGGAGGGCTTGGTTTTGAAAAGGCCAAGGACATTAATAGTGCGCTGCTAGATAATTAGTGTGGATAATCGCCTCAAAGCGGGATAAACTATGCATGTCAATTCTAAGAGCCAAATATAAAGTCAAGGAGGGATGGCTGCATGAAAGCAAATCGAAACACAGCTCACCAATATGGAGAGCTATTGAAGAAGTCAAGTCCATAATTGTAAAGGGTGCATGCTACCTAATAGGCGACAGAGCGTCCATTAATGTATGGGAAGATCCTTGGGTACCTTGGATTGATGGGTTCTGTCCCAAACCCAAAACCCAGGATGACCCAAGAAACCCTCTAATGGTATCTCTTCTCATAGATCGGGAGACTCGGGCATGGAAAGCTAACCTCATTCAGGAAATCTTCGATGCAGAGTCCTCAAAAGCCATCCTCTCTATCCCTATCTCTTTGAGGCAGAAACTAGATAAGCTCATCTAAGTCCACAATCCAAAAGGAAATTTCACAGTTAAGTCGACATTTCAAACTGTAATAGAACAGCACCTCCGACTTATAAACTCTGATGTTGGCTAGAAAAAGCTATGGAGGATTAAGGCCTCCGAAAGAGTCAAGATGCTAATGTGGAGAATTGGTGCAAACATACTTCTAACCAATGAGAATCTTCAACGAAGAATAGCCAATCAGGATGTTTTGTGTCCCCTGTGCCACCAAGAAACTGAATCCACAGTCCACCTATTCCTCCAATGCCCAATAGCTAGAGCTTTGTGGTTTTCCTGCTGTTGGAGTTTTAAACCTGAAGGCCACTCATGCTCTAATAGTGAAGATATCATAAAACTACTCATTGATCCACCACAAGCCCCATGCCCTACCTCCCCCCTCGATGAACTTTGGATCATCACTCTAAACATGGCCTTTATTCTTGATGAAATTTGGTGGGCAAGAAATTAGGTTGAACACCATGGCGAAGTCATAGATATTCATGCATCCATCAAGCTAATCCATCAAAGGCTAGTAGAATATTCCTTGGTAAGGTCCTTAGTATCCCTCCCCCCTCCAGCTTTGCGGCCTCCTTTCACAGATGGAATCCCCCCCCCCCCCCCCCCCCTCTATTGGATAAAACTCAATACTGACGCTGCCATTGATAAACATAGCAATGCAATTGCTGTTGTAGCAAGAGACCACAAAGGCGAAGTATTTAAGGCGTGGGCAAGGTCTACTCCTACATGCTCCCCCCTCAGAGCTGAAGCATTCGCCATTCCTTGGGCTATCCAGCTTGCTAAAGTTGAAAAATGGCCACGCATAGTCATTGAGGGAGACGCCAAAAATTGCTTTGATCCTTTATCCTCCTCGCCAACCACTCCAGGTTGGACTATTAGCAATACTGCCAATAGCATCCTTAGTCTTAGAGTTTTTTCTTAATTGTATTTTCAATTGGGTCAAAAGAGATTGTAATTCAGTAGCTCACACTACTACAAAGCTCTCCCTTTCATCTTCTAAGTCATTTTGTTTCAATAAACTCAGTCTTCCAGATATCTTAAGGACAGTTTGTGAGGTTGACTGTAGTTTCCTTGCTTCCGTTTGATTGATATATATATATATTCTTTTTTTTGGAGTTTATCAAAAAACAAAATATTTTGTTCCTTTACCCACATTTCTAATGAATTGTACAAAGTCGCACACAAAAGTAAAGAACTTATATGCGGCTCAATGGGTTAAATAAATTATACGTTTCTACAAATTAAAATATTGGAAAATCAAACTTGGGTCATCCACTCCCAACTACTGTAGCATCTTAAAATTTGGTAGATTTCGAAGACTATTTTACACAGGTCTAAAATTTATTCAAATGTATCCTTGTAGAAACTCGTAAAGTATTTGAGATAAAATCCTCTAGTGATTACCAATTGCTTTACAAAGATATATAGTTATATACACAACCACATCTTAAAATCAACACGAATAATTCTAATTAACTCAACAAGAATTTTGTCTTCGAATTAGATACTAGATACCATTGGTTCAAATTTTTTTTTTTTTTTTTGAAAAACCATTGGTTCAAATTTTATCATATCTTTAATAAATAAATAAATCAATCAAAAAATCCGAACCATATGATATATCCCATTTATTGGTTTTTGCATTGCAATCTCTGCATTAGAGTGCAAGGATGCTTACAAAAGGCTCAATCATAAAATGGGTTTTGGGCAGCATCATGCAATAATTCAACACAGGGAATGAGCAGATCACACAAGGCCTGTTAGGCTGTAGCTATAGAGTCACATGACCTGCTCTATAAATGGCACAACTTTATATCAATTGCAAGTAAACTTGTCCTTCATGCTAATCTGTTGGTGATTTCGCCACACATCTGTGTAGGTCTCATCTTATTATGCATCCACACCATAGGAGTGGGATTGAAGTTGAACTCTCACCTAGCATGTGAATCCTCATCTTACCTCTACAACATGGTTTACTTAGGTCTCATCTTATTTGCAGAATGTTAACCCTTCGTATTATGCCAAAGAAGTACAAGCAGCTTTGCAGCCAAGGTTACAACTAATAAATAAATAATTTTTTTTTAAAAAGGTAACTAGAAGTCTCAACAGGACATCTCACACCTAATTCCAGGATTTGCCAGCTTGCAGAATAAGGTTGAGATATATATCATCCCCCTCTTTTAATAGAATGCACATAAATTCTCGAATGCAAATGTTCCTACCACCTATCTATAATACATCATATAGCTACACAATTTTTTTTTTTTTTTTTTTTTACTGTAAAGCATTATCTCAGTTACACAAATTGTAATATAGAAAAACTCAAATTAGTCACCGAAAGGTTTATACCATCATCACCCGCAAGAATCAGAGGCTCCAAATCTGTCTGCTCGCAAACTAATGTTCCACTTCTTTTTTTTTGGCTGGGAACTAATGTTTCACTTGCTTCTTCACATATCTTTATCAATTATATCCCGCATCATTTGTATTGGGATAAGCCCCTCAGTCCGGATTGCCTCTTTATTTGGATCTGGACTGATAAAAAGTAGTGTTGGCAAGCCACGCACCTGAGACACAAGGAGCACAAATAAGTTTTCTTTTTTCTTTACAGTCGTATGCCATCAAATTCACAGAACATAATATTCTATGGTGCTGGCATCGCAACAAAAATCTTATTGCTAGAGAACGATTATGACAACAAGTGTGGCTCTGGATAAATAGCGGTACTACATCAGTCCAATGTATCCAGAAAATATCCTCTGACATATAGGCACAACATTACTATGGCATTCCTACTTTTCTGTCAAGAATTTCTCAATGCAACCAACAGAACTGCAGGGGGAAAAAAATTTAAAAGAAAATGGTTACCTGCATGTCCCGTGCGAATTCATACTCATCATCTGTATCGACCTTAACAATCACTGCATTGTTCGCATACTCCACAGCAAGCTGCAATTAAGAATCCAGATGCAAAGATTAGTCATGAGATCACAAACCTTAGAATAAATCATACTATCATGATGATTACTTCTTTTGATAAATATTTAAACAAAAATCCATGAATTTTAGAACAAGAAATTTCTGTGTCCCAAGGGATAAAATCTTGGTTACAAAAATTTCTAAATAACCTGTGAACGCAATATGTGATAAACTAAATTTTGAATGATAAGCACAGTAAGACTCTCTCTCTCAACGTCTGTTCATGCAGCATTGGTTTTGACTTAAAATTCCAATGCTCTTGAATTCCAAACTTGGCAATTTTGCTTCTATTACTAAATGGTGGTTGTCTATTTCCAAATTCATTGAAATCAAAAGCAACCTGATGTCAAATCTTACCAGTTTGTTTATCAAATTACAAAAATTAGTCTATCAACAGCCCTGATAAGCTTGTCAAACAAAGAGGTTTATAAAAGCTGCTAGTGAAACAGAATCTCACTTCATATAAAATTCTAAGCTACCATAAATTTGCATCACAAGGGAGAAGGCTAATGTGTACAGCCTAACCTGGAATTGATATAAATCAGAATTAACAACATGTAAAAATAAGTTGTTTGAATCAAAACAGAATTTTTTATTCCTTTCCCAGCATCTACTAATCCTAGACAACACTAAGTCATCATTTTGAAGTAGAGATTCTAGGAATGATCAAGCAGACATGCACAGACTTTGTGCTCACAGCGTAACAAGTTTGATACAGCCCACAACAAATTCTTAAATCCAAAATAGAAGATAACTTCGTTTTTGTTGTTCATCAGACTGCTTTCTACAAAATAAACAGGCTAGCCACGCCTCCTTGAGATAAGATTATGCAAAAGCGTAAATTCTCCGATGATGAAACATATTCACATCAGTATCATAAGTCAATATCCCCATAGAAAAAAAATCCAAAGCAATGATCTTTCCAAGATTTTTGTCCTCTGTTGAAGTAATTTTCATTGACAATTTGAAAAGGAAGCATGAAATATGGCCAATTCTTCATGATCAATTTATTATTATTTTTTTAAAAAACTTGTAATTTATATTTTTTGAGCAATGCAGCTCAAGAAGAGCAGATTAAGTCCTGCTTAAGTTTTATACAGAAGTTTGGATGAATTTACAACCCAACCGCCTGCAGTCAGCTGGCATGATGCAGAAGTTGAAACTAACAGGTTAAGGGACATCGGCAAGGGAAAAAAAAAAAAAATTTATCCTGATAACGTATGTAAAATATTTACAGGGTATCTCTTTTTTTGTGTTCCTAAATCTGTACACAACTGCTCATCCCAAATAATCGAGAGAGCTACCAAATTGTGGTCCAATACATGGCCTTGTAAAATTCACAGAATGAAAAAGACCACATGAGAAGCACTGTGCTATGGAGATAGAATATGAACACAATTTAAATAAGTGAAGAAGTGAAAATTTATAAATACCAATCTCTACAAATGAAGAGATATATGAAAAATTCCTTCACTATGATATCTGAGAATCCGTAATGTACAATTCTCAAAATGCTATTCATCAGCAACTCCAACAAGAATCCTATTTCTGTCAATGATTTGCAAACCAGCTCATGGACAGCTGAGGTATAGTATAGCATTCCTAACTATTAAATATTGGACATAGTCTGTGACACCAATGCTGCTCCAAAACAAGTCAAATCACGTGAAAATAAGTCTAACAGCATTAAAATATAATTGTTTGGAGACCGGAAGTTAATTACAAAAAGGAACCAAAGCATAACTGCTCCAATACCAGCTAATGAGTTACCTATTTTGATAATTCTCCAAGTGCCACAACCCATTGTTCAAAGAAGTAGGTATACCAGCCAGTCAAACTGTTAAATGATCACCTAAATATATCAAAGCCATCAACTGAAGCACCTAATCCAAGAATTTGAGAAGATAAAACTGATCAACCTCAGTTCACATGGCTGAGTCAAGATGACTTAACTCTGGTTGAATATGGTCCGCCCATACTCTCCTTTCAACCAGTTGAATTAATTAATTACACAACCATCTCAGTATCATGATTGCCAACCAATCTACCAAATGTACAACTCTTACAATATTCAAAAAGACCAAATGAGTTAGTTAGGAACTACTAACTCTTAAAAAATGGCATAAACGTGTCATATAGCCTCACCATAGCCCCTCCCCCACCTTCTTTTCTCTTAAGGTCTCTTCACACATTACAAAGTTAAGGGAAACTACACTTTTTCTTCATATAATATATGGTGAATTTGTTTGCCAAACCTATGGTTTAATAAGTTATGCTTTACCTTCTTGAGATTTGTTTCACTGATCTCCTTCAAACTTTAATTTCAAAACAAGTGTACACAAATAATGTGCTTATAGAAATATGACACTTCATCCATTTTTCAATTAGTAAATCAGTACTTTAATGTCCTATGATTTAGGAAAAAGAAAAATACCCAGTTGTGGTGCACATGTGTTTATGGTTGTTGACTATATAGTAATGTTAAATGGCAGATGTAATTGATATTAGCAGAGTATACCTCATGTGCATAAACTATAATTTTCCCTGCAAATTATATCTCCATCAAAGCCATCTATAGAGCCTCAGGCAGGTTAAGTGTAAAGGGGGATATCTATACCATGACTAGATTGAATTACAATTAAAAAACATGAGCAGTTAATATATGTTAACACTTTAAATTGCAAGCACAGCACTAGAGCTACTATTGGAATTGCCATATATTATAATGCAGATATCGAACAATACCATTTCGAGTTCTTGGGCCATCAAAATACAGGGTCCACACCATGTTGCATAGAAATCAATGATAAGGGGTACACTCCTTTCTCCCTTTACCAGCTCCTGAACCTCCTGAGCTGACAACTTCTTCTGCTCACCCAATACAACAAACATATGCATTAAACTTCAAGCTCAATCTGGATGCCCAGACAACATTGACATTATAATATGGAAAAAGATGAAAAATGTCAAACCCAATTTTGCTTCCAAAAGAATCTAAGCCTTCAACTAAAACCCATATTGAATTCATCAAATTCTTTAACTTTTCTTTTTTTTTTCCAACATTTTCAAAGAAATCATGCTGAACCCACAAAAACAATAGCAAATTTACAAGAACACAACAACTTATAATAGGTAATGACAATGTCAATGAGAGTTTGTGTGGGACACATACCACAAGATAGTTTTCTCTAACATGTGTGCCCTGAGGGGGTTGGCAAAGCAACCTTGTTGGGTATGTTGAGAGTGAGAAAGGTGCGGTCTTGGTGGTGGAAAAGAGTGAGTTTTTGTGGTGGGATTTCAAGGAGTGAGGAAGAGAACGGTGAAGAGGAGGAGGAGGTGTTGAGGAATGAAAGGAGAGAATGGGGGAGAGGGTGGTGGTTATGCTATGAGCAGGTGTGTGGATTTGGAGGAGAGCCATTTTTAGCTATTTGGGAGAGAGAGAGAGAGAGAGAGAGAGAGAGAGAGAAGGCTTTGGAGGGGAAGGGGTTTTAAGGTTTAACTTTCAAAGCATTGACCCTGCATATGGGTTTTGTTCGAAGTACAGCAAAATCTAGGTAGTGGATATTGTTGTTCTGTTTGGCTCTTAGGAGACTTGTAGTCCTACTTGGAACTGGGATTTCTCCGCACCAATACATCATAAGAGATACCAAATTACCAATCGTACCATACCACCACTCTCTCTCTCAATCGGAATCATGGGGAGAAATGATTTGTAAGATTGAGACCCTAGCTCTTGTAATTCCCGAATCACCTTGGACACTCACATTTGTTTAATTTAAAAAAAAGCAATACAATGTTCTAGCAATTGGTAGTTTGTGGTATGGGTTGGTGAGGATAATAAGAAGGAAAAGTCATAAATACAACACAACTTTTATATACTACTAGCCTCATCACACGCGTTTTGCGCGTGCGATGAAACTTTTTTTTAACCAAAAGAAAAAACTCTATGTTTTTATTATATATATATATATAATTTTTATTTTGAAAATATAATTTATAAGTGGATAAAGAAATTTAAAAATTAACAGGAGTGGTTCGATTTTGTAGAAAAAAATTGTATTTAATTATTATATATATAATTTTTATTTTGAAAATTTAATTTATAAGTAGATAAAGAAATTTAAAAATTAACAGGAGAGTTGTCCTATTTTTTAGGCAATGTTTTAGTGAGAATTAAAGTTACATTTTTATAGGATTGTCTTTTAATTTTGTCTTTACTTAAACATAAGGATGTAGAGGCATTTTTGAACTAAAAAAATGAAGAATCCAAACAGGAGAAGCCCCTTAAATAGTAGTATATATAACTTTGATACTGTTGATTTTGAGTGGCGAAGAAAAAGTTGAAAATTCATCTAAAAATGATGGTTTACTTATTAAAATTAATTATCATCAAATTGTAACAAAATATGTGAATGCAGAAGAATTGAAAGAACTCATTCCCTATGTTGATGGTTTGAAAGATGGTATTAGGACTAGTTTGTGACTCTTGGAAGAATATTAGAGCATTATGTGCAAGCTAAAAGGCACCAGCTATCTAAGGTGAAAATTACCTTTCAAGAAAAAGCTTGAGTCAATTCTGTTGGGTTATGAGCCTACTATTTTCTTGGAGCCATTGGTATATATAATGGTTGTTGGAAGAATTGTGACATGAGATATTCAGCAAAAGACAGCCCAATTTAATGGACCCAACTAAATTCTCATACTATGTGTATTGTGGATTCTTGTTGAGCGTAATGCATGAGGGAAAATTTGGGACTGGATATATAAAAAAAAAAAAAAAATATATATATATATATATATATATATATATATATATAGAGAGAGAGAGAGAGAGAGAGAGAGAGAGAGAGAGATTTAGTTCCGTGGAGAATTTGTAGAATTTATGAGGTAGCTCACCAATAGAAATTATTATGAGGTAGTATTTTGATTCATAATATATATATAAAGTATAGAATTTGTAGAATGATCTTTCATAAAAAAGAAAAAAAAAATTTATAGACTGATCAAAAATATGAAATGGGTGTACTCAAACTTAAGGAATTGTGGGAGTCTAAAACACTCTATACTAACCCAACCACAAATATTCTTGATCTACACAACTAATTTCTAAATGATGGGAAAAAGATCCACAATGGAAAGAACAAGTAGTTGATTGAAGACAAAAATAAGCAAAATTAATTTTTCATTTGTATGGAAACAATGTTCCTGAGGTATAGAAGAAAGATTCAAGGGAGCAAATGCATAAGAAAAATACTCACTTTCTCTCTAGTTCTTGCTCAGACTTTTTCTCTCTATTTTTCTTAATCCCCTCTCTTGTTGCCCTTCTCCTTCTTTTATAGCCATTTTCCCTCATCCTTTAGCTGTCCATCTCCCAATTGGATTTGGAGGGATACTTGTTCTATTAGCACTCTGCCCCACCATTTCTTGATCATAAAGGAGGACTTTTAGGGGTGTTTCCATAGTTTGAGCCAATCATTTAGCATTTAATTAATGTGGCTGACATTGGGTAGGGGATCTCATTAATGTGGAGGTAACTATTTCATTGGATTTTGCATTTTCTTCATCGTGTCCCTTGAGGAAGATGTGGAAGATGGGTAGTCCTACATGAAGGAGGAAGTTGCTATCCGAGGTACCTTTATGACCTCAAAAAAAAGGGTTTAAGGGGTCACCTCAATTATGGTCCTCGGGAAGGTAGTCATCCCTAATTTCCATAGTTGTAAGCCCAACTAGTTTCTCTCAACTTGTAGTTCATTTCATCTATAATCATACCTTAGGTTCGGCACGTTCCTTGGATTTACCTCTTGGGCTTTGGTTCTCAAATCAAGTCAGAGTTCACCCGTCATAGAAATAAATTCAGCTTCTAAGGAGGATTTTTCTTTTTCTTTTTGGTTTGAGTTTCTAAATAAAAATCCATACGCTACATTAACATGAAAACTTTGAAAATCATTTTATAACAATTACAAGTATTAAATATGTAATTTGACATAGAAATCATAAGTGGAGCAAAGGGGTCTTTGGGGGGGGGGGATCTCAATTCTTTTTAGAAATACACAGATTATGATGATCTATAACCGACCTCAAATTGTTAATATAACAATTTATTCTCCTTCATAAAAATTTGTGTAATAAGCAATAAAATTTTGAAAGTGAAAAAAAAAAAGATTTATTTATGCAAAAAATTCTTAAAAATTAAAAAAATTAATGAACATGATATGATTTAGTGGGGGGTTTTTACATTAAAATATCACTTAATATACACATAAATGACATTTTATTTTTCATATTATTGGTGGCAAGTATATATATATATATATATATATATATATATATATATATATATATATATATATATATATATTTTCCAAAGCCTCTTTTGTTGACTACTCTTTTCACCAAAAGTTAAAATATTTACCTGGTTGTCTTTATTGGGGATATCCCCACTGATGTTGCTGGTTGCTTTTGGCACAACATGCTAAACTACTTTCGGCTCCAAAGCCAAAATGATTCCTTCCGAGTTGGGCGCTCATGTTGCTCCTGATACCCCTCATGGGTCTTGATATGAATAAGTGAAAAATGTCACTATTCACTTTTGTCTACTGATTTATTTACCTATATAAGGGGGGTTGTCCCTTATTGTTATTCTGATTTAAGGGAGGTCCCAGAGAGAGTTCTAAAGGAGACCCTAAGAGAGAATTCCGAGTTATATATATATATATTCAACTTCACACATGTATATGTGTATATATTTTGCCTCCTCTAAAATCAATTCTTGGATCCAATCCAAGTTATATACATAAACATACTTGAATGCGCCCAAACATATATACAAGCACATATATTTCAATAACTTCACTAATATGCACCTAAGCTAAGAAGTGAGGATGTTAGTTTTATACGTGTTCAAGCCTCCTTAACTTAGAAGGATATTAGTTCTACGTGTTCAAGCTATAGCGTGATGGGAAATGTATAATGTATTCCTTTTGAAGTGAACTAGAAGCTCATACCAATATAACCTTTTATCCATTTTTCATTCTCAATTAATTAATAAGAGAAAAAAAAAAGAGAGAGAAAAATAATATACTTATATTTGTATTATATCAAAAGAAATTATTCACTCCTACAGGGGGAGTCCTCCCTTATCTCATATAGAGGTTTCCCATAAGAGTTAGTAAATTCTCATAAATTTGAAGTTTTTTTTATGTGTGGTGAGCTGGGCGATGTCTTAATGGCATTGCATATGATCTTGACTAAGATTGATTAAAGGTAATTAAACCTCAATTATATATGTTGCATATGATCTTGACTTAGAGTGGTTGAACCCAAAAGCTTAATTTCATTGCATATGTTCTTGACTTAGAGTATAGTAGTTCAACTTAAACCTTAGACTACAAAAAAGTGACAATTATATTCATTTGCAATTATTGATGCTCAATTATTGTAGATCTTCCAAGTGCTAAGCCTCAATGAATATTAAAGTTGACCTGAAACTTATTTTCCTTTAGGTTTGAACTGTGATACTTTATGTAGTCAGTTCAAGAAACGAACCTTTGAAATGAATTAAAAAGTTCATTAATGGGAAATCAATTTTCTTTAAAATTGGTAGCACAGTGACATAAGACCATTTATTGGTAATCAATACACAAATTTGGGTATATATTGAATGTAAAGTACTATGAATTAACATCCGAACAGTGTATCTGTTCTGATGTATGCTTCACCAACCACAGTTTATGACATCCGTTTGTTTTTTTGTTATTTCCTTCTATATTAACAAAAAAGAGGGCTAGACACATAACATATTGTAATTAGTGTAACATAAAGTGAAACACTCTTAATGATACAATGTACTTCTGTTCTACACTCTCTTAGTGCATATCCATGATCATCATATGTCATTGTGCTTGAAATCATTAAGTATGAAGTTAATAACATGTACTTCAATTTCTGTGTAGAAACACTGCATTGCTTAGAGAAAGAGAACAATAGTACAATGAGATAGAGATGTTATTTTACCTACCTTATGATTCTTAATAATTAAAACACTAGTCCCATTAGTACTAGTTAAATCTCCCTCAAGACTTTCTTCTCCAAAAGTTTCCTTTTCCCTTTTCAGTGTTAATACACAAGCCTATACATATAATAATTAGCTTCCAATTATCACCTCAACTTCTTCCAATCCTTAATGAAGAATCAACACCTTTGCCAATGCCTGCAAAGAGCCTAGCAATCTCCAATTGAGTATTAGCAAGAATTTCTGTCCTCTTAAGATCCATTTCTCCTCTCTTTGCCTCGGCTTCTACTCTCATCCTCTCGATTTCCCTCATGGTATCCATCCTTGTTTGCTCTGATCTCACCACTACTTCTGCTAGCCATCGTATGCTCTCAGCTATCTCCAATTCTTCTCTTCTTCTCCTCTTCTTCTTTTCCATTTTCATCTTCATTTTTTTGGACCTTAACTTGTCCTTATCACTATTATAAAGGGCTGGTGTGCTACTATCTGTCTCCAAATGATTCTTGTCAGATACTTGGTCAGATAATTTGGTTCCTACTCCATCTTCCTGTCAAACACGAAACAATGTAATTTAAAAAACTTACCAACACTTCAAAAAACATGAGTTGTATTTGCATATTCCTAGAGCTATAGCATGCTTACAAGCTACTACTTGGAAGAATAACACATGTTTACTTAAATAGTGATTCTTAGAATTATGGTTCAACGATTAAATTTGTTATTTCTTGACTATTTAAGCTTTAATTTGAGATAATTGTTAGTTTATCATGGTATTAAACAAAGTGATGTAGAGTTCCAACCCTCTATTTTGAAAAGGAAAATGTCAGAATTATGATTAAATGAACATTTCCTAACTACTTAAATTTTGAGAAATATGTACTTTATTAGTGATCTTGCCATATTTACAAACAATGATGCTATCCTTTCCTATATATTAGAAAGAAAAAAAATGATAAGATATGAGTAATGGTATGCAATTCTCTGACAATTTCAAAAAGTCATGAAAATCATTAATCAGTTTCTCATGCAGTACAGTGAACAAATCATAAGACAAGAGAAACCAGTTTAGTAGCCCAATGGCAAGAAATGGTTTATATATATCTGAAAGAAAGAATAAAGTGAGAGTTACATGTTACAACTAGAATTGACAAAAAAGTAAAAGCATTAGCAGTATCACAGACCTTAGCCAACCTATCAACACCATTGGATCCATGAGAGTTTTGAGTGACCCCAACTTGTGGAGGAGCTGGAGCTGCTGCTGCTGCTGGTTGTGGTTGCAACACTACTACTGGTGATGGCTCTAATAACATTAAAGGAGGATTAACCGGAGGAGGTGGTGGCGGAGGCGGTGGAGGTGGTGGTTGTGGAGCTTGTACAGGTCCACTTCCACGCAACAAAAGGTCAAGACGTGGATATAGTGGCCATGAAGAGGCATCAGCAGTGGCAGACTCAGACCTGTACCTTTTCTTCATGGATTCAATCTTGTTCTTGCACTGTGTCTGTGTCTTAGGCGACTTTGTAGAGTTGCCACGCGATGAAACATGGCGAGCAACATCTTCCCAATCATGACCCTTCAGTTTGGCTCGGTTTCTGAGAACCCATTTGCTTTCATAGGCTTCAAGCAAGCTGGAAACCGCTCCTTCACTCCACTCATCTCTTTTCAACCTATCGCTACTACCACCAACAACAACACCACTGCCACCACCACTAGCAAATGGTTTCCTTGGAGAGTCTTCTTTGATTGTAGTAGTAGTAGTAGTCGTTGTAGAGGTATGGTTAGAGAGAAGAGATGGGTTTTCTTTGTTAATTTCTTTGTGATCCATCTCATTCTCTCCCCATGCTATGCTAAACTTTTACCTATTGTTTTTTAGCTGCTAACATGTATGAACCCATCAAATAAGTTCATAACTGCAAAGAAAGAGAGACACAACCACTAGCATTAGAGAGAGAGAGAGAGAGAGAGAGAGAGAGAGCAAAAATAAAAACAAAAAAGAATGGCTAGCTTGTATTAGTGGCCACCCAAAGGAAAGAAAGAAAAAAAAAAAAGAAAAAAAAAGAAAAAAAAAAAAAGAGAGAAGGAAAGTATTTAGGGTTAGTGGGCAACCAAGAAAAATGGTTTCACTTTGTCAAATGAGTTAATGATGTTAACCTCCTAACTTTCCTTTTTCACTTTATTTTTTATTTTGGGGTAGTGTTTTGTGATTGTGGGTATGTTGGTTTTATTGTTGTGGTTGAGTTATTTTGGCTGTTAGCGTTGATATGAAGCCAACCAAGACATCCACTTGGGCCTATAAGGGGGGTGGTGGTGGTGGTGGGTCATTCACGTGGGTCTGTCACCCACTCTCTAATCCCTATCACCAATTCACTACCACCACCACCACAACCTTATTTCTTTCTTCTTCAATTACTAGCCAATATATGTGCTATCCTCACTCAAAAAAACCTTAGCTTACACACACACCCTCTCTCTCTCTCTCTCTCTCTCTCTCTCTCTCTCTCTCTTTTTCTCTCTTAGCTTTGCCTTTTTGCCTTTTTGGGTGTGTGCCTTTTTGAAAGTTTTATTGGGTGGATTGATTCATAACCACTAGAGCCAAATGCTAATGGCTTTCTTTCTAATAACACCTTCAATTGACGCATTGATTCTGCCTTGGCCATAATGGTGGCCAATCATAATATGCCTCATCAAGTGGTGAACTATAAGCCTAGCTAGAGTCATTTTTTGATTAAAAACTTGGGGTCTTGGATTGTCTGACTTCATTCCTTAGTCATAAACCTTAGGTATTATCTAAGGAAATCCTTAACCGACATTAAAAACTTTAGCCTCTTATTGCTTTTATATTTTCATTTGAAGCACTTTACATAAAAAGGGTTCTTTTCTTTTTACATAATTTAATATATATGTGGCTACAAGTTGTAGCATTTAAAGTATACCATTTTATTATTATTATTATTATTATTATTATTATTATTATAGCTTTGTAAAGCATCCATGCGAGAGTTGGTTCAATGGCTAATTGATAACAGGAAATACATGTTCTATTCATTTAAGGATTCGATTCCAATGAAGAATGCATATTGTAATTTGTCTAGCTTAACTCAGCCAAGGTTTGTAAATGGCTATGGTTGGTTACAATTGGGAAATGAATGGTCAAGGGCAGGGAATCTAGGAGACACTAGGAACAGAAACTTGGCCATTTGGCCATAAAAGTAAGCCTTGGTAGGCCTTGGTCAGTGGTTAGTGATGAAGTTTCAAGTTGAACTATATTTCATTGATTACCAAATCTACTCAAAATTCTACAAGTCCAGACCCTGACCTGACCCACAATCAAATCTGTCAAACACTAAATTCTTTTTGTGGAAGTTGGAAGTGGGGGTAAGTGAACTTAGATGCTCTTTCCATTTTATTTAATTTATCCAATAAAATTAACATTACTATAAGGTTTTTATTATTCACAAAAGTTTCTCAAAAAAAAAAATTATTAGCAAAAGGACCTACCCTACTAATTGATGTTGAGAGGATTTTAACCAAAAAGAAAAGGAAAAGGAAAAGGAGAACAAACGCTAGAAGGAGGGCTTGAACCTCCGACCTTGTGGTTAACAGCCACACGCTCTAACCAACTGAGCTATTCCAGCTGCTGTTAACTGGTTTTCTCTTTTATTATACTTATAATAAATACAAATTTCTTTCCAGGTCTTTCAGATTAGTACGATTCTTCCAATTCTAAAATAAGATAAAATTCCAAACTTCTAAATATCAAATTACCATGTTGATACTTGATAGAGATATTATTATTGAATATAATATCTCTGGCTATGAATATTGATTTGTTTTGTTGGCTTAGGTTTTCGTTATATTAAAGAAATTTGGATATATTTTTATTTCGAAAATTTGCCACTTACATATTATGCATAACTCAGAATCTCATGTGCTTTTTTGGGTCCAAAGTTTTCCACTTACATACTAATTATTATGCATAACTCTGATTATCGTATTTCAGAATATTATGTGCTTTTTTGGGTCCAAATGATGCCTACAAGAGTAAAATTACTAGATTTCTTTTTTAAAGGCCAAAAAAAAAAAAAAAACATCAATTTAATCTAGTTTTATGTTAGCTGAGAAAAATTTTTACTCAAAATTGTTCTTGATTAGTCCTTGAATTGTAAGCTAATTAATTTAAAACAGCATTAAGGGTTCGTTAATTTGGAAACAGCTTATTTAGCTGAAATTGAAAATTTTTTGTTGAAAATATTGTATATAAAGTTAAAAGTTAGTTTAAATAGTACAATAAGACCCATAAATATACTAAAAAGTGCAATGAAATCCATAAATAGTACTAAAAAATAGTAAAATAAACTGTCCAAAATAAGATTATTCCAAACGCAACTTATATGTTTAAATTTCGACCGGTATAAGATTGGCAAATTTTGGATTTAGAGATGGTAAATATGGATAGGAAAAGTGGTATTATAAAATAAAACTCCTTGCAAAAAGGACTTGGAAAAAAAATATTAAAAAAAAATGTTAAGAAAAACCATCAAAAAATTATTTTCAAACACAAAAATATTTCCTAATTGTTCACACTTGGTAAGGCACTTGGAACCAATTCAGATTCAAACAAACAAAAAAAAAAGTTTACGGGGTTACAATCATCAAAAGGATTAAAAGTACATAATGCCATTGGCCAGCCTTTGAAAGGTGGTTGAAAAGTGGATGAAAAAAAGAGAGAGTGGTGGGCTTTTGAAGATAGTGCCTTGATAGCCTTTGATCTTTAGCCTCGTCAGGAAAATGCTGACAAATATTTAGACCAATATAATGATGAACATTTGCAGCACTTGTGGGGATCTGATTGGAGAATGATGGAATAAATGCACAAAACATAATTATTATTATTAAGACCCATTTTTTAGATTCAATCTTTCACAGAAGTTAAATCTTATTGATGGGTTTGAGAATGTCTTCTTCTTTCACCAAAAAAAAAGAAAAGAAAGTCTTCTTCTATGTGCAAATTATAGTTTATTTATCCCTTTTTAGTGGTTAATTTTTTAGGGGTTAGAGGTAGACCAACTTTTTTTTTTCCACATCAAAAGTTAATAAATTACATGTAAAAGTGGCATTATTAGTCACCACCCAAGATATCAAATTAACAAAAAGAGATGTTGCACTCAGTCACTCAGCCTTACAAAAGTCTTCTTTGCCTGTTGAAAAAAGTGAAAGTGAAACCCTCTAAAAAGCCCAACAAAATCTATGATGCAAGGATACTTTTTTTTTTCTCCTTAATGGGTCAGAGGAGCCTGTGAGTCTCATAGGAGTAGAATTAAGAAGTTGTTCATTGAGAAATCAATGGTAGCTTTGAGCCAAAACTTTGGTAAAATAGGAATTGAGTGGAGAATAACCTATCCCAATGGTATAGTGGGTTTTGGTGAAGGAAAGTGTTTTCTTGGTGTTGATTTTAGAGTGGGTTCCTTTTCTTTCCTTGTTTCTCTCTTTATTTATTTTTTTTTTTTTTTGCCCTTTCTAAAGTCCGTGGTAATAATAGGTGTGTATAGGTTTGGTTAGGTTGTATACTTGAATTCAGTTTAAAGTTTTTTCCATCCACCAAGAGTTCATTAACTTAAGAAATCTTTAACCAACTCAACCTATGGTAGGTTTATAAACCATGAGGTTCAGGTTAGGTTGTGTTTGATTATCGGATTAGTGTGCATTTGGCATGGATTATTTTTGTCTAATTATTTTACTATTCAGTTTATTTTTACTACTATTTATAAGTTACACTGCACTTTTTAGTATTATTCATAGGTTTCAATGTACTATTTCAGCTAACTTTTACCTTTATTTACAATTTTTTTAACAAAATAAACGGATCCCAAATGAACACTTTAGCATTATTTCGTTAGACCTAATAAAAAATGAGTTTCGTTCAACTATCTAAGTTTATGCTCCTTCAAGCAGGTGAATAAATCAATAAACAAAACTGCACATGATTTAGCCAAATGGATTACCAAATCCAAGTCTTTCGCTGAAGTTGAATTGCTTGGGGATGCCCTCCCAAAGTCCATGAATCACTCTATTTGTTTGGTTTCATATATTTGTATATGGAGTCTTTTGTTTCTTTGTTGATTTGTTTTTGGGTGGTTATGTTGATTTGTTTTTGTTCTTAATTGGGTGATTTATATTTAAAATTTTGCCAACATGAACTCAACCTAATCGAAATCTTTTCTTTTTTTAAGAATAAAAAAAAATCAATGAAAAACCAACCCAAGACATTGGAATGGGTTGAATTGAGTTAGGTACAACAAATTGGTTGATTGAATATACACAGACCACAGTTGACTATACACAGCTACGCATAACACATTAACATTTAGTATCACTAATCTCTTACTCCTTTAATTTTCTCTATTAATTAATGATAGTACGGCAAACAATATGCCTAATCAACTTCACACTTCAAATTTAACTTTCTGCTAATTGAGATTATGACCTTCTCATGAATAGAACTAAGAGCATTCACATCTCATTATTCTATCATATTCTATTCTATCATCTCAAAAAGCTACTTTATTAATTATATCATACTATTTTATAATACTCCCAACATTCCAACTTTTACTTTACAATACAACACATTAAAATAATATTTTTACACTAAAATAATATATCTCAATTGCAAAACACAGAAAATAAAGAGAGAGAAAAAGTCAGATTTAATAAAAAACTATTATTTAGTTTTACTATTGTGCTACAATGTGATTCTACATTTAGAATCGCATTGTAGCACAATTGCAAAATTTTTTTGCAAAAGTCTACATTGACAAGTCTGGATGCAGTGGGATTTGGGGCTTTTATGCTAAATTAAACCAACATATGGCAAATACCATTCTCAATGTGAATTTCTAACAAGTTAGTTGTAATGGTTGCTAAAAGTTAACCTTCCAAATAGTGAAAAAGCAGCTTTCCTACATAACACAAAAATAATCAACATTGTAATAAGTGTGGCAACATCGTTAAAATTTCCTAAATTTGAACAAAATTATTACAAACTCTTGTTTAGGCTTTTTTTTTTTTTTTTCTTTTCTTTTTTGCTAATCTCTTGTTTAGGCTTCCTGCAAATTTCTTTCATTCAACTATTATCTTCTTCTCACAGATGTAATAAAATCCAACTTAATACAAATTAAGGATTACTTAGACTTCCTTGAGCTAAAATTGTGCTTCCACTACTAAAAATGTGCTCTATAGCCGCATTTTCCAAAAACCCGGCTATAGCTAACCTATAGCTGCATTTTTAAAAAACGCAACTTAAACTACTAACCTATTGAGGTAGTTAACTAACAAATATTTGAGGTAGTTGACTAACAAATAGTATTAGATGCTTTGTTAATGTACTAATATAATGTCACATAGTAAAAAAATAAAGATAAAAAAAGAAGACAACCACAGATTATATGACATAATTTTTTTCAGAAAAAAAAAAAAAAAAAAAAAAAATCCAAGACTAGAAAAGTAGTTACATCCATAGGCTGTGTGAGGAAAATTGAAGGGACACACCCAATATCACACTTATTTTTCACAACATGCTGATGTGTTATGTGTGGGACTATGAATAATAGACACTTTCTAACTTCTACCAACTCCTATTACATGGACTCCATTTTTGATCGATTACTCACAAATGCAAATATCGACGAGTTGTGAAATAGAAATCTTCCTATTTGTGCATTCTAGTCTTCTAACATGAAATTGAGGTCATCGACTTGTATGATTTAGATCATGCCATGTAAGTTACAAGAAACACGTCCAGCTAAACAGAGCCTGGTCCAAGAAGACTTCTAAGTTTTGACCAAAGGTTGGAACTATGGATACACGTAATTGATGCAGACAATGACGATTAGTACATAGGAGCTTGGAAGACTTGGTATTTAGTAGTCAGATTGAAGAATTCAAGCATAAGGCATCACCTGGAGAAGAACATGGACCAAACTTTTTCTCATCAAGAATTAGTGATGGTGATGATGATTGTCATAGAAAACTATTGTCAGTAAAAAATAGAAAGAGAAAGCATTCGAGGCACTATACACAGATGGAGCCCTGCTCTATATATAGAGCCACATGGTTTGAATATATATTCAAACCATGTTGCTTTTTGTGATAGTTTTTCCTTGTATGGAGTGACCAGATTTAGCAACATAAAATCCATCTAAATAAAACTCATCCAAAATAAGCAAAAATTTGATGTTACGTTCACCCACAAAAAAATGCTCTCTCTTATTATGGAAAAACCTTGCCACAAGTTTGATGGAGATGACTCACCATGCTTTGAGATTTCAAGAACATTGCATGATGGAGATAAACTTTGGCCTCACCTAAGCCATGCTGCCCATGCCACACACATTTGAGTGTCTCCAATTTGATGTAATGTAATTTACTCTACTCTTATTCGGTACTGATTTATGAAGTAACTTTTACGAACAGCTCAAGCTTTCAATAAAAAATGTAAAATATATTCAATATTTCAACTTAACGCGGCTCAAAAGACTTGTAGTTCAATTGGCACGTTCATGAGAGAGGAATTCAACCACCGAAGTTAACAAAGTGCAAATAATAAATTACTAAATATCTAAAAAGTTTAGATATTTTAAAAATACTAAAATTAATTAACCAATATTTTATTACTCCCCTCGTATGTAAGTCTAAACATGCCTTCGATAAGTAAGACCTAATATGTGATATTTTTGGCTTTTTGAATAAGGATTAGAAAGAGGATTTGAACTCAGGACTACCTAATAACACAGTAAATTATTTCCAAAAGCGTAAATTGTTAAAAGAATAGTTAATTCAAGAGTTTAATAAATATTATAAACATCAAATAGTTCTCACATTGTGAAACAATAGTGGGAATAAATCATGCGCAAATGTTTGTTGTTTAGGCCATGAACCTTATGAATCAATCATTTAATTCATAATATTTTTAACTTTTTGAATGAGGATTAGAAAGGGGATTTGAACTTTATACTACCTAATAATACGATAAATTAATTTTCAAAAGACTAAGTTGTTAAAAGAATAGTGAATTCAATAGATTAATCAATATTTTAAACATCAAATAGTTCTCACTTTGTGAAGAAGCAATAGTGGGAATATACGGTGTACAACAACTTTTTGTTTAGGCCAAGAACCTTATGACTCTGAAAGAACATAATTTTGATCCCCCACTTATTGTTGGAAAAAAAAAAAAAAACTACTACTACTACTACTTGTTTAGGACTTGTCTATGGAAGCTTTCCCAACAATTTGATATACATTTTAATCCCCGCACTATCCTAATTAACAAAACTAATGCTGCAATCATGCTTGATCTTCAAATTTTATACCACTTTACTTTCATACCCCGAATAACCATGACTTCATGACAAAATTATAGGTGCTGCAAACTTTTCCATCATCTTTCACTGTCACAGACTCACAGTGCTTATTATGGTTAAGGGTTGAAAATGACATAGTCTGAAGGCACTAAATTATTTGTCAAACCAGCTTTTTAGCATCCAACCAATTCAGGTTACTAATCTTATCTAAAAGACTAAAACCATGACTTGAGAGATCTAGTGGGTTATGTGGGTTCATTGTGTTAGCCAATAGGACAATGCATTTCCTTCAAATCAAACGTCATATGAACACGCATTTTCCAATTCCATGACCATGGTCACCTTGACCTAGTTAGTAGTCACTAATACTCTACACGTTTGTAGTCTGAAATGTTCCTTATTTTACCTTTTCGCCTTTTCTTTTCATTTTGTTTTTCCTTTTGTTTGTTTTTTCAATGAATATTAGTCAACATGGAATTTCTATTAGGTTTAAGTAGAATTCACTTGCTAGTAGGACAACATATTAATTTGCTTCAAATCAATTGTCACATAGCGTCCATTTCCATTGCCATAGTCAGTAGTCATCTGGACCCATTTGGAGTTGGCACTCACTAATCGAACTTTTAACTCCAAATGCATATCAAGTGCGTGTGGAAGTCGCAACTTTGAACCACTTATTAGTTATTGATCTGTAATCATCTTGGATTTACAAGTTTCAAAGGTATAAAGAGAATATCTAATCCAACGGTAAATTTATTAAAATACACATCCAATAAAAAGAAATTAAGAGATGTAGCATTGGCAAAAATTACACTATCAGGTGTAACTTGAACCTAAACCCCAACAATATATATATATATATATATATATATATATATATATATATATATATATATATATATATGTAATCAATGGTCAAAGTTGTTCCTGTTTATGAAGGCTTGCACGATGCATCCTCAATAGACCACCCTAAGAATGATTGTGAGAAACAAATCTAGAGTGTACACAACATGCAAAACCCACTCACTACATACTTTATTATTTCTTAATTGGGTCATCATTACATTGTTGCCTATTTCTGATTACTTTCTATTTTAAAAAACATGATTGAACTGATGCACATCATATTCTTTCAACTTCTAATTGTGAACTGCCATATCAATTTCAAAGATCATGCTTGTAGTTTAGACACCCTGCCAATTGTAATGCCATGACTCTGTTCACCTACCAGGCATAAACACATCCAACAAAAATGGCTTCACTTTACTCTAATGCAATTCTCTTTGAATCTTGTCCTAGTTCTTAGTGTAGTGTGTGTGTGTATATATATAGATATAGAAAACCACACTACAATGAGTCAACAGCAGCAGATGGCTGCAAAGACAAGAAAACAACTCATCCCAAGCCTAACTTGGAATAGAATTAAGAATCCTCCACACAGCAGAACACCCTATTCTGAAGGGAGTTTTTGAGTTTAGTACTGCCACTAACTTTAAACCTGACAGCATTCCTAAAAACCTTAATAATACAATCCTCAGGAAGGAGTTTACTACCAAAAATTCTCCTATATCTCTATAGCCAAATCTTATGGATGGTAGCAACAAACACCACCTTTCTGATGGTATTTTTCTATCCTTTACCTTTTAGGTCATGTAAACCTCACTCCATGTCTTCTTCCTAGCTGTAAATCTGGTTCTTGCACAAATCCATCCTTAAAATATGCAGCGAAATTCTATTAGAGTTCCCTCCTATCATTGAACCGAGTCATATTTCTGGAAATGAGTGCCTCCAATCCACTTAAACAGAGTTTTATTGGTAATCAATACTCAGTGTTCTGTATCAAGGTTTGCCCAAAATTCTCATAGTTCCCATCTATCATCTGCTTTAATCAGATATTTCAGTTTAAATTGCTACAAAAATGCAGTAATTTATTTTCACATAAATTTTTCTTTCTTGCTAACAATAATTTACATAAATTCAGAAAAGAGAAATTGCATGGCAGGATGAAATGTGGTAATTGGGATCCTCTATATCATCTATGTATGTGGGTACCTTTAAATTCATGAAAAATTAAATTTCTACTTGAAATAAAATGTCTCCATTTCAAACAAATGAAAAAGGATCTGATCCAATATTCAAAACATCTCCATCAACATGAACTTACCAATTGAAGTTCATAATCACATGGCACTTCATGATTTCATGTAAATTACATGTCTGTTTAAGAGTCAAGACAAAACTAAAAACTGATGTAACTATAAGCATTTAAAAGAAATTATCCTTGGCAAAAGTTCTTAAATCATGCAAGTAAATGCACAACATACTACTCTTAGTTATTATACGAAATAACGGAAAAGAAAATACATGATCGAATGAATTTCTAATTAGCTTCTACATGGCTTGCTTGAACATGTTCCTCCAGTATTTTCTTTTCTCTTTTAAATCTACCAATAAACTCTTAACACAAAGTACACTTTTTTTCTTTGTAAGAACAACTTTTTCCTTGTAAGAACAATTCAGAGGGTAGAGTCTGGGTTGGATACTTATCTTATATACCTCCTCATAGCACCAATATGAATACCTTTGAACATACTATGAGGCGTGTATTCCTATCTTACACATTCCATGTTGCTTATTTGAGTTTAGTTGTTAATGTTCCTTCCACTAATATAATTATTTCATTTCTCATCAATGGACAAGATCAACTTTTATATGCATATCAAAAATATGAAGCTTCTTTTGAGGTGAACTTATGATTCATGCTTAACCTAACAGAATGAGCATCTAATTAGCTTCCAATGGGCTTACTTGAATATGTTCATCCACTATTTTCTTTACCCTTCAGTTTAAATTTGCCAATAAACTATAACACAAATAACACTTTTTTCTTCGTAAGAACAACATACTTCCCTAGTAAGGATAATACAGAGGATAAAGTCATGTGTTCAATACTTATCCACCTTCCCATGGCACCAATATGAATACCTTTTCAAATATAGTAAGCATCAATGTATTCCTCTCACAGCTTTCCAAGCTCTAGATGAAGAACTGATATAAGATCATTTAAGGTTTCTAGTTTCTACAATGATATGATGTTGAATAAAAGGCACACACTATCATTAACAAGTGCAAGAGCAGATTCGAACATAGATTCCAACAAGAAGCTATGATATTTGACAACAAATTAGCTATGAAACCAAAAAATGTGTAAAATTTCTAACAACAATCAAAAAATAAGTCCCAACCCCAGCATACAAGTAAGTTGTCATGTTCTGTATAAATCACTAAAATCCACCATTTGATCATTTACATTACACAATACATATCAATTTTGATAACAAAAACCGTTCCCCCTATTCTAAACCAAAATTTAAAAAGAAAGAAGAAAAAAAATACAACATACCATTCAAGCACAAGCCCCCCAAACCCCCCCACAAAGTCAAGAAGAACCTTGATTTAGCAAGGATTCAAATCTCTCATCCCTCACCACACACCCATTTCCACCATAGATAACTTTCAAAAGAGCCACAGCTTTTCCTTTCCCTTTCCCACTCCCCTCCTCCGCCACGTCAGCAATCCCCTCCACCACACCCATACCCAACCCCATTTCCCTAACTTCTCTCCCAACCTTCTCACTCCCACACCTCACCAAATTCAACAAAGCCCCAACCGAATTCTCCTTGATTCTCATACTAGAGCTCGTTGCTCCATCCAACAAATCCACCAACAACCCAACACCCGAGACTTTTCGAAACGCTTCTTCGCTCTCCTCACACCCGGCTATTTGGGCTATAACCGCCGTGGCGTCTTCAACTACCCCAACCGCCAAATCCTTCATGACCAACGAGAACAAGGTCCCAACCCCACCTAACTCTATAACCGTCTTTCGATTCAGCGGATAAAGCGCGATCCCAAACAACGCTTTTAACGCGTCCTTCACCGACCTCGTAGGAGATCCGACATGTTTCACAATATCCACCAAAGAATATATGATGTCCCGCTTCGAACCTATGATGGGTCGGTACTCGTCGACAATGAGGAGGCTGTGGAGAGTGGCGGCGGCGGACTGCACGGCGGAGGCGTAAGACGTGGAGGCGTGGTGGCGGAGGATGTGAGAGATGGCGTCGAGGAGGCCGCGCGTGGACATTAAGGTGGCGCGTGAGGAGATCGAGAGGTTGAGGAGGGTGGCGGCCGCGTTGTCCTGTGAAGAATGGGACGAAGAGTAGAGAGTTTCGGCCAAGTAAGGGACGGCGCCGGCTTCTGCTATTAGAGGTCGGCTCTCTGCTTCGAGCTTTGTCATCAGCCGAAGCTCGCACAAGGCGTCGACTCTGGTTCGTTCTGACACTGACCCCAGTTTTGTCACCAGGGTCTTCACCGTTCGGCGCTTTACTTCCATGGTTTTTGGGTTTTTCAGAAAGTTTTTGGTTTTGGTTATTATTTGGGCTTGAGTTTGCGTTTATCCATATGTTGTTGTGGTGGCTGGTTTTTGAGTACACAACACAACAAAACCCAACAACTAGTGTGAAAAGGATAAGAGAACGAGAGATGCGACTTTTTGCTTATTTCAAAGGGTATCTACCTAACTATGAGGAAATGACTAAAAAACTTCTTATTTTGTCATGTTCTTACGAATGCAATCTTGTGTGTGGGGATGCGCCTATTATTGAATTTTCATTGTTGACGATGATTTATGTAAGATAGGGATGTGCGTGAGAAGCTGTTTCCCGTGTCTTTCAAACTTCAATGGAGGAATTGGTAAAATTGCAAAGCACGAGCTTGATGTTTGTTTTTTTTTCTTTTCTTTTCTTTTTTCTAGGTAATAAATTTACACAGTGTCGGTAGCATCAAGCATTAGACTAGTAGTTGTTTTTGTTTTTGTTTTTTTTTTTAGAAAAATATGGAAATTTCATTGATATGAAAACAAATTACAACAGAATTAAAGAAACACAGAAATTATAATAAGTCATCTTCTAGAATCTGCTGAATGAAAGGAGGAGAGACCCCCTTCCATGTGTGGTCTTGACCCGAGAACTTTGCTTCCCTAGCCAATTCATGTGCAGCTCTATTGCCATTTCTTTTTAGATGTTTGAAGGAGCTCCAACTGAAGGCCTGAGCCGAGGACTTGATGTCCTAGAGGATGTGGCCGACCTCCCCCCCATTTTCATTCGAATTTAACATTTGAATAAGACTTAGGGCATCAACTCAAATACGGCTTTGGAGATCCCCATTTCTGCAGCAAAAAGAACCCCCTGATGGAGCGCATACGCCTTTGTGACAACAGCAAAAAAAGCCGATGGAAGGAGTTTATTGAGAGCTCCAACAATGGCTCCGGTGTGGTCTCTAATGATAACACCAATGCTGGCAAGTTCTCCATCATTTGCAGTTGCTTTATCCACGTTAATTTTGTGGAAGCCTTGAGAGGGAGGAGACCAATGAGTCCTATCCGATGGGTGAGAGGGGTGATCATGAGTGCTTGAGGAGGCAAAGTCTGTTTGAGTTTGCTTTGCTATCTCCCAAGCTTGAGTTGGAGAGTAGCCGGTGTCATTATGGACAGCATTGTTTCTATTTCCCCAAATAGTCGAGGCAACCATGTAGAATAGGTCTAGATCAACAGAAGACCCTTTTTCCAAAAATTGGTTTATGATGCCAATGAGGTCATGCATTGGAGAGGAGAAGTCCATGGGGCAGTCAAACTAGCAAGCCTAAGTTTTCCAGGCGTGTTTGCAATGGAGCAGAGCATGGGTTGTTGATTCCAATTCCTTGTCACATATTAGGCAAAAGCTAGAGACATTTAACCCCCTACGCCTAAGGTTGAGCATTGTAGGAAGACCATCCAAATATGCCCTCCAAGAAAAAATTTTAACTTTTGGAGGGACGTTCAGCTGCCAGATTCTCTTCCAAAAGGCAAAGACTTGGTGGTTTGATGAGCTTTCTCCAGCAATACCTACATCAAGCAACCCCCTTGCCACATAATAGGCACTTTTCACTGTGAAGGATCCTTTTTTATTCCCCATCCAAATTAGAGAGTCTTCGTGTAGGTTGTGGCTGAGGGGAATTCTAAGGATTTCATCAGCTTCAAGATGGAGAAAAAGAGATCTTACAAAATCCAGTTTCCACCATTTACTATTCACATCATTAAGGGATGAGACCATTGGGAAGTCCTCAAAAGCTCTCGGAGTGGAGATCACTTTGTGAGTGGTTGGGGTTGGAATCCATTTGTCATCCCAAATGTGGATCCTCTTTCCATTGCCTACCCGCCATCTCGTGCCCTTTCTAATAACCTCGAGGCTATTGTAAATGCTTCTCCAAGCATAACTCAGATTGCTTCCCAGTTTTGCATTCAATACATCATCATAGGGGAAGTATTTTGCTTTATAGACTTGAGCCATTAGGGAGTGTGGGTTGGAGAGAATCCGCCAACCTTGTTTGGTGAGGAGAGCCAAGTTAAATGCTTGAAGGTTTCTGAAACCCATGCCCCCAAAAAGCTTTGATTTGCATAATTTCTTCTAGCTCACCCACACCATTTTTGTCTCTTGATTTCTTTGACCCCACAAAAAATTCCTCATCATTTTTTCTAGATCATCACATAAGGTCTTTGGCAGTTGGAAGCAACTCATGGTGTATGTAGGCACTGCTTGAACAACTGATTTTATAAGAATCTCTCTACCCTTAATGAAAAGAAGTTTCTCCTCCGTAAAACTTGTTTTTTAGATTTACCAATTAAGGAAGGAAGACCAAGGTATTTCTTATGTTGGGAGCACTGCATATGGCCTAGGATGCCCAAAATTTCTTCCTTAACATTGTTAGGAGTGTTAGGGTTAAAGAAGACAGAGGACTTATTTGCATTAATTTTCTGTCCTGAGGCTGCTTCGTAGGAGCTAAGAATCTGAACCAACTTGAGGCATTGTTGGGAGGTAGCCTTACAAAACAAAAGGCTGTCGTCTGCGAAGAATAGGTGAGTGATCATTGGGCAACCCCTACATATAGAGATACCCTGGAGGGCTTGGGTACGGGCTGCCTGGTGGATGAGGGTTGATAGGCCTTCAGCACATAGGAGGAAGAGTCCCGAAGAGAGGGGGTCGCCTTGTCTAAGGCCCCTAGAAGGAGTGCTACTACCAAATGCTTCGCCATTAATGATGACATAATAGGATACAAATGTAATGCACTGCATAATAAGAGATATCCACCTCCCATCAAATCCAAGCCTTTCCATAACTCCCTTCACAAAACCCCACTCGACCCTATCTAAGGCTTTACTCATATCAAGTTTGATGGACATAAAACTATTCTTCCCTTCGGATTTGTGATTAAGGTAGTGCATAAGCTCAAAAGCAACTAATACGTTATCGGTGATTAGCCTATTCGAGGTGAAGGCACTCTGGTTTTCAGTGATAACCGTGGGTAGGATTGCTTTGAGTTGGTTTGCAAGAGTCTTGGAGATAAGTTTATAGACCACATTGCAAAGGCTTATTGGTTGAAACTCTGTCATTTTGGTGGAGTGAGTGGTTTTTGGAATGAGGGAAATATTTGTTTGGTTTATTGCTACCATGGGAAGGTTTTGGTTGAAGGCATTAAGCACCATGCTAGTAATATCAGCTCCTACAATGCTCCAATATTTCTGAAAAAGTACAGCTGACATACCATTGGGGCCCGGGGCCTTGGTGGGATGAATTTGATGCAGGGCTTTTGAAACTTCTTCTCCAGTGAAGGGTTGAGTTAGCTCCTTATTCATTTCTCTAGTGACCCTTGTTGGAATGGCCTTGGTAATTTCCTCAATACAACTTGGTGATGATGTGGTGTATATATTTTGAACATATACCACTGACGTAGCTGAGATACTCTCCTTGTCATCATACCATTTGCCATCCTCATTCCAAAGTCCCAAAATTGTGTTCTTTCTTTGTCTATCCGAAGCTCTAGCATGGAAAATTTTTGTGTTTTTGTCTCCCTCTTTGTACCAATGCACTTTGCTTCTTTGATGCCACAAAATCTCTTCACTATCAAGTAAATCATTCAATTCTTTCCTAAGTTGATTTATTTCCACACCCCGAGAACCATCATAGTCTTGAGTAGTTTGTTGGATAAAAGACTAGTAGTTTGTTGGAACTTGCCATATAAATAATTCTGATGTATGGATATGAAATAATACTATCTCGCATTTCGTATATATAAAAAAAAAAATACTATCTCACATTTAATCCTTTCAAATCTACAAAAGTATTAACGTTTAAAAATTAAATGGAAAATTACAACTTTTTTGCCGAAATTTAAGTTACCTATTTGTAATTTGAAGTTTGACATTTTACCCACTTGAGGTTAGCTTCTATAGAAATAGGGCTAAATTTGTAATTTTGTTCCATTTTTATGTCTCTCCTCTAAAAATACAAAAAATATAAGATCAAATAAAATCAAAACGAATCGAGCAGAATACTTGCATCATGAGATTTCAAACCACAAGTAAGCAACTTAGATTATGTTTGGTAATAGTTTTTATTTTCTATTTTTAAAAACTTATTTTTGGGAATATAAAGAATTTTTTTTTTTTTTTGTATTTTTTAAACCAAAAACCTATTTGGTTGGTTGAATTTTTTTTTTTAAAGTTTTTTGAAAAAAAGAAAAGAAAATACTAAAATATATTGTTATTGGGATTTAAACTCTAATACTAACTCATTAAATGAGACAGATTCATTAAATCAAAAACATGTTTTCTTTGACTTTTGAAAACTAGAAACTGAAAATAACTTTTTGCATGTTTTCAGTTTCCTTCATAAATTGATTTTGAGAACAAAATTATTTTCTGTTCATTTTGAGTTGCCAAATAAGTTTTTTAGTTTCAAAAATAGAAAATTGTTTTTGAAAATAAAAAATAAGAAGAAAAAACAGTTACCAAACGTACTCTTAAATTTTGGTAAAACTTTAGATGGATAAAGTGTCAAATTTCAAATCATAGGTGGATAAGTTGTAATTTTTCCAAAATTAGAAAATTCTTGAATTACACTAATATAAGATTTTGTGTTGCTGCTTATTTTATTCAAGTTTTTTTTTCAAGCTAAAAATTTGAATTTAAATATCCTCAACCAAATGAATTCTACTAGTGTTATATATATGGGCAAAGTTAACAAATGGTGACCTAGAGTTTTGGTTTAAAAAATATTTTATTTTTTTTACTAATTTTAACATTTTTCATAAAAACAATATTAACATTTTTTAAAATAGTTTATCAACCGAAGTTCTATAGGCACCCATTATATATGTGTTTTGAATTATTTTAAAAATCAAAGTGTTTTGGAATTCAAGACTCACAAGTCATAGGATCCGACTCGAGTCCAATAGAACTATTGCACTTTATAATAGTAAACCAATGGTTAAGATTAAAAGTTAGAAGCTCGCATTTAATTTAAGCCCTAAATCAGAAAAATGGTTAACTTTCAATATTTTAATTCTTTTACTTTTTCAACTATCAAACTTTACATGTAACAAATGCACGACTCACAATAATTGCAACTCCCAATAATTGCACGGATCTAACTAAATCTAAGGCTCACATAAATAAGAAATCAATATGTTCCTTTCTTCCTATTAATTAACTAATATGCAAGGGGCTTTCCAGCTTCTATTCCCTTCCAGTAACTAATTAAAAAAGGTAATAATTTATATGCCCCAAGTGTACCACTACAATTAAGTATATAATAAAGAATTACATGTACCTATAGTTTATAACCTGAAATGGTCCAACATAAGACTACTTTTCAACCACGAGCTTTGAATTCAATATTTTCTTTCTTATCTATAGGTGTTATTGTTATCTTTTAATTTACGATAAAGATTATTAACACGGTTCTATCATTGATAAAAGTCCCCATCATTACATGTTTGCATATATTGTCTTAACTACTCGCGCGGACGGGGCTACTCTTGGACGTGGGGGGCAGTGGCCCCCCCTCCAGATTTTCAAAAAAAAAAGTTTAGTATATATATAATATATTATTTTTAATAATTTGTTTCAATAAAATTGAATTTTGCCCCTTCATAATATTATTGATATTTTTAAATGTTATAAAAAAAAAATAGCCCAGTAACAAAATTAAGTCCAAACAACTCCTCAAAACAAACACAAGAAAAAAAAAAAAAAAATCAAAACCTGTTCTAATTAGATATCTACCTAGGTTAGGAGTGGGAAACACCCCACTTACCTCACACAGGGAAAAAAGAAGGAGATTTTAAGCCATTTAAAAAAAGAAAAAGGAAAACCTAACTAAGGAACTTACGGCTGTAGTCTACTCGTATCTTGGTATTAAAAAATTATTTATTAGGCGAACAAAGTGACTTTGAAGAAAAAGTACTATCATTTTGTACACGATAAGTATCACAATATAACTTGATTAATATATTAGCAAATATATACACACATGTTAAAAAATTATTTATTAGACGAACAATGTGATTTTGAAGAAAGTACTATCATTTTGTACATGATAAGTATCACAATATAACTTGATTAATATATTAGCAAATATATACACACATATTAAAAAATTATTTATTAGGCGAACAATGTGATTTTGAAGAAAGTACTACCATTTTGTACAAGATAAGTATCTCAATATAACTTGATTAATATATTAGCAAATACACACACACATATATATATATAAATATAACTTATCAACTTTGTTCTCATTAGACTAATATCAATTGTTGATTAGAACCAATCAAAAAAAAAATTTGTTGACTAGAAGCACCTTATCAACTTTGATCAAAACTTTCATTCAAAAGTTTATGAATGGTTTACCAAGGGGAGTTTGTGTCTTTGTGAAAATACCATTAACCTTGTTGAGATCCCATCCAGTATTCAGCATAGATTAGAGTACGTTGTAATTTGATCTCATTATTTTAGGGATATTTTGGAAGAGTTCATAAATAAATGGAAAGCAATAAAGCATTATAAGATAAATAAAGAAGGAATTGAAAGAAATAAAATATTGCTTCTCTTGTTAGAATGATTATAAGAAAATGAATGAAAAGTAAATGAATAATTTTATTTAAGGGGATAATAAGGAGGAACCAGGGATTTAGATTATTTAGGGCTAAGGTAATTCTACTATAAAGTTTTAAAATCTTTATATATGGTCAAATGAAAGGTGTAATATATATATTTTAATACAAGATACAAATTCTACTATAGCATAATCTAAATGTATATATGTGTGAAACTCCTTTCTAGAGACTTGAACTTTGGCCCTTGCCTCTCTCTTCCCCCCTCCCCCAACACCTCACAAGCACTTATATTTGTGGAATAATCATCATGCCAAGAGTGCACGGTGGTTGTAATGTTACTTTTACATGTTCTCATTGCCAATATCACTTTTATTGTGTCAAGAGCTTTGCAACACTTTATAATGTTTCAACAAAAACGTTTAGGTTTCAAATTTTCCCATTTTTTTTTATTGTAACTATCAAATTATAAAAATAAATAAAATAAAATAAAAAATATCTTTTTTATTGTATGCTAATTATAGCATTGCTAAATTAGGGTAATTGCAGGGAGAAAATTATAATAAAATTTTGTATCATTAAATTTATAAAGGTTTAAAACAAAATTCCTATCGTACCTCCCTTCTCATAAGTCAAAATTATTAATATGAAGAAACAGAAAATGGCAAAAATACCATTTTGATCACCTCTATTTTGGGATTATTGTCAATTTAGTCAAAAATTTTTGGTAACAGCCCATTTAATCTATGATATTTTCAAGTGGCAGTAATATAGTATTTACATTCAACTCATTCAAATTAAAAATAACATGACCGAATTTTCTGCTACTAAAATAATATTTTCTAAAAAATATTCATTTTAAGCCGACAAAAGTGGTCCCTAAAGGACATGGGGGACCATGGTAGGCGCCTGGCGGGCAGTATTCAACTCTCTATGCTTTATCTAGATACTGTTGACATATCAAAAACGAGTAGGGAGTGGGATACTAGGTTGGAATGTCAAAAAGGCCTTATAGCCTCTCCCACTACTCACACCCAAAAATTAAAGTAGCCTAAGAAAAAAAAAATAGGGGGGGGGGGGGGGGGGGGGGGTGTGTGTCAATAAGCGAGAGATTACCCGGGGAAAATGAAAAGCAATCGTTGTCACACTTGACTCTAAATTCACACATTAAAGCTTGTCACCATCTTCAACCCCCAGCAATCACCTCCATATCCCCCACCACATACAGTAAACTTCCAACTTCTCCTGTGCCCCACCACACCATTCTTGCCCATTCTACAACTACTCACTTCCCATTGGTAAACCAAAGTCCAATCCCTCTTGATGAAAATTTTGTTTTATGTTACGATTATATCTGGAATCACGAAAACGTATCATATGTATTATGTACACTCTCTCACATTGGATGGACGCAAGAAAAGTGGGACTCATCCCTATGTGAGTGACCTATATACCAAATGCCAAACATATGAATGTGGTTACATACGTAACAAACTTCAAATACCATCTCCCTCTCCTAATCCTTTAATAAAATGCTCAACTCCAATAACGCTAGTTTTATGCCCACCTCTTGGTGAAGTCACTACCTAACGGCTAACCAACAACCAACAACGATGGATCACCACCCAACTCCCAAGATTGGGTGCTTTAGCTTTACAAATTTTAGTCAAAATTTCAAAGTAAATTACAATATTTCCCCTTAAAATATTAAGGGTAGACTACATATTTAGTCTCTATCATTTACAGCATATTTCAATTTGGTTTCTAACATTTCAATTGTGTTAATTTAGTTTTAGCCTCTGATCTTTCAGTGTTGTGTTAATTTAGTCCTTGTTGTTATATTTTGAATGAAAACTGATGACATGTCAGATGACCAAAATAAAATTTTAGTGTATTGTCATATCAACGAAAGTTAATTTTTTATTTTGGCCATTAAGCGCGTCATCAATTTTTATCTAAAAAATAATGGTACGGACTAAATTGACAGAGTATTGAAAAGTTAGGGACCAAATTAACATAATTGAAACGTTAATGACCAAATTAAAATATGGTGTATAGGATTTGGACCAAATACGTAGTTTACCTAAATATTACTATCCATTTTTCAAATTCAAAATACATCTCACTCAATATTTTCTTATATATTTAATTAAAATATTCATCATTTATTATTTTATATTTTTGAGAATTAACTATAAAGAAAGAGAGAGGAGAGAGAGAAAGTTTGAATGAAAAAATGATTTTTTCTTTTAAATTTTACAAAACTCTATGGTGCATTCCAAACTTGTTAAATATTGTTAGAGCAACCACATCAGCGGTTGCAAAATCATGCATAATACAAAAAGTGCATCATTTTGCACATTTTAACTAAAAAAAAAAAATGCTCACATCAGTCAGTGTAAAAGTGTGCAAATATGCACCAATGCTATAGTAACCGTGCTTATATGCATGATTATTGTAGCTCTTCCATTTAATATTTAAGTATTTGTTTCTCTTTCCTCTCTGTACCTTTGACTCTCATCTAACTCTCTTTTTTCTCATTTCAACTCTCTCATTTTAGATCAACTCTCTCATTTCATTAGATCAACTCTCTTGCCGACCCATGTCGCCAACCCAAGCTCCATTGCCGATCTGTTGTGGTTGATTTGTTGGTTGATGGTTTTTTTTTTAATTTTTTTTATTGGTTTTTTGGTTGAGCTTGAGGCTGCCATAAT
The DNA here is from genome assembly GCF_040712315.1 of Castanea sativa. Lineage (NCBI taxonomy): Eukaryota > Viridiplantae > Streptophyta > Magnoliopsida > Fagales > Fagaceae > Castanea > Castanea sativa. The sequence continues at coordinate 58,785,653 of NC_134023.1, read as the reverse complement.
AGTGATTGTGGGTGTGGGTCGGTGGTATCGGTGATTATGGCCTATTGGTTGCTAGTGTTTTTTTTTTTTTTTGGTTGAGCTTAAGGCTGTTGCAACAGTGCTTGTGGGTGTGGGTGTGGGTCAGTGGTATCAGTGATTATGGGTGTGGGTCGGTGGGTTGTGTGGGTTTCGATTAGATTGATCAGTGATTGTGGGTTTGGGTTGGTGGTATCAGTGTTGATCGGCTTGTTCTTTGGGGTTTTTTTACTGTTTTTTTTTTTTTTGGGATGCTGGTGTCGATCTTGTTCCACAGTGGGAGTTTCTGGATTTCATATGGCTGGGTTGATGATGGTGGTTGTGTGGGTTGTGTTAGGTCTGTGAGAGAGATGACAGTGTTAAAGAAATGAATACTTTATTGAATAAATGTATAGAATAGATAAACTGATGTGAGCATTTTGTAAAAATGGGTGTGTATAATAGAAAAAATAGGTTTTTTTCTTACAAAATAGATGAAAATTTTGTACTAACTAATGTGAATGCTCTTATGTTAATTTATTGGAGTTTCGGGTGTGAGATATTTTTTAATGATATTAAACTATAATAATTATCAACTTACCTAAAAAAATTGTTTTAAAGACCTGAATGCTAATGGATGTTTAATGAATTCCACAACATTTCTGAAATAAATGAAATGAAAGATATCAACAATAAACTTTTGAGAGGAAATGAAATTGTTTGCACTAGGGAATAGGGATACCATTCAATAGTTAGAGAATCCTGGAATCGTACGGACTCCCCAAGAATCTGTAGCATAAACAATTAGTGAGGTCAAAGGTGGCTTAAACAAGAGATGAAAAGTTCAACACCATTTACTTCTCAAACAAGGATATTTAATGATTTGATATATGAGTCAGAAATTGTGTAAACTTATACATTCTCGCAATCTATAAAATGTCAATTGGCACAGTATATTATATTTGATGAAGTCAAATTCAACTTATGTAGACCATGCATAGCACGTCATTATACACAACTCTTCAATCAACACCCAGGTACCGTATCAAGTTTTCAACCCTTAATTATGATCATGTCACTCAACATAATATTGCCAACACACTAATAGTGTCGCGGATGGTCTGACCAATAGAGGAGCAAAGCAATGATGCAACTTTATAGAATATGCATAGTGTTTTATTTTTGTAACTAATCCCTATATATGAGATCTTTTGGATATAAACACTCCCAGATCAAAATAATCTTAAACATAGAAAAACCAATGTCTGGGTCTCAAATTGATCCATTGACCTTTTCCTTTTGTTTACGCACATCTTCATTAATTTCAAATTTTCAAGGGTCTTCTTGGTCTAATTCATTAGATGAATAGTGTATACAACTCTGCTTATTTTAGGTGTTTTAATGTCTTGGACGTGACACTTACATGACACGTTTAAGAAAAGTCACATATCGCACTAGACGTAAGCTTTGCTCTAGTGCATATATAAGACCGGAGCCCATGTTCAATAAAATCAACAAGTCTCTCATCATGTATTAGACATTCATCATAATTGCAATAATGACAGGTATGGACTCAATAACATTAGTCGAAATTAAGATTGATTTTTGAAATCTTGAGCTAACTCTGCGTAATAATCCTAATAGCAATCTTTGATAGACAAGAAAGGCAAATTGTGGACGAGGACCAAGTCTGGTAAAGTGCTAATCTTATCTAGCTAGCTTCCTTGATAATTCTCAAAAGCCTTTTAACACCAATTCTGTCAGCATATATCATCAATACTTACACAGTTATACTTCCCTCCATGATTCAGCTTACCTACATAAAAGCCCCCACAAATTTGGCGAATCTAATGAAATCCTAAAAAGCAAAATGAGCATGAACTTGAAAGTTGAAAAAGTCACTTATATTTAAAAATACAAATTAAAAATAATAATAAACACTAAATTAGTGTGTATGCAACTTTCATTAAAGATAATAATTAATATTGAGTAGGAAGATAATAGAATTTTTACGGCCCATTTCTGGGGTTTCAATTTGAACCCACCATCCCTCTTACCACTACCTACCTATCTAAAAAAAAAAATTATAATTTATTGTTGGGTCTTATTTGGTCCAAGCCCAACAAAGACACTTTTATTTATTTCTGACCTGTGCTCTCAAAATTTTATTTTTATTTTTTATTTTATTTTTATTTTTTTATGGTCATAATTCATTAGTTAAGGGTGGGGGATTTGAATTTTGAACATCTTCATTGTAAATATGAGGAGGTACCAGTTGAGTTTTGGTTCACACATATATACGAGAGAGAGAGAGAGAGAGAGAGAGAGAGAGAGAGAGAGAGAGAGAGAGAGAGAGAGAGAGAGAGAGAGAGAGAGAGAGAGAGAGAGAGAGAGAGAGAGAGAGAGAGAGATTAGGGTTCAAGTGTGAGCTTTCTTCCTTCTTCCTCTATGGTCATTGAAATCTATTGAAGCAAGTGTCTCAAAGGTGTTTAGGGTTTCTTTCAACAAGTAGTTTGGAAGATTTCATTGTAATGGAGTTGTGTTTGTAAAGCTCCTAAAAAGGTAACCTTATATTGCTCCAATTTTGTTTTGTAAGCTCAAGTTGTGTGGTAAAATTTGAGTAAGAAACCATCATACTTCGTTATTTATAGTGCATTATTTGGAAATCTACCCATGGATGTAGGCTTAGTGTCGAAGCACGTAAATCTTGTGTGCATTTGGTATACCTTCTAGGTTTTTTAATCATTTGTCTCTTAAATTTCATATTATATATCTTGCTAGTTTTGCCCAATATTATTGTGGCTAAACTTCTATAACCTTTGTGTTTGTAAATTCACACTTGGTTGATAATATTGGTCGGTTTTACCCAACATTTACCTCTTATTTTCATCAATGACACTACTATTTTTTCCCCTTGTTCTTTCTTGTCACCTAACCAGTTTGATTAATAACCACTAACAGAAGTTACTTTGGATCGTCAGAAGAAAGAAAAAGAAAAGAAAAGAAAAAGTTTTGTCAAAGTTTATAACATATAAGTGTGTATCCGTTACATGGATCACAATTCACAAGTCACAATAAATAGGGCGTAGTAGCTTTTCCTCAAATTTTAAGAAAGGTTGATGTAAATTTATCTTAGTCAAAAACTATGATATTTACCAATCTATTCTTTTTATTGAATCTTAATGATGGTACATATGCCAAACAACCTAGAAGCCTTTTAGACCAGCTAGCAATGTGCACGATTGTTAGAAATAATTCAATGCAATGTATATTGAAAATAAAACATTTCATATTAGTGGGGTTTTTCTTTTCCTTTTTTTACATCACTAATTGGGGTGGGGGATTTTAACCTTGAATTTCTCCATTAGAAACACTTGAAAGTATTAATTGAGCTACAAAATTCTTAGCTATATAAGAGTTTAAGTTTAGGTATCATCACACACCTTTGGTGCAATGGTCACTCTACAAGTATAAGTGTTTGTGGGGTGTAGGGGACAAAGGCCAGGGTTCAAGTTTTCAAGAAAGAGCTTTCACACACATATACATTGAGATTAAATTAGAATAGAATTTTTATCTTGTATAAAAAAAAAAAAAAAAGAGTTAAGTTTAGGTAGTTACACTATCAAAACAAGACAAAAGAGAGTTTAAGTAATCTCTCACGTGGTATTATTTTTTGTTAATGTTATGCTACATAATGGTTAAAAAAAAAAATGTTACACTAGTTAATAACGAGGAGTTTTTTGGCCTATTAAGCTAATTTTGCAAACGTATGAATTATGTGACCATAATTGAAACATATTAATTATGTAACCATTTTTGAAACTCAAGTCTTTGAATCTCTGAAACTTGTAAAAAATTAAAAACTCATGATTTTCTTCTTTGGAACTCAAGTATTTGAGACTAAAGTTTCAAAAGTGGTCACATAAAAAAAAAAAAGTTACAAAATCAGTCACATAACCAACATATTTGGGAAATTAGCCTAAAGGTAAAAATAAATAAATAAATAATGAGTCTCATAATAACCTGCCAATGATGTAGTTGATATAATGGCCCCACTCACACTAGGTAAAACAAGAGGGAAAGGTTTACTCCAATGTGAAGAAGAACAAAAAAAATATCAGATTTTACTCAACCATACAAGCCGACAGAAGGGAACAAAACTTGGTGCATCCATTATCTCAACAAACTATACGAGTGGAAAGCTGACAAGAATGTATTGCAATCACTGTAAGATTCCAAAAGTTCACAAAACTCCAAAATAAAACACACATGACACAAGAAATATTGTTACTTTGCTCCAAAACCTGAATTTATGTTTACTTAATCTGAATTCCATTTTTTTCTTGTATTTATAATTTGTTCCCTTTAACTGTTGAAGTCCCACCCTTTCTTTCACTGTAAAAATGACGGGAATTTGAGTCTTGAAAAGGCATCAATAGTTATGAAGAGCTTGCAAGTAAGCAATGCTAGACTTGTTATCTTTCTTCTACTCAATAGAATTTGAACTTTTCTTTTAGTAACTCATGTGAAACACTACTTTTAGCAAAGATTTTTGGAAAGAAAATCTATTTGCCACCATGGTGCAAGTAAGTGAAAATGCTTTTCTGGGAAACACTATTTTCCAATCTTCTTGTTGTTTAATGCTGAAGAATGACTAGATGAGATGGGAGCATGGAAAGTTTAATTTACCATCACCTGAGGGGAAAAAGTTTTGATGGATTAATCTAGACATCACAGATTACTTATTATTCTGGCAAATTAATGTTCTCATATTTATCATTTTCCCTCCACCAAAATCTTAGACTGAGGGATTTAGAATCTTTGTAAACATTAATAGACAGGCAACAGAGAAAAAGCAAGAAATGAAACTTAAAGAATCTTGAATAAGATTAAAGTAAGCATTCTTCGAAAATTTTCTGTAGAGAAGACCAATCAAGTCATCAAAACTTGTGTTTGGTACATAGAAATTTCGCTGCTTTTTATCGTTTAGTCTTCAAAAGAAGTAGCAGTAGACAACCTAGCTATCAGCTTAATTTACAGTAAAAGGACAGAAAGGCCACTAGTTAACTTTAGTCAAAAGGCCTTCTCAAGTGAAGTGATGTGGCAAAAGGAACTTGCACAAGAAATTTGGGATGAACAATAGAGAATACTTTAGTATACTAAATTCAATTCAAATATATATACGAGAAATGCTCCGTCCACAATATTTTCACAACAAATCATAGGCGGTTATTTGTTATTGGTTCAAATTTGAGCCTAACACAAAAATTACTTTTTTACCCTAATAATAACAACCAGTAACAATCTGCCACTTAGGATTTGTTGTAAAAATGTTGTGGACATATCATTTCTCTATACAAAAAAAGTATTTACTATTTGATTTCTCAAACAGGATTTTATTTTAGAACCCTATACTTCTCCAACAGTCTTCTGGGACAATGATAAGAGAACTTGAAATTGCATAGATACCAAATAGAGGTACCACAGTGAATTCATTTTCTGGTCTGCTAACATATAAAAATCTTCACCAGAAGCTGTAGAATTTCATTTGTTTTATATAACAAATGAAGGAGTCACAAATGAAAGAATATATAAATGTGAGACTGTTGTTACTTTATTTTACCAAATTAGGTTTAAAACTGAGGTCATCTCCCTCTTTGTTATTGGTTTCAACCATATGCAATTAGAGTTTCCTGTGCTGTCAAATGCTGGAGTGCTTTCCCAGAAAGGGAGAAGAAAGGGAGATATGTTTGGAAGAAGATATTAGAGAGATGCGTATAACTCATTTTAGGTTGGGTACAACGATAAATTGTCATTTTAATAGCAACTAGTAGAGAGCCCGCACGATGCGCGGATATTGTTGCAAGCTATTATATAAAAAGGTTAAGTAGAATGTTGAACATACGTTAAAAGTAATAACATTAAGTAACACCATTTTATCAATTCATAAAACTATTGTAGTTAAATTTTCAATAAGAATTTCTCAATATATCATAGACATTCAATAATCAATTACTTGTTGCATCAACACAATTTTTCATTAACATAATATCTAACCTTTGGGCGAGTGAAAGGCTAAGCAAACATGGGGCTGAGCTGGAAAAGGTTCATGGCTTTCTGAGTTTAGAGTCTATGTAGGTGAATAATGCAAGAGAACATGAGAAAATGAGAGATATAGAGAGAGAGAATAGAGAAGTATCAAAGTGTGGGTTTTGAAAAGAAAGGTTTAAAACTTAATTAAAAAATAAAAGCATTTAGTACATGTTGAACTTTTTTATCCACTTACCAGTATCACCACAGAGTGTCTATGGATGGAACTATTTGAAGCAAAGGTTCTCTTCTTCTCCATAGGCTATTTCATATTGCTTAACTACCACCTACAAACTCCTTGATAAATTTCAACTTAGCCTTTTTGGTTTTAGCTAAGATTTTGTTGAAGCCTTTGACATAAGGAAAATGAGATGTATTTAAATTCCAATATTTTCTCAAGAGAAAAATACAATATAAATACAAAACAAAACAATGAAGGGAAAAAAATTATTTCACTAAAACGAAAGTCAAAGGAGAATAGCTTTTATCTTCCTTCTCAATCTAAAGCAACAACACTTTTTTTGACACATAGATTTAAGGAATATCCAGCATAGAGCTTCCGAAATATTAATTTTCCTTGAAAACAAATAAAGGGAAATCTTCAATGTTTGTTTTGCTAAATATCTGGAAGTAATATAGACTTCCTAATATATTGCAAATGGAACAACATTTATATCATTTCAACTAAGCAAAGCAAAGTGCATTCATTTCTTGAAAACATTTTTAACAAACAATTTAAGCATTAACATACTAAAAATCTAGTGAATCTCACTCTAATATAGAACAACATAACATTGAGCAAGTTAGCAACTAACAATACCTGACCAGACACTTATATGCATCCATATTAGAGTTATCCTGTAGGACCAAATTAAATTGAGCCTATCAATTTGCACAACTATTGGATCTACTTTTACATTATTCTCCAATGGCAACTACAAAAGCACCACAAATCAAAAAACAATTATAAAAAGGAAAAAAAAAATAACCACCATTAAAAAAATCTAAAGAAAGTCAAAATTGTTGGTATTTTTTTTTCTTTGTATTTTAAAATTCAAGTGGATCAAACATTATGCTCTAAGTTAGCTAACTCAATTTGATATTCAAATACTATCAATCTTCATAATAATGCATAGTGAACAATGAAAAATGTATTGTAATGGAAGACTATTAACAGAATAAAGGTTTCCATTGATTATTTATTCAACTTCATCTTCAAGTTTATAAATCGAAGACCGAATATCAATATTTATAATCACTTTCATAAATGATTGCTACCTATACAATAGATTAATTAAAGAAAAATGAATTTTACCTTAAACACTGGCTAAATTAAGAAAAAAAAAAATGAAAATCCACTGGTTTCCTAATCACTCGTAAGAGTCGATTTGTAGATATGATATATGAGAGGGACTACCATAGAGGGGAATTGTACCAATAGACAAAATTTGATGATAGTGATGTATAGATCATTTTGTTCATGTATCCTTCTTGACTGTTTTAGAAAATTGAAGGTTAGCTGTGAAAATTCCAAGGGATAGCTGAAGGTTAAGAAGAGAATAAAGTGGGGAAGATAATAGTAAATTTAGTAATAGTGAAATGAATTAACCTGGAAGGTCCAAAACATTGAGAAGCATTGAACGTGAGTAATTGGTTATTAATTCCCAGCTAGTGACAATAATTTTAGCCAATTAGATTTGATGGGGGAGATGAAGAGTTGAGAGGAGGGAGGAAAGTCAATAGAAAGACTATTGCAAATAAAGAACCACTTGGAAGAACCTCATGAAAACCCATTGGTTTCCTAATCACTCCTAAGAGTCGATTCGTAGATATGATATATGAGAGGGACTACCATAAAGAGGAAGGGTACCAATAGACGAAAGTTGATGCTAGTGATGTATAGATCATTTTGTTCATGTATCCTTCTTGATTGTTTTAGAAAACTGAAGGTTAGCTGTTAAAATTCCAAGGGACAACTGAACGTTAAGAAGCGAATAAAGTGGGGAAGATAATAGTAAATTTAGTAATAGTGAAATGAATTGACCTGGAGAGTCCAAAACATTAAGAAGCATTGAACGTGAGTAATTGGTTATTAATTCCAAGCTAGTGACAATAATGTTAGCCAATTAGATTTGATGAGGGAGATGAAGAGTTGAGAGAAGGTGGGAGGAAAGTTAATAGAAAGACTATTGCAAAGGATGTGCCTGTTGGCAGAACCTCATGCACTCCCGCACGAAGTCTCTGCTTTTATATATATATATTGATTGATTGATTGATTGATTGATTACAATATGCTTCTAAACTAATATTACTGAATTCAGTTGTGGGACAGACAATGTTAGCAGCAGAACAAAGACAAAAGAGAAAATCATTATTGCTTTGCGTAATCCAAAGTGGTAACAGGCAGACGTTGTTTGAGAACGGCATGTAATGGATACATCATACGTGCATGTCCAAGCTCTCTCCTAGGAGGATAGAGGAGAGCCTCCTATGGATCCAAGTAATCTGCAAATTTCAGAATCATGCAGACCAATTTTAGTTCTCTAAATAATTAATCATCCAATCTGAACAATATCTCAATAGAATCATATTAAACAAGTCAATGACATGTAAAAAGTCATGCCAGTCTTGGCTGACATAGACATGAAGCTTGTGATACAAATCTGAACCAGGCCTGTTGTTTTCCTACTTTGTACCTATGATGGAGGATAAAAGAGCCCATGATAGAGACATTGAATCAGTTGAACATCTTAGCAGTTTTCTTCCTTCTATCTGAACTAGTGGATAAAGCACATTTGATGATCCATACTTAAAGTAGTGGGGGTGGTGCTGGCAAGAAAGGTGTGATGGAGCATCGAAAATGAGAAATGAGGGAGGTTTTTACTTTTAGTCTAGGATGTATGGAATTGCTTTTTAAGATGATGAAACCAATGGCTATAATTGACCAACTAAACTCAACACAATGAATGTAAAACTCGTTTAGTACAAAGCCTTTGAAAAAGACTCATCAATTAATTAACAAAATAATTTTTCATGATTCTTATATGGGAATTGAAATGCATAGTGGTATTACCAAACAAAAAATATATCAACTATTGGCATTTACCATGCATCATATGCAACAACTTTCATTATCATATTCTCTTTTGATTGGGTAGGAGGAGTTGAAGTAAGGCCTAAAATTTATGGGATGCCTTGAAGAAGAATACACCAAATAGGGAGGGGTAAGAAGGTCTGATTTAGATGGGCTGGATAGAATATCTACCTTGATTAGTTAAAGAGGTACCATAAAAGCTGACCTAATTAATTAGGCTTTTGGCTTAACTGAGTTAAGTTGAGTCATAGGACAAAGAAAAGGGAGGAGGCCTACCATAAGCTATTTCTAATTAATGAGTAGCTGCTAACCGTTAAAATCATGTCTAGTAGAACTTGCAAACAATAGTGCAATGCAACCACAGAATAAATGTGAAGAGGTTGAAAAGATTAAAATGATGATGCTCATTAGTATTTTCAAAAGCATTTTGGGTAGACTGTCTGGATATATTCCAGTTAAAAATGCATACTTCACTCCCAGCAATCAAGATCAAAGGGGAAAATTAAGCCTTAAAGAATCAGATTATAAATTTATTTAGGCAACTGGCATCAATAGAAAATCATATTACTAAGTTTCACAAAAAAAAAAAAAAAAGTAAGTATGTCTTTAAAATTTAACTTCTAACCTCTGGAAGAAGCATCTTCATCTAATGCAGTTGCTGATGTTCGAGATGATGGAGAATCACTTGCAGCTTCCCTAGCATCAAGCAACATCACAACAACCTCTCTCATTGTTGGCCTATTTAGTGGGGCAGTACTAGTGCAGAACAATCCAATCTTGAGAACTAAAGACATCTCCTCAGTCATCTTTGGCCCACTCAGATCAATACGTTTGTCAAATAGTTCCATTATTGGAACCTTGTCATAGATTGCTCTTCTCACCCAAGAGACTAGATCACCTCCCTGCTCTAGTGGTTGAACAGGTAACCTTCCAGTAATCAATTCCAGCAAAACAACCCCAAAACTGTAGATGTCACATTTCTCATTCACTTTCATAGTGTAAGCATATTCTGTAACCGAAAAAAAAATGGTCAGAGGTATAAAGTGGGATTTAAAAAAACCCAATTAATATCAGTTCTCACACCATTTTTTAACATATGATGTTGAGCTTTTTCCTTCCCTCAAAAGCACCACATTACATGTTCCTTATAATATTTCTTCCAAAAAGTTTCCTAATATCATTGACAAATGATAAAAAAAGATGAAAATTTTCTGTATCAGAAATTATGGAAGAGAAGGATGAGAACATAAAGCATCAGAAAAATGCAGTAATAAGTATCTTTTTAATCATATTATTACCTGGGGCAATGTAGCCATATGAGCCTGCCACTGCAGACATGGATTTTGAGTAAGGAAAGTCCATCAACTTTGCCAAGCCGAAGTCTCCAACACGTGCTTCAAATGCCTCATCCAATAAAATATTGTTTGACTTCACATCACGGTGAATGATGCGGGGCTTACAATCATAATGAAGATAGCACAAACCCTCTGCCGCTCCAAGAGCAATTCTATATCGAGCATTCCAGTCAAGTAAACATGTTTGTTCATCTCCATGTAGATGTTCTCCTAGGCTTCCATTTGCCATGTACTCGTATAAGAGAAGATTAGAGTCCTGGTGATAGCAAAAGCCACAGAGCTTGACAATATTACGATGCCTGATCTTTCCAAGGGTCGATATCTCAGCATGGAAGCTGCTGTCAACTCTCGTTCCTTCACCACGGGAGTTCAGCCTTTTGACAGCAATCACCTCATCAGCCATGACAGCCTTATAGACAGTGCCACAGGCTCCCCTTCCTAGAACTGCACTTTCTGAAAAGTTTTCTGTAGCTTCCAAGAGGTCCTGGTATGTGAAACCCTCTTTGGGAAAGTAATAGTTATCTAACACATCAGACTTTGTTTGCTCTTCAAGTGAAACAAAAGCAGACCTGCGGCGTTTTATGACCCAACAAATGCTCACTATAGAAAGCATAGAAAGGAACCCAACAACAGAGAATATGCACACTAATTTCCCTTTTGATGAACCATCTTTTATCCAGCCTGGTTTTGAAGTAAGAGATGGAGTTGACGGTGGATGACAATTGTATGAACCTATGGTACACAACCCATTGTTTCCAGCAAAATTTGAGGAATCCATTCTTTGAAATACAGGGGTATTAGGCACAATTCCTACCAAGTTGTTGTTAGAAAGATTACATACCAGAAGGCTGAGCAGCCCACCAATTGATGCAGGAATTTCACCTGTAAGCTGATTGTCATTCAAGTAGAGTGATTCCAACATCTGCAAGTTCCCCAAATTGTCAGGAATTGGACCTGAAAGTTTGTTATGGCTTATGTTTAGGGAAATCTGTAGAACAGTAAGATCGCCCAGCTCAGCAGGAATGCTTCCAGAAAAATTATTTCCCCCCATCTGCAACCCTGTTAGTCGAGCCAGATCCCCTAAGCTACTTGGTATAGCTCCTATAAATTTGTTATCAGAAAGCTTCAAAAGTTCCAGATTTACTAGCCTGCCAAGTTCGTCAGGGAGATAGCCAGTAAACTGATTCCTACTGAGGTCAAGCCTCTGTAGTTTGGTACAATTTCCCAACTCATGCGGAATACTTCCCGAGAGCCGATTAGAGGAAACATTAAATGTAACCAGCTGAGCAAGATTTCCAATCTCTCGAGGGATATACCCAGCAAAAAAGTTATCTGACAAGAGCAACCTCTCCAAATTCCCAAGCCTGCCTATCTCTGAGGGAATTAGCCCTGAGAATTTGTTCTTAAAGAGTTCAAGAGCAGAAAGATTATGAAGTTCATACAATTCAACAGGAAGGCTTCCAGTAAGCTGGTTGTCTCCTAGCATTAGCTGTATTAGAGACTTGCATGTTTTTAGGCCATAAGGTATATTTCCTGATAACCAATTTGACCCAAGGCTCAGAAATAGCAGTTTCTGATGCTTGCAGAGATCTGGAGGTATGCTGCCGTTAAGATTATTTGCAGACATGTCAAGAATAGAAAGGTTACTGTTAAGTCCAAGGTAGGGAGGAATGGCACCCTCTAGAAGATTGTCAAAAAGCTGAAAATCCTCCAAGTATGTAAGATTTTGAAAGTCTAAGGGAATTGTACCCGTCAAACGGTTTATAGACAAGTCTAGCCCTTGAAGCAGCTTCAAACGGCCAAGTTCCCTAGGAATACTTCCCTGCAGGATGTTTTCAAAAAGGTGAAGCAAGCGAAGACCAGAAACCTGGTGCAAGTCTCTGGGAATGATCCCACTTAACTGATTTTCAGAAAGATCTATCTCAACAGCACTTGTACAGTTCCCTAGTTCCTCTGGAATTGTTCCATTCAACTGGTTGGTATAAATGTACAATCTTTTCAGCTGGGTTAACTTGCCTAGCTCTTTGGGTAAACTTCCAGTCAAAGCATTTTGATGCAAGGCAAGCAATTCTAGGCCACTGATATTCCCAATTTCGGGAGGAATCTCACCAGATAAACGGTTTTGCCAAAGGATCAAACTGGTAAGATTTTTAAGTTTTTGGAGCTCCCTAGGAAGAGAACCTTCTAGCCTATTTTGTGCAAGTCCTAATACCTCTAAGCTCTCACACTCACTAATTTCAGATGGTATTGGACCCGAGAAAAGGTTTCGACCTGCTCTGATAATCCTAACCTGTTTCAACTTACTAATTGAAACAGGAATTGAGCCAGTGAGATTATTACTGTAAATGACAAGCTCCTCAAGAGAAGTTAAGTTTCCAATCACTTCAGGCACTTCACCATATATGTAATTCTCACACAGGTAAAGCTTTCTAAGTGCAATCATTTTGCTGATTGGGGTCGGAAATTCCCCGTGAAACCTATTGGTGCAAAGATCTAGAATCTCTAGATTATGACAGATAGCAAGATCTTTAGGAATGGGGCCAGAAATTGAATTTTTGGAGACATTCAACTCAGTTAAATGAGTAAGATTACAAATGGTTGGATCTAAAGTACCAGACAGGTCAAAGCCAATGAGCTTGACAGAAGTTACCTTAAAATCAGTACAACCTATGCCAATCCAATTGCAAGGAGTCAAGTCTGATGAATTCCAGCTCTTAAGTTTGTTGTTAGGGTCAGAAAGGGATCTCTTAAACTCCAAAAGAGAAACACCCTCTTCATTTACAGAACTGACAAGGATGACACTGAAAAGAATTAACAATGCCAAGTGAAACAGCTTTTGCATGACAGAACTCCATGGCCTTGTCATTTTGAATAAGGCAAAACAGGAAAGCGAGTGGGGGTGGCCAAACTGGATTCTAATGAAAGAAAAAAATGAACTTTGATGAAGAAAGATTCAAATAAGTGCATGTAGGCAGAAATCTATCTTAAGCATTAGTATCATGATCATCAACTAACTGAAGCCATTGATCAAAAAGCAAGTTGACAATTAAAAAAAGGCAATGACACCAGTTGTTAGCCTCTAAACATCTCTCAATGCAAAACAAAAATTCAAAATAAAGAGAATAACTTGGAGTTTGAAACAAACGAACAAAGACAATCAAAGCACTATAAGACTATGAGTAGTAGTACCTCAAGCACCTGATATGTCTAAACGTATGTCACCTAGAACACACACCTAAAGAGACCAGAAATACCTGCAATGCGGAAAGAAAGAGAGGCCTTTGCGGTGACATTTGCTGGATTGAACTAATACCCAATTGAGCTTTAAGGCCTTAGAAGAAAGAAAAAAGTAAATAAGCCAATTTGGAAATCGATATAAGAGAGAGAGAGAGAGAGAGAGAGAGAGAGAGAGAAATAAAAGACAGAGACAGAGACAGAGACAGACACCTACCTTGAAACAGAGAACGAGAACCAGAAACACAAAAAGATAGATAGAAAAAAGGCACAAAGATTGATTGATGGGAAACTAAGAAAGTGGTTCAAGACCGTGAGAGTCACAATTGGAAGCAGTGTCATTAATATTGAAGTCAACGCCAGCACTATACAGTAAAGTGCTTTCTACAACTTGCCTTTGCTCTGTTTCTGGTTACTAATACTGCCCAACACCTTAGCCTAAGGCTTTGTTGTTGCGTGATTAAGATCATGTTTTTGTATTTGATGGGTGGGAGGGGCTGTGTAAGTGTGGTGTAACTTTATGGACGGTACAGATTGAGATAGACTTGTCATAGGAAAGTCTTGGATCACAATCTTCTCCATTGTTGCTTGCTTGGCCTGCCATGTTGGGATTTTTATTTTTTTTGTTTGTGTTGTGGGATTTTTATTTTTTTTGTTTGTGTTGTGATTTTAAGTAGTAGTAAGTTCCAATAAATGTCAAAGTCTGGAATCTCATGATTTTCACGAAGACAGTTGTGGTCAGAGAGAGAGAGAGTGAGTGCCACAGTGCCTAACTCAGCCGACGGGGATTTCTGCTATATATACCTGTTGGTGAACTAGATTCTGCACTACGCTACATAAAGAAAAAATTGAAACGTAAAAAAGCTATTTTTTTTTTTGAAATGTTATATTTACAATATTTTTACAACAAATTTTAAGTAGTAAGTTATTATTGATTGTTATAAATAAGTAAAAAAGTAATTTAAATTGTGAATTTAAATTAAAACCAATATTAATTTATCACATGTGATTTGTTTTAAAAATATTGTGGACATAATAATTTTTTTTTACATATTTTTCTTACATTAGATTTGGAGTCCAGCTGGTTTCTAATATTGTTTTTACTTTTTCATTATGCACGTTGCAGTTTTTAATTAGGAATTTTGCACTTTATCAAGCTAATAGACTTTGATTTATCTTGTTCCTCTATCTCATTCATACTTCAATATTGATACTTTATTATTTTGGAGAATTGTGTTCCAATAGTATCAACAAAGACTCTTGTGGACTTTACTTACATACTTTAATTTGGTGTTTTCTGATGACATGTCTTGTGTTTGGATAACCTCACCTTAGAATGTGAAAGATCTCTATATTGCTGAATTATCAGGGTCAGGTGATAGACAAATTTTTTATTGTCTTTAGAATTCAGTGACGAATTAGAATGTGAAAGATCGCTATTTTGCTGAATTGACAGAGTTTATTGATAGACAAGTTTTGGACTATGTTTAGAATCCGGAGATGATAGTCAAATTTTTGGTGGACTCGGAACTGATAAGCGTGCTAGGAACTTCATTGGCCTTCTTTTATTTAGGAAGCGCTCTATATGTCGGTACTGTGTGTGCAATCCTACCACCAAAGAGTATGGTCATTCCCTACTCTTGTGATCACAACAATCACTCGTGTTTCTATGTTGTACTGACTTTTGCAATAATAGTTATGAAACGATAGCCAATTGTCGTAAAATTGCAAAATAATTGACAAGTAATTGCAATTGATTGCAATTAGACTTTTGAAATTATAGAGAGATACAAATTCTTTGAAGCTTATGAAGATGTTGAAATAAATGTGTTTATCATTGATTAATTAATACCCAAATTTTTTTATTTAAAATATTCTATGCATATGAAAACTTTTTCATAGAAATGTAGTCCCACGTATCCATCATCTTTGACATTTATAAGTTTTGCTACATAATACAATACAAGTTTAATAGAAGTTGCAATCGTGAAAAAAAAAAAAATGGTGTATGGTGATATATATATTTTCCTAAGATTTATTCTTAGAAAATAAATTAAAATAATAATTCACACCTAATCCAAAATATCAAATTTTGATTTGCTTCTCAAAATCTAAAAACAGATTCAAAGATCATATGTCTCGGCAGATTAAACCTTTACTATGTGTTGGGAAATTTAGACCCCGATTGATAGAATTAACAAGTTTTAAACCCAAGTTGTTAATTAGATTTATTATGCATAAAACTTGTTAAAACAAACAAACATCAATATCATGTCAAAACTAAGTGCAGCGAAAAAATAAATAAGATAAGATATGATGACCTAGGAAAACCAATGAAACCAACCAGTTTCACAGTAAAAAACCTGGGGGGAAACCTTCCCGAAAAGCAATTCACTATAGTAAAGAGAAGTTTCAAATCTAGTACAAAACCTTTGTCCCTAAACTCTACAATCCCCGTAGATGAACTCACAGCAGAAACCTTCTACCGCTTCAGAACCTCTGAACTCTTCAATATATGAACGCCACCCTTTGATACACGAATCTCAGTACGTGACTAACCAATTGCGCGGATTCCAGTACGCGACTTCAATCACCAACTAGAGAAGAAGATATTGGCTGCAAAGTTCTTCACTTCATCAACAATGAAGATCAAGAAGCACTTGGTTACAAAACCCTAAGGAGCAAAGACGCAGTAGCTTCTTTCTAAGAGAATAAGGCTTCGGTCACCTTTTGCATATGTTCTCCTTGTATTCTCTTATGTGACGGCTTCTAAAATAAGCATAATATATGCCTAGAGTTGTGAGAAAAGAAACCCTACACAAATACAAAAGTCTGGCCCAAAAATCAGATATGAAATTTCTGATTTCCATAACCTCGATAGATACCTCGATAGATAGCATTTGTCGAGCCTCATTAAACCTCAATAGATAGCTATCTGTCGAGCAGCTGTCTGCAGGTGTCCAGCTTTAGTAAACACCTTTTCTTCACTTGTTTCTTGGTCCAATCTTCATGGCTTTAATACTAAACTTGAACAACATGTTCTTTGAGTATTAAACATATTCTAGATCTACCCAAATACAAGTAAAGTGCGTTTTGTCAAAGGATTAACCAATTACATAAAAGAATGACATATGTTCTTAACAAGTGAACCACATATGTTCTAACAATCTCCCTCTTTGGCAATCCATGACAAAACCACAACAAACAAATGAATATATGAGAGAAGTCATAAAACACTCAACTCATACTCACTTGTTGAATATAATAAAATCTACCTTAACACAAACTCTTGAAAAACTTTGCAAGAAGAGAGTTCATGGCATGGAAGACTTTGACAACTTGTATTTCTGAAACACTTTAAACAAAACTCATCAAGGCATCTTAGTGTGAAACAGAGATAATAGATTGCATACAAAATAAAGAAACATGTGTATAAAGAAAGAAAAGAAACAACACATGTAGAGATAGGTGAAGAAAACATACATCATCACATATATATCAAAGAAAAGCACAATGTATGTAAACATGGTCACAAGACCTAAGGTACAATAACAAGAAGCTAAAAATAGCTCCTACAACAACAAGGAGGTAAAAACTCCCCCTAACAAGATAAAACACATCTCCCCCTTACAAAGGCATGTATTTCTCCCCCTAACTTGTAGAATCTTAAAGAAAGAAACCACAAATTCTCCAATTTCTCCCCCTTTTTGTCACGATTGACAATGGGTACAAGAAGCTAGAAAGCTTCACTCGAGAAATATAAAGATGATCAAGGATGATCAAGGGGGTACAAATAATCCAAAAGAATGCATGAATGTAATGAAACACAATGCTATGGATGACAAGATAAAAGAAACATGCAAAACATGTGAAAAAAAATGCATGCAGAGGATCTCGATCGATCAAGAGGTATCGAGGAGCTATTGAGCAGACCTCGATGGATTGAACAACTATCGAGAAGCTATCGAGAGGATAGGAGATATCTCGATCGATCCACCTAGCTATCGAGAGGTGTCGAGATTGCGATAAAAATCAACTGAAGATCTCGACAGATAAGCCAAGTATCGAGAGGTGTTGAGAAGGTGTCGAGATGACTTAAAATCAGTTTTTCAAGAAGGAGAAAAACACAGATATGAATGCAATCAAATATGCAACTCAGCCAATGAACCAACCAACATTTTAACCTCTCAAAATCATCTCTCAATAACAATTTTAAGCACAGGGATCTAAAAAAAAAACACTCACATACTAAACAAGTCTAACCGATTTGATATTTCAAAAACAAGTCTAACCGATTTATATTTCAAAAACAAGTCTAGACAGTTTAATGAGCATACATCAACGCATGTAAACCTTGTGATGGCCAAATCACATTGTACCTGCACATGTATCAAAAGTAGTAAAGAATATTGCTTGCTATGTGTGAAAACATCACAAGAATGCATAAGTGTTTCTAAGTTAAGACGATTTGAGATATAAGAAAATCACTTTAACTCACACACAATCATAACTATTTGATAGAGACTATCACCTTTGAGGTACATCTTATAACTCCCACATCTCCTTGAAAACACGCTTGCAATCATATTTAAAGCATTTTTGATCTTTTTGCTTTTATTTTCTTTACATATTTTCTTTTTATTAAGCAAACCATGCATGGGTATACAAAGAAGAGAAAAGAAATACCCAATTATGTTAAGCTTTTGACATTGTGCTTTTGCTATGCCGTAGCATACATATGTCATTGACATTGCACTTTTGCTATGCCGAAGCATACAGATGTCATATCATAATTGGCAGGCAACAGTGGTGAGATGGTTATTTATGCCTTTCTCTTAGGATTTTCTAGTCCTACCCATCAAAAAGAGTGATACAAGTATTAAGTACAAGAGATCACTTAACCTTACTCATCACAAACAAAGAGTTACAAAGCTTACTTGCTTAATTGTGCATAAGAATGCTCGTCTAAGCTACAAGAGATACAAATTTTAGAAAACTCTATTTCAATGGCCATTTTAAGGTTCACAAGAACTGATGTACACAAACACATACTGTTTTTGTATTTTTCTAATTTTTCTCAATTTTTTTTTATTTTTAAAATAAAACAAAATAAAAACTAAACAATCAAACAAAAACAGATAAACAACATGAAAGCATGAAAGAAAGATGCAAATGCATGAAGGCATGATAGAACGGTGCAAATACATGAAAGCACGATTCCAAAGACAAATAAGAAATCAAGCAAAGAGAGTCTTACTTTAGATAGAAAGAATTAAAGCAGATGACAAACAGAAAAGACAAGTAAGTCTTAGGCTCCTTTCTCACCTACACAGTACGAGTCTTTGGCCGTGAAGATGAAAATGTGCGTGTCCTAGTATGTCTACTAAAGGACATAGAAGAATTAAGATTCTCCTGAAATTGAGTTAAAAAGCTCAAGACTGTTAATAACTCTCCAAACAAAAGTGTAGGTCCTTGAGAGGAAACCTGTGACCATTTGAACACTTGTTTTTGAGGATACAACTTAAAGCAATTAGGACGAATATGTCCAGAAACACCATAATGGTGACAAACATGAGGTCTAACAAAGGATTTAGAATTAGCCAAAGCAGTTTTGAATTTCATGCCTTTATTACCTTTCTCGGATTGAGGCACAATGACAGTCCTTGATCTAGAAGCCGTGGAAGAGGAGAGGCTGGAGGAAACAGCATATCCTAAGCCAATCTTATCAAAACTAGGCTTTTGAGCACTCAAGACCTCATCAAGTTTTGCACTAGACATCCTTTCTATTTGAGTTCTAGCTTGACTAAGCTCAACCTCAAGATTCTTGACCTTCTCTTCTAATGAGGTTTTCTCCACAATGAGAGTCTCAACTAACCTTGTAGTCTCATCAAGTTTGACTAACATATCAGTTTTTTCAGTTTTTACCTCATTAAGCTCTTTTCTACAAAGATGAGAAGTCTTTTTCAGATCTTATGAATTCAGTATATAGCTTATCATAGGCTTCTTAAAGGGTCATCTTTTTGGACACTTCATCATCATATGAATCATCACTGTCACTAGCACTCTCCACAACCATCTTATCGATTGAGGCAGCAAAGGCCATAACATGACTACATTCATCAACATACTCATTAGAAGAGTCATTCTCAGTGTCACTCCAAGTAGCAACCAACCCTTTATCTTCTGACTTCTTGGCCTTTTCCCTCATAAGATAGTTTGGACACTCTATCCTCATATGACCAAAACCCTTGCACTCATGGCATTGGATGATGGACTTCTCATTCTTACCATTCCTAGAGGATTTTGATTTCCCAAGAGGTTTGCCCTTATCCTTTTTCCTAAACTAAAGAAGCTTGATAATCTCATCAGTTATGAAGGTTAGATCCTCATCTTCATCATCATCTTCATCTTCATAGTCCTCAATTTCTTCCTCTATACCCTTCAAAGCTAAAATTTTGCTCTTTCCACCTTTTCCCATTAAGCCTAATCTCATCTCATAAGTTTGAAGGTTCCCTATAAGCTCAGTCAAAAGAATTTGATCAATGTCCTTTGCTTCTTCAATGATAGTGATCTTGGCATGGAATCTTTCAGGTAAGGACCTAAGGATTTTTTTAGCAATTTTGGATTCTGCTATAGACTTTCCAAGGTTGAAAGCAGAATTCACAATATCCTTGAATTTAGCATAGAACCCATCAAAGGTCTCATCCTCCTCCATCCTTATTTCTTCAAAACTACTAGTGAGTCTTTGAAGTTTCACAGTCTTCACTGCCTTGGTACCTTCACAGGTGGTCTCAAGAATGGTCCATGCTTCCTTGGCAACTTCCATGGATGATATTTTCTTGAATTCCTCATTAGTTACCCTACAAAACAAAGCATTCAAGGCCCTACTGTTGAAATTTGCCGCTATGATTGTTGCATCATCCCAATCCATCGGCGATTTCTTTGGCTTAATTCAGCCAACTTCAACAGCTTGCCATATCTGTTCACCAAGAGCCTGCAAGAAAACTTTCATACGAACTTTCCAGTACGCATAATTAGTGCCATCAAATAAAAGAGGAATCAAAAGAGATTGTCCCCGATCCATGACAACGGGAGTCAAGGATCACACTCAGGAAAGTAATCCAATCAGAGTGTACCTGCTCTGATACCACTTGTTGAAAAATTTAGACCCCGATTGATAGAATTAACAAGTTTTAAACTCAAGTTGTTAATTAGATTTATTATGCATAAAACTTGTTAAAATAAACAAACATCAATATCATGTCAAAACTAAGTGCAGCGAAAAAATAAATAAGACAAGATATGATGACCCAAGAAAACCAATGAAACCAACCAGTTTCACAGTAAAAAACCTGGGGGAAAACCTTCCCAAAAAGCAATTCACTATAGTAAAGAGAAGTTTCAGATTTAGTACAAAACCTTTGTCCCTAGACTCTACAATCCCCGTAAATGAACTCACAGCAGAAACCTTCTACCCCTTCAGAACCTCTGAACTCTTCAATATATAA
Source organism: Castanea sativa (assembly GCF_040712315.1). NCBI lineage: Eukaryota > Viridiplantae > Streptophyta > Magnoliopsida > Fagales > Fagaceae > Castanea > Castanea sativa. The sequence continues at coordinate 58,764,378 of NC_134023.1, read as the reverse complement.
ACGTCACCCTTTGATACACGAATCTCAGTACGTGACTAACCAATTGCGCGGATTCCAATACGCGACTTCAATCACCAACTAGAGAAGAAGATGTTGGTTGCAAAGTTCTTCACTTTATCAACAATGAAGATCAAGGAGCACTTGGTTACAAAACCCTAAGGCGCAAAGACGCAGTAGCTTCTTTCTAAGAGAATAAGGCTTCAGTCACCTTTTGCATATGTTCTCCTTGTATTCTCTTATGTGGCGGCTTCTAAAATAAGTCTTATATATGCCTAGGGTTGTGAGAAAAGAAACCCTACACAAATACAAAAGTCTGGCCCAAAAATCAGATATGAAATTTCTGATTTTCGTAACCTCGATAGATACCTCGATAGATAGCATCTGTCGAGCCTCATTAAACCTCGATAGATATCTATCTGTCAAGCAGCTGTCCATAGGTGTCTAGCTTTAGTAAACACCTTTTCTTCACTTGTTTCTTGGTCCAATCTTCATGGCTTTAATACTAAACTTGAACAACATGTTCTTGAAGTATTAAACACATCCTAGATCTACCCAATTACAAGTAAAGTGCGTTTTGTCAAAGAATTAGCCAATTACATAAAAGAATGACATATGTTCTTAACAAGTGAACCACATATGTCCTAACATTATGAATGTAGTCCAATCCTTGGGCAATCTGTCGAAAATATATCCAAGCAATTTCCTTATAATTCCCTCTCTGAATACATCTTCCAGTGTTTTTGAGCAGAACCCCATCAGAAAATAGATGCAAGACTTGTAAGGATTTTTTTCCCACTTGAATCATCATTCAACCATTTTAAGTCCCTCTACAAATTTCTCAAAATTATCCCCATTAATACCTAGCCAAACCTGTACAAGCAAATCACGTGTTCAAGTAGTAAATATTTCTTATGCATAATCAAGAGCCAATCCATGTGTTAAAGTAGAAAATAATATTATTCTTATACATAATCAAAAAAATTACTTTTACATACTATGTAATAAGGACTTGATAGTAAATTCATATAAACTACCTTTTTAATCTTGTCAAAATGAAGAAACTATATTCTTTTCTTTCCTTTCAACTAAAAAAAAGTCATAATTTGAGCTTAGTAATATGGTATATCTTCTTATTTGCTTGTAATTTTTTTTTTCCATTTGCAATATTTTATGCAGAACTTATGTTCATCGCATGGCTAAATTTTTTAATAATTTTTTTTTAGACTAAGAATATTTAACATGCTATTAGAATTAAGCTGAAAAAATCCATACTTGATAGTAACGAATGACTCTCAAAAAAAAAAAAAAAAAAGATAGTAACAAATGACGTGTGGGTGATTTAAGCTAGCCATAATCCTGGCCTCTCTGACAATCACATTGTAGAATAAAAATTCATCATTAAAAAGTATCAAAAATCAAAACTAACAAAACTTATATACTAGCACCAAACAATAGAGTTTATGATGTGCTACAAACTTTATGTTCTAATAAAGTTACTCAAGGATTTTTTTTTTCATCATCATTCTTTTCAACAAAAAATTTCTTTAATGCATGTTCATGTTGATTCTAGGAAGCACAGGTGCGGATTCAGGTTCGAGTGCAGGTGCGAGTGCGATGCGGAGACTCAGCAATTTTTGAAAAAGTAGAGTGCGGGTGCGGCGAGATACGTTTATAATAAATTATTAAATATATTTTCATTTATATTTTCTATATATTGCTAAGCATATTTTAGGGTTTTTATAGGGGAGATGGAGAGAACGAGAGAGTTTGAGATAGATTTTAGGGTTTTTTTTTTGCTTTAAACTAGAGTCAAAGCGATATGTTTTTCCGAAATTTTTTACTTAAAAAAAAAAAAATTCTTTCAGCCCAAATTGGACCGATTTGGGTCCTGTTTCGTCATGAACACACGTGTAGCCGCATCAATAGCCGCATGGCGTATCTGTGCATGTTAGACACGCGTCCATGCGTGTCGGATGCACATGCAGCCACATCAACGGCTGCACAGCGTGTCCGTGCGTGTTGAACACGTGTGCGCCACCCCTAGAGGCCCACCCATGCTTTCCAATCTAACACATTCCTGCACAAGAAAACTTGGCTAGAACTGCCTTGTCCTACAACATTATAAAATTGTTATTACCTAATCCTCTTGATATCTCAAACGCAGTAGCTACTGAGAAGAAATAGGCACAATCTTCCATATCCTTGCATATAAAATTGGCAGGATTTTTTAATATTTTTGGAAAAGTTCCTATAACTTTTTTAATACAAACAATAAGTTTTGATCAATAATTCCTAAAAAGGAATTTACTCTTAGAGAACAACAAATTATTATCAGTGCGATTCGGAGAATAACAAATTAGTCACTGAGAGAGCAAAATAGAGTGAGAGAGAGTGAGTGAGTGAGTAAAAGAGAGAGCAGAGAAAACTCACCGGATCTGATCAGTGTCATCGTAGAAGAAAAAATTATGATCAGTGCGATCGGAGAAGAACATATTATGTCATTGAGAGAGCAAAATAGAGTAAGAGAAAGTAGAGAGAGAGAGTGAGAGAATGAGCAAAAGAGAGAGAGAGCAAAGAGAAACTCAGAGAAATGGAAGAGAGTGAAAAATGGTTTGGCTTGAGCGGGAATGTATAGGAATATAAATAGCTCTGAAACCTCTAGAATAATTTTTAAAAATACCCTAAAATATTTAAAATGACCAAAGTACCCCCTAAAACCTTAAAACAACCAAGTGATAGCCTGTTGCAACAAAGCAAAAAATAATTACAACAAAGATATAATTGTAATAAATTGTCTTGAATTATTTTTGTTAGTTATTTGTAATCTATTGCAATAATAACTATCAAACAATAGACTATTATCAAGAGATTACAAAATAATTAACAAAAGTAATTGCAATAGATTGCAATTAGGCCTTACAATTTTTTATTCCAATAGAGAACTTAAGCATATGAAAACTTTGTTGCAATCAATCATAGTAATAAATTGACACTAATTATTTTTTCCAATATATTACAATATATTTTTTTGAATTGATAGCTTATTGCTACAAATATATCATTGCAATTGCCTAATAGCAATTATTTTACAATTTATTACAATACAAACAAAAATAATAAATAATTATAACAAAAATATTCTTCAATGCATATTCATGTTTTTTATACAAGATAAAATTCTACTCTAGCCTAATCTAAGTGTATATGTTAGTGAAGTTCCCTTCTATAGACTTGAACCTCGGCCCTTACCCCCCACACCCTACAAACACTTATACTTGTGGAATGACCATCACACCAAGGGTGTATACATATTCATGTTGATCTAACATATTCTTGCATAAAAAGATTTGGCCAAAACTACCTTCAGCTGCAAACATTTAATACATTGTTACAAAATAAAATATTAATAGCATCTATATATAAAACACTATAAAATTTGCATTATCTATCCCTCTCAATATCTCATACTCAGTAGCCGCAGAGAAGAAATTGCCATGATCTTCCATAAAAAGAAAAAAAATAAAAAATAAGTTTTAATCAATAATTTCTAAAAAGGAATTTAAACAAATTATAATCAATGCGGGAGAAAACAGAGTGAGAGAGAGTAGAGAGATCAAAACAGAGAGCGGAGAAAACTCACCGAATCTGACTTGTGCCATCGGAGAAGATAGTGCGATTGGAGAAGACACTGAGAAACCAAAATAGAGTGAGAAAGAGTAGCAAGAGAGTGAGTGAGCAAAATGTTATTTTATTGGGAAAGTGGCTATTTTCGTGTGTGTGTGTGTGTCAAGTGTCGATGAGATAGGCTAGGGTTTGTGAGAAATAGGTAAAAAAATTATTTATACCAAGGATTAAAAATTAAAATTTCAATATCTATACTATATAATAGTATATATAAGAGGATTCTTCTATTTCAATTGAACTTTTATGTAGTTCAAAAATACCCTCATTAATGAAGGTAACTTCATTTAAAATGAACTAGTTGAGTTCCCACACGAAGTGCGGTGCAACTCATTATTAGTTTTCTCCAATATTTCGATTAGTTGTACCAAAAATCTTGTAACATAACTAATTGAAACTTCAATTTTTAATAAAAATATTTATGATTCAGATCCCTACCCCACTACTATCAATATATGGAAAAAAAAAAAAAAAGATATTTCAATAAATTTCATTGTAAAAAATTGTAATATTTAGTTATTTTATATATAGACAAAATAGAAATATAAAAAGAGTAGTATCGTTATTTGATCATACTATATATGTGTTTACAAATTGAAAATTGTATGATATAGTAGCTAATATAGATAGACATGTTTCATGCCTACTAAAAAATGCATATATCCTTCATTTTTTTTTTTAACTTTCTTGATTGTGTGTTACCAAAAAAAAAAAAAAATTCCCTTTTTTGTTGGACATGGTTTCAATTGTTGCAAAAATAACGAAATTTAAGTAAAAATGTCATATTTCAAATCAATTGTTTCTCAAATAAATAAAAAAACAATTGTTTCTCATATAAATCTTAGAAAAATGATATTAAAATTTCATTATGCTTAAAAAAATTAATATAACAAAATAAACTTATTTATTATATTAGCAATCTTTCTAATTACATGGAATACATGCTACAATGTTATTTCCACACATATATATACAAGTGCGGGCTCACACACACACACACACACACACACACACAAACAAACAAAGGAGTTAGAAAATTTAAAAGATTAAGATTAATTTTAGTGAATTCACAAATATTTATTTTTTTATGGATTTTGTGACAATTGTTGTCAAAACAACTGAATATGAGTAAGAACGCCATATTTTAAATTTATTATTATTATTCTAATTGAAAATTGTTTTCTGAATAGAGTTTATAAAAGTAATCATATAAATTTATTTAATGAAAAAAATTAATGCATAACAATAGATAATTAATACATGCATTTACTCTATTGGCTAATTAATGCACAACAATAGATAACTAATACTTTAATATAAATGCAAACTTTATTAGACTAGAAAACTAAATAAAGAAAACTTCAAGGAATGTGCCACATGGCTCAACCTCATACTATCCAGCATGAGATTTCTGCTTTTATATATAAAATATTGATGAGTAGTTAATATAACATATTTGAGCACATACATTTGAGTTTATGCCTTTTAGGTTAAGTGCGTTTGTAATATGTTATATTAATTACTCAAAGAGTCACTTCAAGGTGTTTATTTCCCCAACATTTACTTAGAGTGAAAAAATAAAAATAAAAAGGTAAAATAAACACCAGCTGTAAAAAGTGTGACACTGCTTGATTTTTTTTAACTAAAATATTGATTTCAATGGGTAGGTTTAGATAAGAATCAATAAAACTTTGTCAAAATTTTTAATGTTAGTACCTAACAATATTTCTTTATTATATATATTGGCTTGTGTTATGTGTAAGACCTGTTGGGATTGAGAATGAGGCACATTAATGGCTAAACTTTTCAAGTTATACATTAATGAACATCTTGGAGGGGACTTAAACTTGAGCTAAAGTCACATGGATACTCTCTGAATTAAAATGTCAGAGAGGCACTCATAAGAATAGAAAAATAAACTTGAGAAGACAGTAAAAATGTAATCCTTAACTTTTGCGTTTACTTCATGTGCACCCAGCAAGTCAATGGTGCTCAGATGTCCTTCCCTGCATGCCATTTAGAGAAGCCATTCTCCAGGGCATCCCTCATCCATGGATGCCGGCACCTATCCAGTGCCTCTGGTACAGTCAACCAAGTTCTGTTTCGGGTGCTCTGCTCTGCCCATGACTCAAGCTTCTCCTTGACTAACAAAGCAAACATTGCAGCTTTACGTGAACCTTCTGGGCAGAACTCATATTGGTGGGTTTTACTTTTGAAGGGATAATAACCCAAGAAATCCTGAAACCAAGAAATAGAAACAAAATTTGGTTTCGGATTATTAGTCTATATAAGGACGTTAGAACCCGGAAAATTTTAACCCAACCTCATTTCATAAATGACGTATTCAGATTGCATATGCTGTCAACAGAGACAACAGGCAAGGGAAGAAAATGAAATCAAAACACATACCACATACATACATTACAAGAAAATATATGAAAGGAATGCTGCTCTCCTTTACAGCCAAATGTTATGTATCTTAAGTCTTAAATGAATCAGATAGACTACTAACTTACAGCTTACAGCGTCCAGAGTTCATTTTGCAACCAATGTTAATTCGATCAAGAAAATCAACCACTTTAAGGGATCTCGTGAATGTGGGAGAAAATACCCTAAAAAGAAAGATATTTGCCAAAATATGTACAAGATTACAGTGGAATTATGTTAGACTAAATATATTTCCAACTACATATTTCTTATGGATAACAATAGCTAACAGTTTCTACAGGGATAATCACCACCAGGCCATGCTTGTCCTCTACAGCTCCGACACACCAAATGATCCAGTGATTTAACCAATATACTTTTTTGATTGGTAAGTTAAACAAGCTTTCAAAATGTTTTGAACCCACAGCTTCACCTTCCATCCTATTCTAATTTCTAACATGAAAATAAAAGACATTTGAGCTAAAGCTTATTGGCTTGTTGATCTCATCAATAACCCTTAAATATTGAAGGAATCGAGGGACCAATGTATAAAACCATATATACATTCCTCACCCCTTCCCCAATTCCACTCTTTTTCCAAAAGCCAACCCATTTCCTCTTTTTCATCCTTCCTTTCCCCATCATACACAGCTGTGGAAAATTCCATCCACCCTCCATTTTCCTTTCTCCCCGTTTACCCCTACCAAGTTGTTTGGATATTAGAATATGCCATAATCAAAAGAAGTGCAGCAATCTCTTTCGGTATTTTTTTTAAACCTTTCCGCTTAGCGCATCCGTAGTGGCCCAAGGTAAATGGTATATGTTAAAGAATTTACAATTCAAAGCAAAAGACAAGCCAATATCAAGTATTGTATATGTCTTGTATCCTAAAAAAAAAGTAGAATTGTGATGGTACTGTAGCACCATTGTAAAAAGAAGTAATATTTTTTTATTCAATCCTCTCTCCTTCCATTCTCTCTCACGTCTCAATCTCTGTCTCCCTCTCCATGCTGGCTCTTATTTATGTTTTGAAATATATTATTTTATTATGTAAATATATTATTTTAATGTGTTGTATTGTAAAATAAGAATTGAGATGTTAGGAGTATTGTAAAATGGTATGATATAATTAATAAAGTAATTTTTTGAGGTGGTAAAATAAAATAGGATAACATTCACTATTATGGATGCTCTAACAAATGTCATCAACATGAGTGGAAACTGTCCAGCATCTTTGCTAAATCTAGGACTAGGATGCCAAATATTGTATTTTAAAAAATTCAGTAAACAAACAAATAATAATTGCAATAGCAATCAAAGTTTTATCCGTATTGAAATGTAGGCATCGAAAGCGACAATCACGACTAACAAGGCAGATATATACAAACAAAAAACAGAATTTTATTGCTTCTCCAAAAGCAGTCCAAGATAAACATGGGAGAATCGAGCAAACTGATAATGCAACAATTGAAATAAAAAAATCGGATCAACTTCAAGATCTTCAAAAGATTAAGTGACTAAAATAATCGAAAGGGTTTATAACAATATGTCAATATCACACAAGTTCAATAAATAAATAAATAAAAAAGAAGAAAAAAACAAGGACAACATCAAATTTAATAAAATCAAAATCACCATTAGTTCCCCTCGAACTCCAGCCTCTTCAATAGCTTCCCTTACTGCTGCCTCCTGAACAGTTTCATCATTCTCCCAACCACCCTATAAAAGGAAAAGAACAATTCATGAAAACAATTGTGTAATTATCACCTCCCACTTTCTAAATGATGGTATGGAAAGCAGATAACAAAAATTTATAAAAACCACACCAAATAGAATTTCCCAAGTAATCATAGACTAGCTAATTTGCACTACATTTGAAAAAGACTTATAATAAAAACTGCAAATAAATATCTCATGTTGCTTCCCAAAAAGGAATCCAAACTTTCGAATTCAATGAAGGAATTCCCAAGTTCTTAGTACTTGTCAAAAACACACATGTTATCAGTTAGGGACCATCAATGACCAATCAGATGTGCACATCTTGATATTGGTTTAATTTAAATTGCATTGCTAAATATTGAGATTTGGTTCAAGATCAGTTAGTTTATTTAGAATAAAAGCTTCCTGCTCAATACCTTCCAAAATATAGTTCTACAGCACGCTATGACAGAAGCTAGAGTGTTGACATATCAACTGCCACAGGCCTCCATGCATTTCTCCAATAGTTAAGTTGGCCTGGCAACTGTGAACCATCTACAAAACTCCCACAATTTCCATTCCTCTACTCATGTACTGGGGTGTAATCGTCTGAATGCCTTCTAATATAATTTATTTATTATTAAATAGAACTTGCATATTTGCCAAGCATAATAGAATCCATGCATGGCTGATGATAAATCTCCACATCCTTCTCCTGTCTAACTGACATTGATCACTTCCAGTATACCATCTTCATGAATGCAATGGACCGTAACCTAATCCTGGTAAGGTCCTTTGCCTCATACAAAACTGACTGGAAAATTCCTTGAAATTTTTCATAGGCAATTCACCCTGTGAGAACAAACCAGAATACTTGCTAAACTGAAATGTACAAGTACCCAATAGGATATACCTTTTTCAGTTCTAGTCCACCTCTATGCCCTAAAGGTCTAAGGTCATAGGATTGCTCCCAAGAGGTTAGTGATAACTAAGGGGTAATTGTACTCTTAAAAATTGATGTCCGCCAAACAAACAATCTTATCAACCTCCAAGTAAATATCACACTATCAACCATCCCTATTAACTTTGGGTCCTAAAATAATTTCAAAGAATCACAAAATTCAACTTGACACATGGTTTTGGGAGTGAATAGTAAAATTTAGGTGACACCAATAAGCTATGGATGGAACAAATGAAATTGATGCCTTCCTGCAAATGGAACAACCTTCTATAATATTAAAGCTTCAGCTTATAGGGACTGCAAGTGTGAGCTAATAATGCATGAAAGCTAAATATGCAGGGACTCCACTCACACTTCCCCAAGAAACACATAACATTATCCATGTAATTTTACCAGCAAATAGAACTGCCATAAGTCATACAGAATAAAGTTTTGACATGGGACATATAATCAAGAACTGGACTAGCCAAGCAGCTAAAAAACAAAACATAAGGAAAATGGAAAGCAAGGAGTTGGCATGAAAACTTCTGCAAAGAATTTGGAGACTGTAAATTGATTCAAAAGCATGTTCATTTCCTACTGAAAAATCCAACTTGTACTGCACTTGGCCTAAATATTATTCTCCAGTGTGTGTGTGTGTGTGAGAGAGAGAGAGAGAGAGTCCATAACATTTTAATGAGCAAGCTAGCAGAGAAGTGAACCAAAAATGGATAACAATTCTCATCAAAGTAAATTTTCAGGAAAAAAAAAATACTTATTACCTTTGGAAACAGGAGACCTGGCCCACTAGTTGAGTTAATCATAAGCACCTTAACAGTCTTCTCAGAATTTGATTTGCCACTCACATCTGAATCCCTATACCTAAATGGAATACACCTGTAAAAAATCTGCGCGGTTAGCTTCAATGAACCAAACATAATTGGAATCTTTTGCCGATACCCCTAATGTTACAACCAATAATATATGTCCTAACTGAAAAAAATATATATATATAATGATAAAACTTTCTTCTTCTTTTTTATATTTTTACAAGTTTTATTTTTTAGGAAGAAAACTATTTTATTAGAAAGAGGAAATCTATACTTACAACCAGTATGCATTGAATTCCTAAAATAAGTTACACTTTAATGTTTAAATACTCAACAAAATCTACAAAAGGAAGTAAAATAAACACTGCCAAAACCTGCGACCCACTGATACAAAGATTGCCAAAAAAAACCTCAGGGCAGATGATTCCACATCTATGAATATGTGATTAAACCTGTTTCTCCATATGGTCCACATAAGGCATAAGTTTGATCATGAATGGCCTACAAACAGATGCATGCAAGTGCAACCAAGCTCAACCCCAGAGAAGATGGCACACACAAGCATCTCACATCAACCGTGTTTGGTGCATTCCAATGTCTATCTATTCCATGTTCATTAAAGCTACTTCACAGAAACTACTGCAGATATCAAGGACACACTAGGCACTTGTTTGAGCAGATATCAAGGATTATCAACTAAAGAAATTAGGCTAATTATCAAGACCAACCTCAACCTCCCTCTCAAAAGAAGCTTTTGAAGAATCTTCACAGATCGATTCTCTTTTCCTCAATTATATTCCTTCTGACCCTAGCCTTCATCAATAAGCGCTAATTACAGTGGTAGACCATTGGCAAGTGATATCAGAGGTTATCTACCTAGGAAGTAGGAAGTTGCCTATAGTGTTGGAAGTAGTCCAACCATTATTGTATGAATATCATGCATTGTATTTGCCTATAAATATCAAAGAGAAGTGTAGAGAGTGTTTTAATTCAGAAAATTATTTGTTAATTATAAAAAATTTTAAAAAATTCAGAAATTTTTTTGCAAGTGCTTTGCCTAGGACATAACACATTGTATTCATTCCTCAATCAAATAATCTAATAAGAATCTCATCTACACTATAATGTCGCCGAAATTCACTACAAAGCTGCTCAAAGGTGTTATCACGCTTAACAGTGGTGAGAATCTTACCTTTATCAAATGCACCTTGTTTATGAAGTTGAATAACCATGAGGGTAACCTACTACTTCCAATTCAATAGTATTATTTCATAAAATGCTATCAACCAAGTCATTGCGAAGATTCCACACAAATTAAAGAGTCCAGAGGGTACGCAAAGATCGCATCTTTAAGTCCCCATCAGCTTTCCGGGTATCGTTAGTTTTCTTCATCATATTTATATGTAAACTTGTAAAGTTGTTACAACATTGTACTAGTTATACCCTTTATCTATATATATATATATATATATATATATATATATATATATATATATATATATATATATATTTTTTTTTTTTTTCTCTCTCTCTCTTAGTTAGAGTTGTGGAGTATTTGTCTTAAATAATTATGGGTTTGAATTCAATTCAGAAAGCTGTGTGCTTTGTTCCTAAAAATTGTTTGAATTGACATTTATTTAATTTTATCATCTTTTCGTGCCTTCAATGGTTTTTAATGATCACCTTATTATCCAACTCTTCTTAGTATCATTATGTGCTGAATTTTGTCTCCTTTTGTAATCAATCATAAAAATTTTAATTTTGGAAAGTCTTCAGGCTTCTTTAGGACTATCTTTAGCATATTGTTAAATACTTTTTGTCATTGTGTAATGCACCCCCAAACCTTAAGGGAGAGTATTATTTCTAACATAGTTTGGGTAATGATTTTATTCGAAATGAAATATTTGTTAGAAAAGTCAGACTCATAGTGTGAGTGGGCATGATCTTGTTTATTGCATTTATACAATCATCCAAAAGAACTGCCATTTCTTGAAACATTTAGGAAGGTACCAACTTAAATTGAAGATTGAGCTATATAGTCAACTAATATTAATCAAATTTGAATGGCAAAACATAAATGCTTACTATCTCAGTATACTAAGGTATTGTTGCTTATTAACCATACTAAGTAAAACATTGTTCTTTTCATATGCATATACATATACACATATGTACACACACACATATATATATATATGAGTTTAAATTCAATATGGATGTGGTGTAAAATTCTTGTTTTACTCCCTTCAATCCAAACATACCACATCAACAATTTGAACATGCCATGTCAAAATTGCACACACTAATAAATAAAGTGTGACACATCCAATTAAACCTCATCAAGCCATCAAGCTTCATCCATCTCTCTCTCTCTCTCTCTGTGATCCAAACCTTCATGGCTGACCACAAGAGCTACTATTCACTGCCACCATCCCATTGGTCCCCAAGCTCAAACCATGAGAGAATATTATGGGAGTGCTATACACAGTTTTGAGCCAAAATGTTGAAACTTGGTTTTGAGCCGAATGCAAAAGACACGACCACTTTGGTAAAATGCTTCCCAAAACGTTAGTGGTTTAAACGTGGGGACCACCGTGATGGTGGTAGTGCGTGGCAACTTTCATGGTCAGCCATGGAGGTTTAGATCAAAGGGTTTAGGAGTGAATAATTAGAGAGAGAAACAGAGGAGGTGAGTATGGTTGCCATTGCTAGGAACCAAGGCCGGCCCAAGATTGTTTGAGGCTTAAGGTGAGAATTTTATTGGGACTTTTTTCCATCTAAATATCACTTAAATAATATTTAATTATTTTATTTAATTTCAAATCTATTATTAATTCTTACTTATTAATATGATTAATTCATCCAAAGTGAGATAATGATAATTATCATTAGCTCACTTTGTATTAAAATGAAGTGAAAGATAATAGGGTTTTAAAAAAAAAAAGAAGTAATCTTGTATTTTTTTTTAATAAACATAATTGAAGTATTTAAATTCAAATAGATAACAAATATAGATAAGTATCAAATATTTGAATACAAATGAGAATAATGGTTTTTTTTTCCTCTCTCTCTCTCTCTCTCTTTGGTATGTGAGATAGTATTACTCTTCTAACCTTTTTCATTCTTTGTAGGAAAAAAAATTAAACTAAAGGGTGTGTTATTTCAGAATTTGTATGAGAATATTTTGGTATGCCAAAAATTGAAGACAAACTAGGGGAATCTTCTTATTAGTAGTATAGATAAATTAGAAATTGTAACTCTAAAAGAAAGGTTAATTTCAAAAATCTACCCTTAACCAAAAAGCAAACAAGTTTCATCAAAAAGAAGAAGAAGTAAACGAGTTATCTTTGCACAATATTTTTAATGCCAATTTAACATAGTTTAGTCAAAATACAAATCCACTTGCACACAAAAAAAAAAAAAAAAAAAAAATCTACCACTCAAATTTTCCCACATTTTCAAATTCAAATTCTCCGGCACCCACCGATCAAATAGAATGTGGGCTCTTGAAGGGCTAGCTCCACCGCAAGAATCGTCCATGCCGGTCTAACTGAGAAATAAGACCCATCATTCCTTTACCCCTGTATTGATTTAGGTTTCACAATCCTTGGAAAAACACTAATTCCACACAAAGATCCCAACTTTAAGGGTGCGTTTGTTTGGAAGTAAAATAGGGTGGATGGAAAACTTCGGAGAGAAAATAGGAAGGAAAATTTTTTTGGAGTGTGTTTGGTTGGGTAAGGAGGAAGAAAAATAAATGGTGAGGCCCAAGTGTTTTCTCTCCAGGCCTACCAAAATATTTTCTCCCCAAAATGGAGAGAAAATTGAGTGAGGATGAATTTTTTCATGAATGACTAAAATGCCCCATATGAACTTCTTCAATTTGGTTTTTTTTTTTTTTTTTTTGATTTTCTAGGGCTTGGGAGTGATAGTTTTATTTTTTTCACTAGATGTGATTTTTTTTGGGACATGATTTTTATTTTTATAATAAATTTGGGTAATTGCTCTTTTTTGTGTGGTTATTTGTCACTTTTTTTTTTTTAATTGGGCATCATTTTTTAACAAGGATATATGAGTAAATTTATTCCAATTCATTTTTTTTCATCCCTTCACTTTTCCACCCCCAACCAAATAAAAATGTGAGAAAATAAAATATTTTCTATTCTCCTATTTTTCCATTCTCTCGTCATTTTTTATTCTCCCACTTTTCCACCCCTCAAACTAAACGGACCCTAAGTCCCCATCTGCTTATTGCTGAAGAACAACAAGTGTTGTTTTAGGCTTCTAAATTTTCAAGATATCCTTAGTTTTCATTGCATTATATATATATATATATATATATATATATATATATATATATATATATATATTGTACGGGCCTCACCCCCCGTCAAGCTCAATCGCCCTAAGGCCTATGAAGACTAACTCGTATAAGAGCCCCGCACTGATCCCACATGGTAATGCACATGCCATCTGAGGGGTTTGAGCTCAGAGTACTCGAAGCAGCCTATGGCGTGCCCTTGCCGAGCACAGAACTTACAGGCGAGGCTGGTCCCAACGCCACTATCATTTTCTCCCTCCCATCACCAAACATCCACTTAGGCGAAACAGAATTGGACCTCCCTTCCATTGCCTAGGGAACGCCCCTGCTAATCATCAAATCCAACGGTAGAGTCAGTTCCAATGCCACTGCTACCTTCTCCACTCACCATTAAACATCCACCTAGGGGAGAAGGTATTGGACCTCTCATTCCACCCACCAGGGGAGTGATGATGATCACTCCACTAACCTTCACTATAAATAGGCAAGGGGAACTCAGTTGGAGGGGTTGGCAATTCCAGAGTAGAAAGACTAGAGAAAGTAATATTAATCATCCCCAAAGAAGAAAGGGGAGTGTTAGTGAGAAAAGAGGGGAGACTCAGGAAACGTGGCAGCCGAGCATAGCGCCACCCGTGATAAGAAATCCAAAAGCCCACTATACAAATAAATTGTGAGTCCAAACTCCCCTTAGGCCCAGTAGCCTTATTTTGGAGCGCGCGTGCGCGCGCGCGCGCACACACACACACATATATATATATATATATATATATATATATATATATATATATATATATATATATATAAGTATTGTGTCTTATAATATATTTCTCTTAGTAAGAGTTGTGGAGTATTTGTCTTAAATAATTATGGGTTCGATTTCAATTTAGAAAGATGTGTGCTTTGTTCCTAAGTTATGCTCAGATGTGTTAGTTCAGATACTATGTAGACTGCCTGAGAAAGATCTAATTCAATACAAATGTGTATCCAAAGATTGGTACTCTCTTATTTCGGAGACTTGCGTTCCAATTGTCTCTTCAAATACTTCTCTTTGTGGACTTTATATACATACTTTGATTCTTTCTGATGACATGTCTCGTGTTCGGAGTAAATCATCTTACAATGGGATAGAACGTTATTTTGCTGAATTGTCAAAATCTGGTGATAGACTAGTTTTAGAATATATCTCCTTAGAATCCGGTGGCGATGATATTGGTGAAGTCGAGATTGATAAACATGCTAAGAATCTCCTTGATAGCTGCAATGACCTTTTATTTAGAAAGCCCTCCACATGCCAGTACAATGTCTGCAATCCTACCACTTAAGAGTCTCTGACAATTCCCTACTCCTGTGATTCCTATTGCGATGCTGCACTGGCTTTTGAGTTTTGACCCTTGCAAATCCATTCATTTCAAAGTCATTAGCTTTCCTAATTTTCATCTTGATGCACCAAATTGGTTGGACATATTTTCTTCAGAAACTGAAAAGTGGGTTCGACACACTCTGCATTTTGATCCCGTTTATATTGATGGGTCCAATTTAATTAAGGAGTTTGTTTATTTGGATGGCATGTTGGCTTCAAAAAACCTTTTTTGCGTCGACCTCAATCTATTTAGCGCACATGCCATTGATCTACCAAAGATCAAAAGAGCAAGTTTATCATCAAGTATTGGGGTATCGATGGGACATCTTTGTTTTGCTCAGTGTGAATACTCAGATTTCTCAATTTGGTTGCTTGAAGACCACAACCAAGCTGATGGGTGGATTTTGAAATAGAGCATCAGCTACGATTACTTGTGGGAATGTCTGGTGGTGGATCAGTTTCGATTACAAGATGAAGTTTTTTGGTTTCAACCCTATGCAATTTATCCAAAGTCTGATGTTATCTTTTTAGGAACAACTCGGAGCATCATAAGCTGGCATATCAAAAGCAATCAGTTTAAATTGGTCTATAAAACAAGGGATGGAATGGTTGTACCTGGGCGTTATACTCCAGTTTTGACGTACTCTCGTTGCCTTGTCCCATTGAAGTCATTGGGCATGAGAAATTTCAGATCAAATCAATTCTAAGTAGCTTTATTGCTTTTCTTCTGTTTATAGACATTGTATGTTATACTGCTTTATCGCACCCTTCCCTCTCACAAAAGGCTATGATACTGACTCCTTTTTCTTTTTTTTTCTTCTGCTAAATTTGTTTCTTGAGAGAACTAATTTTAACGTTTGTGTTTCATGGGAAATGTTTCCCTTTGCCCAGAGTATTGCTTGGTTGAATAAATTTGTGTTATTGCTCTTTGTCCTCTTTAATGCTATTTCTCTTTGATCGTTTTGTTTTATCTTTGGGGATATGGTGGCATATTTTGGTAAGTAATAATTTCATGTTTTTTTATAGGACTTTAGGAAAGTAAGAGGAAGCTCAATACGTATGATCATTCTGTTTTCTCAATATAATAGTAATAGTTTTTTGTATGTTTCTTGACAAAAAATGCATACACTAATTCAGAACTTCTTTCCAAAGTTATAGAAGCTGAAATGCTTTAAAGTTTAAAAGATCTTAGCAATAGTATGTCTCTTATAACAGATCAAGATTTAAATCACATTAGTAGAAGTATTAAAAAATGACAAGTCAATTAAGGGAGTTGGAAGGAATAGGATTATAGAGAGAATATAATGGAGAAAAAGTGTAAAGTCGTGATTTAAAACTATATTTTATGTTGGCTTTATTCTATGAAAAAAGTGTTGTAATTGCTTTAATTTTGTTCTTTGTATTTTGTGGGATTCTATTGTATTGGGTTTAGTATTAAGTTGGTGAAAACTCAAACTAAATTGAAGATCAGTGCATGTGAGAAGCACATGACTGGAAGCTGAAGAGTCGTGCCAAACTGTCGATTTCGCAAGTGTCTCGCAAGTAAGGCCTTCTCGCAAGATACCCGCGAAACTCTCTGCTTGTAGGATTTTTAAGTGTAACTTTCTCACTTTTCACTCATACCATATATACTCTCATTACCCACAAAAGTATGTGAGGCCATTCAGAAAGAAAATTCCTAGATAGGTTTTCTACAACATACACACACACACCCATCTTTTAGAGAGAGAGCTACCCATCCTTAGTGAAAAATCATTGTACCCTCTTCTCCTTCCCTCTTTCATTGCCATACCTTGAGAAGAGATTTGTACCTAAACACAACCCACACATTTTCAGAGTGTAGAAAGTATTTTGGAGCTTGGGAAGAGGGGATTTGCCGAAAGAAGCCGGTGAGGCTTGGCGGATGCAATCGGGGGTATTGTGGGATTCGGAAAGCTAGACAAAACACGGTTCCGAGAAGCCTTGTTGGAGTAGGAGCTTGGAGGGCCTAAGTACATTGGGTAAATTAGGCTTGGAGGGTTTCTTACTATTCGTGTATCCCAACTTATTGTCTAGTGGATCAATTTACTGCTTGGAGGGCAGCAGATGAGAGGTTTTTCGCCGAGTTCTTCATTTCATCTTCGATAAAACATCGTCGTATTATATTGTGTTTGCATCTCTCTTCCCTTACTCTTGAGTTTTATTTTTATTGTTTGTTGTTCATGTTTATGCACTAGAGTAGTATCGGTTGATTGCGCTTCATTTACTCTTGTTTCCGTACTTAGATAAGTTAGAGTAAAAACAATCGAGCCGTAATTTTTTTTTTTTTTTGGTCTAAACAAGCTCTTATGTTTTAACACAAATCCAAGCTTTCAAAAAGAATACATATAGTTGACACTAACTAATCCGTTGAGGATCCATAGTCAATCCTCAAAATTGAGCTACGACTTTGTTTGTTGTATTTTTTAAGTAGGAGAAGTTTACGGTTTTTGTAATTAGTTGGTTTTTTAAGACTCTTTTTAGTCAGTCTTCTTTGTTTTATATTTTGAGTTGTATAAGAACTTTTTATTTTATTTTATTTATTGTTCTATTTATAGTAGTAATGTGACATACGTCAATAATGCATCCACTAGTAATCACATTTGTTCAAAGCTTTAACCCTTTTATAAGATCTATTGAAATAGCAGAGGATTTTTAAGACAACTAACTTTAGCTGGAATTGTACTGCCTCCCTTTAAAACAGTGGAGGGTAAATAAGTTTTGGGTTTTAGACCTACTAGATGTAGGGCTATAAATGAATCAAGTTGAACTCAATTTAAATATCTATATTTTTATATAAACTTGATATTGGATTGTGTAAATTTATAAATTACTATAAGGCATCGAAATATTATTTGTAATTTTTAGATAATATAAATAGTCAATTATGTTGTAAAAATTATAATAAATTTCATTTTATTTTA
Organism: Castanea sativa; assembly: GCF_040712315.1. Taxonomy (NCBI): domain Eukaryota; kingdom Viridiplantae; phylum Streptophyta; class Magnoliopsida; order Fagales; family Fagaceae; genus Castanea; species Castanea sativa. Next base: position 58,746,179 of record NC_134023.1, on the reverse strand, counting down.
TATAACAAAAATTACATATAAATTTTAACCATACAAGATTCTTAAAAAATTTAATGATACGAGATTGGTGATTTTAGTTTTGAGAAATTCATAAATAAAAATCATTATATGCAATTAACTCAAATAATATAGTTTTGTTTCTCAAAAAATAATAATAATAATATAGTTTTAATTATTATAGTTATTATCCCTTTAGGGACACTTCGTTGGTGGACTAAATGGACTTGAAGGACACACGGTAAACAGGGAGATCCCAAGTTTCTTCCACCATACTAACTGTCCATAGGGTTTTTGAGGTGTCTCATGGGTAAAGATGCAATAGTTTTGCCAAAATGTTGGAGTTGGGACACCATTTCCTTCTATAACTTGTGAAAAAGCTTGAACTTGAGCTTCACTCATGTTTGAAATAAAATCAAATAAATAATTCAAAATATTTAATACTTGACTTGTATAATTATCAAAGAAAGAAAATTATTATAGTTATTCTAGCTATGAGATGGTTCTACACTAGTTTGAATCTCAAGAACAAGTTCTTTTGTCGTACTTGAACATGTTGAACCCTCTTTAAGTGTACTATTCTCTTAACTTTTGCTCCCAGATTTCATCTTTGACCTTTGTTTTCTTTTTTAAATCAAACAATACAATGAATTCCAGAGGCACAAAAGCTAGTCTTTGGTGTAGTGAATTTTATACCCTACCCATGCCAATTGAAAGCTCGGATTTGTGTTAAAAAACACAAGAACTTGTTTAGACCTCAAATAAAAAGACTACGGCTAGATTACTTTTACTCTTACTTAATCAAAGTGCAGAAACAAGAGTAAATGTGCACAATGAACCAATACTACTTTAGTACATAAATATGAACAACAAACAATAAAAGTAAAGCACAAGAGTAAGGGAAGAGAGATACAAACACAAGATAACATGCTGATGTGTTATCGAAGAGGAAACCGAAGAACTCGGCGAAAAACCTCTCCGCCGCCCTCCAAGCGGTAATCGATCCACTAGAGAATAAAGTTAGAGTACACGAATAACAAAAGACTCTTCAAGCCTAGTCTACCCAATGTACTTGAGTCCTCCAAGCTCCTGCTACCAACAGACTTCACGGAGTCATGTCTTCTCTAGCTCTCCGGATCCCGCACTACGCCTGATTGTATCCGCCAAGCCTCACCGGCTTCTTTTGGAAAATCCCCAAAACTTCACAAGCTGCGAAACACTCTCTACACTCAGTATGAGTGTGGGTTGTGTTTGGGTACAAATCTCTTCTCAAGGTATGACAATGGAAGAGGAAAGGAGAAGAGGCTGGGATGATTTCTCACTAAGGATTAATAGCTCTCTCTCTAAAAGATGGGTGCGTGTGTTGTTGAAAACCAATCTAGGGTTTTTCTCTCTGAATGACCTCCTTACACATTTGTGGGTAATGAGGATATATATAGTATAGGTGAAGGGTAAAAAAGTCACACTTAAAAATCCTCCAGGCAGAGAGTTTCACAAGTATCTCGCGAGAAGGCCTTACTCGCAAAATACTCGCAAAATTGATAGTCTGGCAGGACTCTTCAGCTTCTAGTCATGTGCTTCTCACATGCCCTTTTCGCAAGATGGCTAGTCGCAAGCTAGTCGCAAAATGCACTGATCTTCAATTAAGCTTGAGTCTTCACTAACTTAATACTAAACCCAATATAATAAAATCTCAAAAAATACAAGGAATAAAATAAAGCAAATACAACAATTTTTGTCATGGAATAAAGCCAATATAAAACTTAGTTGTAAATCACAACTTTACAATCTCCCCCATTAGCTATTCTGTGACAAAACACCCTATAACAAACTCTAAACTTAAACGTGAGTTTGGGAACAATGTAAAAACTCACTCACACCTAATTTTAGAACCTGTGAAGCACTTGGAACATATATACCTGTAACCTGAAACACTTGCACAAAACGCATTAGACCCTCAAGATAAATCAAGTGATAAAAGGACAAGTATGATGTAACAAGTAAAATGCGATCAAGTAAACATGATGTGAAATATATGAGCAACTTGATCATACACCAAAACAATCATATAGAAATGACTACAATGATCATATAGCAAAGCAAATGATCATCCAAATATACAATCATTAAAGTACAAAGATATAAGGATATATGCATGTCCAACACACAACCAATGCAAAACATCAAAGTATTTGCATTAAGGATACAAGATCCAACAAGAGTACAAGAACACACAACAAATGCAAAACACCAAAGGTATTTACATTAAGGATACAAGATCCAACAAGGGCACAAGTGTGTTCTAACACATAAACACGATGCAATGAGAGCAACAAAGCATAGATACTAAAAGTAACTCAAAGCACCATAAAACAACGAGAAAACAAGCATAAAGTAAAACAAACAAAAACAAGGTTGTCTCATAAAATTTGTCTTCTCCCCTTGGTATATGCATCTCCCCTATGGTTTTCTCCCCCTACGAATGTGCACGAGGTAGAATATCTCCTCCTAAGATTGTGCTCATCAGTCATGTAGAAATGATGATACACACCGATATACTCTTCGGTATACACTCCCCCTTTTGTCATGAATAGAAAAATGAATCAAGAGGAAAGAGGGAAAGAAAATAAGATATGAACATGGATAAGAAGCATGAGGGGTGCAAGATGTATGAGAAAATGCTTAGAAAAAAAAATCTTAGGAAAACAATGCTACAAAGCATAAAGTAAACATGACATGCTAAGGATGATGGAACAAAGTATAGACCAAGGCATGACATAGACACAAAAACATGTTATATGTGCTAAAAAGTTTAAAAAGACTTAACTAGCATGAGTGAATGCAAAACATGTCAAATGTTAGAGTGTGTGCAGCAAAGGTGCATCTAGTGTGCATATGAGATGCATGACCAATGCATGAATGAGCACTTACGGGAAAAAGTATATAAAACACACCACCAATGATTAAAACATGATAAACATAAATAATTATAATGATCCCCAAAATTTGGTACTCATCGGAGTCCAAAGCAACGAGAAAATGCCATTTGGGCATTTTATCAAACACTTAGAGTGTACACACTACACATGTATATTAAACAATGCAAGAACATATGAAAATCTTTCTTAAATACATGTTATTTTTGCCATAAGGGGCCAACGTCCAAAGCAAAATATCATTTAAAACAAAACCCAATCAAAAAAATTGACAAAAATTAAGTTATCCAACTCCCATTTGAAAAAATCTCAACTATGAACATAAAACCCCTAAAAACATAATTTAAGGATCAAAATCAATGAAAAGAGTTAAAGATTACCTTAGAGATGTTAATGGAATGAAAAACACTTGAATTTAGTTGGGTTTTGATGTAGAAACATTAAAACAGGGGTTTAGGAGAGGATGGGAGACGTTTAAAACAAATGACCCATGAAATGCCCTTTAAAAGCTTATCTGGAAATTTCTGTGGAAAGTTTCGCTAGTTACATACCAGTGAAATTTCGCTAGTATCTCATTAGTATTTCGCAGGTAAGCTTTACTCGCGAAATAGTCGTGAAATAGTCGCGAAACTCTCTATCCAAAGCTGAAAAACTAGAGAATTGGATCCTTTAACTCGTGACTGAGCTTACATCATGAAAACACCTAGAAAACATGTTTTTCACACAAAAACAACTTGAAAAACTTTGAAAAACATGAGTGATATAAATCACTTCCAAAAGCAAACAAAAAGAACAAAAAAACTTTTTGGTTTGATCCACATGAGGTTGAGCACACACACATCACATTTGAACATGTACAAACACACAAATGAAATAGGCATTCATTGAACATTAAGCTTGTGTGTTGTGTGCGTGGATCAAGTGTAGAATAGTCCTTAGTCTAGAGTGAAGCTTCAATGATCAATTCAATCAAGTTATACACAACTAGTACTAAATCGAGTGGACTATCTCAATTATAGAAATGAACATATATGATCTCTCACAAGAACGATTACAAAACTTTGAAGCTTTTCATTTGGCTCTATTACAAGACATAACATATGATCATTTTTTAACAAAGTACATCTCATTTTGAAATTGATGCCTGAACTTTTGATATTTCAACTTTGTGAGTAAGCCATTGGCTTTTTAAGGCACCATACATTTCAATACAAGTCGTTTCACTTTTTCCTAGCCAAATACTAGTATGTGCGAACAATTTTTGAAGCTCAATATCTCTTTTTGAGATTTGACATTTGATGAGCTCTTTAAATAAAAACATAAAAACGTGGGAAAAGATATAGGCACAAGTCTATGCATGTATCAAGACCAACAAGACTATTGACTCATTCATGACAAACTTAAAGATCGATTTACAACAATCACACATAAATTTTAAGATTTGTCCCACAAAGATAGATGTGCACACAAAACAAGCTAAGCTCATAAATGCATTACGCCATTAGTACGAATGTATTAGGCCATACTCACATGTGATATGTGCTCAAACATATACGATCAAATTTTTTGAATTTTTTACTTTTTATGTGTTTTTGGATTTTTATACACACAAAAACAAAAGCATGAAAGTAAGATCAAATGCAAAAACAATACAAACAATGCATATAAAGAGATGCATGATGCACAAATGCATGACAATGAAGTATCTAACGCATGAAGGGTCCTACAAAGATCGAAAGAATTAGATCAATGACCAAAAGAGCAAAACCTCAACCATAGGAACCCTTCCTCATCTAAACGGAATGATTGTTTAGAATGAGTTTCTCATAAGAAGTGAGATGAGGGTTGGAAGAATGAGAAACGGAAATGGACATAGATAAGGAGGTAAGAACATATAAAAATTTCTTCAACAATTTACCATTTTCCCCCAAAACCGATTTCACTTTCATAGCACAACTTCGAAGAAGCTCAAGTTTCTCTTCTTCTTCTTTTTTTTTTTTTTTAAGAGCTTAAAACTTAGAGCAATGTAGTTTTAGATGACCAAAGGCACCACAATGGTGACAAACAATGTGTTTAGGTCCACTAGGCTTTTTGGGAGGGGATCTAACATTGGTTTTGTTCTCTCTTCAACTTGGGACATTGTGGTCTTATATGACCAATCATACTACAATGGTGGCAAGTTGGAACAAACTTAGATCCATCCAAAACCTTAGGTTGAGACCTAAATAGAGGCTTAGGCTTAAGAGTCTTTTTCTCTACTTTTTGGTTTCTTTTGTTTGGAGGAATGTACACTGATTTGTCTTTTGAGGTAGAACACACAATAGACACAAAATCGGGTACCACAACATGATTGCAACAAATGTTTTCATCATTTTTAACACTCGGTTCAGTAATCAAACTCTTAGCATGCATCTTAAGAGATTCATTTTCACATTTTAGCTCATCAACAAGTTTGTTAGACAAAACAAGTTTAGCATCCAAGTCCATATTCAAACATTCAAACTCTTTCAGCTTTTGAAGAGAATTTTCAGCAAGCTTCTTATACTTTTCAACCAATTTATTGGATTCATTGAGCTTAGCAATCAAATCATCATTTTCACTAGTGAACTTGCTCAAATTCTCATGAAACTTCTTAGCCTTTTTCTTCAAGAGTTTGACATTTGGAATATCAACAACAACCAAAGATTCATGTAATATGACATCACAATCATGATGATAAACACTCATAGAGGCATTTTCACAAACACATGGCATGTTACAGTCAACAACATCCATAGAAGCATACAAAACACTATCCATGGCAATACACACAAAGGGGTCAAGGATCACACTTAGGTAATGAAACCAAAACAGATGTACCCACTCTGATACCAATTGAAAGCTCAGATTTATGTTAAAAACATAAGAGCTGTTTAGACCCCAAATTAAAAGATTACTGCTCGGTTGATTTTACTCTTACTTAAACTAAGTGTGAAAGCAAGAGTAAATGTGCGCAATGAACCGATACTACTCTAGTACATAACCATGAACAAAAAATAATAAAAGTAAAACACAAGAGTAAGGGAAGAGAGATGCAAACACAAGATAACACACCGATGTGTTATTGAAGAGGAAAGCGAAAAACTTCGCAACAAACCTCTCCGCCGCCCCCAAAGTGGTAATCGATCCACTAGAGAATAAAGTTGGAGTACACGAATAACAAAAGACCCACCAAGTCTAGTCTACCTAATGTACTTGAACCCTCCAAGCTCTTGCTACCAACAAACTTCACGGAGTCATGTCTTCTCTAGCTTTCCGAATCCTGCAATATGCCCGATTACATCCGCCAAGTGTCACCGGCTTCTTTTGGCAAATTCCCAAAACTTTCCAAGCTCCAAAACACTCTCTACACTCAGTATGGGTGTGGGTTATGTTTGGATATAAATCTCCTTTCAAGGTATGACAATGGGAGAGGAAAGGAGAAGAGACTAGGATGATTTCTCACTAAAGATTAGTAGCCCTCTCTTTAAAAGATGAGTGTGTGTGTTGCTGAAAACCTATTTAGGGCTTTTCTCTCTTAATGGCCTCCTTACACATTTGTGGGTAATGAGGGTATATATAGTATGGGTGAAGGGTAACAAAGTCACACTTAAAAATCCTCCAGGCAGAGAGTTTCATGGGTATCTTGCGGGAAGGCCTTACCCGCGAAACACTCATGAAATTGATAGCCTAGCATGATTCTTCAGCTTCCAGTCATGTGCTTCTCACATGCCCTTTTCACGTGATGGCAAATCGCTAGCCAGTCGCGAAATGCACTGATCTTCAATTAAGCTTGAGTCTTTACCAACTTAATACTAAACCCAATACAATAAAATCTCACAAGATACAAGGAACAAAATAAAGCAAATACAACAATTTTTTTCATGGAATAAAGCCAACATAAAACATAGTTGTAAATCACAACTATACACTTTGATAATGTCTCATATAAAAGTAATATTGTACTAATAAGAATTTATCATCATAAATATTGTGGAAAAAGTAATGTTGCACATATTCAATTAATTTCTTTGTAGTAATTAATTTGAAATAGTTAAAAATACAAATGCTTAGAATCATGTAATTGACTATTGACATTTTTTTGATCACCACTATTGACATTTGACTTAATGTTCATTTGGTAGCATATAATTTTCAGTAATTTATTTGTATAATATGAGACAAAAAAAATTAAAAATTAGCTTATTTTAAAATTTCTTGAAATTAAATTACTTAAAATAAAACTAAGACAAAAAATAAAAAGCAGTAAGCTGTACTCATACAACTTACCATAAGGAAATCCTAATTCAAATTACTTTAGAAAAATCAATTAATTTCAGCCAATTATTTTACTATATAGAATTTACAAACAAATGTGTTATCAATCAGCAAAGCACATTTTAAACATTCACTCAATTTTATATATATATATATATATATATATATATATATATATTAAATTTATATACTAAAATTTGTAGTATCACTTAATTAGACAAACTTTAGCATTTATTTATTTATTTGGGTGATAGACAACTATTTCATCACGAATGGTGCTTAAAAGAACAAAGTTTCTCTCTAAACTAGTTTAGAGAGAAACTCTACAAACTCGTCGTATATTTTAATAGAATTATGAAAATCCAACCGTTAGATTGCATGTTCTTATTACATTCTTCATATTTACAAAATTCCAAGAAGATCAAAAATCAATTGCTATGTCATCAAATAAATGTTAAAATTTTAAGTTTTTGTTATCTAAAGTTGTGTATAAAAATAAGTTAATTTTTTGAATAGTAAATAAGATCCGATTTGAACGAAATTTGATATGCATATTAAGAATATAAAGAATATGAAATTCAACAGTTAAATTTTCACAATTCACACTAAAAAAAAAAAAGATATATAGAAAGTTTGAAGAGTTTCCAAACTCTCTGAACCACTGAAACTGGACACATTATACGCATTATCTGATTTTCGAGTTTTGGTGCAGAAATCTTTGACCGAACACCCAAGGCTGTCCCAAGCTTATGCATGGGAATTAGGAACAATAACGTTTTTGACCCATTTTAGTTTCAACCTAAAGGTCTTATATTGTCCTAACAGTGCTCGCACTTACGACTTCTACCCAACCTTCAACTCAGTTTGCCTGTGGGAAAGTTTGGCCTGCCCAGCCCAGGCAAGCGAATCAAACCCTGTGAGAGTTTAAAGAAGCAGCTGAGTGATTTTCAAACGTGGGCAATTTCATGCCATATACGACTCTTTTTCTTTTTATTGAGCAAACATATACAATCTATACACACGACTTTGAGTGGTCCAGCAGTTGCACCGACAATTTTTTTTTTTTTTTTTTTTCAAGTATATCTATCTATACTACTATTTAAGGGGCTTCCTCTGTTTGGATTCCTATTTTTTTAGTTCAAAAATACCCCTACAGTCTTATGTTTAAATAGAGACAAAACTAAAGGACAATCCGGTAAAAACTCATTTTTTTTGTTCAAAGATGCCCCTATAGTCTTATGTTTAAGTGGAGACAAAACTAAAAGACAATCCGGTAAAAATGCAACTCCAACTCCCACTAAAATATTGCCTAAAAAATAGGACCACTCTCCTATTAATTAATTAGACAAACTTTACTAATTTCAGCCAATTATTTTACTATATAGAATTTACAAACAAATGTGTTATCAATCAGCAAAGCACATTTTAAACATTCACTCAATTTTATATATATATATATTAAATTTATATACTAAAATTTGTAGTATCACTTAATTAGACAAACTTTAGCATTTATTTATTTATTTGGGTGATAGACAGCTATTTCATCACGAATGGTGCTTAAAAGAACAAAGTTTCTCTCTATACTACTATTTAAGGGGCTTCTCTTGGATTCCACATTTTTTTTGTTCAAAAATGCCCCTACATATGTTTAAGTAGATACAAAACTAAAGGACAATTCAGTAAAAATGCAACTTTTACTCCCACTAGAACGTTGCCTAAAAAATAGGACTACTCTCCTGTTAATTTTTAAATTGATTTATTCACTTATAAATTAGATTTTTAAAATAAAAAATAGGACCACTTTAAGTTTAAGTACAGACAAAACTTGAGGATAACATTGTAAAAATACATTTCTGACTCTCATGCCTTCAAAATAGGACCACTCTACAACGTTAATTACTGCTTCAAAAAACCCAAGTGCTATCTCAACTTCCATTACACACCATTATCAAAAAAAAAAAAAAAAAAAAAACTCCCACTGCAAGCTTGGGAAAAAGGAACCCACACGTAATTCACATCTCCCACCTTCCTCACTCCATAAATAATATTCAAATTAAACAAACCCATGAGTTATAAACTTATAATGGGCAAAGGTTCTTTCTACCACTCTTTCTCGGTCAGTACACGATCTTGGCAAAACTGCAATACCCAAAGGTTTGCCTTTAAGTTTTTCTTTCATATGTTTTTCTATGGTTTTGCTCCAACGATGTTAGGAGAAGATTTCCAACCGAGTTTTCCAAGAACAGTAGTTTTTAACTTTAATTCATTGTGATGTCAAATTTCAAAGTTGTCCAAGGGAATTTCGTTGCAAAGTTGCACTAGATCCCATTATTTCCCTTACTTTGTAATCATTTTATAAAAAAAAAGGATATTGAGATGGAAGTTTTTCATTAGGACAAGAATCAAAATCAACAGGAACTCGCAATTCAAATCAAACAAAATGAGAGTCCAGAATATTGGTACGTTACTTTTGCTCTATATTTATTCTCTGTTAGGAGTCTTAGGACGGTGTTATTTTAAAGGTTATCAAGTTTTGATATTTATTCTCTACAAAATTGTTTTTTTTTTTGGGACTAATATAGGACTGCGTTTATTTTCATATGAACTGTTGCCTCCTATCCTATTTATTTAATGTTTGCTGTTTTTCTTATATTTAATCCTCTTTTTTTGTCTCTACTTTTTAGGGTCACATATCAACAATTTTTGTTGAATTGTGTAGAAGGCACATTGAGTTCGGGTGAGAGACTATGTTATTGTATGATTCAAGGCCTATATAATAAAGTGGTAGTCATTTATCAAGTGGTAGTCATCTATTTTTTGTGCCTTTCACTACAACTTCTTTTCATTTTTTAAAATTAAATGACATAATTGCTCACATGAAAGCCCTTTTCATAAAATTAAAAAAAAAAGCTTTTTAATTTTTAATTTTTAATTTTCTATGTTTTAGTCATTTGAAACTTCTGTTATAGATGTGTAGTAAGAGGCTACATTTTAGGACAAAAAAAACTTGACAACGTTAGAGGCTTTCCCATAAAAAAAATACTATTTTGTTTTTTTTTTGGCATTTCAAACTTTTGTTATGGGTGTGTACTAATTGGCTACATTTTAGGACTAAGCGGCTACATTTTGCATCAATTATAATTTGGGATTACTGCATCTTTCAATCATAAAAAAACCTAGGGTGTGATGAGTATTATGTATTCGCAAGTAAAATAACTTTTCATTACACCCCTAAGTTTTTTGTGATTGGAAAATTTAGTAATTCCAAATTATAATAAATGCTCTAAATTAACCCTTATCCAAAATGATAACTTTTTTTTTTTTTTTTTTTGGCAGTGGGTAAAGAGTGTTATTTCAACCAAGGGAGTGTTTTTTTATTTTTTATTTTTTATTTTTTGTTTTTATTTTTATGAACGTGGGGAGTGTTTTGGTGTACTAAGGGTGTTCTTTTTTATAGAACTTTTGTTTTTCAGTAAGAACGTGGGTAGATATTAGATAGTGTGTGTTTCTATTTTATTAGGGTTTTTTTTTTTTTTTTACTTGAATTTCTAAAGGTTTCGCAGGGAAGAGGTTTTTTTTACTACTGTGGTCCGGGGAAGAGTTTGTATTTGTGACTTGTGAGAAGTTAAGTGGGTAGATAATTGATAGTGTCATTTGAACGTGGGGAGGTTTTTTTTTTGGTTGATGAGAGTGTTTTGGTGTATTGGGGGTGTTTTTTTTTTTTATAGAATTTTTTTTTTCAATAGGAACGTGGATAGATATACAATGATGGTAAAAAAAAAATTCTTAAAAAGAAAAAAAAATACGAAGAAGGAAAAAAAAAGTGAGGAAATATAAGATAAAGATTTTTTAGAATTTAACTCTATCATGAACTCTTTAAAATCTAATCACCACATCATCAACTATTTAAATAAATAACTATATAAAAAAAAATTTAACGCCAAAAACATATACAATGATGGTAAAAAAAAAATTCTTAAAAAGAAAAAAAAATACGAAGAAGGAAAAAAAGAAGAAGTGAGGAAATAGAAGATAAAGATTTTTTAGAATTTAACTCTATCATGGACTTTTTAAAATCTAATCACCACATCATCAACTATTTAAATAAATAACTAAATAAAAAAAAATTTAACACCAAAAACATATACAATGATGGTAAAAAAAAATAAACTAAAAAACTTTAACGCCAAAAACATATACAATGATGGTAAAAAAAAAATTCTTAAAAAGAACCAAAACATACAAAGAAGGAAAAAAAAAGGTGAGGAAATAGAAGGAAATAGTAATTGATCATTTATATTTTGATCATTAATCAGGGAGTATTGTATTAACTATTTTTATTTCAATTTTCAAAATTACCTTTAAAAAAAAAAAAAAAAGAGTTAACGTGATACATATATATATACAAAAAAAAAAAAAAAAAAAAAGTAGAACTCAAAGAAAGTCAATCATAAACAAAAAAAAAAACAAAAAAACAAAGAGGAACTTGTAAAAGATAAAACCTGAAAATTTGTTGGTTGAATGCTTCTTTTATAGCATAAGGCAACCCTATCTTTGGATCACAATACCTACAACATGAAATGAAAATTCTTTAAGAAATATAGTGGTAGAGTATATGAAGGAACCATTCATTTCAAAATTACATTTAAAAAAAAAAAGAGTTAACGTGATATATATATATATATATATATATATATATATATATATATATATATATAATGAAAAAAAGTCGAGCTCAAAGAAAGTCCATCATAAACCAAAGAAAAGAAAACAAAAAGGAACTTGCAAAAGATAGAACCTGAAAATTTGTTGGAGCATTCGACAATAAATGTCTTTAATATGAAGAAAAAGAAAGGAAGATGTCGAGCTAAACTAAATATCTTCAATCTGAAGAAGAATGAGAGATAGAGAGTGAGATAGAAACTGCAAAGCGTACGTGAGTTTGTGGGGTTTAAAATGTAGGAGTTTAATTTACATATTTATCCTCGTAAGTTGAAAACTTGCAAGTGGATATGATGAGGGTATTTTAGGCATCTAAAATGTGGAATCCAAACAGGGGAAGCTCCTTAAATAGTAGTATTAGCCTCTGAGCACGCGTGCCAGAGGCCCTTCTATTTTTTGGATAAGGGTTAATTTAGGGCATTTATTATAATTTGGGATTACTACATTTTCCGATCACAAAAAAAAACCTAGGGGTATGATGAAAGATTATTTTACTTGCTAACGCATAATACTCATCACAAAAAAAAAAAAAAAAAAAAAAAAAAAAAAAAAAAAAAAATTCAACCCAACTTAGCCGATCAATCCATAAATTTTTTTTTTTTATTTAAGTCAATTTTGTCAGGTTGATGGGTTGGATGCCATGGAAAAACTAATAACGACATGGATTCTCAATATGTTAGTTAGGGTCGGTGACACATAGTCTTTTATATTAGAGTCATATTTTCGATTTGCTTCTTTAATTCATCTACATGTACTGTTACTTCTATTTCAAACAAAATAAAAAGTACGGAGAAGTAGAGTACTGAAGATGGAGTTCGTAGAATTCCTTGCAACTTGGTTCTTGGCAGCATCACGTATCAGGCGCTCATTGTCAGTGAAGGCAACATAGGAATGCATCATTTTGTTGCCCTGCTCGTTGGTTATTATCTCCACATGATCACGTTGCCACACTGCCATGCATGAGTACGTCGTCCCGAGATCAATACCGATTGCAGGACTCTCTTCTTCACCAGCCATTTTGATTTCTTAATACGAAACACTCTACACATTTATTGAAAGAGATGTAGATGCAGAAGAACAATTACTATTTTTTTTTTTTTGATAGGAATGGTTAGTAGAATTAAGATGGTCTTATTATATGCAGTTATTTTAGGAACTTCCCACTTCCTAAAAAAGAGTAAAAAAAACTATCTCCCACTGACCCTGCAGTAAGTTACACAGTTAACCTACTTTTTTGATAAAAAAAACTCTTCCTCTAATTACTAAAACACAACCCCACTACCTTAAGATTAAGCCACGTTTTAAAGTTTTAACACACCACTTTGGCCAAAAATAAAAATAAAACTATAAAATATAGACCTTTTATAATTAGTTTCTGATAAGTTACTGTAAGATTATCTATTTTCAATTGGCAAAATTTATCCATCAAATTCTCTACTCTCATTAAACAAAACCCACATGCACCATGCCGATCAAAAATTTCCCTATAAAAGATATGTAAAAGTTTCAAATGAAAATTCCCAAATTAGGACTCTTGGACTGAACAATCATCAACTTTGTCATTGCCTATTGAGTTGGGGTACGGTGGATGCATATTTCAAAACACATTTTGATTACCTATTGAGGTAAAACTGTAAAATAATGCACTACATCTGAAACATGGAATAGGTGAACTTATTAATATTATGCCGGCTACGGCGAAGAAGTTGGTGGAGCAATGCTATTTGTTCCACATTCTAATTGCTTTCCAGCAGCCTTTGCAATGAACCTATGATACAAAATGTGTTAGTTTGTGTTATTAATAGAGACTTTAAAACGTACATAATAATAATAAGCACAATAAATATGAAGCATAAACTTGTAAAATGAAATATTTGAACTGACCTTGTGATGATATTGCATAACTCCATGTATGTGAAATGGTTTACTTCAACTTGGGACTTGAAGAACTATCATTTAATTACCAGAAAATTTTAAAAAAAATTTATATAAAAACTATGTAATTAAGGTACGTAACATTTTCTATGGAATAGTAAATTAATAAGATTTTTGTTAAAGAAAATGTTCCTAAAAAGATCCTAAAATTTAATAACTATGTTTAAAAAAATCTCATGTTCTATCCATGTACTATTTAAAAAAATCTCACTTTCTATTCCTCATTTAAAAGCTACCCAACCACTTGGTACATGACTTGCATTTTTGGATTGGGATTTGGATGCTTCTACTAATTTTTACAATAGCTGAGTATCCAATAAGTTTAAAATTGACAAACTATGATTATTAATACTTATATTGCATATTTATAAGGTACATAAGTAAATTAATAAGTTTTTTGTTAAAGGACAGACTATAGTGCATCACACTATTTAAAATTTCAAATGATATTTTATTATAACTTTAAATTTGTATTAATTGATATGATGATTTATGAAATGATACTTGTGCATTAGTGCTTGCCAGAGATGTAATGAAACGTGTATTGTTGTGTGAAACAAACGAAAGAATTTGTAAAATCAACAAAAGCAAATGGGACTGAGGATAAGAGTATATCTTCACGTGGGTTATCGGTGGATTAGTGGGAGTAGATAGTTTTAATGTTTGAGTTGTATTTGAACCGTATTATACTATTTTTAGTGTCAGTGGTTTCCTACTGTGGGCATAAGTTTAGGAGATGTGGTTCCTTTATTTTAGGTCTTTAATGTTACTTGAGAAGTTACTACTTAAACAGTTGAAGTTATTTTCAAAAAATCTTCACAGTTCCTACTTCCTAGAGGTCAGGATTAATAACATTTATCAATTTTTGTTTAATCCAAAATTTTAGTTTTAGTCCTAAAAGTTAGCCACTTACTACACATCCATAACAAAAGTTAAAAATAGTTTAAATTTCAAATATATCAACAACATCAACAACCTTTAAAACTGAGAAAAAAGTACGTAACATTTTTTATGAAGTAGTAAATTAATACTTATGGAAAAAAAATTTAAATTGAATTTGACATAGAATTATACAAATGATAAATATAGTTTCTATTACAAAAGAAATTTTTTTACAACAATTTCTTAGATAAAAACCACTTTATGTGAGGTTTAATACATATAATAATTCTTGTAAAGTCTCTCACCCGAAATTATCTAATATTCTATTCCAATGACTCCTCAATGCAATCCAAAAAATTTGTGCGTACGTGAACCTGAGAGAGATAAAAGAATTAGGGTTAAACCAAGTATTTAAAAAAAAAATTAATCAACAAACCAAAGTTAGAATTTAACTCTATCATGGACTCTTTACAATCTAATCATCAACTATTTAAATAAATAAGTAAATAAAAAAAAATTTAATGCCATGAATAGAACTGGTGAAAAACACTAATAAATGTGACAATTTTACAGTGAAACGCATAAATGATTATGTTATGGAATTCAAGATAGAGAGATATGCAATCAAAGAAATTAATCCTTCAAATAGAGAGATATATGCAATGCAAATAGAGAGATATGCCATCAACAACCATTTAAAATAAAAACAAAGATACTTATTCAAATGGGTTTCTCTGAAGAAAAAAAAGAAGACACAAACGTGAGCAAGCAAGAGCAAGCAATTCACACACCTAAGGATTGAGAGCGCGAGAGAGAAGATGATCTTCTTCTCTCTTTTTTGGAGAAGTCGTCCTTGGGATTTGAGAGAATGGGATAGGGAAGATCAAAATTACAGTTTTAAAAAAAAGAGTTAATGTGATACATAAAATATTCAAACTAAACAAACCCATGAGTTATAAACTTATCATGGGCAAAGGTTCTTTCTACTACTCTTTCTTAGTCAGTACACGATCTTGGCAAAACTGCAATACCCAAAGGTTTGCCTTTAAGTTTTTCTTTCATATGTTTTTCTATGGTTTTGCTCCAACAATGTTAGGAGAAGATTTCCAACCGAGTTTTCCAAGAACAGTAGTTTTTAACTTTAATTCATTGTGATGTCAAATTTCAAAGTTGTCCAAGGGAATTTCATTGCAAAGTTGCACTATATCCCATTATTTCCCTTACTTTGTAATCATTTTTAAAAAAAAAAAGGATATTGAGATGGAAGTTTTTCATTAGGACAAGAATCAAAATCAACAGGAACTTGCAATTCAAATCAAACAAAATCAGAGTCCAGAATATTGGTACGTTACTTTTGCTCTATATTTATTCTCTGTTAGGAGTCTTAGGACGGTGTTATTTTAAAGGTTATCAAGTTTTGATATTTATTCTCTGCAGAATTGTTTTTTTTTTTTTTTTGGAACTAATATAGGACTGCATTTATTTTCATATGAACTATTGCCTCCTATCCTATTTATTTAATGTTTGCTGTTTTTCTTATATTTAATCCTCTTTTTTTGTCTCTACTTTTTAGAGTCACATATCAACAATTTTTGTTGAATTGCGTAGAAGGCACATTGAGTTCGGGTGAGAGACTATGTTATTGTATGATTCAAGGCCTATATAATAAAGTGGTAGTCATCTATCAAGTGGTAGTCACCTATTTTTTGTGCCTTTCACTACAACTTCTTTTCATTTTTTAAAATTAAATGACATAATTGCTCACATGAAAGCCCTTCCCATAAAAATAAAAAAAAATAAAAAAAAACTTTTTAATTTTTTTTATTTTCTATGTTTTAGTCATTTGAAACTTCTGTTATAGATGTGTAGTAAGAGGCTACATTTTAGGACAAAAAAAACTTGACAACGTTAGAGGCTTTCCCATAAAAAAATACTATTTAATTTTTTTTTTTTTTTGGCATTTCAAACTTTTGTTATAGGTGTGTACTAATTGGCTACATTTTAGGACTAAGCGGCTACATTTTGCATCAATTATAATTTGGGATTACTGCATCTTTCAATCATAAAAAAACCTAGGAGTGTGATGAGTATTATGTATTCGCAGGTAAAATAACTTTTCATTACATCCCTAAATTTTTTATGATTAGAAAATATAGTAATTACAAATTAAAATAAATGCTCTAAATTGAACCTTATGCAAAATGATAACTTCTTCTTTATTAATAGAAGTCCAGCCCACTTTAAATTCATCAGCCCCAATTGCCTCCAAAGAGTCCATCTCACGTCCAACTTCATTCCCAATGAAAACCGAATTTTGCTTTGACACATGCACATATGACTTTGACACGTTAACAAATGAAGTTGCATGAGAAAACATAGGAACTACAACTGAAGGAAGCCCAGGAAAATCGGAATTCAGGTTCGAAGACTCTGGAGAGAAGTTAATCTCCTTATCTAATTCACGTAACTGCTCCTGAAAAGTCGGATTCTCCTCATCAGCGTTCGTCCCACCCTCCAACAGCAGCATTGAGGTCCTCGCCACCGAAGAAACATTCTCCACAGCCACCATATTCTCCCCCCCCCCCCCCCCCCCCACAGGTGGAGTCATCATATCATGGTCAATATTAATCTGAGAAGCAGACGGTGTGGTGATATGATTCAAACTGAAGTGAGGTTTAGATGTACCTTGAACAACACGAGACCCTTCAATTGGCACCAATCCCTCCATACAACGGTTGATAGTGTCATATCCTTTAACTTCAGCAAATGCTTTCTTTGCCGAATTAAAGAGAGGAACCTGAATCCATGGACCAAATTGCTAATCTTCTGATTTCAAAGTATCCTTACTACGCAGCCAAAGTGAGCAATCTTTGTCATTGTGAGATACAGACCCACACCAATAACAAATATTAGGCAACCGCTCATACATGAAAGCAGCCCAACCTTCACAGTTAGCATCCCAAGAAATCTTTCTCCCCCTACACAAAGGCTTTGAAACATCAACAATCACCCTTACTCTCATGAAATTTGCTCCTAGCATTTCACCCAAATCTTTCGGTTTAATAACAGAAGCAATAGTCTCACCAATGCTGAAAGCAGTCTCAATAGTTTGAAGAGAAAAGGTATATTATGAATTTGCACCCAAAAAGCAGTCTTTTTGAAACCCAACGATTGAATAGAAGTATAACCATCAAATCTTTCAAAGACAACAAGATGTCTGTCAAAAGCCCAAGGTTTGCCTTGAATGACTCTTTGAGATCAAAAGCTAACAACAAAATATTTTCACCACCAACTATGACATTGAAACCACCCTTTGTACGCCATAATGGTCTGAAAGTTTTTGCAACCGCCTCAACATTGAGAGTTCTCCGAGTAAAGAATTTTCCAACAAGAACAAACTCCCTCTTATTTCCATGAGATCTCAAGGCAACCCGATTTTCCTCAGATTCAGATAAAGTTAATTTCCTCCACCGAGTAGATAATTCCTCCATTGAACAGTGAAAAATGACAAAGAACAATGAGAAACAGGTCTAAACTAAACAAAATCCAAAACACACCAGGATTCTAAGTAACTAAACTGAATACTGTACAAAACACACCAAGTCTCAAAGTAAATAAGAATACTAGAGAACCCACCATCCTTCATGAAAAGAAGGGAAACCACATACTACAAGGAAGGGAGCATTAACTCTTGACATGGTCTGACCCATTTTTTTTAAGTAGTCAAATTAATCACTATTAGTTTAAAGGCCGCATTTTTTTATTAACTTTTGCTATATCTTATTACAGGTAAAATATGTTTAAACTTTAAAGCATCCTCAGGAGGTAGTTGATTCGTCGTGATATGCCTTTGATACGATGCACATTACTTTAACATGACATTAAGGTGTTTGGTTCTAACTGATCATCCTATTGCATTCCTACTGCATTCTTGATTCTGCTGAGGAAGAAAAAGTGATACAATCCTATGAATAGAACTCATCTTTGAAAATTGGCTTACAAGGGGAAGGTGTCCAAAAACTTACATACAAATGATTAACCTTCCATTTAAGCCATGTGAGACACTAGAATCATAACAAAAAGTATGTGGTATCCTTTAGTTCCCTTATTTGATTAGCTTAAGGTTCCTCTCCCTCAGGTTGGGCATTTCCTCTTCTATCTGCCGTTTATGCCCGTACATAAAACTTAAGCTTTGGTCATTTGCAATTTTGCATCATGCCTCAGTAGCTCCTCTAGACGTAGCACATGATGATATTCCAGGGGCGGCTCCACATTGGAAATGGGGTGATCACATGACCACCTGACCTTGAAAATAAAATAATTATTATATATAAAATTTAAATATTTTATGATTTTTTACACTTAAAAAAATTGTGACCACCTTAAATTTATCTAGTCTACCCCATGTACTTGAGCCCTCCATGCTCTTACTACCAACGGACTTCTCGGAGTCTTGACTTCTCTAGCTTTCCGGATCCCACAATTCAGCCCGATTGCATCTGCTAATGAATGGCTCCTTCCAATACTTCCTAGCAGTACCAAAATCTCACTTTACACTCAGAATGGGTGTGGTAAGTGTTTGGGCTAGCAAACCCCTCCGGGCTCTAAAGATGGAGAGGTAGGAGTTGAGGAAAACCACAAGGTAATGTGTAGATTATTGTGGGAATACCAATCTCTAACTCTCAAGTGTATTTTCTAGGGTTTTCTTTCTGAAAAGCACTCCTTAAACTTTGTGGATAATGAGAGTATATGTAGTGAGGGTAAAGACTTGGTAAAGCAAAACACAACTTTTTACCAAACAGAAACTGTCGCGGGTCCTTAATTCGCAGGCTGGCCCTTCCTGTGAGATAGTCGCGAAATTGACAGTCTGTCACGACTCTTCATCTTCTAGTTATGTGCTCTACACGTGGCCTTTTCACGGGTTGCTTCTCGCGAGCTACTCGCAAGCCAATCTCAAAATACACTTGTTCAACTTTTGAAGCTTGATTCTTCACCGATCTCTCACACTCATCTCTTATAATTAAACTCACATACATACAGGGAAAATGATTGAAGAAATTACAATTAAATTTGGCATAGAATTAAATCCAATACAATATAGTTGGAAATCACAACTTTACAATCTCCCACTTTGGCTATTCCGTGACAAAATCCCTAAACAGACAATATCCCTAAACATACTCTAGACGTGAGTTTGGGAACATAAGCAAAACTCACTCACACCTAACTCTGGAAGCTATGAAGAACTTGCACCATATACACCTGTATCTTGAAACACTTGCACATTACAGCAAAACTTCATTAAGCTCAAGACAAGTAGAACACAAGGCACGTATAAGGAACAAGTAAAATGCAATCAAGATACCCAAAGAGATATATGACAAAAAGCATAACTTGATAAAACATAAACAGTTATTAAGAAATGACTACAATAAACATTTATCAAGTAAATGATCATCCGGACATGCAATGCAATTAAGAGCAATGCTAAAGTCAATTGCATGTCCAACAAAACACATGATGCATTAAAGAAACTAAAGCAATAAGCAATAGAAAACAATAAGCATTAGGACACGGCTACAAAAACCAAGATACAAAATTAGTACTAAAGAAAACCATGTTTTAAACTAAAGTATTTGAAAGCTTTAAATAAAAGCATTGTAAATATCCAAAAGCTATAAAACCATAAAATAAAACTAGACTAGCCAAACAATGGTTAGACTATCCAAAAGTGTGTGTGATTGTAGGTTACTTTCCTCCTTTTGAGCTCAATGATCTCCCCCTTTCAATATGCACACCTCCTTTCCATGTGATGCTCTCCCCCTTACTATATGCTATAATCAAAACTATTCACATTAAGTGCTCTCCCCCTTTTTGGCACGAATAGCTAAAGACTCTTGCTCATTTGAAAAGAGATCAATGAAATTGGTCGTTGACGAAACAAGATAGTTCCTTCTTTAGTGGACGAACACCCTTAAGAACCATGATCTTCATGGCAAGGCTACAAAAAAGAAGACACATTCGTGCAGCTAATCTCCCCGCTGTTTTTCCCACGGTCTGAAATATGTGAGCACAAATGTCAATTTGAGCTCCTTTGATTAGATCACATAGGAATTGTGCCCTTCTGAGATTGATGAACCTTGCATTGGACAGAGGGTACATGTTGAAGAACATGATTAATGTGATAATCTTCATCTCCGGTCCAAATTTCGGAGTCCCAATGGAAGTTGTTGTGGAAGAGACTTCATGATCAGCTCCTAAGATGTTAAGAATCTCTGACACTAGGGCTAATCTGTCATCATACGAGGAAGTGTCTACATTCTCCGAACGATTGATGTGAAGAATTTTCGCTAGGTAATCCGGAGTGATGACAAAATCTTTTCCTCAAACCCGGCACTTCAGTTCAGCTCTGGTGAACCAAGTGTTTGAGTAGAATTCTTTAACCAATTCTTCAATGGGATCCTTAAGTTATCAAACAGGCTTTCCCAATAAATATCTTAAGGATAAAGGTGGATCCCAAAGTGTCAAATCTCACAATCCTCTCCACCACAGTAGGTGCCCTCTTGAAATTGTATTTTGTGATTCTCGATAGATATAGCTTCTGTCGAGAGCTGTCGAGAATTAACTATTAAACCTTGATAGATTTATCTGTCGAGATTTAATGAACAACACTTTTTCACTTGTTTCTTGGACATATTTGCATGGGTTCAATATTAGACTTGAACTCTTGTTCCTTGAAGTATTAAGCAAATCCTGATCTACCAAATTATAAGTAAAGTGCGTTTTATCAAATGATTATCCAATTTACAATAGCATATGTTCTAACAAGTTTCACATATGTCCTAACACTCTTGATCTGCCCTTGGATTCAGGAAATCTAATCTTGATCCATAATGAAACAACAAGAAGTTTGATACTATGGCAAAGCTTTGATTATCCAACTAATACAGCTCTTCCAAACATGAAACTTAGGCTAGACAGATGTCAACTGGAGAGAATGCACATTTAATTGGCTCTTTGTAGAAGAGTCTGTGCATTTAGAATCCGTGTAGTCATGTGACTAAGTACTACAAGAGATACCATTACATTTAGGGAAAAATCTATTGTAAACACTTCCATACTATTTAGTGAATTTGTTGCCTTGTGAATTGTATAGATTAAATCCTCCTCAGTTTTTTTTTTTTTTTTTTTGAAACTGGACGGTTTCATTGGTTTTCCAGAGTCATCATCACTTGTCTTATTTACTTTTCCGCTTTAAGTGATATCTTTACTTTTCCACTTTATGTGATATGATTGATATGTGTTTAATCTAGATTTATTTAATTGAACTAATTAACAACTTGGTATTAAATTAGGTTAATCAATCTAAGTTTATAGGAATCTAAATAACAAACAAATAGTACATAAGTAGATGAAATGCATTTACATGAATGCATTTAGCTAAAAATTATTCATAATATATTTATGAAATCAAATTTCATAAATATATACTTTAGTAACTTCTTACTAAAGTGGTTAAGACTAACACTCCGAATAACAAAATCCATTAAACTTATCTCAATGGAATATTTTATATCTCCAGGGAATATTTTATATCTCCATTAAGAGATTATGAATTCCATATTGAGAATATATGTTCCTTCAACATTAAATGTGGCTGACCAACATACTAAAGTTTTGAGCGTGACTTTAGATCTCACTCTTGATATATCAAAGCAACCTACACTTCATTATCAGGTTCATTATTCTCTCAAAATTGAGAGTTCACGTAAATAGAAGTCGTTAGATTTATTATTCATTTGACTGTCATTAGCAAAATAATAAATCTCACAGCAGTTCAGTTCAATATGTCTTAACACTTAAAACATATCAACATATTAACTAGAAGTTTCCACTTCCATGACTAAGATAAATCATCTTAGTTGATATATTACAGTCTTTGCAGATGAAATGCCCAATTTCATCATCGACTACGAACTAAATTCTAAGTTTACAAAGAACTTATGATTTATATCTTCTGTAACTAAATCATATAAATCACATACTATACATTTCATGAACTATATGATAATTTTCAAATATTCATGTTACCATTATTTTAGATAATAATAAAACAACTTTATTAATCACAACATGTTACCGCATTAACATAATGTCATACATAATATCATATAATAGAATTTAAAGGGCACATATCCTAACTTTTAGATGAATGCATTTAGCTAAAAATTGGTTCATTTTCTTTTCCTTGATCCAATCCATCAATGTTTTCGAGCTGCAATCTAAATGAAGCTTCGCATAGAGGCAATTGAGGAGGGGGTTTGCGAATACTTGTCTCAGTCGTGTCCCCATTCTTTACAATAAAAACAGAAGACATACCCCACGTCATATGTCTATCCAAATGACAATGCCAAAACCACACACCTGCCAAATATGATTGATGTTAGCATCCAAAATATATATGCCAACCAACTAGAGCCACATGATTATAGTTACACTTTTAACGTGTCCAATCAGTTTCAAAACGGGTTGACCTTACTGTTCTTACATGCATGCAATTGCTACGTATGGAGTATGCTTCACAAAAGGTATGAATCGATTGATCCCAACTTCTCCGTTAAAATTATTATTATTTGCCAATCAGGTTGTTGGTTGCAAGATCTTGAACCAAAGTATGTATTTTAAGCCCACATGCATTTCCTTTTAGAATAACTAAAACTAATTAATATTTACGTTATAGAGACATTGCATACCTGGATTATTTGCTACAAATCTAATGGCAAGCCATCCTTCCTTAGGAACTGCGATGGTATTCACTTCAACCGGATCAACCAGATTAAAACTTTTTGGGTCAGTTGCATTGTCATAGATCCCAGGACCTGATCCAACCACATAGAAGCTATGCCCATGCAAATGCATTGGATGAAGCCCTGCGCCTTGCGCCAAATTGGTACTTTGAAAAACCATCTCAACTGCTTCATTATAATTCAACACCTTCACTTTGGTCCCAAGTTCTGTGAAGGTATATGGAAAATCGTCTCCTGTGAAGTTAAAATAAGATGGGGGCTGGTCTGGGAAATCTGTAGTGTAAACCCCACTAATGTTCCTGCACGAAAGTCTTAATTTAATCCATTTTCCAAACATATAAGCATCCATGATGGTACAATACTCATGTTAGAATGTTGGTAACTAGTTATTAATGAATGCAATCTTTTGTAAGTCCATTTCCAAAATAGTGTATTTTTAATTTCTTTTTTATAAAAAGAATCTATAAGCTAAATCATAACATCACCGAAAAGGATCCTCTTGATTTCATGGTTCCGTTGGTACATCTATGCTATTTAAGGAAAAATGCTAACCACATCTGCGCTATACTAGTAAAAGTACTAACCACGTCTATGCTATACCCTAAAATAATTAGTTCAAAATTGAGGCTTCTTTTAGTTTACCTTAGCATATACCTTATGTAAAACTCAATGCACACCCCACAAGGCAGACTCAACCAATATCCAATCAATCTTAGGCATACAAGACAAAATGGACCGAATTTGAAATGGATATGATCTTGTTATTGTTGAAAGAGAAAGTCCAAGCCTTCTTTCATACTTCACTGATATTCAATTCAACAAATGTAAGATAACCATGTATTACTATCTATTATTTTCTACATGGTCTTTGAGTAAAACCCACAATTTGTTTCTACTATGGCAAGACATGAAATCATAAAGGAGCATGGAAAGACATTAAAACTGACTACCTTATTCTCAAAGAAAAGCAATGATATATATATTTTTTATTTTTTTGATACAAGATAAGATTTTACTCTAACCTAATTTAAGTGTATGTGTGTGTGAAGCTCCATTCTGGAGACTTGAACCCCGACCCCCCACAAGCACTTATACTTGTGAAGTGACCATCGCACCAAGGGTATGCGGCGGTTGTATATTTTAAATAATTAAATGAGAGAAAGATAGAAAAACCTGTAGTAAGCAAGCAATACATCTGTAGTTGGGTTGGACCAACTTATGTTATTGGCGCTTGTGGCAAGTGCTTCAAGTGTTGATGTAAGGTTATGAAAAATAATGCTGCCCATGGAAAGTGTTATAAACATTCTGGTAGTTATGTTTTGGGGGACATTTACTGGATAATCTTTGTTTGCTAAGCTCTTAAAAAGATTTCTGAATGTTATGGTAGATCGTAAGTCTTTGTAAAAGGGAAGATTACTTGGAAAGGTGGGGGACGATGGGATAGTATAATTGCCTTTATATTGGAGGATCATGGTGGCATTGACCAGGTCAAATTTTGCAACCCTGACATCTTGGCTCCAAAATTGTCGAGCAGCAATATAATAATGGCCAAGACTCTGATTTGTTGTGAGTAGGATATCCATTGTTTGTCCTGGGCTTATCAAGATGTAACTAGTGTTTATGGGTTTGGTATAATGTGCATCTGTTCCAACAACTGTGAGGTTGTGTTGAGCAACTGCGAAGAATAGATCTGCAGACACAGCTGCGTTGACAAGTCGAACAAGATAGGTCTTGCCGTATTCAACCATCCAACGGTATGTTGTTTCTACAACATTAAGATTATAACTCAATGTTAGTTTTTTTTTAATATAAATAAATAATTATGCTTATAATTTTTTATTCCAAAATATTAATATACCTGTTAACTCAAATCCTTATTACATCTATAATACTATTTAAGGTGCTTCTCTTGTTTGGAATTCTTAATTTAGATGCCCAAAATACCCTCAAATTCATCCATTTCTAAGGCTTAAATCATATGGTTAAACATGTAAAATTAGTAATTTAAAAACTCCTAATTTTTAGCTAAATTAAAATTAAAAAAAAAAAAGTTTCTCCCACCTCCACATTTCTCTCTCTCTCATTAGTTGTCAAATACTAATACAATTTCTTCTTTTTGGAAAAAATAATAATAATAAAACTGCTTAATTTTTCTTCCTTTTGAAAAAAAAAATATTAAAACTGCTTAATTTTTCACAAACGTACCAATGTTTTTTTTATTGCTAAATTGTTTTCTTCCCACCCCCACGTTTTTCTCTCACACATTAGTAGTCAAGTATTAATACAATTTCTTCTTAAAATTTAAAAAAAAAATGAAATAAAACTATCATGAATACAACGTGTAAACCCCAAAAAAAAAAAAAATGATCCAACAAGGTATGCGCGCGGTATGCCTGAAGTCCAAAATTCAAAATCTACGATCATACCTTTAGAGCATGGGCACAAATCTCCTGGTTCGCCATTTATAGTGTAAGCAACAGAATGTGGCAAGTCAATACCAGAGTGTAGAGCCTCATCCAACGAAGATTTTAAATTTCCACTGTACAACGAACCTGCATGCTCAATAAAATTGAATCATAAATATGCTTAACATTTTATTATTGATTTACCTAGTAAGTATAGCAGTTATATATTGAGACCAAAATGTTTTTGAACGATAAAAGTAATTGTATTTTAGTAAATAAATAACAGATTCTTATATAGGCTTAATTATTACACCACGTATGCCAAAAATCAAAATAACATTTAGGATTTTTTTTTTTCCAAAAATTGAAATTTATTTATTAGTTCACTTTTTTTTTTTATTATTACAAAGAAGATTGGGCTTCTCATAACTTTAAGTCTTTTTTGTAGTATAATTTTTTTTATCATATTATCACAATTAAAATTTTCTTTTACTTTTTTCTGGACTATGAGAAGGTGAAGATTTTTTTTATGGTGTTTTAAAATATGAATAATATTCATAACTGAACTGTCTTTTTCTAGAAATTTACCTATATTGGAAACAAAATATTTATCTCATTTGAATTTTAAGTATGAATTCCAAGAAGATTCATTGTTATTGTTGGTTTCTAAAAATCAATAATCTTGGTGATAATTTTTTGGAAATGTTTTTTTCATAACCAATAAGGTGAGAGTTCAAATTAATAACAACTTGAAAATTATAAAATTCATTGTAAAAATTATTATACATGTAACATTGCTTTTTCTAAAATCCATACTCAATTCACAGCTTGGAGCCTACTATAGTATTCTGACCACCGATCAGTGAGAATTAGGAAACAAAATATCAATATGTTATATATGTGGAGCAACTTCTTTCCACATGTTTTGGAGCAAAATTAGCTTGTTGGTACTGTTTCTCAGAATTGTGGCACACAGGGGTTTAGTTCTAAGTTTTGTCTTCTCCCACACATCATTCTCTGGTTATCAACCCCAACAGCCACAGTAATAGTTCACCATCTCGCATTAATTAGGACAACCTGTTGAGACCAGAAAGAGGAAAAAAAAAAAAACTATCTCATCTTTTTTTTGATCCCCTGGGCATTCACGTTTGCATAAAAATTTCTATTTTATCGTCTAAAATGTTAATTTACTATTATACCATACCACTTTGCAATACATCTAACATCTCAATTTTTATTTTTTCACCACTTTATTTAAATATTATTTATTTAATATTTCTTTATTCTTTATTTACTCTCTCTCTCTCTCTCTCTCTCTCTCTCCCTCTTTCTCTCTCCAAGAACCACCACAAATCCACCATGAACCACACAAAAAAAGATACAATCCCCACCACCACCACCAACCAACAAAATGTTGTATATATAGGTATATACAAGGATAGGTTATAATAATGATATAAGGTTGGAGAGTATTCATTTATAAAATGAATAAAATGGAATTTCGAGATCTAGAATTTTCTTTGTGAAAATTCAAGTTTCAGGATGTTCGATCGGTCAAGACTTCAAATCAATCGATCGAAGCAGTGAAAAAGGCTTCTTGATCGGTTGAAGCTTTTGCTCGATCGATCGAATTGATCAAGAAGATTGATCTGAAGCTTCTGCCTGGCTCGATTGATACTCGATTCCTGTTCTATCAATTGAAAAGAGCCTTTGATTAATACTCGATTTCTCTCGATCAATCAAGCCACATAAAAATTGTTTTTGCAGAATTTGTGGTAACTGTTCTGAATGTTGGAAAATGTTTTAAATCTTGTAAACGGTTTTATAAGGTATTGTAACTCTCCATACATACCTTTTGAAGGGTTATAACCCTATGGGTATAAATAGAGGTTAATGTTCACTTGAAAAATAGACCATCTCTCCAAAAATTGAAAGTTTAAAGTGTAAAGTTGAATTTATTCAACTATTAGTTGACTTTATTCTATGCCAAGTTTCCTTGTATTTCAGCAATTAGATACCTTGTATTCAGGAGGCAATCATGTAAGGGTTATGTGTGAGAGAGTGAAGAATTCAAGTGTGTGTGCATTCATGAGGATTCTCGCGAGTGACTCGCGACTGTTAACTTGCCAAAATGCCACACGTGTGAAGCATGTAGGAAGCTGAAGGGTCACGACAGCTGGAGCACTACAGGACAAAGGGACAGTTTGGCTAGTCAGTTATTTCGTGAATCAAACTCGCGACTCATCCTAGTCGCAAGTGAGTCACCAGAACACCCTATTTTGCAAAAAAATGACTTTTCACATTCCTCACGTGCCCTACTATAAATACCCTTATACCCATGAAATGTTGAGAGTTTGTAGAGAGAATTTTGAGAGAAAAACCCTAGAGAGAAACAAGATTGACCCATCCACAATCTTATATTTTTGATTCTCAAATTCCTCTACTCTCACCCTCTCCATTAACATACTCTTGAGAGGTTCATTAGCCAAATCCTTATCTCACCATACTCATATCTGTGAAAAGGTTATTTGGTGCTTGGGAAGTAGTTCAGAAATGACCAATTCATTTGGTTAATGCAATGGGCTTATTGCGAGATTCGGACAGCTAAAGAAAACACGGTTAGGCTTAACCTTGTTGGAGCAAGAAGCTTGGAGGGCTTAAGTGCATTGGATAGATTAGGCTTGGAGGGTCTATTGTTGTTCGTGTATCCCAACTTTATTCTTTAGTAGATCATTTTACCACTTGGAGGGCGACGGAGAGGTTTTTCGCCGAGTTCTTCGGTTTCCTCTTCGATAACACGTGCCGATGTTATCTTTGTATTTGCATCTCTCTAACCCTTACTCTTTACCTTTAATTGTTGCTATGTTGTGATTAATTATGGTTTAGAGTAGTTTTTTTGTTTGGGTATTGCTTGTACTTATCATTCCGCACATATATTGTTTGAGTATAAGCTTGTGTTGGTTATTTTGAAATTGGGCGCCTAAACATTCACTAGTGTTTTATACACCAAGTGAACTTTCAATAAGAAACACAAGAAATCTTGTAGGTATTCTCCAAAATTGCTATTTGTAGAACCCAACAAACTTGGTTGTATCCTGTGGACAAGTTTGTAGAAACTCTTTAGCAACTTGCGTTTGGGGACAAATATTGTCTAAGGATAACATTCAATTGTGCCTCCAAGTCAATCACTAATTTCTATATACTTGATGTGTTCATTTTTTTCTTTCATTATTACTCCTTGATTTGGTGAAATCCCCAACACAAAACCCATCCCAAAACAAACCCCCCAGCAATAAATAAAAACTCAGCCACAACAACCATTACAACCCACCACCACCACAACCATCTAAAGCCACCAGCCATCCATCAATAATCACAATCATCAACAGATCTATATAAAAACAAAAACAAACCTAGATTAGAAGGAGCCGATCACCGTAAACCTCCATCAAAACCACCATAAATCAGATTGGATAGAACCAAACACCGCTACCACCACCACCATCAAAACCCAACACAGTAAACCACTAAAACCCAACATCTTCACCACCACAACCCAACCCAACCATTATAAGCTAGATTGAACCACAGACAGCCGATTTGACAGTGGTAGAAAGGGAGGCAAGAGAATAGAAAAGAGGGTAGAGTGTTGTGTTTAGCGGCATGAGGAGAGAGAGAGTCACATGGGTTAAGTATTGAGAGAGAGAGAGACCAGCAAAGTATGACAGAGAAGGAGATCACAGACGGTGAAGAGAGTGTGAGAGGCAATTAAATAATCCATTTTATTTTTACCGACAGAAATATGCAATTGCTATTGATACTCATTTACTGTAGCAGTGTGTAAAAAATTTTAAGATATGCCACCTCGAATGTTTGTGGTTTTGGGCATGTGTGAATTTAAAATAACAACTAGGGAGGATTTACACCCCCAATGCTAATGCTTAAAAATCTCACATATTAGCTTTATCATATTATCTTCTTTCATGTCTCCATCAAGTCCTCTTTTAAGGTGGAAGAAAAACTAAAAAGATAACACTCATGACTCACCTAATCAAATTAGAAGGTAAATATAAATTCTTAAGATCACTTATATCAAATGGTGTATAATAGAAAAATGTGTCAAATTGACATATTTTTGCCCAAAAATTACCCATATCATACAAGTCAAAATTGTGTAAATATGTATTATTGATATAGTAACCGTGTAAATTTACATTGACACTATTCATTTTGCATTTATTTTTAATTCTTTGTTTATATATCCCGAGAATGAAGAAAAGAAAGAGAGTGAATGTGTGTTGTTGTTGTATGTGAAGAAAGAAAATTTTTTTAAAAAAATTAGAAAAATTTGATATTTTAATAAAATGTATACTCTGTTGTTTGAAGTAAAATATTTTCTCACTTTCAAGTATTTTTTTGCGTGTAAAATGTATTCTAAGTTGTAAAATATTTTCCTTTGACTAAAACTTTACAAGTAAAAACTTGTAGAATGTTTTACCACAAAAACAAGTGTAAAACATTTTGCAAAAATCTCACTCCATCACACCCAGCCGACTCTCACTCTCACACTCAACTTTTTTCGTTCCTCTCTCACACTTTTCTCTTCCTCTCTCATACTTGCCTAAGCCAAACTAGCAACAACACCACTAGTGGTGCCACCCTTCACCTCCATTCATCATTGGCGAGAAATCTGGCAACCTCCACTAAAGGATGATTACAGATCTCACCTTGTTTTGATGTTGAAGGGGTCGCCGTGAGAGGCCTAAGGCAAGCCAATATTACCACCATTCTCTCACTTACCGCCACTAGCGCCTTCAAGTCCTCCCTTCTCCATATCGATAATAGACACCCCAAAAAACAAGTAAAAGATTTTAAGCCAATTATATTTTGCATTTAAAACTATTTAAGATTCTTATTTCACACACACACACACACACACACACATATATATATATATATATATATATATATATTTTACCTTAGAGCACTTACGTTTGTGTGGCCATTTTAACATATCAGTAAATATATGCTGAGGGGGGAGAAGAGAGAAAGAAAATAAATATTTAAATCAAGTAAGAAACTGAGCTTTGAGTTTGATATATGTGTATGAAAAAATAAATAGCTAAACTAGTAAAAGTAGAGTATATTGGGTTATTTTAGCTAAAATTTGAGGAATGGATAAAAATATTAACATACCAAGTATAATGATCTCTTCGTCATCTGGTTTGGGAAATGGATAAGTGGTTCCAATAGCAGGCAAGATAACAATAGCACCATGAACACTGACTCGTGTCCAATCACTGTGAGCATGCCACCAAAGTGTTCCCTCCTCAGTGGAAAAAATGACCTCATAGGTGAAGTTTGATCCTGGTTCAATAGGACATTGCGTGATGTAGTTTGTGCCATCTGACCATGGATTTCTTGGTTGCTTTACACCATGCCTATAAGAATCATAATATCATTTCAGGTTGTCGATCTTGTTAGGCAGTGCTTATGTTATAAATAAAATGGTAATTTAACTTGTTTAATATGAAAATAATTTATTCTTAGAAAATGTTATAAAAAAAAATGGGCGTGGTTGCATTCCTAGGTTTACAAGTCCTCAAGACTCATATTTATGAGAAGGGAAATGATAAAGTTGCTAATAATATTTACTGTATAAGCCTAATAATTTGGCTTGATAATGAATGGATTGGTGGATTTTGCCGACATTAAATAGTTATCATTTTCAATATGAGAGATGCTACGTTCACAACATTTTTATAACATTTTCACAACAAATCACAGGTGTTTAGTTGTTATTAGTTCAAATTTGAACCTAACGCCGAGATTACTTTTTTTTCCCAACAATAACAATCAGTAACAACCTGCCACTTAGAATTTGTTGTAAAAAATGTTGTGAAAATGTTGTGGACATATCATTTCTCTTTCAATATAGATGTCAAGTTCAATTTATATAATAAAATCGGTAGTATGGAGAACATCGTACTTGTGAGAATATGAATGTTAGAGTGTATAATAGAGTATAGACTACTCAAACTAAATACCATGTGCAAATATGCCTTAAGTCTATGTGACTGTGTCATTCAGTGCCTCAACCCAAAGAGAGGATAACTACGTCAAGGGTCCGTTTGGATACAGCTAAAAATTGAAAATACTGTAACAAAATAATTTTTAAATGTGTGAATAGTGCCGTGGGACCTATTTTTAATGAAAAAGTGGTTGAAAAGTGTGTGAACAGTACGTGAACAGTGCGAAATAGTGTGTAAACAGTAACCGCAGAGTGTGAACAGTAACTCTTGTCCCCCAGCTAAAACGCGTACGCAGGGAAAAAAAAAAAAAAAAGCTGAAACACGTTCGACTTAAACGTGGATGCAATAAGTTCTATCCAAACAATCACTAAATGAAAGATAATTTTACTGAATATGGATGCGTGCATGTTTATTTTGGGAAAGAGGAAGAGATTACCAGTGAATGGTCACCCCATAATATCCTTGATTATGAACATTGACATACATCGTGTCCCCTTTGTGAACCCGTAATACTGGCCCAGGAATACTGCCATTTACAGCTAACATGGTCTCAGTGCTACACAACCTTGTGAAGTTTTCCTCCGTAAGCTGTAAAAGTAGAAGAATAAGAAGCATATGCTGATAAATTGATGTAATGGACAAAAACATCAAGCTTGTACTCTCCAACTCTGGTGGCAAGTTTATGCTTGTGTATTCAAACCCACGGTATTAGAAAATCACCTTTAGAGCATCCACATTGGTGGAGCTATATTTTTTAGCTTTTAACAACTGAAAAAACTACTTTATTTATTTTAACATCTCACCTTACAATTCATCCAACATTATTAGTTTTATTTTAGCAACACTTCAATTAAAACAACAGTAAAAAATCCCCTACAAAAACTTTAACAACAAGCGACAATCACCTCCACCACCACTCCACCCGCCACAACCACCACTGTGGGAACTACATCCCACAGTAGTGAGAAAACAAAAACAAAAAAACAAAAAAAAAAAAATCAAATCCATGCCATTGCTGGACATAAACAAAGCGCTAGGGAAAACTAATGCTAGCAGAGGTAGTTCATCTGTAACTGTGATTTTCAAAATAAAACTACAGAAGGAAACTATAAGATAGCCCGTACTTACAACAAAGTCATAAAAATGAACATCGCCCTTGACCATGCAAAGACACTGTACAGCAAGAAACAGAGAGCCCAGAAACAGCGATTCTTTCTTTTTTGGATTCATGACACCCTCTTCAACACGAAACTAGTTTCTTTTTTCTTCTCTTTTGAGAATCGAAAACCAGTTTCTTTTGTGATATTCACGAAGTGCTTGGAGAGTTTATATACATATATAAAACAAGTCAAACTATTTTAAAATTAAAAGTCAAATGTAAAACGTGATTCTATGTTTTGCCTAAACAATATATACCAAGGCACGTGATTCAACCTAACATTCCAAGAATAAACAAGATTAATATTTAGTTTCAACTGTCAAAAGTCAATACCATCTGATCACTCACTCATGATCTCATAAGCGTATGTGGCATTCAAATCACCCACGTTTTAGAGAAGGACTTGTGTTCAGTGGAAACTTCTACCGTACACAAGCCACATAAATGTGAAATATTATGCTCCTAGGAAAAGCGAAAATTAGGTTGGCACTCAACCGCTTCCGAAACTCTCACAAGGTATCATATAATTGCCAAACATTCCTACAGGCAAACTGAGTTGAAGGTTGGTAAAATTGTTCAAAAAGTGGTTACTAGGAGCACTAGAAGCAGAACATTCGGTTGATGCCAAAATAACAGAAAAAGATGAAAAAAGAAAGAAAAGTGTAAACACTTGATCAATTTTGCACTCATAATTTAATTAAGGAAGATGACTAGACTAACCATTCATATACACAAAATTCATGATTGCATTACATGTATTAATTCATTCATTGCATATTATAAAAATGATCTTAAGAGTCTAACAGTCGCAACTTTATGGTATGCCAGATTTTCAAATCGGACTGTCGGATTGAAAGACATCGCATAATCAAGTTTGCACGGTCTACATGAATTTTGTTTGGGTGGAACCAACCATGCATGATTAATTTAAATTAATTTTGATTAGTTATATAATTAAAATTAATTAAATAATTTTGTGATTGGTTGTTAGTTAGTGTCAAAAAATAGGCTTGCATGCAAAAAAATAAAGAGGGTAATCAGATAATAACAAAATTGTGGAGAATCAAGATTTTTTGAAGTATTTATCTACAAGATAATCATTGCTGAAAAAACCTGAATTATCAGAAAGTGAGTTTAATTTTTAGAATATGGATTAAAAACGCATCTAAGTGCAAGTTCCAACTCAAAAGACCTCAAAAAAGGAGTCCAAATTAGACCAAAACTCAAATGCGGGTCTAGCACCCAAGAGGCCCATTCAACACTCTTGGAGTGTCGATTGGCACAAATGTGGGACTCGGTCTGGGCGGAATGGGTGTCTAACACCTTCCCATTCTGTAACTTAGCCTCTGAACTTATTCTTTTAGATAGGTAGATTAGTGTCTTATTTTTTATTTTGGTAGATTGTAACTAGGAACAAAAGCTTTGAATTCCTTGACATAGATTGTAACTAGGACTAAAAGCATTGTAAGGTTTAATTTACCAAGATTGTATTTACCATTATTCAATCAATGACAATGAAGTATATTGTTCATGTATTTTTTTTTTTCAGTTTTTTCTTATTTTTTTGTATAAAAAAAAGTGGCGACTCCACACCACTTACCCGAAAAGAGAGGTGCCCTTAAAAGCATCCAAATATCTCCTTTTTTAGGGCACCCCAATTTTGGTGGTTTATCAGAAAAAGAAAAAAGAGAAGTGAGTTATTTTAACCTGTGACATTATTCAGTTTAACACTAAAACCATAAAAAACCAAAACAGGAAAAAATCAACTAAGCGACACCATTGAGCGTTTCAACACCAAAACCAAAAAAAACCAACTATGCGACATGTTAGGTTCTAAGACCTTAGGAACTAAATGTATTAGAACTTCACTTTGTATATGTTGGCAAACCATGATCAAAACAATGAGTTTAGGTTTAGGCTTGCTCAAAGTTTATTTATTATAGTTTGAATTGAGCTGAATGCAAAAACTTACTATAAAAAATTGCAAAGCTCGATTGATCAAAAGTAAGGCTCGATCGATCAAGAATCGTATCAGCAGAATTTAAATTAAGCCCAAATAGCAGTTCAAGCCCATTAATGATTAGGGTTTTAGATCTACTTCTCCTAGTATATAAAGGAAACCCTAAACACGTTTTTATAAGGCTTTTAAGAGAGAGATTAGCGTGCATCTTGTGCCTTTTTTGTAGATCTAGGGTTTTGTATCCAAAAGCTCTCTAAGGTTTTTATTGAGTTGTGTGTTGAATCTTTTGTGAGATCTAAGAGGTGTTTCCCTTCATACACACACATAGAGCTATCACGATCAAGATTTGCATCAAGAACTTGATGGTTTTTTCAAATGCTGCATAAAGAACTTTCAAGAAGATCCAAAACCTTTGGGTGAAGGCTAAAAGTCACAAGTAGGAGAACTTGTGGTTGCAGTGAATCGAAAAAAGAAGTAGTCCGTGGACTCAAAGCTGTCATGTGGTTATGGTAGTTAGTTTTCTGATCAAGGTAGCAATAGGATGTTAGTGGTCTTAGTCTTATTGTACAAACTTCAATTCTTTCATAGTGGATCTTTTTACCTTGAGGGTAGCTAGGTTAAATCCTCCTCAGATTTTTTACTGGTTTGGTTTTCCTGGATTATCATATCGTTATGTTCTTTATATTTCTGTATTTATTTACATGGTATGAGTTTATTGTGTTAACCTAGGATTGAATAATTTATCTAAGTAATCACTTGGCTAAATAACTAGGTGGTCTAAAAAACGAACAAGCGGTGTCAGAGCAAGTTAGCTCTTGTGTTAGATCTTTTGATCTAAGAGTTGATCCTTGATTCCTGCTATCATAAATAATTTGAAGTATTTTTCTGCTCATGTTTGTGATAGTTTGAATAAAGAAGATGCTATTGCTTCTGTTGATCTTATTGATGCTTGTGAAACTCTTTGTAAGAAATTATCTAAATCGTTGAAAATTGCTAAGAAATTCAAGGAAGAGTTAAAATTGGCTAATCTTGAAAAAGAGGAATTGGTTGTTAGATTAGATGAATCTAATAAAAAGAATGAATTTTTGAGAAGTCAAATTTCCTCTCAAGATGAGAAGATGAGAAGATGAAAAGCTTGGAACAAGAGTTATCTGAATCTAAAGCTAAAATTGAAATTTTGACTAGTACCAAGCCTGTTGTTGATAACAGAAGTGTTTTTGTTTCTCTTAAGCCTAAAATTGAGAAATTTTATATCCCTCCTTTCAAGATGAATAATAAAGAAATGGCTTATTTTGCTAGGTTAGACAAAGGTAAAAGTTCTGATGTAGACGCTAAAACGCTGAAATTTCTAGACCTATGTCTAAACCTACAGTTAGAGAGCATAATAAATCTTTTTTTGTGCCTACTTGCCACCTTTGTGGTGTTGTTGTTTATATTAGACCAAATTGTTCTTTGTTGAGGCAAAAACCAAAACCTAAGACTAGATTTGTTGTTAGGAATACTGATGTTTCTAAATTTGTTCCTGTTTGTCACTTTTGTGGTGTCTCAGTCATATTCGTCCTTATTGTCATAAATTGAAATTTAAAAATTATGTATTTCAATCTAGGATATGTGATGATATTTATCCTGCCATAAGTCCATAAAAATTGTTTCATATTCTTTTGAAAAATTTAAGCTTGTTGGTTTGTGAAAGGAATTTGCAGGATTTCAGTTTTTCTCAGAAGATTGGTGTAATCTCTCAAATACACTCTGCTTCTCATGGATTTTCACCTACAAAGCTGAAGACTCGTGCTATATGGGTGAGAAAAGATTCTTTAAGGTGAGTGTTGCTGATTTGTCCCTGATTTAATTCTTTCAATTATTTGTGGACATGTTTACTTTTAGTTTTTAATTTTTTTATTTTCTTAGGTTGTTTTGATTATTCAAAAATCCAAAAACATTGAAAAATTTCAAATAGATTATTTTTCTTGAGGATTACATGAATTATGATATCTCTCTCTTGATTTAGAACATGCTTGATATTGTGGAAACATAAAAGAATGTGTTATATAAGTGCTAAGCTATTTCTAATTTTGTATATGTACTAGTTTGTTCATGTACTCAAGGGTTAATTAAGAAATTGATATTTTTTGTTTGTGTACCCTCTATAGCTTAAATAAGCACTGTCATGCATTGTATTTGCATTTTTAATCATTTAGCATAATGTGTGCTTTTAGTTTTGGCCATAAAACTTTTTTTTGAAACCAAAAAGATTTTTATTTATTTTTTGTTACATATCATGGATATGTAATTAAGGTTGGTCATATTATCTTTGCATGTTCTTATTACATTCTTCACGTTTACAAAATTCTAAGAAGATCAAAGATCAATTGCTATGTCATCAAATAAATGTTAAAATTTTAAGTTTTTTTTATCTAAAATTGTGTATAAAAATAAGTTAATTTTTTGAATAGTAAATAATATCC
Organism: Castanea sativa; assembly: GCF_040712315.1. Classification (NCBI taxonomy): domain Eukaryota; kingdom Viridiplantae; phylum Streptophyta; class Magnoliopsida; order Fagales; family Fagaceae; genus Castanea; species Castanea sativa. Next base: position 58,708,580 of record NC_134023.1, on the reverse strand, counting down.
GATTTGAACGAAATTTGATATGCATATTAAGAACATAAAGAATATGAAATTCAATAGTTAAATTTTCACAATTCACACTAAAAAAAAGAGAGATAGAAAGTTTGAAGAGTTTCCAAACTCTCTGAACCACTGAAACTGGACACATTATACGCATTATCTGATTTTCGAGTTTTGCTGCAGAAATTTTTGACCGAACACCCAAGGCTGTCCCAAGCTTATGCATGGGAATTAGGAACAACAACGTTTTTGACCCATTTTAGTTTCAACCTAAAGGTCTTATATTGTCCTAACAGTGCTCGCACTTACGACTTCTACCCAACCTTCAACTCAGTTTGCCTGTGGGAAAGTTTGGCCTGCCCAGCCCAGGCAAGCAAATCAAACCCTGTGAGAGTTTAAAGAAGCAGCTGAGTGATTTTCAAACGTGGGCAATTTCATGCCATATACACGAGTTTTGAGTGATGCAAACGTGGGCAATTTCATGCCATATACGACTTTTTTTTCTTTTTATTGAGCAAACATATACAATCTATACACACGACTTTGAGTGGTCCAGCAGTTGCAACGACAAATTTTTTTTTTTTTTTCGAGTATATGACATGAAAAAGATTTGAATTTTTATTTAACAGTTACAACAATTGAGAGAAGTCTGGCCAAAGAATCTCTTGACATGGTCTGACCGATATTTTATAAGTAGTCAAATTAATCACTATTAGTTTAAAGGCCGCATTTTTTTTATTAACTTTTGCTATATCTTATTCCAGGTAAAATATGTTTAAACTTTAAAGCATCCTCAGGAGGTAGTTGATTCGCTGTGATATGCCTTTGATATGATGCACATTACTTTAATATGACATTAAGGTGTTTGGTTCTAACTGATCATCCTATTGCATTCCTACTGCATTCTTGATTCTGCCGAGGAAGAAAAAGTGATACAATCCTATGAATAGAACTCATCCTTGAAAATTGGCTTACAAGGGGTAGGTGTCCAGAATGGGTGTGGTAAGTGTTTGGGCTAGCAAACCCCTCCGAGATCTAAAGATGGAGAGGTAGGAGTTGAGGAAAACCACAAGGTAATGTGTAGATTATTGTGGGAATAACAATCTCTGACTCTCAAGTGTATTTTCTAGGGTTTTCCCTCTGAAAAACACTCCTTAAACTTTGCGGCTAATGAGAATATATATAGTGTGGGTAAAGACTTGGTAAAGCAAAACACAACTTTTTACCAAACAAAAACTGTCGCGGGTCCTTAATTCGCAGGCTAGCCCTTCCCGCGAGATAGTCGCGAAATTGACAGTCTGTCACGACTCTTCATCTTCTAGTTATGTGCTCTACACGTGGCCTTTTCGCGGGTTGCTTCTCGCGAGCTACTCGCAAGCCAATCTCGAAATCCACTTGTTCAACTTTTGAAGCTTGATTCTTCACCGATCTCTCACACTCATCTCTTACAATTAAACTCACATACATACAGGGAAAATGATTGAAGAAATTACAATTAAATTTGGCATAGAATTAAAGCCAATACAATATAATTGGAAATCACAACTTTACAATCTCCCCCTTTGGCTATTCCGTGACAAAATCCCTAAACAGACAATATCCCCAAACATACTCTAGACTTAAATGTGATTTTGGAAACATAAGCAAAACTCACTCACACCTAACTGTGAAAGCTGTGAAGCACTTGCACTATATACACCTGTATCTTGAAACACTTGCACACAACAACAAAACTTCATTAAGCTCAAGACAAGTAGAACACAAGGCACGTATAAGGAACAAGTAAAATGCAATCAAGATACCAAAAGAGATATATGACAAAAAGCATAACTTGATAAAACATAAACAGTTATTAAGAAATGACTACAATAAACATTTATCAAGTAAATGATCATCCGGACATGCAATGCAATTAAGAGCAATGCTAAAGTCAATTTCATGTCCAACAAAACACATGATGCATTAAAGAAACTAAAGCAATAAGCAATAGAAAACAATAAGCATCAGGACACGGCTACAAAAACCAAGATACAAAATTAGTACTTAAGAAAACCATGTTTTAAACTAAAAGTATTTGAAAGCTTTAAATAAAAGCATTGTATATATCCAAAAGCTATAAAAGCATAAAATAATACTAGACTAGCCAAACAATGGTTAGACTATCCAAAAGTGTGTGTGATTGTAGGTTAGCATCCTCCTTTTGAGCTCAATGATCTCCCCCTTTCAATATGCACACCTCCTTTCCATGCGATGCTCTCCCTTACTATATGCTATAATCAAAAATATTCACATTAAGTGCTCTCCCCCTTTTTGGCACGAATAGCTAAAGACTCTTGCTCATTTGAAAAGAGATCAATGAAATTGGTCGTTGACGAAACAAGATAGTTCCTTCTTTAGTGGACGAACACCCTTAAGAACCATGATCTTCATGGCAAGGCTACAAAAAAGAAGACACATTCGTGCAGCTAATCTCCCCGCTGTTTTTCCCACGGTCTGAAATATGTGAGCACAAATGTCAATTTGAGCTCCTTTGATTAGATCACATAGGAATTGTGCCCTTCTGAGATTGATGAACCTTGCATTGGACAGAGGGTACATGTTGAAGAACATGATTAATGTGATAATCTTCATCTCCGGTCCAAATTTCGGAGTCCCAATGGAAGTTGTTGTGGAAGAGACTTCATGATCAGCTCCTAAGATGTTAAGAATCTCTGACACTAGGGCTAATCTGTCATCATACGAGGAAGTGTCTACATTCTCCGAACGATTGATGTGAAGAATTTTCGCTAGGTAATCCGGAGTGATGACAAAATCTTTTCCTCAAACCCGGCACTTCAGTTCAGCTCTGGTGAACCAAGTGTTTGAGTAGAATTCTTTAACCAATTCTTCAATGGGATCCTTAAGTTATCAAACAGGCTTTCCCAATAAATATCTTAAGGATAAAGGTGGATCCCAAAGTGTCAAATCTCACAATCCTCTCCACCACAGTAGGTGCACTCTTGAAATTGTATTTTGTGATTCTCGATAGATATAGCTTCTGTCGAGAGCTGTCGAGAATTAACTATTAAACCTTGATAGATTTATCTGTCGAGATTTAATAAACAACACTTCTTCACTTGTTTCTTGGACATATTTGCATGGGTTCAATATTAGACTTGAACTCTTGCTCCTTGAAGTATTAAGCAAATCCTAGATCTACCAAATTATAAGTAAAGTGCGTTTTATCAAAGAATTATCCAATTTACAATAGCATATGTTCTAACAAGTTTCACATATGTCCTAACACTCTTGATCTGCCCTTGGATTCAGGAAATCTAATCTTGATCCATAATGAAACAACAAGAAGTTTGATACTATGGCAAAGCTTTGATTATCCAACTAATACAGCTCTTCCAAACATGAAACTTAGGCTAGACAGATGTCAACTGGGGAGAATGCACATTTAATTGGCTCTTTGTAGAAGAGTCTGCGGATTTAGAATCCGTGTAGTCATGTGAGTAAGTACTACAAGAGATACCATTACATTTAGGGAAAAATCTATTGTAAACACTTCCATGCTATTTAGTGAATTTGTTGCCTTGTGAATTGTATAGGTTAAATCCTCCTCAGTTTTTTTTTTTTTTTTTTTTTTTGAAACATGACGGTTTCATTGGTTTTCAAGAGTCATCATCACTTGTCTTCTTTACTTTTCCGTTTTAAGTGATATCTTTACTTTTCCACTTTATGTGATATGATTGATATGTGTTTAATCTAGATTTGTTTAATTGAACTAATTAAAAACTTGGTATTAAATTAGGTTAATCAATCTAAGTTTAAAGGAATCTAAATAACAAACAAATAGTACATAAGTAGATGAAATGCATTTACATGAATGCATTTAGCTAAAAATTATTCATAATATATTTATGAAATCAAATTTCAAAAATATATACTTTAGTAACTTCTTACTAAAGTGGTTAAGACTAACACTCCGAATAACAAAATCCATTAAACTTATCTCAAGGGAATATTTTATATCTCTATTAAGAGATTATGAATTCCATCTTGAGAATATATGTTCCTTCAACATTAAATGTAGCTGCCCAACATACTGAAGTTTTGAGCGTGACTTTAGATCTCACTCTTGATATATCAAAGCAACCTACACTTCATGATTAGGTTCATTATTACCTCAAGATTGAGAGTTTACGCAAATAGAAGTCGTGAGATTTATTATTCATTTGACTGTCATTAGTAGAATAATAAATCTCACAACAGTTCAGTTCAATATGTCTTAACACTTAAAACATATCAATATATCAACTAGAAGTTTCCACTTCCATGATTAAGAAAAATCATCTTAGTTGATCTGTTATAGTCTTTGCAGATGAAATGCCCAATTTCATCATCGACTACGAACTAAATTTTGAGTTTACAAAGAACTTGTGATTTATATCTTCTGTGACTAAATCATATAAATCACATACTATACATTTCATGAACTATATGATAATTTCCAAATATTCATGTTGCCATTATTTTATATAATAATAAAACAACTTTATTAATCACAACATGTTACCATTAACATAATGTCATACATAATATCATACAATAGGATTTAAAGGGCACATATCCTAACATTTAGATGAATGCATTTAGCTAAAAATTGGTTCATTTCTTTTCCTTGATCCAATCCATCAATGTTTTTGAGCCGCAATCTAAATGAAGCTTCGCATAGAGGCAATTGAGGAGGGGGTTTGCGAATACTTGTCTCAATCGTGTCCCCATTCTTTACAATAAAAACAGAAGACATACCCCACGTCATATGTCTATCCAAATGACAATGCCAAAACCACACACCTGCCAAATATGATTGATGTTAGCATCCAAAATATATATGCCAACCAACTAGAGCCACATGATTATAGTTACACTTTTAACGTGTCCAATCAGTTTCAAAAACGGGTTGACCTTACTGTTCTTACATGCATACAAATGCTACGTATGGAGTATGCTTCACAAAAGGTATGAATCGATTGATCCCAACTTCTCCCTTAAAATTATTATTATTTGCCAATCAGGTTGTTGGTTGCAAGATCTTGAACCAAAGTATGTATTTTAAGCCCACATGCATTTCCTTTTAGAATAACTAAAACTAATTAATATTTACGTTATAGAGACATTGCATACCTGGATTATTTGCTACAAATCTAATGGCAAGCCATCCTTCCTTAGGAACTGCGATGGTATTCACTTCAACCGGATCAACCAGATTAAAACTTTTTGGGTCGGTTGCATTGTCATAGATCCCAGGACCTGATCCAACCACATAGAAGTTATGCCCATGCAAATGCATTGGATGAAGCCCTGCGCCTTGCACCAAATTGGTACTTTGAAAAACCATCTCAACTGCTTCATTATAATTCAACACCTTCACTTTAGTCCCAAGTTCTGTTAAGGTATATGGAAAATCGTCTCCTGTGAAGTTAAAATAAGATGGGGGCTGGTCTGGGAAATCTGTAGTGTAAACCCCACTAATGTTCCTGCACGAAAGTCTTAATTTAATCCATTTTCCAAACATATAGGCATCCATGATGGTACAATACTCATGTTAGAATGTTGGTAACTAGTTATTAATGAATACAATCTTTTGTAAGTCCATTTCCAAAATAGTGTATTTTTAATTTCTTTTTTATAAAAAGAATCTATAAGCTAAATCATAACATCACCGAAAAGGATCCTCTTGATTTCATGGTTCTGTTGGTACATCTATGCTATTTAAGGAAAAATGCTAACCACATCTGCGCTATACTAGTAAAAGTACTAACCACGTCTATGCTATACCCTAAAATAATTAGTTCAAAATTGAGGCTTCTTTTAGTTTACCTTAGCATATACCTTATGTAAAACTCAATGCACACCCCACAAGGCAGACTCAACCAATATCCAATCAATCTTAGGCATACAAGACAAAATGGACCGAATTTGAAATGGATATGATCTTGTTATTGTTGAAAGAGAAAGTCCAAGCCTTCTTTCATACTTCACTGATATTCGATTCAACAAATGAAAGATAACCATGTATTACTATCTATTATTTTCTACATGGTCTTTGAGTAAAACTCACAATTTGTTTCTACTATGGCAAGACATGAAATCATAAAGGAGTATGGAAAGACATTAAAACTGACTACCTTATTCTCAAAGAAAAGCAATGATATATATATCTTTTATTTTTTTGATACAAGATAAGATTTTACTCTAACCTAATTTAAGTGTATGTGTGTGTGAAGCTCCATTCTGGAGACTTGAACCCCGGCTCCCCACAAGCACTTATACTTGTGGAGTGACCATCGCACCAAGGGTATGCGGCGGTTGTATATTTTAAATAATTAAATGAGAGAAAGATAGAAAAACATGTAGTAATCAAGGAATACATCTGTAGTTGGGTTGGACCAACTTATGTTATTGGCGCTTGAGGCAAGTGCTTCAAGTGTTGATGTAAGGTTATGAAAAATAATGCTGCCCATGGAAATTGTTATAAACATTCTGGTAGTTATGTTTTGGGGGACATTTACTGGATAATCTTGGTTTGCTAAGCTCTTAAAAAGATTTCTGAATGTTATGGCGAATCGTAAGTCTTTGTAAAAGGGAAGATTACTTGGAAAGGTGGGGGACGATGGGATAGTATAATTGCCTTTATATTGGAGGATCATGGTGGCATTGACCAGGTCAAATTTTGCAACCCTGACATCTTGGCTCCAAAATTGTCGAGCAGCAATATAATAATGGCCAAGACTCTGATTTGTTGTGAGTAGGATATCCATTGTTTGTCCTGGGCTTATCAAGATGTAACTAGTGTTTATGGGTTTGGTATAATGTGCATCTGTTCCAACAACTGTGAGGTTGTGTTGAGCAACTGCGAAGAATAGATCTGCAGACACAGCTGGGTTGACAAGTCGAACAAGATAGGTCTTGCCGTATTCAACCATCCAACGGTATGTTGTTTCTACAACATTAAGATTATAACTCAATGTTAGTTTTTTTTAATATAAATAAATAATTATGCTTATAATTTTTTATTGCAAAATATTATTATACCTGTTAACTCAAATCCTTATTACATCTATACTACTATTTAAGGTGCTTCTCTTGTTTGGAATTCTTAATTTAGATGCCCAAAATACCCTCAAATTCATCCATTTCTAAGGCTTAAATCATATGGTTAAACACGTAAAATTAGTAATTTAAAAACTCCACAACATTTTTACAACATTTTTACAACAAATCCTAAGTGGCAGGATGTTACTGGTTGTTATTGTTGGGGCAAAAAAGTAATCTTAGTGTTAGGTTCAAATTTGAACCAATAACAACTAACCACCTATGATTTGTTGTAAAAATGTTGTGGACGTAGCACCTCTCAAAAAAAATAATAAAACTGCTTAATTTTTCACAAACGTACCAATGTTTTTTTTATCGCTAAATTGTTTTCTTCCCACCTCCACATTTTTCTCTCACTTTAGTAGTCAAGTATTAATACAATTTCTTCTTAAAATTTTAAAAAAAAAATGAAATAAAACTATCATGAATAAAACGTGTAAACCCAAAAAAAAAAAAAATTGATCCAACAGGGTATGCACGCGGTATGCCTGAAGTCCAAAATTCAAAATCTACGATCATACCTTTAGAGCATGGGCACAAATCTCCTGGTTCGCCATTTATATTGTAAGCAACAGAATGTGGCAAGTCAATACCAGAGTGTAGAGCCTCATCCAACGAAGATTTTAAATTTCCACTGTACAACGAACCTGCATGCTCAATAAAATTGAATCATAAATATGCTTACATTTTATTATTGATTTACCTAGTAACTAGTAAGTATAGCAGTTATATATTGAGACCAAAATGTTTTTGAACGATAAAAAGTAATTGTATTTTAGTAAATAAATAACAGATTCTTATATAGGTTTAATTATTACACCACGTATGCCAAAAATCAAAATAACATTTAGGAATTAATTTTTTTTTTTCCAAAAATTGAAATTTATTTATTAGTTCACTTTTTTTTTTTTATTATTACAAAGAAGATTGGGCTGCTCATAACTTTAAGTCTTTTTTGTAGTTTAATTTTTTTTTATCATATTATCACAATAAAAAATTTCTTTTACTTTTTCTAGCAATTTACCCATATTGGAAACAAAATATTTATCTCATTTGAATTTTAAGTATGAATTCCAAGTAGATTCATTGTTATTGTTGGTTTCTAAAAATCAATAATCTTGGTGATAATTTTTTGGAAATTTTTTTTCATAACCAATAAGGTGAGAGTTAAAATTTATAACAACTTGAAAATTATAAAATTCATTGTAAAAATTATTATACATGTAACATTGCTTTTTCTAAAATCCATACTCAATTCACAGCTTGGAGCCTACTATAGTATTCTGACCACCAATCAGTGAGAATTAGGAAACAAAATATCAATATGTTATATATGTGGAGCAACTTCTTTCCACATGTTTTGGAGCAAAATTAGCTTGTTGGTACTGTTTCTCAGAGTTGTGGCACACGGGTTTAGTTCTAAGTTTTGTCTTCTCCCATACATCATTCTCTGGTTATCAACCCCAACAGCCACAGTAATAGTTCACCATCTCGCATTAATTAGGACAACCTGTTGAGACCAGAAAGAGGGAAAAAAAAAAAAAAGCATTAATTAGGACAACCTGTTGAGACCAGAAAGAGGGGAAAAAAAAAAAAACTATCTCATCTTTTTTTTTATCCGCTGGGCATTCACGGTTGCATAAAAATGTCTATTTTATCGTCTAAAATGTTAATTTACTATTATACCATACCACTTTGCAATACATCTGACATCTCAATTTTTATTTTTTCACCACTTTATTTAAATATTATTTATTTAATATTTCTTTATTCTTTATTTACCCTCTCTCTCTCCCTCTTTCTCTCTCCAAGAACCACCACAAATCCACCATGAACCACACAAAAAAAGAAACAATCCCCACCACCACCACCACCACCAACCAACAAAATGTTGTATATATAGGTATATACAAGGATAAGTTATAATAATGATATAAGGTTGGAGAGTATTCATTTATAAAATGAATAAAATGGAATTTCGAGATCTAGAATTTTCTTTGTGAAAATTCAAGTTTCAGGATGTTCGATCGGTCAAGACTTCAAATCAATCGATCGAAGCAGTGAAAAAGGCTTCTTGATCGGTTGAAGCTTTTGCTCGATCGATCGAATTGATCAAGAAGATTGATCTGAAGCTTCTTCCTGGCTCGATTGATACTCGATTCCTGTTCTATCAATTGAAAAGAGCCTTTGATTAATACTCGATTTCTCTCGATCAATCAAGCCACATAAAAATTGTTTTTGCAGAATTTGTGGTAACTGTTCTGAACATTGGAAAATGTTTTAAATCTTGTAAACGGTTTTATAAGGTATTGTAACTCTCCATACATACCTTTTGAAGGGTCATAACCCTATGGGTATAAATAGAGGTTAATGTTCACTTGAAAAATAGACCATCTCTCCAAAAATTGAAAGTTTAAAGTGTAAAGTTGAATTTATTCAACTATTAGTTGACTTTATTCTATGCCAAGTTTCCTTGTATTTCAGCAATTAGATACCTTGTATTCAGGAGGCAATCATGTAAGGGTTATGTGTGAGAGAGTGAAGAATTCAAGTGTGTGTGCATTCATGAGGATTCTCGCGAATGACTCGCGACTGTTAACTTGCCAAAATGCCACACGTGTGCAGCATGTAGGAAGCTGAAGGGTCACAACAGCTGGAGTACTACAAGACAAAGGGATAGTTTGGCTAGTCAGTTATTTCGTGAATCAAACTTGCAACTCATCCCAGTCGCAAGTGAGTCACCAGAACACCCTGTTTTGCAAAAAAATGATTTTTCACATTCCTCACGTACCCTACTATAGATACCCTTATACCCATGAAATGTTGAGAGTTTGTAGAGAGAATTTTGAGACAGAAACCCTAGAGAGCAACAAGATTGACTCATCCACAATCTTATATCTTTGATTCTCAAATTCCTCTACTCTCACCCTCTTCATTGACATACTCTTGAGAGGTTCATTAGCCAAATCCTTATCTCATCATACTCATATCTGTGAGAAGGTTATTTGGTGCTTGGGAAGTAGTTCAGAAATGACCAATTCATTTGGTTAATGCAATGGGCTTATTGCGGGATTCCGACAGCTAAAGAAGACACGGTTAGGCTTAACCTTGTTGGAGCAAGAAGCTTGGAGGGCTTAAGTGCATTGGGTAGATTAGGCTTGGAAGGTCCTTGTTTAGCTTGAATGAGTTTATTTTTTCTGCACTTTGCTAGTTTTAGCTATGTAGTGCATGTTGTGTGGGAGTTGTTTATAGTTTTTTATCACATGATCTTGATTTTGAAGTCACATACTTTTGATTGTAAGGACTAAAACATCCTAAGAGAAAGGCATAAATAACCATCTCACCACTGTTTACTAGCCAATCATGAACACCTTAGTGCATATCATAAGATTTTGTACTGGAGAAAGTGTAGCACATGCACAAAAAGAACATAAGGTGTAGCCTCAGATTAATAATAAAATTGGTGTGTACATTATTGGGATATAATAAAGATGAAACAAATGAATAAAATTGGTGTGTACATTATTTGGCTAAAATATTAATTTCACAATGAAATAAAAATGTTGTGTACATTATGAGGCAAAATAAAGAATATTTTTTTACATGATTACAAGCTTGTTTTCTTGGAGATGTGAGATTTATATGATGTAACTCTTTAGGCGATAGTCTGTTTCAAACTAGTGTGATGAATAATGTAGAAATTGTGATTGATTACTATCCATTTATCACCTCACATGTATCTCATGCCATTACTAGTTGCACACACTACACAGGTTATTCTTTGCTAAACTTAGTACATGATATTATGTGTGTATTGTTTTGGTCATCCAAGATTATGTTTTCTATGGTGTTTGATGCAAAATATGTTTAAGGATTGGTAAAAATTGTGTTTTTGATGATTAAAAACCTTGTTTTGAAGTTCTGGGTTGAAAACTCATGTTTTTGAAAAACATTTAAACTCGTTTTTATGCATTTCATTCATGAAATTATTTGGGTTGAGTTGTTTTCTGCATAATCTTCTACAGTTTTTCAAAAATTCAAATTTCCAAAATTTCGATCGATCGAATGTGTTTTTCAACCGGTCGAAAATCCCTTGATTTTTAATTATTGCTCTCTGCCTAACTTGATTAGTATTCGATCGATGCTCGATCGATCGAAACTGAAAAATTTTCAATTTCTAAGTTTTTGACCAAATTTTTTTCATGCATCATTTGTGTTTAGGATTCAGATGCATTGCATTGTTTTCTGTATCCATCTTGCATTTTTGCAATCATATCTCTCATTATTTTCACACATAACATGCATACACTTTGCTAAATTGGATACTCAACTTGATTTAAAAATTGATTGATTAATTTTTAAGTCTTTTGTACATTTTAATCAATGCGCAAATATTTTCTCTACTCATGCAACTGTTTATGGGTCACATAGTGTCAAGTTTGCATTTATTGAAAGAGATAATATTTTTTTCATGTGTATCCTCAACTTAGTTTTTAAGTTGGGTTTGTGTGTCATTATTTTCCCCACCTCTAAATTTTCCCCAAAACTGTTTTTCCTAACACTTGGGTTTTTTTTCCCCCTATATTTATAGGGGGAGAAACTTGTTTTTAACCTTTGTTGTTCTTAGAGGGAGTTGTTGTTCTTCATAGGGAGAGTTGCCTTTATTTTCTATAGAGCTAAATTGTTTTATGTTTCCTTGGTTCTCTATTTTTTCTTATCCTTTGTTGCATCTGTTTAATCTTTGTTTAAGTTGTCTTTGTCAATACGTGACAAAAAGGGGGAGAAATAGATGAAATGTGGGAATCCTGTTTAAAAAGGTTTTTAAAATGTTTTGTTTAGGGGGAGATAAAATTGTTTTTGAAAGGGGGAGAAAACAAAAAATTTTGATGTATCTAACTTAGGGGGAGAGTTAGTTTGCATATTTGTTATTTGCTTTAGTTTTTTTTTACTTGTATTTTCCATACATGCGTATATGTGTTTGTTTAGAATTTGAGGAATTTACAGGTTAATTTAGTCATGGCTGTTGTCTACTTTTACAACTGATAGATAGTGGTTAGGTTGAATTGTAATTAGGGTTTTTTAATTGATTAGGTTGTTTTTAACTTTGAGCATTTTATCTCTTGTAATGTGTTTTGTCAAGGATTTCCAAAGGGGGAGATTGTTAGGTTCTAATACTTTAGGAACTAAATGTATTAGAACTTCACTCTGTATATGTAAGCAAACCATGATCAAAACAATGAGTCTAGGTTTAGGTTTGCTCAAAGTTTATTGTTACAATTTGAATCGAGATGAATGTAGAAACTTACTGTGCAAAATTGCAAAGCTCGATCAATCGAAAGTAAAGCTCGTTCGATCGAGAATCATATTTGTAGAATTTAAATTAAGCCCAAACAGCAGTTCAAGCCCATTAAGGATTAGGATTTCAGATATAATTCTCCTAGTATATAAAGGAAACCCTAAGCACATTTTTATAAGGCTTTTAAGAGAGATATTAGAGTGCATCTTGTGCCTCTTTTTTAGATCTAGGGTTTTGTACCCAAAACCTCTTTAAGGTCTTTGTTGAGTTGTATATTGAATTTTTTATGAGATCTGAGAGGTGTTTACCTTTATACATACACATAGAGCTATCAAGATCAAGATTTGCATCAAGAACTTGATAGTGGTTTCAGTTGCTGCATAAAGAATTTTTAAGAAGATCCAAAACCTTTGAATGGAGGCTCAAAGTCACAAGTCGGAGAAATTGTGGTTGCAGTGAATCGAAGAAAGAAGTAGTTCGTGGACTCGAAGCTGTCAGGTGGTCGTGGTTGTAAGTTTTCTACTTGAGGCAGCAATAGGATGTTAGTGGTCTAAGTCTTATTATCCAAACTTCAATTCTTTCATAATGGATCTGTTTTACCTTGAAGATAGCTAGGTTAAATCCTCTCTAGGTTTTTTACCGGTTTGGTTTTCCTAGGTTATCATATTGTTGTGTTTTTCATATTTTCGCATTTATTTACATGATATGAGTTTATTGTGTTAACCTAAGACTGAATAATTTATCTAAGTAATCACTTGGCTAAATAACTAGGTTAAACAATCTAGTTTACAAGGGTCTAAAAAACAAACACGGCATCATTTTAGTCGCCCAAACTCTAGAGTCACATTTTCAAAAAATTCTAGTACTTCAGATTCTTTAAAATGAGCTCTCAATAATGCATTGTTTTTTGAGGGATTGGATAATGAAAAGGGAAAAAATGGTCAAATACCATTTTTGGCCGAAATAATTTGTATTCTACCACTATTTGAGAAATAATTAGGGATTTATTGCTTTTTTAAAACTCGAGTTTGTAAAACTCAAGTTTGACATAAAAAAACATGAATTTCAAAAACTCAATTTCCATAAAAACTGCCACGGTGGCACCCACTGACCTGAATTATTTTAATTAAAAAATTTGATAAAACACGAGTACCATAAAACTGAGGTCCATATTTCTAGATGGCAGCAGACTTCAGCGTGCCACACAAGAGTCTAACACGATTAACTTTCAAACCTCTTTCCAAGTACCCTATACCACAAGCCATGTCTTTCTCACCTTTAGTACATATTCCCTTTCTCTATCAGCCAAAAATTCCTTCAACTATACTTCTACAACAACGAAGAAAGTGATCACTGTGGCCAGCATGATCTTTCCATACATTGAAAGCATAGCTTGCGTTGGCCTCTATAAGAGATAAAAAGAGCTAGAGTGATGGTTCTAGAGAGAAGTGTGTGTCAGTGAGTCGGTGAGGGTTTGATGAAAGTGTATGAGTGGAACTCAATTTTAAAGAAAGAGAATTCCAGCGGCATTTTATTTTTATTTTTATTTTTTTTAATTCTAGGTCTGCTTGTGCCATTGTGTCTTTCTTTTTTTTTTTTTGGAACTCAACTTTCATGAACTCGAGTTTCAAAAAATGATAGACTACTAATTATTTCTTACATAGTGACTGAACACAAATTATTTCAGCCAAAGACGATATTTGGCCATTTTTACCTAATGAAAAGATATAGTGTATTTGTGATTTGTGAATATATGGTTTGTTTAAATAGCGGATTCAACATATTTTTTTTATTATATATATATATATATATATATATATATATATATATATATATATATATGAGAGTTCGTTTAGACCCCTTAAACAGATTGTTTAACCTAATTAATTAGCCAAGTGATTACTTAGATTAATTTCCAGATCTAGGTTAAACACAAATAAATCATATTATGCTAAGTTGCGAAAAAGTAAATAACACCACGATATGATTACTTGGGGAGAATTTAACCTAGCTATCCTCAAGATAAACCAAATCCATTATAAGAGAATTGAAGTTTTTACAAAATATTTAACCCTAAATCTAATGCTACCTCATGTAGTAACTTACTAACACAATCACGTGCAAGCTCCGAATTCACGAACTCTTTTTCTTCTTGGATTTATAGCAACACAAGCACACCCTTGCTTGTGACTTTAAGACTCCACTCAAAAGTTTCAAATCACTTTTTCTTGTTGATCTTGATGCAGCAATTTGTTCTACCAATTCTTGATTGTAGTTTAAGCTCCAGTAGAATCTTGGGCAGTTAGAAGGTACAAAACCACTCAAATCTCACAAAGAGTAACACACAAGTCTTCTAAAAAAGTCTTCAAAACATGGCTAGGGTTTCCCTTTTAATTATATGTGGAGCAGTTTAAGTGAAACCCTAAACATTTTAGTAGAGATTGGACTGAAATAAACTTCTGCAGAAAAAAGTGTGCGATTTTCGATTGATCAGGTCTAATTCTCGATCAGTCAAGGAAGGCAGAACTTGACTTCTCTTTTCTGCAATCAGTTGGATTTCAAATCTTAAAACACACTTATATAAGCATTGCCTAAACACTTAGACTAGACATGTTTTGCTCTTGGTTTGCCAACACAATACAATCATGATTCTAAGCATTTAATATAAATCTTTAGAACCTAACAATCTCCCCCTTTGGTAATCTGCGACAAAACACACACACAATATGTAGTGCTTAAACAAAAACCAACTCAAATACAAGTTATTGTCCAAATACATATCTTACACAACTACTAACTATTAGTTGCTATTATAGACAATAGTTGTTGAAAGATTTAACCTGTAAGTTCCTGAAACACTGAAAACAATTCATAAACGCATGTGTGGAAAATACAATAAAACATTCACAAGGTGTTTGGAAAGGTGTCTAATGGGACAGGCACTCAAGTCGTAGCTTGGGCGACCAACAACTGGAGGGCCAAGATTATCTAAAGGGAGCTATATAATGGGAGAGACCCTCCAGAGGCAAAGGGACAGGAGGATGGTAGGAGAAAGTATTGTAGCAACTTAGAACAGAAACTGTAATCAAGTCTTAAGGAATATATTTAAGAACTAATCTCCTCAGACTTTGCCGAGGAGTGATTTTCTTCACATACAACTTGATTTTCTTTATGTCCTTAATATCCTTAATCTATTGTGCACGTTAATCCTTCTGCTGAAGCCCAACCTACAAGTCCACTCTCTACAAATTCATTGTGTGGGGCTCTTTGGGCCTAGTCCTATTGCTTTTTGGGCCTAGGATTCAAAACTCGCCCTTACAGATGTAGTGTAAAACTCTTGTTTTACTCCTTTAATCTTAACATACCACATCAACAATCCCAGCATGTCATGTCAAAATTACACACTAATAAATAGAGTGTAACACATCTAATTAAACCTCATCAAGCCATCAAGCTTCATCCATCACAGATTTGCTCTCTCTCTCTCTCTCTCTCTCTCTCTCTCTCTCTCTCTCTCTCTCTCTCTCTCTCTCTCTCTCTCTCTCTCTGATCTAAACTTTCATGGCTGACCACGAAAGTTACTGTCCACTACCACCATCCCATTGGTCCCCAAGCTCAAATCGTGAGAGAATATAATGGGGGTGCTATACATAGTTTTGAGCCAAAATATTGAAACTTGGTTTTGAGCGGAATGCAAAAGACACGACCACTTTGGTAAAATGCTTCCCAAAACATTAATAGTTTATGCCTAGGGACCACCATGATGGTGGCAGTGAGTGGTAGCTTTCATGGTCAACCATTGAGGTTTAGATCAAAGGGTTGAGGAGTGAAAAATAAGAGAGAGAAAGAGAGGAGGTGAGTATGGTTGCCATTGCTAGGGACGACAATGGCAACCAATGATGGGCGAAGCATTGTGCCGACTAGATCTAAGAGGGAAAGATAGCAAACTACAATGGAAGAGGTAGCGTTTGATGGGGATTGATTGTGTAGCACCTTTTATTCATTAATTTGTACAATGCTAATCTGACACACTGGGATTGAGTGTATAATAAAACAAGGGTTTTACACCACATCCTTGCCAAATTCAAACTATATATATATATATATATATATATATATATATATATATATATATATATATATATATCTTAACAATCCTTCCTCTCCAAAACACATACATGAATTACAATTTAAAAGGAAAAAAACAATGATGAGTCTTGATTTTTTTAGTTGAACCTCACTAAAGGGCAAATATGTTGGAATTTTTCTTTTTCTTTTTCTTTTTCTTCTTCTTAATTTAGGGTACTTCTAGGAACAATTCTAATGTAGATAAAGTGAGGCCTACCAGACGAAATAGAAAACAAATTTAGAGGGAATATAATGAAATTCTTTGATTGGTTCTTTTCGAAGAACCTTCAATTTTAACTGATAGGGATACTAAACAAAAAGAATTTAGTTTATGAGAAAGTATTATACAATCTACAAGATTTTTTTTTTTTTTTGAAAAAAAAAAAAAGATAATAGATTCTCAATTATCATTCCGCATACCTAATTTTGTAAATATTGTATAAGTCATTACTGGTTTAATAGTAATAATGGTAGCCATTTCAACAAGGTAAGGATTCAAATCTATCAACTATTGAAAATTCATTAATGGTACATTTGACACGATTCTCATATCATAGCGAGTAAATGAAGACAGAAATAAACACCCTTATTATATTTCACTTCATTCTATTACAAGATACTAATTTAATGACGCTTTGCATTATATTAATATTAGAAATTGTAACTGTAATTGGAAGAGTAATTTCAAAAATCTATCCTTAACCAAAAAGCAAACAAGTTAGTTTAACTTATTTTGGTCAAATTAGATGTCAACTAAAAAAAATTTAAAAAGAATCTTTCAAACTTGAGATGTGTGAGAGACCATGCCCCTGGCCCCTTTTTTTTTAATGTTGGGCCAAACCCACATGAATAGGTAGAGTCGTGTTATTGCCTCTCAAAATGGACGTTCGACTGATTATATTTTTCCTTTAAATTAAGGATTTTACAATGGAGTCGTCACTTATTTATTTATTAGAATAAATAAGAAAACCAAAAGTGAAAAATTCCTCATTTTCTTGATTTGCAATTGAATTTACATTGATCATAAGAAATTATATAGCTTTGGTCCTAGATACAATCTAAGATAAAGTACATGGCTTTGTTTCCTAGTTACAGTCTAGAAATTGAAAATTACATGGATAAGAATTTGATCTACTAACCCTTGATTTAAGCTCGGAGGCTATGTTACAAGGTGGGAAGGTGTTAGGCACCCACCTTGCTCGATGAAACCAGTCTTCTAGATTTTGATAGCCAACATTCATATCATATCATCCAATATGTTATCAATCAATTTGCATGTTGAATTTAAAGTGTGTGCATACGATAAACCCTAATTCAATTTATTAAGCATTTCATTTGGATTGAAAAATAAATTCTAGTGAATGTATGTGGATGGTGATATTCTAGATTCAATGATTTGAAAGAATTATTAAACAAACATCTTTTTCATGCTTTTGATGTGGATTTAAGATCAAAACTAGTATTATGCATGAACATATGATGAACAACTAAGAACATGTGAAGAACACATAAGAAAATTTAAAAACATTCAAACATATTCAAGGGAATTTAAATAATTACTATCATACTTTAATCTTAAATTCTCATCATGGCAACACAAAAACAAGTTAGGGAAATGGATTATACCTTCATGCAAGATCTATACAATGGAAGAGAAGACTCTTAGTAGAGGTCCTAAGGGTGGAGGAAAAGAAGAATTAAGAGGGGGAGAGTGAGTCTCACTCAATACCTTGAGTCTCAAGAAGACCAAGATATGACAAAACTATTCTACTTCACTAGAACTCAAGAGAGAAGAAGAGAGGGGATTTATATAGTAGTGATGGAGAAAATATGAATGGAATGTCATTTAATGAGAGTTGAGAAAGAATCATGAACCTGTACCTTATTTTAGCATTTGGAAAAATCGAGTGTATTAAATGTAGAGATTGGTAAAAGTGAGCAGCAAGCAAAATTCAGTTTCCCGTAGCTACTGTAACAGCTTGTAGAACCAAATTCAAAAAATCATATCTTACTCAATTCGGACCGTAATTGTCTCATTTTTGTGCTAAAATTGAAGCCCAGAATGCCTAGTTTCTGGAAAAATTAACCTCATTCACAGATTCAAAATATTCTTAGAGATATCAACGAAATTGTAAGCAAAGGTCATTTGTTAGAAAACAATTTCAGCACAATTAACATTAATAGGTCCAAAATTAGTTTCCAATCAACATTAATAGACTCCAATCACTCCCATTTCAGACTTAATTAGTTCCAAATTTATCCTAATTAAAAGATAATTGCACAAATTACTCATTGAATAATTAATGTTTAACTATCTAATTAATTAGGTGCGTGCAACCTTACCATAAAATGTAGTTATAACCAATCAAATTATGACACATCATTAATTTCAAATGGATTATAATTATAACCAATTGGAATCAATTGTTCATAATCACATATTGTCAAACTCAATTTGTGATAATACATCTCGGCCATTAAAACTTGATTTGATGATAACTTCAATCTAAATGTCCGATTAGGGCTTATGACCAATGGATTTGATCGTTACAACATTAAGATCATTTTGGTAAAATGAGATTAAGGATCTACTGACCAGAATCAAGATGCATATTTCTTAGGCGAAATTACTCGTTTACCCTCCATGTGAGGTTAAATACGAATTGCAAAATGGGGTGTCAACAGATGGAAGTGGCATTCACCCACATCCCAAATTTCAAGAAAATTGTGTATAATTACATAAAAACCAAAAAGAGCAAAAATCAAATACTCCAATCCATTCGTATCAAGAAAACCATACCTACCATTCACACCAAAAATAGAAAAAAAAAATAAAAACAAAAAACAAAACAAAACAAAAACAAATGAAAAAAGAAAAAAAAAATCTACCATTCAAATATTCCCAGTCTCAAATTCAAATTCTCCCGCACCCACCGATCAAATAGAATGTGGGCTCTTGAAGGCCCAGCTCCACCCCAATAATTGTCCACGCCGGCCCAACTAAGAAATTAGAGCACAAAGAGTCTAGATCGAGGGTACACCAAGATCGCAACTTTAAGGCCCCATCTGCATATTGCTGAAGAATAACAGGTGTTTTCGGCTTCTAATTTTTCTGGCTATCCTTTGTTTTCTTCATCATATTTTTATATAAGTTATAACCTTTATATATATATATAAGTATTGTGTCTTTTTATATATTTCTCTTAGTAAGAGTTGTGGAGTATTTTGTCTTAAATAATTATGGGTTCGATTTCAATTCAGAAAGATGTGTGCTTTGTTCCTAAGATATGCCCAGATGTGTTAGTTCAGATACTATGTAGACTGCCTGAGAAAGATCTAATTCAACACAAATGTGTATCCAAAGATTGGTACTTTCTTATTTCGGAGACTTGTGTTCCAATTGTCTCTGCAAATACTTCTCTTTGTGGACTTTATTTCCATACTTTGGTTCTCTCCGACGACATGTCTCGTATTCAGAGTAACTCATCTTTCGATGCGAAAAATTTCTTTTTTGCTGAATTGTCAAAATCTGGTGATAGACAAGTCTTAGAATATGTCTCCTTAGAATCGGGCAGTGATGATATTGGTGTAGTTGAGATTGATAAGCATGCTAAGAACCTCCTTGATTGCTGCAATGGCCTTCTTTTATTTAGGAAGCCCTCCACACGCCAGTACGATATCTTCAATCCTACCACTAAAGAGTCTGTGACAATTCCCTACTCCTGTGATTCATATTGTGATGTTGCACTGACTTTTGACCCTTGCAAATCCATTCATTTCAAAGTTATTTGCATTCCTAATTTTCATCTTGATGCACCAAAATGGTTGGACATGTTTTCTTCAGAAACTGAAAAGTGGGTTCGACACACTCTGCATTTTGATCCCGTTCATATTGATGGGTCCAATATAATTAAGGAGTTTGTTTATTTGGATGGCATGTTGTACTGGGTGTTAGCTTCAAATAACCTTTTTTGCATCGACCTCAATCTAGTTAGCGCCCATGCCATTGACCTACCGAAGATTGAAAGAGCAAGTTTATCATCAAGTATTGGGGTATCAATGGGACATCTTTGTTTTGCTCAACGTGAACGCTCAAACATCTCAATTTGGTTGCTTGAAGACAACAACCAAGCTGATGGATGGATTTTAAAATACAGCATCCGCTTGGATTACTTGTTGGATTGTCTGATGGTGGCTCAATTTCGATTACTTGATGAAATTTTCTGCTTTCAACCCTATGCAATTCATCCAAAGTCTTATGTTATCTTTTTAGGAACAGCTCGGAGCATCATAAGCTGGCATATCAAAAGCATTCAGTTTAAATTGGTCTCTAAAACAAGGGAAGGAATGGTTGTACCTGGGAGTTTTACTCCAGTTTTGACGTACTCTCGTTGCATTGTCCCACTAAAGTCATTGGGCATGAGAAATTTCAGATCAAATCAATTGTAGGTAGCTTTATTGTTTTTCTTCTGTTTATATACATTGTGCATTATTCTGCTTTATCGCACCCTTCCCCCCTCTCAGGAAGAAGGAAACAGAAGAAGTAGTAAACAATTCTCATGATGATGAACTAAAGGCTATAGAGTCCTTTCGCAAGATTGCTTCTTATCCTAATTCATAATTCAAATAACAATCCTAATTCAATAATTCAAACGATACTAATCTACTGCAAATAACAACTAATCTTGAGGCAATATCCTTATCTTCTTATAATTCTTATCTCTAGCCACTTTCTGCAATTTCACCACTTGACTGCACGTGATTCCCATTTGGTTCCACATGATCTTGAGACATAACACCATACTAGTCATCTAATCGCATAGGGTATTTGGAAGTTTAAAAACACTCATAATATATGTAAGAATTGCTTGAGCTACTGCTTTAATAAGAATCTCTTTTTCAGCCTGTGACAACATTTTGCTTAACCTCTCTTTTAATTGCCAAAAGGTGTTACACTTGGACTTACCTACTAAGGATGCTAAACCTAAGTAAGTCTCATGTTGATGGATCACCTCTGCTCCAAACTTGTGCTTGATATTGTCTTCAATATCATGTGGAGTGTTACTACTGAAGAATAAAGTTGTCTTCTCTCGGTTCAATTGTTGGCCTAATGCAATCTCATATGTTTCCAAAGTTTTCTCAAGACTAGAGCAATTCTCGCTTGTGGCCTAGCAAAAAATAAGGCTATCATCAGTAAAGAACAAATGTGAAATTTTCGGTCCCCTTGAACAAGCTACTACTCCTTTCATTTAGCCATTTGCCATAGCTTTCTTTAACATTGCCAAGACACATTCTGCAAAGATCAAAAATAAATAGGGCAAGAGAGGGTCTCCTTGGTGCAAAACTCGGGTAGGAGTAATGTGCCCTCGAGGCCTTCCCTTAATTTTGATAGAATAAGAGACAGAGCACACACACCTCATCATAATATCGACCCATTTAACATGAAAAACCCATCTTGAGCATAATTTTCTCCAAACAACCCCATTCCATCCGATCATAAGCCTTACTCATATCAAGCTTGACAGTCATCTTGCCCACCTTCCCCATTCTTTTTGGTTAATATGATGCATTGTTTCAAAAGTAACCAACACATTATCAATAATAAGGCGCTCAGACATAAACGCACTATGATTCTCACTAATGATTTTTGGAAATAAAAGCTTTAATCTATTGGCTAGAACCTGGGATGCAATTCAAGAGATAACATTACTAAGACTAATGGGCCGGAACTGGGTGATCTTTGTGGGATTTTTAATTTTCAAGATGAGCATTACATGTGTTTCATTAAATTTTGAAGGAATAATACCATGATTAAGAAAATTGAAAACAATGCTAATAACACGATACCAACTAAAGACCAATAATGTTGATAAAACAAAAGGGGCATACTATTGGGTTCCAGAGCCTTTTTGGGATACATTTGCTTCAAGGTTTTGATGTAGTGGAGATGATTAAGCGTCATTAAGCGAAGACTTAGTGTCTGTTTGGAAACAACTTATTTAGCTGAAACTAAAACTTTTTTGCGGAAAGTACTGTAAATAAAGCTAAAAGGTAGTTGAAATTATACAATGAGGCCTATGAATAGTACTAAAAAGTAAAAAGTACAATGAGACCCATGAATAGTAGCAAAATTAAGCTGAATAATAAAACAAACTGACTTTTTAAGCCAATGCCAAATGCAAACTTATATATCAATTTATATTGTTGGAGATAGACCATCTTCACAAGGCTTATTGTTACCTTAAGTCTTGAAATCTAACAAATTAACACTTGAAAGCTAACAAATAAACTACTAGAAAAAACTAGACTCAATTAAACTACTAAAACACCCTTTTAATTTTCAAATAAAAAAAAAAACTATTTTTAACTAGATAAAAAAAAATAACTCATTCCTAAACCTTTACAACATTAAAACTATTTAGCTTTTTCTTCAATTTGGAATTTACTAATAGACCCATAAAGTAATTCTTGAATTGGTAAATTTACGAAGTAATTCTATAAAAAAATTAATCATTTATGGTTGTATCATCAAGATAGTGTTGCTTTGGTAATCTCTCTCTCTCTCTCTCTCTCTCTCTCTCTCTCTCTCTCTCTCTCTCTCTCTCTCTCTCTCTCTCTCTCTCTCTCTCTCTCTCGATACTTCAATCTCTCTAGCTATATGCTTTGTGTTATTGTCCATTAGTGCACCTTTTTATTTATTTATTTATTTATTTATTTATATTTTATATATATAGAGTCTCAACCTATAATGTTCACTTTTGATAATTGTGTTCTTTATCATCAAACCAAGACAATAATTGGTTTTTAGTATAGGTGGAAACTGAATCTCATATTTCTTATTCAACCATAAAAAATTTACTAATTAAGTTAACTGGAACTCACTTAGTGGACCCATTTTATAGTATACTTTAACTCGAAGTTATTTTGTATACTAAGCTACTCCTTATTAATCTTTGTGGTGCCTATTGTAGTCTTTGAATGCACAAACCTTGTTGTTTGCTTTATACTTACATTCTATTTCGAACTTTGTGCTTGTTGTTATTATAATTATTATTAATATTATTACAATTTGAGATTTATATTTTATATAAATCCATAAATAAGTACACTAAAATGGACTGAAGTGAACTATATGGATCGAATGGACTGAATGGACCAAATGGATTGAATGGACCGAGAGGACCAAAAATTGACCAAAATGATACAGGCTAATGAGGCTCGACAGGAATGTAGCAACAATAAATGTGTACTTAAGTTTTTAGATATTATATATTATTATCATTATTTGTACTTTGTTATTTTTGTATTATATAGATTATTATTATCATCATTTGTACTTTGAGTTTATATACCTGTTCTTGTTTCATGCATATGTGGCTCATATAAGTTATTGGCAATCGAACTGCTTTGCATTGTCCTATTTCTTTTTTCTTTTTTTGAAACTGAATTTTCATCGAATCCAGCATTTTAGGAAGTCTCGCCCAGGGGAGTCAGTTCTTTGCCATTGAGGTAAGCTCGTCTTCCCGATCTTGATTTAACCCCGCTCCTATGCCATTCAACGGCCATTCAATCAAGGAGTTAAGCTCAAACAAAAACAGAACAGGGACAGAGCAGATAGCATTATCCTATTACTGTAGATGGCGATTGTCTATCATCTTATAAAATAGTGTATATTAGAGGAGTATGCATGAAAAAAGTGATTTTTTCTAAACTGGGAGGTAGTCGAGATAATATGCTTAATAAGTAGCGATGCTGATGTTATGGAGGTGATTAGGCGTCATTAAGGGAAGACTTTATATTTCAATTTATATTGTCGGAGTTATACCGTCTCCACTAGGACCACTGACGCATGAGGCAACTGAGAGAAATACTAATGAGGGTGGTCCTAACAATGATGATGAGAATAAATGGGATAAAGGGCATGATTCTAGTGATCAGTGATGGGGATGAGTTAGTTGGTGTGGGATTTGGTGTTTGATGAAATAAATACCTGTAGGAATGAGGTTGTTAATACTGGATATTATGTGTCTAAGGACTGGTCATTATAACAGAACCAATCCTTTAGAGGGCAAGTCAAAGGCAGAGGAGGAGAAATAGAAATATTACTATTATGCTTTTCGTTATGCAATGTAATGATATACATGTGTCTGTGTCTGCAAGTGCACCTAACCATGTATTACCGTGATATTCACCCCCTTTTTTTGTGCTTGTGCAGGGTGCATGGTGAAATGCTAATTTTGAAGCTGCAAGTGCACCTAACCTTTAACAAGTAGTCCCACTCATAAACATTCTATAACCATGTATTATATCCTGTAGACATGTTTATTTATGCCCTTGGTTTTGCAAAGTGGTGGAATCACCTGCCAGATCTATTCAAAACATACAAATTTTATTTTTCCACTAGTGTATCTGTGTATGATGTTGGTGGGAGGATTTTAACGTTGCAACATTGAAAATTTTAAGACATTTCTCAAGTCTCATCTAATGGCTATTTTCCTGAGCTAAAGTTATCTCATTCATATGAGCATCATTAGTGTATAGAAATGAAAGATTCTACTGCTAAAAATGTAATGTCCAAACATTTCAAACCACTCCAGACTTAAAGAGTACACCTGTAGCAGATGAATAGAGAATCCATATAGCGCATACAACAATCATTGGCTAACCAAGTACTATGACTACACATAGTATCACTCTCTCTGGCTGCCAAATCATGTGTATAGGAATGAAAGATTCTGCTGCTAAAAAGTAATATCCAAATATTTCAAACCAATCCAGACATTAGAGAGTACAATTGCAGCATATGAAAATATTGTGCATTCAACAGTCATTGGCTGAACAAGTATTATGACCTATCAAAAACAATATCTTTGGCTGCCAAATCCAGAATATCAGCACAAGAAACAACCCTAGGGCATAATTCTTCAAAGCTCTGACTTGATAATGTTGATTACACCAGATATGATCTTGAAAGCAGCACCATCATCGAACATTTACCTTGTACGATTTATCAGGCTAACAAATAAACTTTTCAGTCCTGGCCAGCAAGTAAAGATCATAATTCATGATGCAAAACATAAACATAGCAACTTCCTCAGAGACCAACTCAATTTTTTGATAATTCAGAAATTCTATTAGCAAAAAACAACTGACACTACCAGAGATGCTTATCCCAAATACAGAGCAGTAAGCAAACAACAGATATGCAACACATGTTCCATACAGAAATAATAGGTAAAGAAAATCACCAATAGAACAAGCCACACAAATTTGATAAAACTAATCTACATTGAGCACAAATATATAAAAAATTGCTGAACCAGCATCAGAGACTCAACCAGCAACTAACAACCAACCTAAACTAGCACCATGAAGCTACAGTAACAGTATCTCAGACAAAGCTTCCAGCAAACGTAACTACATCACCAACTTCTAAGGATTCACTAAGACAACCATATAAGCTTGCTAACACAACTAAAGAAAAGTGAGTTACAATTGAACCTTAGAGGTCGTTAATGCTGTTTCCTCCCAAGAAAACTATGAAAAGCAAGAGCCATGCAACCCAAAAAACTCTATACAACTGCCACAAAGAAAGCATGAAAAATTAAAAAGCAAATACCAAATGCAACAGAAGTAGAGCCAACAGTGTGGGCAAGACAAATAAATAAAAAATAAAAAGAGTACGATTTTACCATTCAAAAAGAGTAGGGCTTTTGGGAAAGCATGTCTCTCTCACATCCATATATACCTGTCAACCTGGAAGAAGATGAAAAATAAATAATTTTTAGTATTTTTCTTTTTTTCCCCTAAAATAAATTATCCAATAAGATCAGGATATTTCCAATCATCAAGAAAGGTAAGACTTTTGTGCAACTCATTCAGCTTTTCTATCCTTCTCGCTTCCATTTCACTGGGATACAATAGTCCAAACAGCAAAACTCCAAGGTTGTAGATATCCAACTTTTGAGTAATCCTGGAATTTTTCATCACTTCTGAACTTTTATAAAAGTGATGTCCGTAATCATTGGAACTATGTACTCCAAATTCTCCATCATCTTTGACCTCCATATATTTTGCTGCATAATACAAACAAGTTTAATCAAAGTTAGAACCATGAAATAAAAAAATTGGTGATATATAAAAGATTTATTCTTAGAAAATAAATTATAATAATAATCCACACCTAGTCCGAAATCTCCAATCTTGATTTGCTTCTCAGAATCTAAAAACAAATTCTGAGAGCATATGTCTCAATGGATTAAACCTTGACTATGAATATAGTCCAATCCTTCGACAATTTGTCAAAAATATCTCCAAGCAATCTCCTCACTAATTCCCTCTCTGAATACTGTTTCCAGTGTCTTTGGACAGTATTCCATCAAAATATAAATGCAAGACCTGAAAGGATCTCTCTTCCCACTTGAGTCATCACTCGAACTATCAAATTCCCCAGCAAATTTCTCAAAATTGTAACTGTTATCACCTCGCCAAACCTGTACAAGCAAAGCATGTGTTAGTAATTTTTTAAAAGTACTAAATCTCTATTAAAGTAGAAGAAATGTCCCATGTATCTCAACAGAGCCTAGAAAATGAGACCATTCAAACAATTACATTATAAAAACTGATTTCAGCTAAACAACGGAGACTTCCACACTGTCAAATGTACAATGATTCCATTCCCTCCATAGGGTCCACAATTGGCAAAAAAGAGCTAGATTCCAAACAAAGGAAGAAGTTTACCAAACTAATTCCTCTAACCTGAAAGTAGTTCAAAAAAGCTATCTTCTCTTTAAATTTAAGCCATAGCCAGTACTCATCTTAAACATTTACCAAGCCTCAAAACACATGAGGCAAATATTATAAACACCTAACATAGCCAAAACAAATTAACAAGACAAATCCCCCAATAAAGATATTTGCCACACATTACACTCTTCAGACAGAAACACCATGAGAAAACTAATTACACAATTTAGGGCATTAAAAACAACAAAATCAGTTAGGCAAATTTATTTTTATTTTTTGATAAGTATTAAAATCTTATTAGCAAATTCATCAACTACACAGGGAATATACTAGCTGAAAGTTAAATTATAGTTCTAAAATTACAAAGATCAATAAGCTCAAAGAAGTTTGAAACGGAAAAAATCCCCGAAGCTTTCATCCACTCCAGCAAAGTCTTCAAAAATCAGTTAGGCACATTAGCAATTGTTTTGGCTGTAAAGCTAAATCAGAACTTTTAAACAAATGAGTAATACAATAAAGATCACGGAAGGAGATTCCAATTCTCCTTTTGCTTGTAATAAACTAATAGATTTATCATTTATATCTTCCTATTTGCCTGTAATTTTTTTTCCTTTGTAGTATCTTATGCAGAATCTATGTTATCACATGGTTATATTTTTCAATACCTGATAGTAGCGGACGACATGTGGGTGATCCAAGCTAGCCATAATCCTAGCCTCCCTGACAAACACATTGTAGAATACAAATTCATCACTAAAAAAGCATTAAAAATTAAAACTAACAAAACATCAAACAATAGAGTTTATGTGATACAAACTTATGTTTTAATAAACTTACTCAAGGATTTTTTCATCATGTTGATCTAATATATTATGGTATAAAAACACTTGGTTAGAACTAGCTTCAGCTGCAAACATTTAATACATTGTTACAAAATAAACTATTAATAGCATCTATATGTACAACACTATAAAATTTGCATTACCTATCCCTCTCAATATCTCATACCCGCAGAGAAGAAATTGCCATGATCTTCCATAAAAAGAGAAAAAAATAAAAAATAAATTTTAAGCAATAATTTCTAAAAACGAATTTACACAAATTATAATCAATGCGGGAGAAAACAAAGTGAGAAAGAGCAAAACAGAGAGCGGAGAAACCTGGGAAGCACAGGTGCAGCGTTTGGGCCGCCGCACCCGCGTCCAACGCGGCCCGACACGGGGACGCGCAGGCGACGCCGCTGCCTATGCGTTCATGCCGCGTCGGGCATTAAAAAAATAATTTTTTCGGCGCGATTCGCGCCGATATGGCACCGATTCGAGCCGACGCGCACAAAATCGAGCCGATTCGCGCCGATTCGGCCCGAATCTGTCCGTATCGGGCGCAAACCGATACCGATGGAATCGGCCGATACCAGCCGAAATTCAAAAAAAAAAAAAAACTAAAGGTGCATAACCGTTTAACTTGGCCGAAAAAAAAAAAAGGTGTGCAAACGCACCGTTTGGAAAAAAACCAAGACCCAACCCTCTCCCTCTTCATTTTTCTTCCGCCTCTCTCCCACTCTCTGCCTTCACTCTTCAGCTAGGCTCTCTCCCATTCTCTGTATTCTAGTTATTATTTACTATTACTCTTAAATTTGGTATATATTTATATAATGTGAAAAAAGTATGTTTAGCAATATATTAAAAATATAAATAAAAATATTTTTAATAATTTTTTAAACCCCACACTCGCACCCTACTTTTTCAAAAATTGCTGAGTCCCGCACCCGCTCCCACACCCTCACCCGAATCCCGAAACGACCCGTGCTTCATAGGGAGAAACTCACCAGATGCCATCAGAGAAATCAGTGCAATCGGAGAAGACCTGAGAGAGCAAAATAGAGTGAGAAAGAGTAGCGAGAGAGAGCAAAAGAGCTCACCTGATCGGTGTGATCGGAGAGGAAAAAAATGAGATAGCAATATAGGGTGAGAGAGAGTAGAGAGAGACGAGCAAAAGGGAGAGAAGAGAGAAACTCAGAGAAATGGCTTTGAGCGGAAATGTATTATGTGTGTGTAGGAATGGCTTTGAGCGGAAATGTATTGTGTGTGCATGTATATATATATAAAATAATAGGGAAAGTAAAGAGAAAATTTAATTAAATTATAAATTGTAATTTAATTAAAATCTAATTTTGTGTCATGTATCTCATTTAATCTAAATTTTAGAATTTTGTGCGAAGTGAGTTAATTTAGTGTAAAAATTGAATTTCAATTAAAGTTTAATTTTGCACCACGTGTTCCATTTAATCTAAATTTTTGTGTCAAATTAGTTAATTTACTGTAGAAAACGAAGAGTCCAATATAATAAACCATAAAAATTATAATCATATAACTAAAAAAAATTCAAATATATGAGTCATTTATATATATATATATAATAGGTGAAGTTGAGAAAAACTCAAATTAGAATTCCAAAGTAGAGATTCAATTTTATGTCATGTGTCTTAAATTATTTATTTTTAAAGAGTTTTATTTCTTAATTTTAGAATCAAATGTGAAACCACATCATAAATATTCATCCAAGTGAGTTATTAAGTACAAAAACCAAAGAGTTTAGAATAAATAAATCTTAAAAAAAAAAAAGTGATTTACGATAATAATAATAAAAAATATGAAAATTTTACATTTTATACCTAATAATATCCTTACAAATTTTTTTAAAGAATTAACAAAATATAAAAATGACTACTATCAGTAGTATTTAAATTATATATATAGGAATTATATTATGCATCTTATTGTATATCTTTAAATGTATCTATGTATATGCATGGGGTTACAAGCTAGTTATAAATAGTGGAAAACAAAATTAAAATTAAGGTTATTCAAAAAGAAAGAAAAAGAATTTGGATCAGGTATGGGCTATGTCATGGGTCTTATTTTTCTATTGGCTTAAAGTTAATTTATTGGGAAAGTGTCGATGAGATAGGCTAGGGTTTGTGAGAAATAGGTAAAACAATTATCTATACCAAGGATTAAAAATTAAATTTTCAATATCTATACTATATACTAGTATATATTAGAGGATTCTCCTATTTCAACTGAACTTTTATGTGATTCAGAAATACTATAAGGACACGTTTTACACCTAAGCCCAAAATAGGAAGGGAATAGGCCCAAAGAGCCCAATACAATGAATTTGTAAAGAGTGGGTTAGAAATTTAAGTTCTAATGAGTGTAGATATCAATGACAATGAGCCAAGATGACAGTACGATGAAGATGGAATAGTTTGTATAGTGTAAACTGTCCTCGGACTCAAGCCGAGGAGGTCGATTCTTATATATTCTTCTTCTTAAGGTCAAAATTACAAATATTCTTATGAAGTCTACAATGTTTTTTCTTCTTCTTTTTCTCTGATCCCCTTCTTCTGAGGGTTTCCTCTGCCTTTTATATCTTTCTCCCTCTTCTCCTTAACCTCCAAGTATGGATCAGCTTCTTTTTCTTGGATACTTGTCTCATCAACCCCTTTCCGAAGCCTTTGGAAACAATTGTAAGGCTGAGCCACGCTACTCAAATATCACTTCCTCATTAATGCGGTCAGAGAGTTAGCTGTAGGCATTTAATGCGATGGTAGCAGCTTTTCCTTTAGATTTTTCATAGTTTCCTTTTGTCTTATACCCTGGTGGTGCATATCCTTATCAACAGAGTCCTAGGGGATGTTGCCTCTAGGCGGCAGATAATGCATTCTGATCTTTGCTTAGCTGAGCCGAGAATGTACCTTCTCAGATGATTATGATCAAACTTTACCTCCCTATGTACCAACAAGAATCTTTAGTAAGATATTTATTCATCCTCAGACTGCTTTAACATCCTCGAATTGCTTTAACATCCTCGGATTGGGTTTTCGGCCCAATATGTATATAAATACGTACTCTTGGACCTATCTCCCCCACAATAGCCCCTCGAGATTCTCCTTTCTGGCTACTCGGTAAGAAAGGAGGATTTCGATGTTATCATAATCACTCTGCGCCCATTATACATCATTTCTGACCATCCAAGTGCCTTTTTAACTACCCTCCTTCGGCTTACGATATGCTCATTCATAAATTCCTACAGCTTTATGTCCCCCAAGTTCTACGGCGTGATGCAGATCCAATGGCTACGGATTTTGCTAAAACCTGGGCGGGAATTATCCCGTTTGTAATTCGTATTTGATATAAATACCATCCAAATTAACTCTTTATCTCACTTTTGCACTCATACACTGAACCTGCAAGTTTACCTACTCCACTCGTGCCTTCACAATTACCGAGAGCTAGTCTGAGGATAGTTTTCTTTCTCGTGTAAGTCTTTAAAAATTCTTTAGCTTATTTTCTTATCATCTACTTCTCTTTCTCTTCTATGTCTTTTACTCCTCGGCCCTTCTTTCATCTCTTTGTCTTTCAATACCTTCAACCTTCTCTTAAAAATGGGTAGATTCTCTTCTCTAATAGATTCCAAGGAGAAAATAGAGGAATTTAAAGCTCTATATAAGATCCCGACCGGAGTGTCCATTAGATACTGTAAGTTAGGAGAATGATATGAGAAAAGGCGGGAGGGGGAAGTAGTAATCCCAATGATCGCCTTTATAGAGGGGGGGATGAGAATCCTTATGGGAACAATCACTAGGGCTTACCTTAGGGCTCACTGATTAGCTCCCACCCAGTGTGCCCCAAACATGTTTAGAATATTAGGTTGTGTAGATGCACTTAACGAGAGGATGGGTTTGGAACTTACCTATCATGACGTTAATTGGATCTACAACCTTCATCACCTAACGGAGCAGGGGTATTACCTAAAGTCTAGGTTTCCTAAGGTTAGGCTTATCCAATGCCTCCCCGACTCTAATAAAGGCCTAAACAAAGATTTTTTGATCGTATCTGGAGAGTGACACGATGGCCTCCTCTGTCTGACGAGAGAGAGGAAACCAGGTGGGGCCCTAAGTTTAAGTCAATTATTCCATAATCACCCCCCCCCCTCATTCTTTCTTCCTTCTTTATGTCTGTATAGATAACCTTCCTTTGACTAACGCTGATTTTTGTTGATGATTTTGCAAACAAACACGTCGTTATTCCAAACTTCGGTTTAGTCAACCAAACGAGTTTGGACAAGATCTTGAAGGCCGAGGTGTTCATTCACAATGATGGTCAGCTCAGAGCAGCACACCTTACTCTTGAATATAATCCCATATCCAAAAGCTTTCAAGCACCGAAATGCGTCATAAGGGACAGCGACCCCCCTTGCACCGGATAAACTTCGTCGCTCCGAGTTTCCTCCTTCCCGAGGGCGTCCCCATCCCAAAAGGCACCCTCACCACACAACCTATCTTAGAAGGCATTCCTATAGTAACCTTTCCACCCCCAACATACAACCGGTGAAGCTACCTCCTCCCAACCCATCATCAAGGAAGAGGAAGAAATCGTTGACATCTCAGACTCCGAGGATGAATTTAATGTCGTCAGCCAACCTTCTTCCCCAGGGAGTCCAGCCAATGACCTCAGCATTACATCTTTAGAACAAACAAGCTTCTCACAAGAAGAAACCACCACCTCGGACATAATGCCGATTGAACGCAAGACCCGACAAAGCCTTCAAGACCTGATAGAGTCTCAGGTAAGTGGTCAAGAGTCAGGGAAGACTGCCCAAGCCAAACTTCCCTCCCCTTAAGGTCAAGAGCTAGGGAAGGCCCTCTAGCCCAAACCTCCCTCCCTTCCACCTGCCCAACCCCAACATACCGACCAGGCTAATCACAAAAGAAAAAGGGATCAGGCCAAGGGTAAGAAGGTGGTGGAAGGGGGAAAGGGCCACGCTCCCAAGGAAGTCGAGCCCCAAAAGGGAGCCAAGCTGGCTCGGACAACATAGACGACCTTGGAGAAGAGGGCTAAGGTTCAAGCCCCAGTATCTGCCCCGGTCTGGGCCTCGGCCATAATCTTAGACGACCACGCTGTCACTGCCGATGCTTCCATCAGAAATTCTGACCCAAGGACAGCTGCTTGTTTGGCCGACGTGCTATAGCAAGCTATTTTGCTGCCCAAGGACATGAACAAACTGAGGCAGATGAGGAAGCATAAGGTCTTCCTGACATTGAAAAAGGAGCTCGCCCTGGTAAGATTACCATTCACCTCTCCTTCAATTTTCATTCATTCATTTCTTTTATTATTTTTTATTTTTTTTATTATTATTATTATTATATATATACACACACACTCAACTTTTCTAACTTGAGTATGTTTCTTCATTCCTTTTTTATTTCTGGGAAAGGCTGTCCAAGCTGCTCATAAGGTTGAAGAAATAATCATCAGCACGCATAGAACAATGAAGGACGAGGAGGTTAGGCGCGTTGCTACCCAGAAGACCTTTAAGGTGGTAGAGAAGAAGCTGCAGGAGGTCACTGCCAAGCTAAACTTGGCAGAAAGCGATAAAAAGAGCGCCAAGGCAGCTCTTAATGTGGCTAAAAGGTAGGCCGAGACTCAACACTTGCAACTTCGCCAGGCCGATGAAGACTACGCGGCGGCGAAAAAGCAAATAAAGGCCCTCAACAAGAGTTTGAAAGAGTCTGAAAAGGCTAAGGAGGAAGCCAATAAAGCCAGAGAAGAGGCTGAAAAAGCTAAGGAGGAAGCCGAGAAAGCAAAGGATCAAGCTGAGCAAGATGGATATGATGCTGGGGTGATTAAGACCAAGGAAAACCTTAGGTTGGAGGTCTCGAAGGTATGTAGACACTACTGCCTCCAGGTGTGGAATGAGGCACTTACCCAGGCTGGGGTTGATGCCTCTACTATCCTCCAGCCATCCGGGCCTCTAGTCCATCCTTCCCCAAGGTTGATGCTACCTCTCGGGGAGCAGATGCTGGAAAGGATAGTCCAGTCAAGTCAAAGCCCTTCCTTCCTCTGGTCATCCGTCCAAGGAGACTAAACAGTCTGAGGCTACTGGGAAACCAACAAAAACAACCCAAGATGTTGCTCATGATGCTGCCAAGTCCCCATTGCCCCCAAGGAGCCTGTCAAGGAGAAGGAATCTACCCAACCGATGGAGATTGTCCTGACGACCCTCCCTATCCCCACTAAGGAAGACTCCAAGGGGAAGGGGCCCGCTTCTACTAACACAGCTCCTAACCAGCCTCCAAAGACTTTCAAGGACAAACTGGTGATAAGGATGAAACCCTGACCAGCCTTTATTCTTTCTCTTAGAATTTTTTTTTAACTGTAATGTAATTTGACCTTTTGTAAGCAATTTTCCTCTTCCCGAGGCTTAAATTAATGAAATTTACAATTCATTTATTCATGATTGTGATGTTTGTATCTTTTCTTTGTATAGCTTTCGTTTTCCTTAGTATTTAATTAGCAATCAACAAAATCAAAAATTACTAAGTCAACAATATTAGTAAAATAGCCTTGTAATTTCAAAATCCATACATCACAACAGAGCAATTATTCACATCATTCCCTATAAACCTAATGATCTTGAGGAAGTAATCAGGTAATGACCAGACAACAAATAGGTTTGATATACTTACAAATGCTTTAAGTGATGCTCGTGAACTCCAACCTGTTCATATCACTGTTTTGGGAGTCTCCAAGATATGCAATCAGATGAGCTAAACACAATCAAGATTAACCTCAAGTTTTAATTGAAGAGGAACCAAACATAACTAAGGTTCTGCTTAATACTTAGAAAAATGTTGAAAAAATATCAATTTACCCAAGGTATGTGGTCCGAGGAGCTGCATAGCCGAGTTTCTATTTGATACTTAGAAAAATGTGAAAAATATCCATTTACCCAAGATATGTGGTCTGAGGAGCCGCATAGCCGAGTTTCTATTTGATACTTAGAAAAATAACTTAAAGTGTTAATTTACCCAAAGTAGATGGTCCGAGAAATTAGACATAACTAAGGTTCTGTTTAACACTTAGAAAAATGTTGAAAAATATCAATTTACCCAAGGTACGTGGTCCGAAGAGCCAGGCATAGCCAAGGTTCTGTTTGATACTTAGAAAAATAATTTGAAGTGTTAATTTACCCAAAGTAGATGGTCCGAGGAACTAGACATAACTAAAGTTCTGTTTAACACTTAGAAAAATGTTGAAAAATATCAATTTACCCAAAGTATGTGGTTTGAGGAACCAAGCATAGCCAAGGTTCTGTTTGATACTTAAAAAAATATCTTGAAGTGTTAATTTACCCAAAGTAGATGGTCCAAAGAACCAGACATAACTAAGTTTCTGTTTAACACTTAGAAAAATATTGAAAAATATCAATTTATCCAAGGTATGTGGTCCAAGGAACCAGGCATAGCCAAGGTTCTGTTTGATACTTAGAAAAATAATTTAAAGTGTTAATTTACCCAAAGTAGATAGTCCGAGGAACCAGACATAACTAAGATACTGTTTAACACTTAGAAAAATGTTGAAAAATATCAATTTATCTAAGGTATGTGGTCTGAGGAACCATGCATAACCAAGGTTCTGTTTGATACCTAGCTATAATGAGAAATGTAACGCATAAAGTAATAAGCGATATATAACAGAAAAGACCTTCATTAATAATAATACTCATCGCAAGTTATTTACATTTCGGAGGCGTGGTACAACATTTTTATCTAGATCTTTCATATAATAAGCCTCTATTCCAGCTACAGAAGTAATACGATACGGCCCTTCCCAATTGGGCCCTAACTTGCCCCAGGCTGGGTTCTTTGCAGTATCCAACACCTTCCTTAATACCAAATCCTCTAGCATTAATGGCCTTAACTTCACGTGGGAATCATAGCCTTGTTTGAGCTTATATTGATAGTACGCCAGCTAAACCATGGCGTTTTCTCTTCATTCTTGAATCAAATCTAAGCTACTCTCTAACAACCCACTATTGCTGCTTGGAGTAAAAGAACTCGTCTCTAACGTTGGGAAACCGGTTTCAAGAGGAATTATAGCCTCAGCCCCATAAGTCATTGAAAAGGGAGTCTCCCCTGTGGACCTACGAGGTGTAGTCTGATAAGTCCAAAGAACGTGTGGCAGTTCTTCTACCCATTTTCCTTTAGCATCGTCCAACTTCTTCTTAAGCCCATTCACTATTACTTTATTGACAACCTCGGCATGTCCATTCCCCAAGGGATAAACTAAGGTGGAATATCTGTTCGTAATGCCCAGACACAACAATATCTTCTGAAGGCCTTACTATCAAACTAAAGGCCATTATCTGAAATAAGGGTATGCAGAATTCCAAACCTGGTGACAATGTTCTTCCAAACAAATCTTTTTGCATCCAAGTCCTTGATATTTGATAATGGCTCAGCTTCAACCCATTTAGTGAAATAATTTGTGCCGACAAGCAGCCACCTTTTATTCCCTACTGCCTTAGGGAAAGGTCCTACAATATCCAAGCCTCATTGAGCAAAAGGCCAAGGGCTGGATAGAGGATTGAAGACGCCCCCTAGTTGATGAATGTTGGGAGCAAACCTCTGACACTGGTCACACTTCTTCTCATACTTTTGTGCTTCCCTCTGCATGTTTGGCCACCAGTACCCTTGGGTAAGAGCCTTATGAGACAAGGATCTGCCTCCCATGTGACTTCCACAAATCCCTTCATGTAACTCTTCTAGAAGTAGCTCTATTGCTTCAAGGTGTATACACAACAAGTATGGTCTAAAAAAAGAGCAATTTTACAGCTTTTGGTCATCGGATAGCCAGAATCGAGGTGCTTTTCTACGTACTTAATCCGCCTCGGACTTCTCTTCAGGCAAGATGTCTTCCTTCAAGAATAGCACTATGGGATCCACCCAACTAGGTCCTGCCTTGATTTGATGAATTCAGGTCATACCACCTTTAGCCTTAGTAGGCTTGTACAGGTCTTCAACGAGGATAACCCGAGGCAAGCCCTAAGTCGAGGATGTTGCGAGGGTGGCCAGGGAATCAGTGTAAGTATTCTTGCTCCTAGGGACTTCCAATAAAGTGAAAGATTCAAACTTCGACTGCAAATGTCTTACCTGATTCAAATACTGTTACATTCTCGGATCTTTGGCCTCCAATTCCCCTTCTACTTGGCCAACAACCAATCTTGAGTCAAAAAACATCTTTACTGCCTTTCCTCCCAACTTCTGGACTATGGTCATCCCAACCAACAGGAACTCATATTCAGCTGCATTATTTGTGGCTGAGAAACCCAACCTTAAGGATTTTTCAATAATGATCATCTTAGGAGAAGCTATAACTAATCACACTCCTGATCCTCTTTGATTTGTCGCACCATCCACATACACATTCCAAGACAAAGGCTCTTGAAGGGCAACCACGCCAACTGATTTTCCATCCATGTTCTGCTTGTCTTCTTTTTCTTCTACAGAAGGCTCAACAAACTCGGCCACCAGGTCTGCGAGAACTTGACCCTTAATAGAGGTACGAGGCATGTACTTGATATCAAAAACCCCTAAGATTGTGCCCCATTTAGCAATTCTTCTAGTATAGTCAGCACTCCGAAGTAACGATTTAAGTGGAAGTTGAGTTAGGACAACAACTGTATGAGATTAGAAGTAGTGGAGGAGCTTACGTGTAGCGTGCACCATTGCCAAAATGGCTTTTTTCAGTGGTAAGTAACGAACCTCGGCTTCATGCAGTGATTTACTCACATAATAGACTGGCCTCTACACACCATTGTCAACCCACACCAGCACTAAGCTCACAGCATGAAAAGCAACAACAATATATGCAAACAAAACTTCATCCAACTCAGGTCTGGACATAATAGGTGGCCGAGAAAGGTATTCTTTCAGTTACTAGAAGGCCAAGACACACTCCTCAGTCCACTCAAATCCCTTCCATTTGTTCAGCAATTTGAAGAAAGGTTTGCATCTGTCGGCTGACCGAGAAATGAATCAATTTAGGGCAACAGTCATCCCTGTCAACTTCTGAACCTCTTTGGGATTCCGAGGTGGCCTCAAATTGTTGATTGCTTTAATCTGGTCAGGATTGACTTCAATTCCTCGGTGAGTAACTATATATCCTAAGAATTTTCCTGAACCGACGCCAAAAGAGCACTTAGAAGTGTTAAGGCGAAGATTGTGCTTCCTTAATATCCCAAAGATATTCCCTAGATCACCAACATGCTCGGACTATACTTTACTCTTGACCACCATATCGTCTATATAAACCTTAATGTTCTTTCCTAGCTGTGGCTCAAACATCTTGGTCATCATCTTTTGATAGGTAGCCCCTACATTTTTTAAGCCAAAGGGTATCACTTTGTAGTGATAATTTCCTATAGGAGTGACGAAGGCAATTTTCTCCTTATCATCCAGTGCCAAGGGTATCTGATGATATCCTTAAAAAACGTCCAAAAAACTCATCCTAGGATGTCCAACAATGGCATCCACCAATTGATCTGTACGAGGCATTGGAAAGGGATCCTTGGGGCAAGCTTTGTTCAAATCTATAAAGTCTACACATACTTGCCATTTCCCATTCTTCTTTTTCACTACCACTGTATTAGCCAACCACTTAGGATAAAATACCTCCTTGATAGCCCCTGCTTGTTTGAGTTTAATTACCTCCTCCTTAACAGTCTTGAAATGCTCTTTTGATGATTACCGAAGTGGTTGCTTCCTCGGTATAACAGTTGGGTTGACGTTGAAATGATGACAAATGAAGCTCAAATCCACTCCCAGAGCCTCGTAAGCACTCCAAGCAAACACATCAATGTTTTCCCTAAGATACATTATCAACTTGTCATTCTCCTAAGGAGGCAGTTAAGCTCCAACCTGAAAGTACTTCTCCATATCGTTACCTATAATAACCTTTTCTAACCCTTCACACTCTACCATCTCCATTGAATTCCTAGATAACACTAGCTCCTTTGATTGCTATAAGCTGTGCTCATTTGACGCCGAGGACTCTCCTTTAGCCTGATGTCTAATCGCGGCTACCAAACATTTCCTAGCCATAGACTGACTTCCTATCAACTCCTTAACTTGGCCACCAGATGGATATTTCACCTTCAAATGCAAGGTAGAGGAGACCCCCCAAGGCATGAAGCCAAGGTCTTGTCAGGATGGCTGTGTAAGGAGAAAACGCATCTACCACGATGAAATTTACTTCTACCACCTCCGATCCAACTTCCACTGGCAATTTGATCTGCCTCATTGGTATGACTACCTTCCCATTAAAGCCTAACAAGGGTGAATCGTAACTGGTTAAATCTCCAGACTTCAGTCCCAGCCCCCTATACAAGTCAGGATACATAATCTCTGCCCCACTCCCTTGATCAACCATTACTAGCTTTACATCATACCCTCCTATCCTGGGAGTAATCACCAATGCATCTTCATGTGGCTGTAAAGTACCAACCTTATCATCATCAGAAAAACTCAGTGCTGGACGAACCCCCATCCTGCTCCTCTTCGGCTCTGGGAAGGATGTCCCTATAGGTGGTTAGGCTATGGATAACACCCTAGAGTAATGAGAACCAAATCCCCCTACAGCAGCAAGAATAACATTGATGGTTCCTAAAGGCAGTTTTGAAGAAGCATCCCTCTGAAATCCCGATCCTGTCGGGAGTCCCTACCCATTGGGATGATACAGGAATTGCTTTAACTTGCCACTTCGGACAAGCTACTACAGATGGCTCCACAGAGTTCGACAATCCTCGGTTATATGTCCTTGCTCCTGGTGGTATTGACAATGAAGGTTTTGATTGCGCCTTGTAGGGTCTCCTCCCATTTTATTAGGCCATTGAAAGAAAGGTTCATTCTTGATTTTTTTTAAGATTTGATGCACTGGCTCTCGAAACAACGCATTAACCGCCTGTGGTACAGCAACAATCCCAGGCTGCCAGAAAAATCCTGCCGAGGATGATTATTATTGAATTTGTACGACCTGAAGTCCCTCCTATCCTGAGGGACCACCTTCGCTTTGCCTTTACTTAGTTTTTGATCCTCCTCGACCCGCTTATACTTGTCAATACAGTCTATAAGCTAGCGCACATTACTAACTGGTTTCCCAGTTAATGACTTCCTTAAACCATGCTCGGCAAGTAGGCTGACCTTGAAAGTTCTTATGGCCACATCATCAAAGTCTCCATCAATCTCATTGAACATCTCCCAGTACCTGTCTGAGTACGTCTTCAAGGTCTCTCCTTCTCGCATAGTCATGGACAGTAAGCAATCTAAAGGCCGAGGGACCCTACTATACGTAATGAAGCAAGATCCAAATACCCGGGTAAGTTCCTTAAACGAATTAATAGAACCTGCTCCCAAACCATTAAACCACCTCATCGCCACAGGTTCCAAATTGGAGGGAAAATTTTTGCACATCAGAGCCTCATTCTTGGAATGCACAGCCATCATCTAATTGAAATGGCTCACATGCTCCATAGGGTTTGTTCAACCATTGTACATGGTGAATGTTGGCTGAGTGAAGCACCAAGGAAGTTTCCCTGCGTCAATTCATGCGTGAAGGGTGATTTAGAAATTTGGTTCAATGCTCTGCTTATAGCGTCGATCCCCAAGCCTTTGCATGATGAGTTCCTATTCTTACGGCCATGAGGGTTGTCCTCTTCATAGGAGAGAGACTCACTAGGGGAAGCCCTTGATCTGAGTCTGTAACTGCTATTCCCACCATCATCAAAAGAAGGTTCAGAAATGGAAGCAGTCCGTTTCCGTCGTTCATGACGTAACTTCCTCTTCAAATGATTGATCTTCAGTTGCATGGCCCTAGCACTATCCGCGTGAGAAATGTGGCTTCCACCTCGAGATTGACTCATGTCAATATGGGTGGTGTGCACACTCCCTTCCCGATCCCCTCTTTGCTCAAGATTAAGGGGATGACCTTGATGTTGGGACCCCAAAGACTCTGCCTGGTGGGGGCCTGAATCTACCATCACTGAACGTTACACTCAATAAAACACCAAGATTTCTCACAGACGGCACCAATTGTAAGGACACGTTTTACACCTAAGCCCAAAATAGGAAGGGAATAAGCCCAAAATGCCCAATACAATGAATTTGTAAAGAGTGAGTTAGAAATCTAGGTTCTAATGAGTGTAGATATCAATGACAATGAGCCAAGATGACAGTATGATGAAGATGGAATAGTTTGTACAGTGCAAACTGTCCTCGGACTCAAGTCAAGGAGGTCGATTCTTATATTTTCTTCTTCTTAAGGTCAGAATTATAGATATTCTTATGAAGTCTGTAGTGTTTTTTCTTCCTTTTTTTCTCTGATCCCCTTCTTCTGGAGGTTTCCTCTGCCTTTTATATCTTTCTCCCTCTTCTCCTTAACCTCCACGTACGGATAGTTTCTTTTTCTTGGATACTTGTCTCATCAATTCCTTCCTAAAGCCTTTGGAAACAGCTATAAGGCTGAGCCATACTACTCAAACATCACTTCCTCATTAATGCGGCCAGAGAGTTAGCTGTATGGCATTTAATGCGGTGATAGCAGTTTTCCCGTTAGATATTTCATAGTTTCCTTTTGTCCTATACCCTGGTGGTGCATACCCTTATCAACAGAGTCCTAGGAGATGTTGCCTCTAGGCGGCAGACAATTCATTCCGACCTCCGCTTAGTTGAGCCGAGCCAAGGAAGTATTCCTCCTTGGACCACCTTCTCAGATGATTATAATCAAATTTTACCTCCCTATGCACCAACACAAATCTTTAGTAAGATATTTATTCATCCTCAGACTGCTTTAACATCCTCGAATTGGGCCTTCAGCCCAATATGTATATAAATACGTATTCCTGGACTTATCTCCCCCACAAATACCATTATTAATTAAAGGTAACTTCATTTAAAATGAATGAGTATTTAATATAACATATTTGAGCACATGCATTTGAGTTTATGCCTTTTTGGTTAAGTGCATTTGTAATATATTATATTAATTACTCAAAGAGTTACCTCAAGGTGTTTATCTCCCGAACATTTAAATAGAGTGGAAAAATAAAAATAAAAGTAAAAAGGTAAAATAACCGTCAGCTATAAAAAGTGACACTACTTGATTTTTTTTTTTAATTAAAATATTGATTTCAGTGGGTAGGTTCAAATAAGAATCAATAAAACTGTCAAAAATTTTAATGTTGGTGCTTAACAATATTTCTTTATTATATATATTGGCTTGTGTTATGTGCAAGACTTGGTGGAATAATAACATGTGATCAAAAGTGAACACGTGTCACCATCCCAACAGGTTATATATGCCATCCCAACAGGTTATATATGCCATGTAATCTTCTAGCTCATTTCAACAGCTCTATTAGATTTTAATTGATTTTCTTATTTTGTACTTGGACCATATCAAATGGAGGATTGTAATTTTGAACTACTTGAAAAATTATTTAGTACTTTGGGTAGACTACGGCAATCATGTCCAGTGGTCTATCCACCCAAAATGAATTCCTCGTGTATTGCTGGTTTCATCAAATCTTAATCACAAAATTCTAAGAGAACCAGAGATTTAGCTTGGGGGGAACGTATGAAACATAGAAGTTTAGAATTCAATAACTAAAAATATGCTAAAATTGAAGACTAAATAATACTATGAAAAATAAAACTAGTATCCCTTCAATGTTAACAAGATATTAATAAATAAATAAATAATACACAAAATTAGAACTTTCCCAACTCAACAAAAGCACAAATTGAGGACAAGCTAAGACATTCATGACTTTAGATGCTCGACAAGTCGATCAGTAGGAAAAAGAGCCTAGTAGTTCTCTCTTTCTTAACTTTCTAATTATGTGGTCATGGAGAATGAGGCACATTAATAGCTAAACTTTTCAAGTTATACATTAGTGAACATCTTGGAGGGGACTTAAAACTTGAGCTAAAGTCACATGAATACTCTCTGAATTAAAATGTCAGAGAGGCACTCATAAGAATAGAAAAATAAACTTGAGAAGACAATTACAATGTAATCCTTAACTTTTGCATTTACTTCATGTGCACCCAGCAAGTCAATGGTGTTCAGAGATGTCCTTCCCTGCATGCCATTTAGAGAAGCCATTCTCCAGGGCATCCCTCATCCATGGATGCCGGCACCTATCCAGTGCCTCTGGTACAGTCAACCAAGTTCGGTTTCGGGTGCTCTGCTCTGGCCATGACTCAAGCTCCTCCTTGACTATCAAAGCAAACATTGCAGCTTTACATGAACCTTCCGGGCAGAACTCATCTTGGTGGGTTTTACTCTTAAAGGGATAATAACCCAAGAAATCCTGAAACCAAGAAATAGAAACAAACTTAATGTATAACTTGAATATGCCATAATCAAAACAAGTGCAGCAATATCTTTCGGTATTTTCTTAAAACCTTTCTGCTAAACTGTAACAAATGTCATCAACAACATGAGTGGAAACTGTCCAGCATTTTGCTAAATCTAGGACTAGGATGCCAAATATTGTATTTTCAAAAATTCAGTAAACAAACAAACAATAATTGCAACAGCAATCAAAGTTTTATCTGCATTGAAATGTAGGCATCTAAAGCGACAATCACAACTAACAAGGCAGATATATACAAACAAAAAACAGAATATCATTGCTTCTCCAAAAGCAGTCCAAGATAAACATGGGAGAATTAAGCAAACTAATAATGCAACAATTGAAACATAAAAATCAGATCAACTTCAAGACCTTCAAAAGATTAAGTGACTGTAAAATAATCAAAAGGGTTTATAACAATATCACACAAGTTCAATGGAAAAAGAAGAAGAAAAAAACAAGAACAACATCAAATTTATGAAAATCAAAATCACCATTAGTTCCCCTCGAACTCCAGCCTCTTCAATAGCTTCCCTTACTGCTGCCTCCTGAACAGTTTCATCATTCTCCCAACCACCCTATAAAAGGAAAAGAACAATTCATAAAAACAATTGTATAATTATCACCTCCCACTATCTAAATGATGGTAGGGAAAGCAAATAACAGAAATTTATAAAAACCACACCAAATAGAATTTCCCAAGTAATCATAAACTAGCTAATTTGCACTACATTTGAAAAAGACTTACCAATAAAAACTGCAAATAAATATCTCATGTTGCTTCCCAAAAAAGAATTTAAACTCTTGAATTCAATGAAGGAATTCCCAAATTCTTATTACTTGTCAAAAACACATATGTCATCAGTTAGGGACCATCAATGATCAATCAGATATGCACCAGCATAAATCTTGATATTGGTTTAATTTAAATTGCATTGCTACATATTGAGATTTGGTTCAAGATCAGTTAGTTTACTTAGAATAAAAGCTTCCTGCCCAATACCTTCCAAAATATAGTTCTACAGCACAATATGACAGAAGCTAGAGTGTTGACATATGTTGACATATCAACTGCCACAGGC
This sequence comes from Castanea sativa, assembly GCF_040712315.1. Classification (NCBI taxonomy): domain Eukaryota; kingdom Viridiplantae; phylum Streptophyta; class Magnoliopsida; order Fagales; family Fagaceae; genus Castanea; species Castanea sativa. The sequence continues at coordinate 58,663,925 of NC_134023.1, read as the reverse complement.
CTCCATGCATTTCTCCAATAGTTAAGTTGGCCTGGCAACTGTGAACCATCTACAAAACTACCACAATTTCCATTCCTCTACTCATGTACTTGGGTGTCATCGCCTGAATGCCTTCTAATAATGGTTTATTTATTATTAAATAGAACTTGCATATTTGCCAAGCATAATAGAATCCATGCATGGCTGATCATAAATCTCCACATCCTTCTCCTGTTTAACTGACATTGCTCACTTCCAGTATACCATCTTCATGAAGGCAATGGACCGTGACCTAATCCTGGTAAGGTCCTTTGCCTCCTACAAAACTGACTGGAAAATTCCTTGAAATTTTTCGTAGGCAATTCACCCAGTCAGAACAAACCAGAATATTTGCTAAACTGAAATGTACAAGTACCCAATAGGATATACCTTTTTCAGTTCTAGTTTACCTCTATACCCTAAAATTCTAAGGTCATAAGATTGCTCCCAAGAGGTTAGTGATGACTAAGGGGTAATTGTACTCTTAAAAATTGATATAGTGCCAAACAAACAATCTTATCAACCTCCAAGTAAATATTGCACTATCAACCATCCCTATTAACTTTTGGTCCTAAAATAACTTCAAAGCATCACAAAATTCAACTTGACACATGATTTTGGGAGTGAATAGTAAAATTTAGGTGTCACCAATAAGCTATGGATGGAACAAATGAAATTGATGTCTTCCTGCAAATGGAACAACCTTCTATAATATTAAAGCTTCAGCTTATTATGGGGACTGCAAGTGTAATCTAATAATGCATAAAAGCTAAATATGCAGGGACTCCACTCACACTTCCCAAGAAACACATAATATTATCCATGTAATTTTACCAGCAAATAGAACTGCCATAATCCATACAGAATAAAGTCTTGACAGGGGACATATAATCAAGAACTGGACTAACCAAGCAGCTAAAAAAAAAAACATAAGGAAAATGGAAAGCAAGAAGTTGGCATGACAACTTCTGCAAAGAATTTGGAGACTGTAAATTGATTCAAAAGCATGTTCATTTCCTACTGAAAAATTCAACTTGTACTGCACTTGGCCTAAATATTAATCTCCAGTGTGTGTGAGTGTGTGTGTGAAGAGAGAGAGAGAGAGAGAGACCATAACATTTTAATGAGCAAGCTAGCAGAGAAGTGAACCAAAAATAGATAACAATTCTCATCAAAGTAAATTTTCAGAGAAAAAAAAAATACTTATTACCTTTGGAAACAGGAGACCTGGCCCACTAGTTGAGTTAATCATAAGCACCTCAACAATCTTCTCAGAATTCGAATTGCCACTCACATCTGAATCTCTATACCTAAATGGAATACACCTGTAATAAATCTGCTCAGTTAGCTTCAGTGCACCAAACATAATAGGAATCTTTTGCCAATACCCCTAATGTTACAACCAATAATATAAGTCCCAACTGAAAAAATATATATATTATGATAAAACTTTCTTCTTCTTTTTTATATTGTTACAAATTTTATTTTTTAAGAAGAAGATAACTATTTTATTAGAAAGAGGAAATCAATACTTACAACCAGTATGCATTGAATTCCTAAAATAAGTTACACTTTAAAGTTTAAATACTCAACAAAATCTACAAAAGGAAGTGAAATAAACACTGCCAAAACCTGCAACCCACTGATACAATGATTGCCAAAAACAAAAAACTCACAAAATAGATGACTCCACATCAATGAATATGTGATTGAACCTGTTTCCATATGGTCCACATAAGGCATAAGTTTGATCATGAATGGCCTACAAACAGATGCATGCAAGTGCAACCAAGCTCAACCCCAGAAAAGATGGCACACACAGGCATCTCACATCAACCATGTTTGGTGCATTCCAATGTCTATCTATTCCATGTTCATTGGAGCTACTTCACAGAAACTACTGCAGATATCAAGGACACACTAGGCACTTGTTTGAGCAGATATCAAGGATTATCAACTAAAGAAATTAAGCTAATTATCAAGACCTCAACCTCCCTCTCGAAAGAAGCTTTTGAAGAATCTTCACAGATCGATTCTCTTTTCCTCAATTATATTCCTTCTGGCCCTAGCCTTCATCAATAAGTGCTAATTACAGTGGTAGACCATTGGCAAGTGATATCAAAGGGTCAAGCAGGCATTGTGCGGACACGTGATTAAGTTGCCCTTGTGATGCAGGAGCATAGAGACAAATTATGTGGCAGCCATGTGGGTGACACGTCATTTTCTACATCTGTCCAAGTGACTTTTATTTGTCACTAAATTTGGTCAAAATTATTTATGGAGTCTTGTTGGCAAATGTTAGGGCCTAGTTTGTGTTTATAGGAGGTTATCTACCTAGGAAGTAGGAAGTTGCCTATTATGTTGGAAGTAGTCCAACCATTATTGTATGAATATCATGCATTGTATTTGCCTATAAATATCAATGAGAAGTGTAGAGTGTTTTAATTCAGAAAATAATTTGTTAATTATAAAAAATTCATAAAAAAAATTCAGAAATTTTTTTGCAAGTGTGTTGCCTAGGACATAACACATTGTATTCATTCCTCAATCAAATAATCTACTAAGAATCTCATCTACACTATAATGTCGGCCAAATTCACTACAAAGCTGCTCAAAGGTTATATCATGCTTAACAGTGGTGAGAATCTTTACCTTTACCAAATGCACCTTGTTTATGAAGTTGAATAACCATTAGGGTAACCTACTACTTCCAATTCAATAGTTTTATTTAATAAAATGCTATCAACCAAGTCATTGCGACTTCTCATGGTGCCAAAGATTCCAATAACACAGACAACAAAAGGCAGAACAGCTGATACGCAAACACGAACAATGAAACAATTCATTGCTAAATAATTGCCTAAATGTGTTCTCTAGCCCTCTTCTTCTTTTTTTTTTTTTGTTAAGAAGTCATTCACCCACCATTATCAGCTCTTCAATCGCATTCTAAAATTCACTTCACACAACCCCTCCTAACAAAACCTATTCTATCACACCACGACCTCACATTATTGAGAAAATGACTTCACAAGGCTATCCTATCCTTACACTTGCATGGTCCTTCTCAAACATAACCCATCCCACAGACCACCAAATTCCTCATCCTCATCCTCCTCCTATCCCTTTCGGCAAGCATCCCCACAAAACCAATATATAAATTCCCTAATCCAACTTCTACCACCACCCTAACACAACTCATAAAACTAAATACCAAATCAAAATTTTGAAAACGCTATTCCAAACAACACCAAAATCCCAACTCTAAAACATCATTTCTAAGAAACTGCAAACAATCTCATTTACACCCAAATCACATATTCTTCCAAAACCCACTTCTAAAACATCACCACAGATCTCTTTTCTACCTTTTTTTTTTTCTTTAAATTTTTTTTTTTTTTTTAAATAGCCCTCCAGACTCCAAATAATAAAATAAAATCAATTGTCAACACATTGTCCCAGCTGAAAACGACTCCAATATCTAAAAAAAAACAACAACAACAACAAAACCAAAAGCCACATCACATCAATCAACATTAACACATACATATATAAAATAGTTGAGCATTCATACAAACACCATACATGCATGCATATATATACACATTATATACATACATTGAATGAGAGAGAAGGTAAAAGGAAAAACAAAAAACAAAACAAAATGCGTATACCCGGCTACAAGGCGACAACCAGCATCGTAGCGCTGCTGATGCCGACCCGTGCGGGCCACTAAATCACACATTACTCTACACTCTCTCTCTCTCTCTCTCTCTCTCTCTCTCTCTCTCTCTCTAGATTTCTTTGTCAATGAAAATCAATCTTTTCCTTATTCTCTCTGTACTAACAACAACAACAACAACATTTACCAATTACTCCACTTCTACCACCGTCCACAGCGGCGATGGCGATTTCTCAATGCGACGTCGCATCACAAATCTCGGATCCGACGGTGCGGGCTTTGTCACAAAAAAACTCTCCAAAAAAAATATATATCAAATAATACCACGTGATATTATTTTGATATATTGAGGGGGACGAGTTTTGGTGGTGCGCGGAGCAGTGTGTAACGGTGAGGAATTGAATCGGAGAAGGACGTGTGGAGTTTTGTTTTTGGATGTGAAGGATTTGATTGGAGGGTACACTTGGAGGCTTGTGGTGTCGGTTGTAGGTGATTGGGATAGTGGGGAGACGAAGTCAACTCGTGGTGGGTTTTATAAAAACTTTAAAAACAGGCATGCTGTGTTTGGATTTGCGGTTTGAACGGGACGGTGGGGATTTAACGGTGAAGATTTAGTGGGGCCACTCTTGTCCCTTCGATCTGATTTGCACTCTTTATTTTTATTTTTTTTAGTACTTCTATTTTACTTTGTTTTATGTTTTATCTCACCCCAAAAAATAATTTTACAAAAATGATTTTATTTAACAAACATTTTTTATATGAAATTAATATTTAGGTTTGTTAGTAGTTCTCTCTCAAAAAAAAAAAAAAAAGTTTGTTAGTAGTTGGTAGTGATGGTACATAATGACTTGATAAATATGGGCAGTTTGTTACGTGATTTTGAGTAACAATTTTCAGTTTTTAAACAAAATTACATTTATTTTCACACATTTTTCATTCACATGTATTTTCAAAAAATACAAACAACGTTACTAGAACAACATTACCAAACGCCTCCAATGTTTTTTAGAAAATTAGTCATTTTCTAAAAAAATATTTTCTATAAAATTATCTCAATTTTCTATATTTGATAGTAACTTTAAATGAGTTGAAAAATAATTTTACAACATCTCTTATTTAGCTTGTAGTAAGATAGAGTTATTTTTATAAAATAAAAAATTAGTGGAAAACAATATCCAAAAATAAGCATTACTTACCCAATATGGTTTTCTTTTAGCTTATTTTCTGATGTTATCAAACACTAGAGAATATGAAAAACTATCTATACACGAGGTTCCATTGAAACAAATAGAGAAGCAGATAAACTTAGATTTTTTTTTTTCCTTCTCTTTTCCTTTCAAAAAATCACAACAAAGTATAAATAAGACCCTTTAATAAAGAATAAATAAATAAATTAGACCTCCAATAAACCGTAAACAATATATATATATATATATATATATATATATATATATATATGTATGTATGATTTTGATTATCTTTGTGCATATAATTTTTTTAGATGGTTTCAGCCTATGACGTTTGCTTTTGATAATTGCTCTTTGATCATCATTAGATCAAGATACCAATTGGTTTTTTATATAGACACGAATTGAACCCAGGATCTCTTATTCAACAACAAGAGATTTGCTAGTTGAGTTAACTGGAATCCACTCCATATAAAGCATTTAAAAAGAGAAATGATATGTCCACAATATTTTCACAACATTTTTACAACAAATCCTAAGTGGCAGGTTGTTATTGGTTGTTATTGTTGGGGTAAGAAAGTAATCTTCGTGTTAGATTCAAATTTGAACCAATAACAACTAACCACCTGTGATTTGTTGTGAAAACGTTGTAAAAATGTTGTGGACGTAACATTTCTCATATATAAATACTAGTCAACAACTTGTGCATTGCATGAAAATTTTTAATAAAATATAAATTTTTTCTTTAAAAATGGTTTATTTCTCTCTTTTATTTTATATTTAAATATAAAATTTGATAATGTGATAGTTATTAATAGTCATATTATATAATTGTATTTGTATATTAAATATCATTAAATATGAAAGTTGATCATTATGATAGTTATTAATGGATATTATAATGATCTTTTTTCAAGTGGAACTATTAAATATATAATTATGGTCATTATTGATATGTATTTATTATGGTTGTTTTTGTATATGAATTTTTTTTTCTGCAAGATAAAAATTTTATTCTAACCCAATCTAAGTATATATGTGTATAAAACTCATTCCTAGAGACTTAAACTCTGCCCCTTGCCCCTTGCCCCTTGCCCCCTCCCCACCCCACAAGAATTTTATACGTATGGAATAACTATCACGTCATTGGTGTGCAATGGTTATTCTATTATTTAAAGAAAATATGATATGTCATTATAATTGGGTGTTTAAATATCGAATATAATTTAAACTCAATTAAGTGTATATAGGTAATCAAGGTGATTATTAAATAAGTATTTATTATGGTTATGTTTGTATATGGAACTATTTAATTTTTTTTTTTTTTAGAGATGAGCTATCTAATCTATTATTTAAAGAAAATAAGATATGTTATTCTAATTGAGTTTCTAAATATAGAATATAATTTAAACTTAATTATGTGTGTGTGTGTGTGTGTGTGTGTGTGTGTGTAAAATTGTGAGGTTTCAAAACTTATGTGACAAAAAATCATGAGGTTAACCAAAAAAATGTTTTCAGTTTTATATTATTATAGACTATAGAATATATATTATAATAGGTAAAAATTAGTAATAGAAAGAAAAATTACATTGCTGTTTATAAAACAAAAAAAATTCATGCCTTCTACTTGTAACAATATTTTAAAATAAGTATAAAAAAAAATTAATTAAACGGCAAAAAAAAAATTACAAAATTTTATCATATGTTAACACATTAAAATATTACTTAACAAAAACAAAATCAATTAATTAGTGAGCATAGAAGAAAAAAAATGACGATTTCTCTTTTACCTTTGATCAAAGTGTTTTTTTTTTTTTTTTTTTTGGCCTACCAATGATAAACATATAAGAAAGTCTAAGGATATAACAAATTCTCACAACATTAATTTTGAGTTATGATGGATCCCAATATAATTTTATTTCAATCTATTTTAACCTATAGTGAGTTAACACTTCAACTTATTATAAAAATGTTTTGAGATTTGTTTTTGTCCATAAAAGAAGTGTAAACATACATGACTACAAATTTATAGACAAAAGTTATATATACCCAAAGTTCTCAAATTAGTCTACCCCAAGCAAGTCTAACAACTAATAAGTGCCAAGCTTATAATAAAATAAAAAAAATAAAATAAAAAACTAATAAGTGCACAAAAAAAAAAAAATTGTGGAAGTGTATGAGGACACTTATTTGCTTCTCAACATGTGTGAATTAAACGTGTTGTTGTAACTGTCTAACCATTAAGGTCAAAGTTCACCGGTGCCTTTTTTGTAAGAGGGTATATGACCCAATTGGTTCCCGGATTAGGATCTTGTGCAACACTCTGGGTATTGCACGAGGTGCAGTTACTCTCATTCCTCTCACAAAAACTTTTTTCATTTTTTTATTTAAGGATTGGAATTAAAAGCTCATTTTTTTAATTTTTAATCTTAGCTGTTGAGAGCAATTGCATGCAATGCAATTCAGAGCTCAATTCCTAGTTCTCCTATTTCACAGGATTTGATTTCAATAGATAGGATGCCATTGGACCCATTGGTGGAGCGTGGAGGGCCACCTAGGTTTTAAAAAAACACTCAACGTGCGTTTGCTTGCAAATTATTTTGCGTTTACATTTTTTGCTAGATTCCACTGCACTATTTACGACCCAACCAAAAACGTGAAAAGCGCGCATAACCATGCACTCCTGGGTCCCACATGGCACTATTTATATTTAAAAATTATTTTACTATAGTGTTTTCAGTAATAAGTTTTCAATTTTTAGCAAAATAAGCAACATCTAAACAAACTCTTATTTCTCCATAGATTTTTTTTTTTCTTAAAAATGAAAAGCATATTTTAAGTTTCACTCATTGACTTTCCTTGAGAAAAAAATTCTAAATTTGCCACTCAGCTATCACCTATGTACAACACATCAAAGATACATCTCAGCCCACCTAAAAAAGTGAAACCTATTATAAGTGTATCTACCACAATAATATCGACCTCAACCATACTAACACCACCTCGGCACTACCTAGTCTACTACCATCAAATTGTCACTTTGCTAGTTGCTACTACACCGACTATATTGCCACCACGTTACCATAATGTTCCACCTAGAAAAGTGAAACCTAGCTATTCTAAGTGTATCTACCACAATAATCTCGACCTCAACCATACTGACACCACCTCGGCACTACCTAGTCTACTACCATCAAATTGTCACTTCGCTAGTTGCTACTACAACGACTATTTTGCCACCACGTTACCATAATGTTTTTGCAGTCAAATCACTTATTTTCTTATTGCCATTACAATCACCATGTCACCATTCCCCACCATTTTCATTATCATATTGATTACCATCACAACCAACATACCATTTCCGAGCATTAAGTTTACTTTTTCCTTCTTTTTCGTGGACAAAAAGCATTACGTTTACTTTTGTTAGTCATACTGCCACTATTATTATCTTCACCATCTATCACCATCACCACCACAATACAATTACAATCACTTCATAGTTCATACCACCACAACAACCTTGATACCATAACTAATGACATCGTATAACAACGTTATCTTCATGTAATTATCAGCAGAGTCTGCAACCTTAACAATTAGCAACACTATCATAGTTGTGTCACCATCACCATTGCCTTTGCCCATTCCTTATCATCTATATTTTGATACTGTTATCATTTCAAGTATCATCACCTTCATTAACACTAAATTCCCATTATCATATATTTCCAATACAAGCAGTAACAAGTACTAACATTATTGTTACCATCATCTCCATCCATCTCCAGCACCACTGTTATTTTCGCCTACTCCGCCTTGATCAAAATAATTGTATTCCACACCCCGCCCTACTATCATCTCTGATTGCCGATGTTTTTATACAGCCAATCTTCTAAGACAACCATGTTACTCCAATCACCGGTAATAGCATCATGTTTTCACCACCACCTCTATCAAGATCATATTTTTAACTATCAAATATATTCCTAACTTTCAATAATAAGAATGAAATGAAGATAATTACTTCTCTTCTGTTTTTCAAAACACAAATATAGAAGCAGCCAAACACAATCTGGTGCTATACTACATATAGTGTCACATCAACCATAACCTTTTTCATAATGGTCCTATGGAAGTGGAAGACAATCCTCCCCGATTAAAGGGCTTCCATGAATTAATTCAAGAATCCATTAAAGTGGGCTTTGTCTCGGGCTTGTTGAAATACAAGGCACTTGCATTTGGTGGGTCGTCTTTGAACGCACTGAATATTGAATACCATGTTTCCCTAATGGCTTTTAAGTCAACATGTGTCTCAATATGACTTGGTCGGTTTTGCTTAAGGAAAATAAAGAACATCTGATCTGTAAGGCCCAAAGAAAGAAAGCGGAAGGTTGCGGAGAGACAAAAATGTAATAACTCACAAGATCAAAGGGTTCAATTTGTACAATGATATAAATAATCATATATATACCTCAAAGCTTGTCAACTACAAACATCTATGAAATACAAATAGCCTAATGCACCTTTTCTCTTGGCTGCGGGTATTCCCTATAATTAACAGTAAGGCAACCCAATTTCTCCCCCTTCTTTTGTCCACTGTCCATCCCTTGTACTCTTTTGTTTATTAACAATATGTAAATCCGGCCGTCATAGCGCCCATTGCAACAAAGGTATGGATCCAATGTAGGTCTCTGGTTGCACAGCGGAATAGCAATGGCTTCCAGCCTTCCACTTCTCTAAATGAGTTAAGAGGCCAAAAACCACTAGGGCTTAGGACACAACTGGAAGGAACATAGGTTGGAGGGTTGTCATGAATTGCCCATTATGCCAACCGAGCTCTCATCAAGAGCAATATCAGCAGGATCTCCATTCCATGGCCTCCCTTCTCTCCATCGGAACTTGATCCTTAACTTCCCATTTGCGTCTACCCCCACCACTTGTCCCTTACTCGCATGTGTCTCCATTCCCCATCCCCAACGTGGGGTCACCAGCCCTTCTCTAATCCTCACCTTGTCCCCTACTTTGAATGGCCTAACCCGTTCCATCTCCGAAGCCTTGCAAAGCCACAGCCTGTCCAGGAAGCAAAATGCTACCCATAGCTCTCCATCTTCCATACGGTGCACCACCCCAAGGCTTGAATGTCTCACCTCTCCCCATTGGTGGATTGGGGTTGAAACTGACGCCTTAACCCTAACCCAGTCTCCAATGCGAAGCTCCTCTTCTTCTACTAGGTCTACTTCTGATGGGTCCAGCATCCAAGCTTTTGACCCAGCTGGAGTATATATTCTCAGCTTTCCATCAGCATCAATTGCAGATATAGTTCCAACACTTGCATGGCTGTGGCCTGACCACCCAAATCTCGGCTGCTTCACAGAGAGTTTAACGCGTACCTTTTGGCCAACCATGAGCCTTTCCACTCTTTGAAGATGGGAAGTAGGCCCAACCCACCTTTCTTGCTCCCCACAAAACCCAACATAAGTGGTTCCATTCCATTCATCTCCTTCATACCCAATACCTTGCACTACACCAACGCTACCTGGCCCAATGGATTTCCAATTACTTGCATTATCTATCAATCTCACCCATTCTCCCACTTCAAACATTTGCTCTATCTCAAGATCCGCAGGATCTCCTTTCCACAACCCTGACAAACCAAAGAGAGCGACCCTCACTTCACCATCAGCATGGACACTAGTTATAATTCCTCGAGAATTAGGCTGAGCCCCTCTCCAGCCCCACCTTGGCTCAACCAATCCAGACCGGAACCGAACATACTGCCCAACTTTAAAGCACGGAACCTTCTCAACATCAGTGTAATGAGTAATCCACTTCCCTTTACGGAAGCAGCAAGCCAACTCTAGATAACCAGTCTCTTGTACACTATGCACAATAGCTACACTTTCTTTTCCAATACTGTTCCAGTCATAACTTGGTCTAGTTCCCAGGCTTGGTTTTGAACGTACCCAATCACCAACTTCAAATCCAGAAAGTCGTTCTGCATCTCCAGGAGAAACTCTCCACAAGCTTTGTCGGCCAGTCACTCTCACCTACATAAAAATTACCAAAACTATTTATGATCCATAGCAATTTATTTGAAGAAAGAATTCCTTATTAACATAATTATTGCATGCATACAAACAAGATGTGCTTCTACATTAAGTCACCAATCACTGTGCATTAGGTGAAAGTGATGAATGGTTCCACTACAGCCTATAAGAAATAAAGCTTATGATAATGAAAAACACCATCATGCATTGCTTATTTTTTCAGGATATTGCCAGCATACTGAAAATTGATTGGTGTGGATGATCAGCAAGGAGTTATGAGCAGAGAACGGTATTGGATATGAATCACTCAGTCAAGACATCAAGTGCAAAGGTATGAAATAAGCATGCTTACATTCAAAGCCCCATCCATGTCAATTCTCGCAATTTTCCCAACTGTAGCAGCGGTTTCATTTGACCATCCAAGTCGTGGCTGAGTAACAGATGGCATCATGTGAATCTCTTGTCCTACTTCAAAAGGAGGCACCTTCTCCACATCTGTCACAGAGCAAGAAAAAGGCTTGCTTCTGAAGCAGAAGGCAACTCCCATATCACCATCCTCCTCCAAGCTATGAATTATCCCAATGCTGTTCCTTGTAATGTCCTCCCACCCATATTTTGGAGATGGTACTGAAGCTTTTACTCTAACCCAATCCCCAACCTGCTCTTGGAATCAATATTAAGACTTATGTTGGGTAGGAAATCAACTAACATCTACCATGGATATTTAAGATCATACATATAATAAGAATGAGTAGTCAGATATTACCTTAAAAGCTTCCACCTTTTCCATGTCAGAAGGATCAGCCTGCCATGGTATTGGTCGATCTGGTATTTCAATTATTAAGAGACCATCATTCTCTATCTCACTTATTCTTCCAACACTGTGATGTGTCTCACCCCCCCAAGCATATCTAGGTTCTGCAACAGATCGCTTGACACATACCCGGTCACCAATCTGTAAAATTATAATGAAGTAAGTGTTGAAAATATAAAAAAAATAAATGTCATTATGGGGAAAAGAAGTACAGACTGTTTCTATGCAACAGAAAAACCAATCTATCTCACTAACCCTGAAAGGGGAGACAGGCTCAACCTCCTCTGGTTCACAATGCCATGGATTTGGAAGATAGCACAATTCCAACAACAAACTACTATCTGGTCTGATACAATACACAATACCAATGCTCCCTGGTGTTACAGATCCTAAACCATGCTTTGCTGTTGTAAGAGTGGGGCGGATGCGAACCCAATCCCCAACCTTGAATTCTTCAACTCTTTCCATTTCTGCAGGATCAGCTTTCCATCCTCTTGATGCTCCAGGAAACCCAACACGCAGGATCCCATCATCATCTACACATAGTACAGTTCCAATACTGTCACGTGACTGCCCACGCCAACCAAACCTGATAATGACAAAATCAGCATCAGTTATTATTATGTGTTGTTAATTAAAAATCCAAACATACAGAGAATGATAGAGGAACATCAATCATATTAAATGATTATGCTTCAAAGGATGCATAACACAAAGGATTATAATGGATAGTGACTTGAACTTGATGAGACAAAGCCCTAAGAAAAATCTCCATGATTTATATCATTTTATTAAGATTGATACTGAAATTCAGTGATGACACTTTTGAAACAATAAACAAAAGGTTTCGGTAACATTAGAAATTTTTTTTTTTTTTTTGAGTAAATAATTTTTAAAGGGAATAAAGGGGCACAATGCACGTACACAGGAAGTAGAAGTGGGTATCTTTGTTGTGGAAGCATGATCCTAATTTTTTTTTTTTTTGATAAGTAAATGATCCTAAAATTCAAGACACAAAAGTTGTATTAAGGAGCACATATCTATTTATGTATATATGTACATACACACACTCAACACAACAAAGAGACACTAGCCTGTGGTGCAAATACAATGTCTATATAAAATCAAAAAGTAACAAACTTCATTAATAATTAACATTAGTTACATATGAAGGGAGAAAGAGAGAGCAAAAAAGGGTGTAATACCTGTTGATAGTTATTTTCTAGAGGGAGAAAAAGGCAATTGTTACAAGGGCAGAGACACAGTAGGCGAGCTAGATGCCAAGAAATTAATATTTTTTATTATACTATCATATCACTATAATATCTTTGAGTCTTAGTTATCAAATTCAGAGAGCAAACTCAGAAGGAGATTGTTTCTATTTTTAATATTTCATTGGTAGTGAGTTATAGAGAGAGAGAGAGAGAGATAGAGAGAGAGAGTGTGTGTATGTGTGTGTGTTCGCATCCTTTCTTTTTCCTTTTTTTTTTGGAGGGGGATATTAAAGGAAAGTTGAATCATATAGATTAGTCATCTTAGTTTCTTCTCAGTGCATCTCAAATTTTGCTTCTTTAAACTAACCATCTCTTCTTTTCTAGTCTGCCTAATCCCTCACAGGGTTCTTAAATCCTTGATTATTTTCTTTTTCAGTCATCTCTCTCTCAATCCTATTACAAGCTTTGGTCTATTAGTTTTAGGAAATTAAAAGCGTCTATAACATGCTGTCATATTTTTTATTGTTAAGTTAAACACATGCACCAAATGAATTTGAACCCACATCCTCACCTTGCTTCAGTATCTGTAAGAGGAGAAAGTTCCATTTGAGCCAGCACCTTTTGCTTTATTATATGTTGTTAATTCAATCAGTAAATGTAATGAATTTTGTTTATCTTCAAGCAATCAACTTGTCAAATAACTGAAACACAAAGAATTCACAGCCAAAGTGAACTTCTCAAGACACTGGAGCTCATTATCTGAAAACAATTGCTTTCAACTTACCAAGGAACCTCCACAAAGGTAGCTGATAAATAACACACATATTCAAGTCTTAGTCATCAAATTTGGATAGCTAACTCAGAAGGAAATTGTTTCTATTTTTATTTTAGAGCCAGCAGTGTTCTTTTCATTGGTAGTCAGTTTTATATATATACATATAGAGAGAGAGAGAGAGAGAGAGAGAGAGAGAGAGTTTGTGTGTGTGTGTGTTGGGGATCCCTTGGGGGGTAATACAAAGCTCACAAAGCCCTAGATTTCTGCCTCCAGCAAATTTCTTCCAACTAAGTTGTTTTTTCTAGCTCTCCACGAATACGATCCTTATCCCTACTTTCCTCTGCTGAGAGAACCCGGACATCTTCGATAACTTCCAACGCATTAAATGACTGGTATATGAAATTAGTATGCATAAACACCATAAAAACAAACTGTGAATGCTTTCAGCAAATTTATAGTTCATTACCATGAAGTAATAAAAAAATGGTAATGAATTTAAACTTCCAATTAGAGGTTTTACAGGATTTCTAAGATTATGGTTTCTTCAATAATGATCTTAACTTTATACTTCTATGTAAAGCACAAAAAAAACCAAGTTAAAACTTAAAACAGTTCTTCTTCTTCTTCTTTTTTGGTTTATGAGTTACAAGTGTCAGGTTCCTAGGATCATATGTAAACTTGATGTTGAGAAAGCCAACAATCATGTGAATTGGGAGGCTCTTCTGGATTTGTTGAATAGGATGGGCTTTGGGGTGAAGTGGTGTAAGTGGATTCGTACTTGTATATCCACAGTTCAGTTCTCTGTCTTGATTAATGGGTCTCCAGTTAATTTTTTTGGTAGTTCAAGGGGCTTAAGACAAAGGGATCCGCTATCTCTTATGCTGTTTTTGATTATGAAGGAGGTTTAGAGTAGCATGTTGAGAAGAGTAGAGGAAGTTGGCTTAATACATGGTTTTAAAGCTGAGGGTAGGAGGGGTGGTGGGGAATGTGTTTCACATCTATTGTTTGCAGATGATACTATTCTTTTTTTTTATGCAAATGTGGAGCAAATTCTTCATATTCGATTGTTGTTACTTTGTTTTTAGGTTGTGACAAGTTTGAAGGTCAGTGTGCAGAAGAGTGAAATGGTTCCAATAGGGGAGGTAAATGATGTGCATGCCTTGGCTGAAATTTTGGGTTGCAGAGTTGGAACTTTACCCATGTCTTATCTTGGCATGCCATTGGGGGCTTTGCATAACTCTCTTTCAATTTGGAATCCTATCTTGGAAAAAATTGAGCGGAAGTTGGCCGGGTGGAAGAAGTTATTTTTGTCCAAGGGGGTAGATTGACATTACTTAAGAGTGCATTGTCTAGTCTTCCTGCCTATTTTTTATTGCTATTCACCATTCCTACTTATGTGGCTAATAGAATTGAAAAATTGCATAGGAATTTTCTATGGAGTGATAGCAAGACTCATTTGGTAGGATGGGATAAAGTTTGTGCGCTCATAGCCAATAGTGGTTTAGGTATAAGGAAACTCAGGTTATGTTTGGTAACAATTTTTGTAATCTATTTTCAAAAACTTGTTTTTTGGAATATAAAGAAAAAAACAATTATATTGTATTTTTGAAATAAAAAACATATTTGTTAATTGAAATTAAAAAGATAGTGTTTTGAAAAAAAAAAATACTAAAATATGTTATTATTAGGATTTGAACTCTAATGCTAACTCATTAAATAAAATAGATTCATTTAAATGCGTGTTTTCATTAACTTTTGAAAATTAGAAACTGAAAACAGTCTTTTACATGTTTTCAATTTCCTTCACAAATTGAGTTTTGAGAACAATTTTTGTTTTCTATCCATTTTGGGTTGCCAAATAAGTTTTTTAGTCTCAAAAATAGGGAAAAAAAATTGGAAACAGAAAATAAGGGGAAAAAACAGTTTCCAAACATACCCTTACTACTTTCAATAAAGCATTATTGGAGAAATGGTTGTGGCAGTTTGGGAAGGAGGAGAATCAGCTCTAGAGGAGGGTGGTAGCTTCAAAATTAGGGAAGAGTTGGGGGGGGGGGGGGGGGGGGGGCCTTCTAAGTTAGGGGAATTTATGGGTGTGGTTTATGGAGAGGTATGAGCTGGGAGAAGGAGAATTTTAGCAAAAATGCTCAGTTTGTCGTTGGGTTAGAGAATAGAGTGAGATTTTGGCAAGATGGGTGGTATGGGGATCAACATTTTCAAGTGGCTTTCTCAAGGCTGTATGGTATTGCTATTGACAAGGACGCCTCTATAGAAGCTTCTTTGTCAAGGCAAGGGGTGGAGGATAGAAGAATCTGGGATGTTTGTTTTATTCGGGAATTTAATGATTGGGAGATGGATGAAAGGCTGCATTTTCTTCGTATCTTGGGAGTCAATACTCCTTCAATGTATGTTGGAGACCAGTAGAGATGGAAGTTAAAGCCTAATGGGAATTTTGACATCCAGTCATATTATAGCAAGTTGCGGGATGCTCCCTCAGGTGTCTTCCCTTGGAAAGGTATATGGAGAGTTAAGGTCCCTAGACATGTTTCTTTCTTTGTTTGGTGTGTAGCTTGGAATAAGATCCTAACGAGTGATAACCTGAGATTGAGGGGCTTGGATTTTGTGGACTGGTGCATTATGCATAGTAGCCTTTCGTACATATGTCATTCTTATTTATCAAAAAAAGTGTCTAAATCAATCATTTAACATACAAAACAAACCATAAATGCTGACTTCAACCAGTAAAAGTATAACTTGCAAATTTTTTTTTTTATAAGTATCAATCTTTATCAAAACAGCAAAAACTTCCAAGCATACGGGGGTATACAAAGAAAAACCAACATCAACATTTCCAAGAGCAAAGCTCTGACAAATCAAAGAAAGAATAACAAGAGAAAGCTGAAACAGCTCCAACCCCATTCCAGCAAACAAAAAAAGAAAAAGGATTTAAGCTCAACATTCCTCTCCCTCCAAATGCACCACATTAAGTAATGTGACACAATCTTCCAAATTGCAGCATAGCAACTTGAAATTTATATTTGATAAGTGAAAAGTTTAGCTTGCAATTAATGGTGCATTAGACTTAAAAAGAAAAATATTAATCTAGGCTCCACAGATGAATATCATCTGATGATAAGCTCTTGAATTTTGACCCTACAAGTATCATTTTTCCTTTCTGATTACATGTTGCGCACATGGTAAATTCAAACTGTTAAGGAACCAAAATGATTTGACATTCTGATGATACAATAGCCTAATCTAAGGAATTATATATTGATACTAAACAAATAATTTCCAGCCCAAGCATGAGGAAAATACAATATCAACCTAAACCATTTACTAAGTTAACTCAAAAGCTATAAATTAGCAATTGTGCAAGATCAAACCTGGGTTCTTTGACATCTGGTTTCAGCATGACATGTTGTCCCCTGTCTAATGGAATCACTTTTATAACTTCATTTGCTAAAACACGAGCCTCTCCAGAACAAAAGGAAACAATGAGATGGTCTTTGTCTGGGACATTTTGCACAAAGCCCACACTTTTGTGCTTTGCACCTTGCCACCCATATGTTGGAGTTGTGATGCTTCTTCTAAATTTAACCCAGTCTCCCACTTCAAATCTAAAGACAATAGAAAATAAATTTATTTTAGTAGCAGAAACCAGTTTGAGTTGCAACAATTTCAAAACAGAACTATATGGTTGAATTTCTTCTGACATTGTACGAGACAGATGAAGTCCCCTATTTATGAGTGCCTCCATCAGATCTTCAGAAATCCATTCACGGGGAAGAGCATCCAAAAAGTCTCTTAGTGTTTTACCACTGTCACCAAACATAAACATAAATCTCAGTAATGTTGTAGAGTTCAAATCTGTGTACTATTACATTGTAAAGCTCCCAATCAGCATTAAAAAACCATAGAACCATAAGTTTTAAGGCTAAATAAGTACATAAATTTGAAAGATAAGAAAGCTTTGAGAATGTAAGTAAATCCCCGTGAAGAAGCAAATCCACGTGAAGTAAACAGCTACTTGCCTGTGGTTTCTAACTTCAACAGCAGCATTTGGATTTCTGAGCATATCAATGAGCCATTCAAGATTTTCACGTATCATTTTTGCTGCATCTGCTGCTATGTGGAATGCATTGTCACCTTCATCATCCTGATAAATGATGAGCAAAGAAACTATAAATTAGTGGACCACAAAAGAAAATTTCGCTTGGAAGCACCAGCAATAGGATGGGATGAAATCATCATGCATTTCATAGTAACCTACAGTGAGTAAGAATAAATATGTCCCAATGAAATCAGCGCTGGATGGAAGGATTGGTGCAAGCAAAACAATATAAAAAATTAGTCTAGTATGTTGCAGTGATAGTCTGATAGATACCAATTCTCTTGAAGAAAAATATTGACTCAGATATGATTTTGAGTTAGACATCCACAATGTACCAATAAAAATTCATAAGTTTGAAGAAAGACCTGCAAATTACAGTTTGCCCCTGCAGATAACAGCAATCCAACACATGACTTTGCCCCTCTGGCCAATGCTACATGAAGAGGAATTGTATTGTGCACATTTCGGATGTTCACATCAACTCCAGCCTCAAGAATGATCTATTCAACATTTCAAAAACAAAAGTAGGTTAATTGAACGTTAGAAAAAACAAACAAGAACTTCCAAGGTTCATGTGCACAATTGCACAAAAACCATATGACTTACCAACAATAACAACAAAGTCTTAGTCCCAAAACCTTGGGGTTGGCTATATGACTTACCAACAATGTAAAAATAAATAAAAATGGTTAGCTACCTGTATAAAGTATTAGGGAAGCTACTTTGCTTACCTTGACCAACTCAACATCATTAGCCATTGCAGCTGTATGCAAAGCTGTCCGTCCATGTTGAGCATCTTGGGCTGTTGGATCTGCTCCAGCAGCAAGCAATGTTTGCACCAGTTCTCTTCCCTCTAAAAGCAGCAAAATGAGCAATTAGAAGAAACCATAATAAGAAGTCAAATACTTAAAGTTTAAGAAATCGATAACAAGGAAAAGAAATAGTTCGGTGAAATCAATTTCCAATTAATACTCCGGGAAAAAAGGGCGGGGGGAGGAGAGGAGAGCAAACATGCAAGCAGATAAACAAATTTTTTGGTCATTGTTCTCTAATATGATCCCATTGAGAAATGCTGATATATCAAGAAATTCACAGGAAAAATTCGTATTAATATATGCAAGCCATCTAAGCTTAATTTGATAAGACTATGATTGGCTTCGAAGTGCTTAAATTTTTTTTGATTGGAAAGTTTACATGGCTAAGCAATAGGCAAAGCTAAACCCTTTTTTTTTTAAATCTGGTTTGCATCAATGGTAAATAGCATGACTTCTTGAGAATCTCTTCTAATAATGAGCATAAGATCCACTAGGAGAGGGAGATATAAGCTTCATGATAGCTAGATTTTTTTTAATCATCAATTTATACTTACACCTTTTAAACTTTTAATTATTCCTATCCCTCGTAAAATTAATTAACATAAAACTATCCATGGGTTAGTTCTCTCCTTTGTAAGAGTATTATCTCACACAGGCCACAGCTATGATAGAGTTGAAAAATGACTTCATAACCATGATTAAGTCCAAAATAGTCACAATAATTCTTTTGGGTGGATTTCACTGCAACACGAATAACATGGCCACTTCCACCTTTGGATTTTATTGGTTGCTCAGATGATCAGATTGTCTCTGTTGCCATGATGACTTTGCCCCCAACATAAGACGAGTCCCCCATGGATTTTCTCAGTTGCCATGGGGGCTTTGCCAGACCCAATATAAAATGAGGTCCCCTTGGATTTTCTCAGTTTCCCAGCACTGATGATCAGAGGTAAGGTGAGGGGTTGCGTCTCCGTTGCAATAGTGACTTTGCTTGGTTCCCCCAACATATAATAAACCATCCCCCCTCCCACCAGCCACCCCCCTGATTGTCCTAGGTTGGAGAGACATAAAGTAATTAGTAGTAACTAGGCTGGAGATACTGAGAAGTGTTGGTTCAGAGTTCCATCATAAAAATAGAAGTGTGGGCATGGAGATACAGAGAAGTGCTAGTTCCAAGTTCAATCAAAGCAATCATCGAAGTTTATTCCATACTTCTTCATTTATTGTCATTAATTATTGCTACAGGCCAACATGTCGTTCCAAAAAAATCCTGTTTTGTTTGCCCCTCTTCTCTTCTACCTATTATAGTAGTAGTACTTTTGTTTTTTGGGGAGAAAGAGAGAGAAGGTTTTTTTGGTTGAGTGGGGGGGGCTCAAACAAGACCCATTCTACTCTTCCTACTTTTGGTCCTGGCCCATCCATTTCTAAAGTCCAATTCTCTTGTGCCATAAATAATTTACAATCTATAATGTTTACACAATTAGGACATACATTATATCTGACATTTACAAAAATACAGTAGTCAAATCAGCACTCAACAAAAGTTGCAGGCTGCATTTCAACATAATTAACATTCAAATGTTCTTCAGGGGGAAAAAATCACATATTTAAATGCCACAAATTGTGCTCCAAATCATCCCTAAGCCATTTTTTAATCCTGGTTGATAAAAGTTCTTAGAAATAAAACATAAAATTTCTTAGAAATAAAACAAACTACATTTATACCCACATTTTACTTTCAAGAACTTAGTATTTTCTTTTTCAAGCTATTTCATCACTTAAAAAGTACTTTCATATCTATATCAAACAGACATTTCTAAGTTCTAGCATTACCAAATTCATGATCTTTCTTTACAGCAGCTGCCATACAAAGTGCAGTGCCAACTGGGCTTGGTATATCAATTGCATCAGCAATCTCTTCCACGGTTGCAACTTCCACCCACCTTTTGACGACTGTCACATTCCATGTTGCGACACACAAATGCAATGGTCTGTAGCATTCGGAGCATATTAATGCACAATCATAACTTTTAGGAAAAAATATGCATAAATCTCATAAAAAAATACTCAGCATTAACATAACAGCATTAAATATATCAAAAGGCAAAAGGCCACACAAAAACCAAGCTGAAATTTAATTAAAAATAGAGAATAAAAATGAATTAAATTTTAATTAAATTAAATTAAATAAACCCTCCTAGAATTACTGTTAAGAATTCCACATTATTGCTAAAACTGAAAGCAAATGCTACTAAGCGCATAATCTGACATCCAACCTACGGAAATACGGCCTTGGTTTGATTCATAAGAGGCAAGATAAACTAATCAATGATTCCCCAAGCAGAAGCTTCCAGTTTAAAAGAAAGTGGGAACAAATGAATTTTATACAACTCCGGTTATTAAAACCAAGTAAAAACCAGCACTGGCTTACTTGGGTAAGAGCCTCCTAATGAGCACTGAAATAGTAAATCCATCTAATTTCAGTGATTCAATTACAAAAGAGACAGAGAATGTGATTTCCAAAACAGCTGCAGCAGTCAGCTATCTGCAAACAGAGCAAGAAGGCTACAAATTATTTTGCTTGTGATTCCAATCCAAAATTTAAGCTACTGAACTCTAGCTCAAATGGCACATCTTTCCCTTTGTAAGAGCATGGTGGAGGGTGAGGTTGTGGGTTCAAGACCCAACATGTGCATCTAATTACCAAAAAAATTGGGAGGAATAGAATTTTTACAAAGTGTACAGGACAAATGGAGTATATCTGCTAAATATCCAAAAGTTAACCAACAGGATCAAGAAAACTAGAGGTAAAAGTGAAGTTGCCCATTAGTAAGATGTGGATTAGCTAAAATCTAACTTCACTATTGTGGGGTTTATCTTCCAATGGCCCATGCGTCCAAAATATAGAATGATGAAACTTAAAAGTTAGCTAAGGAACTGGATGACTTCCTCCATGTCAAGGTATCATTCTCCCAGGTGACATAAAGTCCATGGCAACCATAATGAGTAGAATGGATATTCTCAAAGATAGCAGTTCTACTTCTCCCTATAAATTCTCCAGGTTTAAAATAACCCAATTGTCCCCCTTGAGGCCAGCTATTGAAGGTTTTGCGTCTGCTCCCCCTATTATAAAACCAATCCCTTTTCTCTCCTAACCTAACATGGCAGCTCCCCACCATGGGGCTTTCTATCAGCTTCACAGTGATTCTGTAAAGCTTCCACATAATTTTGTACAGATTTAATGTCTACAGGACTTAAATATTCTTTCTTTGAAATAGAGGAAATAAGGAAATTAGCAGTCAACTGCATGTGAAAATGTATGCAGCTAAGTGTTATGTGCATGGACAAACAATTTTCATCCTGATCTTTTTGTCTGTGTATTCAGTCTGAGCAAAGTAACAAGCAACCTCCAACATAAAACAAAGCAGGAAATCTTCCCAAAGTCTCAGTAAATGTATCATAAAGCCAGAGTCATTACCAGGGAAAAGAACAGCAACATGCACCAAAATAACCTTAGCAACTACAATCCCCTAGAATCAAATATGACCACCCATGGCAAAAAGAATAAAGCATAATAGAAAAAATAATGTGTGGTTATTCATAGATCATAGTGCACAAAATAGTCACAAAAACATCAAAACCAATAAATGAGATTATAGCACACGCGCACGCACACACACGCACATATAAGCAAACCTATGGAAAATATTAATTAAACAGAATAGATCTGAAACCCGTTTAGAGGAAGGCTTTTAATCTGATCTCTTTAGGCATGACAAGATGCTATTTATTCTCTTTTATACGAGAATTAATATCATGATGAGTTCATATTTGTCCATATAAATAAATATATATATATATATATATATGCAAATCCAATAATTTCATTATACAGAACAAGTAGGTCATGATTTTGAAAGTAAATCAAATATCAGCTCATTTGCCATTTCCAAAAAAAATTTAAATAATTTGTGTTTTCATTCCAATACCATCCCTTTTTCCCCTACATATAAAAGAAAAGGAAAGCTGACTTTTTAATCTTCCTTTTCAACCATTCGAAGTAAAAGAAAAGCTAATAATTTGTACTTACGTCAAATTTTTTGAATTCAAAACAGCCATTGATCTACAGCCTCCATTTTCCAATATGACCAGAGCACAGTCGGAATATTTCTTGGCAACAGCTCTGTGTAGCACAGATTCACCTTCATCATCCACTGCATTAGGATCGGCTCCAGCCAAAAGTAACTCCTGTAATTAATTGACATGTGAAACAGTAGAAACTTAAAGATCAGGAAGAAGCAAAAATGAATAACAATAATATGTATCCCATAAATTGAAGGCCTACACGCATGCAGTCGGGTTGACCATGGTAGGCACAAACATGAGCAACAGATGGACCAAAGCCTTCCCTCAACCTAGATCTCACATTAGCACCTCTTCTAATGAGAGCACGAACACATTCTGGTGATCCAGCTGCTAACGCAAAAACAAGTGGAGGATCCCCATCTTTATCCAAAACATCCACATTCGCCTCTCTGCACTCTAAAATAGCCTCAACAAGTTCTGCACTACCACGTCTACAAGCCACGTGGAGAGCAGTTTGACCCTCAGCATTTTGAGCTTCTAATAGTGAAAAGATTGAGCTGCTGATTTTTCCTGACGCAGCCTTTATAAGTAAGTCTCTGCATAGGAAAAAAGGGCATAAAGAGAATAACATACAAAGGCTAAGGTTATTCTAGAGGAGCTAGCTCAAGCAGATCAGTATCAAAGTGAACTAACCTAACACCACTCACATCACCTGCGGACATAAGTTGATGCAAATGGTTGGAGTAATCTTGAAAACCTTCTGGATCTGATACAGGAGATGGTTCTGTCGGAAGTCCAGAGATTTTAGCAAAGTCGCTGCACTCAGTTACAAAATGTAAATTTACATAAGACAATTAACACAAAATAAAATTCAGGCTAATCATATCAATCTCTCTCAAACACATGCCCAAATGCACATGGCAGGAAACCAATATCCAAGCATTAACTTTTATCTCAGTTCTTATCCAATGGCCCAAGCAAGTTCAATTATCCACTAACAATTAAACAGACATGAGATAAGAAAATGCCACAATCAATATTTCAAATTCCTTACTTATCAGGGCTTGCAGGGGGGCTGCGTGGTATCTCTTTCAAATGACGGAGGAAAGTCGCTAACATTGCATTAAAAGTTGGTCTTTTTGATGCCTTGAACTGCAGGCATTCACCAATCATTTTCCACAATTCTCCTGGTATACCAACACCTACTACACTTGCATACTGTGGGGGCAGTTTTCGAGCCTTGACCACAGCCCGATAGATTTCCTCTGCACTTAAACCAGCCCACCTGCAGAAAGAATAGCAACTTGTAAGCAAAAACATCATGCATAGGAGAAGAAAAGAAGAAATTTAAAGTAAAGAATATATTGTTTCACATACGGGATGGAACCAGTGCACATTTCTACCAATGTGCAACCAAAACTCCACGCATCTGACTCTGCAGATATACCTATTGCATCATCCCAGAACAGATTCAATGACTTTTTTACCGGTTCCCATGCCTCTGGAGCTGCATAATTTGGGCTGAGCATTGTGCACTCCATACATGAATGAATTTTTAAGGAATCACCCTCTGATCGAGCTTTCCGACAGGAAGGTTTCTTCAGAATGCCAGCAAGTCCATAGTCAGAAACCACTGCACGACCACTTGCATCCAAAAGAAGATTGGATGGTTTTAGATTCATACAAACAACACCTGCCGCGTGTAGTTCAGCCACCCCTCGTGCAATGTCAGCCCCATATCTACAGTTGGCAACCACTCACCATGTCACGACAAGAGATGTAGACAGATAATAATTACCAATCTTAACTTAAAGAATCAAAATGTTCTGGCACAACAGCTGGAACACAATTAAGTCTTTAATAATATCATGAACACTATTTAAATAGTTACCCCAATCAAATATCAACTTGCAAAAATAGAATGGATAAACATCTGGATTAAGTATAATCAATTCATAAATTAAAATTTTGTGGAAATAGCAAAAATGCCAAATACATTGAAAAACTATTTTTGGCAGCTAGTGACAAACCCAGTAGATATCTTGCAATTGCCAATGAAAGTATATATATTCAAGTCTTCTATACCATTTCTAGTAGTCTAAAATTTAGCGATTGACATCAGCATTTGCACAATGAGTTCTGAAAAATGACATACTTCCCTCCCAAATATGGGATTGAAGTAAGCTGCCACTTTGCATAAAAAGAACTCCTTTATACTAGAAGCTGTCCCATGAATATCTTTAACCAAAGAAACCCATATTAACTGGAAGTTTTTCTATTAATATCTAGTGATTTGCGGGATTTGGAGATCTTTCCAGAACAAACTAACACTCCTCAAAATCATTAACACATTCTAACCGTTTGATTTCTGGCTGCTTGTTTGCTAATTTAGGCAGTAAAAATATCTGCAAATTTCACCAATTTAAATTCATATAACAGGTACTACTGCAAACCAAAGCCTACTTAACACCATAAAGTTGGTCTTAAATGGTATTGGATTGATGTTCGCAAAGAAGGGAGAAAAACTGAAATTTAAATTTTTTTAATTCATAGAAATAATCAAATTCAGGTGTCTGATATGCTTTATTTACAACCACATTCAAATTTTATCTCTGGTGGCAATAATCAAGTATTATAGCAAGCTGATAGCTATAAAAATAAAAAATAAAAAAGGGTAATACAAACTTGAACATGATGAGCATCACCTTGTGAAACACATGGAACTTGAACAGATCTTAAGCATTCCATTAAAATTTTTTTTTTTTTTATAAATTAACACAATCAGAAATTTAGCATGCAAGGAAGAAAAGTAGTATATCTCTTGACAGCTATGCCAGACCATAAACTCTATCAGTCTTGCTAATGGAGAAATTTGAAGTATGTTTTCTTAGAAAAGTGCTTCTAAACTGTTTAGGCACCCAATGAAATCTAAGGTTCCCAAAAGATCTTTTTACTTTTCTCAGTAAAAATATGAACTTTTCCAATGCTGCAGTCAATAAGGTTGGGACTTGCAAAATGAATTCAGGGACATACATTCACAACATCGCTCTCTATCTCTACACCTCCACTTTTTTAATGAAAATATGTACTTTTCCAATGCTTCAGCCAATTAAATTTGGGACTTGCAAAATGAATTCAGGGACATATATTAACAACATTGCTCTGTCTCCACAACCTCCATTTTCCTTTCCCTCTCAAATATGAGATTAAGGCAAGCCTCACTCTACGCCAAAAAGGGAATGAAAAGAAAAAAGCTTCTGCCTTACAACTCTTCTCAAGCAGCCATCCTATGAACCTTAAAGAGTTTAAAGAGAATTTGAATCTTGAAAGTTTACAATCTCAAGCAGCTATCCTTCTCTTTGTTTTTTCTTCTTGTATTTTCTGGGTTGCTCTGTGTTTTTCAAGCATAGAGTAGCCGTTCGTATATACATAATTCTTACTTATCAAAAAAAAGGTTGATTTTTGTTACACTAGAAAAAAAATTAATATCACTGACATGCCCTATTGAATGTCTCCTAACATTTTTATTTGTCCAACAATGCTCATCCAAACTAGAAAAGTAATTTAGTACCCTCACATTCTACAATAAGCCTTAGTGACAATACCAACATTCTTAGAACACTTCCATCCCCACATTTTAGGGTAAAAGTAGGAGACCACGCTGGGGGGGTGGCGGAGGAAGAAGCAAGACATAATGGGAAGACTGAAATAGATGATATGTGAAGTGACATGTTAAAATTTCTTAAAGGATTTTAAAGAGGGGAGCCTTTTTTTTATTTTTCAAAAATGGTGTCTTCTAAATTTGGTGGGTTGGGGCCTTGTTTCCTAATTGGTCACAGCATTTGCATTGAGCAGCAACTAAGACTAATAGAGAGAATTTGTTGTAGTGTTGAGGTCAAATTCTCTATTTGATACATCACAATTCACACTTGTACATTGATGCATACATCATTTGACTCAGTATCTTTACATTGCACATATTCATAAAATACTCCAACATACACAGTATAATTTAGCAATATCTATAAGAAAACTTTGTAACCCACACTTGTCACAGATCCCAATCAAACACTAGATAAGTGTTTTACACAGTCAAACAAACACATACTGAATCATGTTGTCAGCAAACACAGAAATCCTTTTCTCCTTTTAAGGTTAAATACGAAAAATTCCTAAAACTTTTTTTTGGTGTTCATACTCACTTTTGCAAACACAACCACACCCATCTGGATTACCTCGTGTATACACATTACACTAATTGCAATAAAACTACACACTTTTCCGTCCACTGAAATTCCCAATGTGCAATCACTTATAAAACTTGCCTGACTAATCCAAAGCAAGTCTAATCCAACATCAAAATTCAATCTTTTAGTCCCTAAATCCAAATTGTTCACTAACCCACAAGAATTCCATCCGCCAATTCACCATTTTGAGCCAAATTTTTCATAAAAACCCACTAAGCAAATTATACAAAAACCTTTTTTTTCTCTAACAAAAATTTAAGACAACCAACCAACCAAAAAAAAAAAAAAAAACACAAAACCTTAGGATTTGCTCCAATGTAAGCCTTCCCTCGTTGCGCTGCATCTCGGACTGAACAGAACCGCAACACTTGTCCATCACAAGACACAAGCTCCTTTCCATCCTCATTGCCCCATGAAAAGTGCACACATTTCTACACCACATGGAGGCCCGCCGCAGGTTCTCCAGCTGCCCCAGCACCCAATCCACATCCGTCTCCTCCGGCACCCCCACCTTCTTCGCTGCCACGCGATGCCGACACCGCCCTCCCCCGCTGCCAATCACCGCCGCCCACATTTCCACCCCGGCCCGCCTACTCTCCCCTATCCGCCGCACCAATCTCAAGTCCTGGTGCACCCCAACCTCAATCACCGGACCACACCCGCCGCCGCCGCCACCACCACCCGCCGCAGCCGCCGACGAGCTCGACGCAAGCGACCCGCGACTACACCGCCGGTGGTACTCCACTTCGTCTCCGTCGTCGTCGCCGTCGCCGTCCTCGTCCTCGTCGTCGGTGTAGTCGCAGTCCAAATTCGCAGCCGAAGACGGAATCGGACCGGAGGAGCCGAGGAGAGCCAAGACGGCGTAGTTCTTCTTCAGGGCCTGAACGGAGTTCCCAACGACGGACACGTGGCGACACCGCGGACACGGGAGCGTCGTGTCCGGACACGCCAGGAACATCTTGGACAGACACTCCTTGCAGAAGCCGTGTCCGCATTGGAGCAATAGCGGGACTCTCTCCTCCTCGTTGTACCGCGTTTGGCACACCGAGCAGCACGGTACCTTCATTCCTTAATAATCACAGAGAGACAGAGAGACAGAGAGAGAGAGAGTTTGTAAATTATTTGAGCTTAGAAGATCTTAAGAGAGAGGAGGAAATGGTAGATCCATAAATGAAATAAGGAGAGAAATGAAAGGGGAGTTGGATCAGTTGAGCTGATAAAGAAATAAATCTAGAGAGAGAAAGTGAAGAGGGTTTTAGAGAGAGAGAGAGAGAAATGAGGGTAGAATAGAAGAAAGAAGTAAAGAGTAGAGAAAGATCAGTGGAGAGATTGTGAGGTGATTTGTTTTTGTTTTTTCTACTTTTGCTGTTTTGGGTTTCTTTGCCTTTTCTTTCGGTTTCTAAAAAGTGGGCTTATAGTTAAGTTCGGCTTTGCCGAAACTTGGAAGTGTTTATACATGAGTCCACATTGTTTTACAACTCACAAACCCGTTTCTTAAGGCTCAAGTGCTTTTTCTTTTTTCTTTTTTAACCAAAAAAAAAAAAAAAACACTTTTTAGTTTGTGTTTTGTAATGGGTTTTTGGTTTTGGAAGTGTTAAAAGGATTAGGTGTTGTGCATGGGCTATATTTGGCAAGAGGAAAGAGGGCCTTTTGTTTTTTCAATCTAAGCCGTCCATATGGACTAACTTGAATGGGGGTGTTGTGTGAAAAGATTCTAAAGTAATGTTTCTTTTTGACATGAATTACAAGTAACTTCTTGATTGGATGATTATCTAACTTTTTTGTAATATTGTAAAAGGAGATTAGACAATGTTGTTGCCTTGGAAACTTCTTTAATTGAATGTTTCATTGTTGTTGTAAGGTCATCCTAAACAATCAAAGAGTATAAATTAGACCATACATATTACTAAACTTTTATAAGACTTTTGGCAATCTCATTCAAATTTAACAAAATTATTATTATTCTATTGAATTGAATGTTTTATTATTAGTTTAAGGTCATCCTAGACAATCAAAGAGGAAAGAGTATTCTCTAATGTTGTTTTTTACTCATCCAAACCTTTTTTTTTAATTGGATTCAATGCATGTTTGGTATAGTTTGAATTTTAGCTTCGCGATTGAGTTGTTTAAAAAAATATAAGTAGAAAAAATAATTTAGAAAGATGTACTTTGTAAAAAAAAAATGTAGTTTCTAATTGTTAAAACAAATTTTTTGCCTAATGAATACATTCTGTTGTTTGATTTATTAATTTGTAGATGTTTTTAATCATTTTGATGCACTTATATCATCTTATAAAAATATAATAATAATTAAAAAGTCATTAATTTGTCAATGTTTTTATTCATTTTGATACACTTGTATCCTCTTCTTATAACAAATATAATAATAATAAAAAGTCATCCATTGAAATTGTTTTTAATAATAATAATTATTAGGGTTTTTTTTTTACCTTGTCGCGCGAGATATTTAGAAAAATTTAGTTTTGAACTTGAGTTTGAGATGATAAACTGAGTTCACTTCTCGCATCAACACTAATCGGTAGTCATTGCTAGAAGTCGTAGTAGAAGTTTACACAAAGACAATAAGCCCGCCAATAAGGAATTTACGCAAAACTCATCAATAACCACATCTTAATCTACAACTCACAACAAAATGGATGTGTTCGAACTTCGAAGCAATGTTATGAAAGTGGGAGAGAGAACGCTATATACTCATCTACCAAACACAAGTGCTCCAAGCCCAAAGGTGTTGCAAGTGCTTTAAGCCCACGTTGCAACTTTTCTCTTGGACCATTGTTGAAGTTAGAGACCATCAATTGTCTTCCATAGTTCCATATCATACTCTTCTAAATGTTTCAAATGGACTTTCTATGTGGGCTTTAGCTACATCCCACCTGAAGAAAAAGAGAACGAATAACGGGCTTGACACTATTTGGTTTCCGTTGTGCTGCCTGTACTGGGCCCGGAAAAACGGGCCTGTAATATATATATATATATATATATTTTTTTTTTTTTTTTGAGAAAGTGGCCTGTGATATGTGATCCTGTTTTATTTTTATTTGTTTATATAGACCAAATGACTATAATACTATAGAAAATAGTGTCTAGTTAATGTTACTTTCTACATTTAAAAAAGAAAAAAAAAAGAGTTATGTTACTTTACTGCCTATTAGCCTAACAACATATTATCCCATTTGATTTTTTTAAAGGGGTCTTGCCTAAGGGCAACTACTCTATAATTATGAGGAAAGTCCTTGCAGTGTGACACTTAAATACTAATCGTGGTAGGTTTGCTATAAGTAATGCGGGCTGTGAAGGTGAGTGGCCTCTTGTAGAGCCCTTTTCTAGGTGGAGTTTGGTTGTCAATCTTTACGTAGTTTTTCCTCTTTTTTTGGTGTAGATTGTCAAAAAACTTAGGGGTTTGGTCGTTTAGTGGTATAGCTTGACAATGTTTTTTTTTTTTTTTTTTGAGAGTTTCAACCTATGGCGTCCGCTTCTGATGAGTGTCCTTTGTCATTAGACCAAGACACCAATCAATTTTTGGTGTAGACGGAGATTTAACCCTAGATCTCTTATTCAACTATCAAAAATTTTACCAGTTAAGCTAACTGGAACCCATTAGCTTAACAATGTTTGATTGCTTTAACCAATGAGCTATGTTTGGGCCCCCAATTGGGCAAGCATCATTGAACTCGACACAATGCTAAATGACCAATTGATAGTCATAGACTTGGGCTTGGCTCATTAGGCTAGGGTGCCCCATCTTAGACTTGTATGATTTCCCTCCCGCTGACTAAGCATTAGCATACTAGCATCTGAGTTCTTAAAAAATTTATTATTTTAAATTCAAAAAAATTATTTTATCTATTTGACCATGCAATTTAATAACTCACCCAACATCTTATTTTTTATCTTAACATACAACATATTAAAATAATATAAACTACTCAATTAAATAGTATAAATCTACAAACCATGAACAATATAAAAGAAGAGAGAGAGTGAGTGAGAAGTTAATAAAATAAAGAAATTTAAGTTTACAAACTATGGCCAATATTTTATAAAAGTAACAACTTACTATAATTGGGTTGCAAATTTTTATTAGAAATAACAATCTTTGTAATGCTGAGGTAAATTTCCAACTAGCAACCATTTGGGAGAGAATATCATTAGTTAGCACGCGATTGAAACAATTCAGTAAAATAGCATTTCGAGTCTTTTAGACTCAAGTTTACTGTAGCTACTCGAGCCTAAAAGACTTGATTTCAATGGGCTGGCACAGCTGAGGTGGAGGCTGAAATCCATGTGGAACTTGAGATTTAGACACTCAAGTTTCGTTTTCTCTTCAATCTGTTTTTTCCTTCTTTGTTTTCTCCTTCGCCCACACCCCAATGATTTCTCTAACTCTCAAAACCCCAAACCCACTTCCGAAGACAACAAACCCAAAAAACAAAAAAAAAAACAAAAAACAAAAAACAAAAACAAAAACAAAACAAAACAAAACCAAGCAACAATACCAAACAAGAACATCAAACCCAAGCGCACTTCGGTGCTGAGATCAACAAACCCAAGCCGCTCCGGTGCCGAGATCGTTATTTTTGGGTTTGGGTTTTTGCTCCGGTGCCAAGATATTATGAATCCATAGGTTTGGGATGTTGCTCCGGATCCGAGATTTGATGAATCTATGGGTGAGGTATTTAGAAAAGGAAGATCAGGGAGAACGGATGAGGGAATGAAGAAAGGAAAATCGAGTGTCTAAAACTCAAGTTCTATGTGGTTCCACGTGGAAAATTGTCCACGTAAGTGTATGAAAAAATCCTGAACTCGAGGATTAAAAGCTCGAGTTTTGCATTGATCTCGAGTTTTAAATACTTGAGATGCTAGTTTCCGAGATAGTTTTGAAACGTGACAACTAACGAAATTCTTTTATATTTAAGGTTAATTGGAAAAAAAAAAAAAATCTTCTAATGCTTGTATGGTGGTTTGATGGTTTAAAATAGCAATTTGAGGTTTTCCGCCCTATTATTAATGCTCTAAAAACGTAGAATGAAATAATGATAAGGATATTGTCAAATATTAATCAAGACAAAAAAAAAAAAAAAAAACTCTTTTGTAATCAAACCCAAAGAGTTGCCAGACCTAGTTATAAAAATTAGATTTTTTTTTTTTTTTTGAAAAGGTCTTTGAGTAGGCATAGGGCGTGGTTGAGTCCAAAGCCAGAGTGAGACCAACTTCAGGCCCATAACCTAGGGCCTAGAATCCAAATCCATCTTTTGTCTTCCATATCACACTCCTATAATATATTTCTAATGGATTTTCTATGTGGGCTTAAACGGGCCCGACACTATTGGGTTTTATAATTTATGTTGTGCTACCTGAAATGGGCATGGAAAAACAAGCTTTAGCAATAGTTAATGGAAATTGTTTATTTAAATCGAATATGATGTGATCCTGTGTTATTTTTATTTGCTTATATAGACCAAATGTCTAATACTGTAGAAAAAAATTTCAAGTTAATGTTACTTTACATTTAGACAAAATAAAATAATAATAAAAAGTTAATGTTACTTTACTTGCTTGTGCAATTTTGAGGGGTTTTTTTTCACCTTTTGGCTAAATCTTTTTATATGAAAATTGTGCTTAAATAGCAGTTAATTAATGATATATATATATATATATATATATATATATATATATATATATATATATATATATTGTTTACAATCCAACCCAACTCACATGGGTTGGGGTTAAGTTGATTTTTTACATGGTGATGGGTTGGGTTGGGTTGGAAATTTCTCAATTGGACAAGAATCATAAAAGCCTTATTTTTATATATGAAACAATATTTTTGGCATACTGAGTTTGTATATGAGCCGGACGACTGCCCTGTCGCTTTACATAAGAGAATTGTACTTTTTTAAACTCTTGTAGTTTTTGGTGAATACCCTCAATGATGGTGGCAATACCGATTGGTGGTTCACTAGACCCCAACAATACAGAAATGACAATCTAAGAATCACTCTCCACAACCACATCACGAACGCCCACGTCACATGCAAACACAATGCCTTCCTCCATGGCTTAGCTTTAGTTTCAAGTGGACCCAAAGAAACAGAAAGTCTTTTACTTAGTGCCGCCTCCACACAACCTGCAAAATCACGAATAAGAACACCTACTCCCACTATCTAAGATTGGACAAAAGTCGCCCCATCCACATCAACTTTGAACCAAGGATCCATCGATGGTTGCCACTGCACAATGTCATCATAAGTAGGCTGGTTTAATTTGAAGTTCACTGTTTGGAACTCATCCAGTAAATAGTGAGCCTTCTATAGAATGACCGAGGCTTAAGACCGCACCTTAATTAATTATTAGAGAGAGAGAATAAAATTCTTAAAAAAAAAAAAAAAAAAAAAAACATAAACTATAGTACTAGATGGTTTTGCGTTAGCATTATAGGTAAAAATTATTTCAACTATGGTTAAACCTAACCCAATGCAGGCCAAAAAATGGGCTTCAAGTAAAATTTCACATTGAGGGCTAATTCATAAGAATTTGGGCTCTAGTAGGCCCATGACCGTCTCAATAAGTCAATAATCGACCGTGCCCAACTTGTACATGATTCGTAATCTTGATTTAGGGTTTGGAAAAACACGAATTCCGCACAAAGAATCGTCTACTTAGTTTCCTTCAGGTTTAGAGTATCTGTCTTATATAATTATGGGTTCGAATTCAATTCAGAAAGATGTGTGCTTTGTTCCTACGTTATGTGAAGACGTGTTGGTTGAAATACTATGTAGGCTGTCTTAGAAAAATCTAATTCGATACAAATGTGTTTCCAAAGATTGGTACTATATTATTGCGTAGACTTGTGTTCCAATTGTCTCTGCAAATACTACTCTTTCTGAACTTCACTTTCAAATTACCACACGGTAATTTCTGATGACATGTCTTGTGTTAGCATACTCTCACCTATGGATGTGAAAGGCCGCTATTTGGATGAATTAATAATGTCTTTAGATGAACATGTCATGGACTACATTTCTTTAGAATACGAAAATCATGATAGTGACATACTTGACCAACTCACTAAGAACTTCCTTGACAGCTGCAATGGCCTCCTTTTATTTTAAGAAGCCCTCTACACGCCATTATTATGTGTGCAATCCTACCACCAAAGAATCTGTGGACATTCCCTACTATGATCATCGCAACGAATGTACGTGTCGAATCTGCATTAGCTTTTGACCCTTGCAAATCCCTACATTTCAAAATTATTTACTTTCCTACACTTGAGTTTACTGATGTAAAAGATTTCTGGCTTGACACGTTTTCTTCAGAAACTGGGAAGTGAGTCAGATGTACCATGCAATATGATTTTGACCACCTTCAGATTGAAGGGCGCAGTTGATATAAGCACTTTGTTTACATGGATGGCATGTTGTACCGGTTGTTGACTTCATCTAAAGCTCTTAGTATTGACCTGAATCTAGCTAGTGCACATATTATTAACAATTCGGAGGACACAAATAATTATTTATTTCCAGCAATTATTGGAGTATCAAAGGGTCATCTTTGTTATTCCATGAAAATCTCCATGGATTTTAAAGTTCAACATCAAATCCTTTGACGTATTGACGAGGATTTTGAGTTTCTGGTTTGCAATAGCTTCAGAACTAATATGGCTTGTACCCTATGCAATTCATCCAAAATCTGATGTCATCTTTCTAGGAACTCCACGGAGCATTATAAGCTGGCATATCAAAACCAATAGGTTTAGAATACTTTATAAAGCAGAGGATATTAACACGGCAATACCTGGGAATTGTACTCCACTTCGGGTGTACTATCGTTGCCTCATCCCATTAAAGCCAGTACTGGGCATGAGAAATTGTAGATCAAATCAATTGTAAGTGGCTCTATTGCTTCTTCTTTTTTAAATCTATTTTATATACATTGGCTTTATTTCTTGGTTCAATAACTTGTCTTGTTGCTCTTTTATATTGCCCTTTTAGTTTTGAACTTTTTGGTTTGGTAAAATCTGAAAAGAGTGCCACACACAAACTTTAAAGGTCCGTTTGATTGGAGGAGTGGAAAAGTGGGAGGATGAAAAATTGTGGGAGGATAGAAAATATTTGGTTTTCCTTCTTGTGTGTTTGGTTGAAGGGGTGGAAAAGTGGGAGGGTGGAAAACTCTTTTGTTTGGTTGGAGAGAAAAAATGAAGGATGGAAAATATAATTTATATAAATTAACTATTATACCCTTGTTACATAATATATAAAAAATAGATTTATTTGTACTCATTAAATAATATAAAATTTACCACTTCATACATATATAATTATATTTTATTTTTATTATTATAATGTAAAAATTACAATAGAGTACATATAAATTTAATTGGGCAAAAGATTTTGTAACCAACAAAAACGTGGTCAGCAAATTTACTACTTTCACGTTGCTGTGCTGATTAAATAAGGCAAAAGAGAGAGAGAGAGAGAGAGAAGAGAACCTGGACGTTGCTGTGAAGGTGGAGTGATAAGGATGAGAAAAGGCAAAAGTCATTAGGTCATGAATAAAGTGAGGGGTAGGTGAAAGGGTATTTTTGTAAAATACATTTCTCAGCACTTTTCCCTTCTCATTTTCCTCACAATTTGGGAGGATAAAAAAAAGTGGGTTTGGGAGAGAAAACTTTCTCCCCTATTTTCTGGCTCTCCCATTTTCTTTTCTCAATCAAACAGTGGAAAATAACATTTTCCACCCTATTTTCCATCCTCTTCGTTTTCACCCCAATCAAACACACCCTAAACTTATTGCTCAAACCTAGTCATATTTGTACTTGTTAATAGTACAGATCAAAACTGAAAAAGTTTGTTTTTTAATCTCAGTCATTTGATAATATAGTAAAAGAAAAATGTTGATCATTTTTGTGAGTGATTAGCATTGCATGAGTTTTCAATAGATTTGAATATTAGAAATAAGTTCTTTTGTCATCATTGAACATGTTGAGCTCTCTTTACTATATTTATCCTGTATTGTTTTTCTCTTTTTGTTTTAACTTTTGTGAAATATTGCTCTTCTCCTCTTTGCTCAATTTTTATCTTTCACTTATGTTTTCATTTTCCTCTTTGAATTGAACAGAGTAGTGAATTTCGAGGGCAAAAAAGTTCAGAGTCAAGAAATATCGTCATGGGATCCTGTAATGCAATTTCAAGTTTGAAAAGTTAGTTTGGTGACCAAATTGAAGATGGGTGTTTCTGATTTCTCCTGGTGAAAGTAAGTTATGGCTTAATAGGGATTAGGATGTAGTTGGAGTTTGATATTTTGTTTGAATTGTTGGTTTTAAAATGATATCCTTGTAATCTAACTCTTAGTGTCATAATGAGCTAATTTTTGCCTCCAGGTTGTAATTTATTCTTAAAAATTGAAATTGTGAGAAAATCTTCTCTCTCTTCTATGATCTTTAGCAATACTTAACAGTAACATATTTGCGATCATCGTGCATTATTTGTTTTTTAAATGCGGGTTGTTGGGATAGATAAAACGAAATACACTATAATATCAGATGTCATTTTTTAGATTTTAGAGGCATTTATGTCATTTCAAATTTCATAGGTATTTTGGCAATTTTTAGGTTTTAGTAGCATTTTGACATTTTTTTTTTTTTAATTCGAGGGCATTTCATACATTTTTTAGGTTATAGAGGGCATTTTTGTCATTTTTTAGGTTTCAGATGTATTTTAATAAATTTTTAAGTTTTGGGGGCATTTACATAATTATTTAAAGTTTCAAGGCTATTTCAGTCTTTTTCTAGGTTTTGAGGTATTTACGTCATTTTTCAGGTTATAAGGGTATTTCAATCATTTCCTTAGTTTCCATAGGCATTTTTATCATTTTTTATAAGTTTCGAGGTCATTTTAGTCATTTTCTTAAGTTTTGGGAGGTACTTTGGTCATTATTTATGTTTCGGGGTATTTCTATCATTTTTCAAGTTTAAGGTGTATTTTGATCATTTAACATACAAGAAAGAAAATACGACAATGATAAAAGATAGCAAAAAACAATAACAAAGTTTTAGTCCCAAAACCATGGGGTCCACTATGGATCCTTAATAAGCTAATCAAGGTTGACCATATGTGTTCTTCTATGCTACTATCCAAAATCATGCCGTCTGTTACTTTCTCAATTAACATGTTACTTTTTAATTAACATGTTCTTTTTTCCTACTTTTATTAATGTTATTTTAAGTCTTTCTCTTCCTCTTTTCAATTCCTCAAGGCCTCAATTTGACTTAGATCACTTTTCCTCACCAATGCATTCATTGTTCTTATTTACACATAACCAAACCATCTAAAGTGATTCTCTTACATCTTTTAATCAATAGGAACCATCCCAATCTTTAAACAACTTCATTTGACATCTATCATCAATTGAATTATTCAGTTTGCTCCAAGTATGGCTTTCATTAAAAAAATTGTCAAAAAACCTCTTCCATCTCTTTTTAATCTCCTTTTCCTTTACTAACAACACTCTTTGATCTTCATCTTTAATTCACTTGACAGTCGTAACACTTTTCAAATCTCTTGTTTTCATTTCACCTATCTTGGCAAAAATGTAAACATTCTTTCTTTCGCCCTCCATCCCCAAAAGTTGCTATATAACACATCATAAGCCTTAATAGAATCTATCCTCTGAACCAACTTGTTTGGTTCCCTTTTATAATTTTCATAATTAGCATTAACTCTACATCTAAGTAGGCTTCTATATATCTCTCTTTAATCTAAGCGCAACTTTTTTTTTTATAGAGATTTTCAACCTATGATGTCCACTCCTGATGATAACTCTTTATCATTAAACCAATACACCAATCAGTTTTTGGTGTAAGTAGGGATTGAAACTCAAATCTCTTATACAACCATCAGAGATTTTACCAGTTGAGCTAACTAGAACCCACTGTTGATCTATCTATTGGTTTGGTGTAGATTGTTGTAAATCAGGGATTCGGTCATTAATGGTATAAGCTCAACATAACCAATGAGCTATATTTGTGCCCCTGATTAGGTGAGCCGCATTTAGCTCGACATAATGCTTGATGATCAATTGATTTCATAGTCTTGGGCTCGGTTCATTGGGCTAGGGTGCCTCATCTTGGGCTTGCATTATATCCCCCTCTAACAACATAAAAATGAAATGATAATGAGGATATTGTCAAATATTAATCAAGATAACATTTTTAAAAAAAATATTTATTTAGTTAGTAAATTCTATTAAATTTGGGCTAATGCCTATCAAGTCTAATATATTTCAAAACTGACAAATTTGGTTTTAAAACCAATTTAAATCCTAAACACTTTTAAACTTGTTAGTCATCTTTTTCTTGTTTTAGGGACCAAGTTGGTTTAGAGATCAAATTAGTCAGTTTTGAATATCTTAGACCTAGTTAGTCGTTAGCTGCTCTTGAGTTTATGGAATTTGTCATCTTTTTTTTTTGGATCTGTTTTAAAGGTTTCTAGAGTATGTTTTGGAATTGCTTATTTGTTTTAGCTTATTTGAGTTTTTAACTTCTTTTTGATGCTATTCATGAATCTCATTGTACTTTTTAATATAATTCATAGATTCTATTATACTATTTAGCTAACCTTTTACATTTTTTTCTACACTTTCAGCAAAAAAATTTAAATTTTAGCTAAATAAACGGTTCTAAACAGACCTATGTAGGCAAAGGGAGTGGCCGAGTCCGAAGCCACAGTGAGCCCAAATTCAGGCCCATAGCCTAGGGCCTAGAATCGGAGATCCAGATCATATCGGGTCTCATCATCGACCAAATCACCAAGCGAAAACCCCTAACAAAGAAAAACAAAGGAAGGGTTTTTGTGGGTTTTTGACTGTTTGGAAGTTCTTCAAGCTATCATCCATGGCGACCATCATCTCCAGAAACGTCAATAAACTCCGCTTCCTCAATAGCCGTCTCGCTCAATGCCGATCGCCGATGACTTCGCCACCTATCCCCGACCGAACTCTTCCTCTTCTTCAATCGGTTCGCTTTCTTCTCAATTTCTTTTGATTCTCCGCTTCGCTTCTGCGAAAACATCGAAACACGCTTTTCCTGTAGTTTCTCAGCATCCAAACACAGAGCATGAGATTTTACACATCTTCCACATTATTTCATTAGTATTTTGATGAATCTAACAGTTAGATTGCATTATGTTCTTCAAATGTCAGGATGATTGGAGATTATTTACTATCTCATTATCAAATAGTTACATTTTTCATTTTTGTTTGAATAAACACATGAGTTTGTGGATCGTATAGTAAATAACATCAGATTAATACAAAATTCTGAGGCTCCTGTTAAGAGCAATGAAGATGTATAATCCAATAGTCAGATTTTTAAGATATTATATGTAACTTTGTATTTCAGGCTTTGCCTCTAGGAATTGGAATTCAGTCATTTGCAATGTATCAGAGATGTCTGTTTAGTACTTCTACTGCTACTGTTAATCCTGAAAATCAAGGAGATGCTAATTCGGGCGAGGGGGAAAAGTCTGGGGAATCAAATAAGAGCAGTGATGGTGGAAGAGCCGTTCGTGGAGGGGTATTATGTTATTCATTGCTCCATATAATGCCATTTTGTTTTTTTTTTTTCGAATTGATGTTAATATTAGTAAAATCTATTTTAGTTTGAGATGATTGATGATCAAATCTCCTTCTACAGCCTATTTCGTGGTTGAGTTTTCTTTTGGTCGTTGCTACGGGAGCAGGAGTGCTTTTCTACTACGACAGGGAGAAGAAACAACATATTGAAGGTAGATTACTATGGTGAGTTGGGTATATGTTTGTTGTGAGTTATCTCGTGAGTGGGGATATATGGTTGTTAGTTTTTCCTTCGGAATTGATCTCGTGAGTTGGCATCTTGTTTGTGACTGTTCTTGATTCTTTGTTTGAGATCCTATGCATGATTTTGATGAGTCTCTTGTAAATATCTTTACTTAATGTGACAAGGAGTTTGAGGGGGTGTCTAAGTGAACAGGTAACACGTTCCACTGTGACTTGAAAGGCTTACATGGTAACTCACGATAGTCATCAGGATGTGTGTCAAAATGGTTTATGAGGCTAATTATTTGTCTCCCTCTTTCATGCAAATATGTTACGTGATCCATCATACATAATGTAGCACAATCATAAGTATTTTTTGACTAGCATTTAATGGAGGATGGTGTTAATTGGGGGAATACAAAGTATTCTAGGAATTGATTTTGAAGCTGTGAGTTTTTATTAATTGCATAGTCATCAATTTTTGAGGCAAATTGAGCCAGTGAGCTCTAGCACATATAGCACTTCCTCCCTTATAAGTATGGGGTGAAGAGCAGGGCTATAAGCTCAATACTTACTAGGAATGTTTGTAAATCACCAATGAAAAGAAAGTGTTGTATAATTAACATTCACTCTTGGACCATTGTGTGTTTTGTATGCTTTTTATGATTTCTATCACTTGGAGCATAGACTTGGGTATAATTTTGTCTTTAAGATGGATTACTAGAGTTTGTTAATTTAACCAAGATGCACTCAAGGGCAACCAATTTTCTGGTTGTGCTTGGTATGCTCAAGTTTTAGTGTTTGACACATTTGAGAGGGGCAGGGATGATTGCTGGATGGGGTCCACTACATTGATGCAAAAGTAAGGACCTGAGTTCAGGGTTCAAGATATAAAAGACTAATTTTTGTCAATATTCTTTGCATTTTTTTTGTACATTAAAGTGTTTACAATCAAAAACTGACACTTATGCACATATACAATGCTGGTGAAACTATATTTATATGCCATAATATATTTGGCGTATAGGGTTTTTGCGGCGTGTTTCTTTGGTGTATCTCTTGATGCATGGAAAATGATACAGTTTGGATTCTAAATGTAAAGTAATACATAGGATGAAGTATACACCACTCAGAAATTAATTTTGGAGCATGACCTAGTGGCTTTTGGCTGAAATTTTAGATGGCCAGGTCAATTGCTGGTGATCAAACTTATATGCCATTTAATATCTTAGGTACTATGTACATGTATGCCCATTGAAATCCTGAAAACAGCCAAAACAAAAATAAAGGCCCGAAAACTTCACCCAGTCATGCCAAGCCCTTTGGACCTCATGTTCTAGCCAATTTATATGGTTGGGGCATTTGAATTGTGATGCAGTTTTGCTCAACTTATTGAATATTTTATATATCTATATACATTTTTTAATGTTTATATGACTTTTATCTCTTGTTCCTTTTTCAATAATATGTTCACTCTTAGTAGAGGGAGAAGAAAGAATGTAAAACACCTAATGTTAATTGTAATTTTAATTACATTAGCTGATTGTACAGAGTTATTTGGATTCATGAACAGCCTGTTTGGTGGTCTGGTTCTTGATTTACAGCACTGTAAATGCTTGTCCTCTTATGTATAACGTGCTAACTTTTTTTTTTTTTTTTTTTAATGAAGTTGTTGAATTCATATTGCTGCAGAAATTAACAATGCTTCAAAGGCTGTGAAACAGGGACCTTCTGCTGGAAAAGCAGCGATTGGAGGTCCATTCAATCTTATCAACCATGATGGGAAGAATGTAACTGATAGAGACTTTTTGGGGAAATGGACGTTGATATATTTTGGTTTCACTCACTGCCCTGATATCTGTCCAGACGAGCTACAGAAGTTAGCTACTGCAGTGGATAAAATAAGTAAGTTGCTGGTGTTCATTCGATGGACACCAGGTGGATCTATAGTTTGCTAGTGAAAATTTTTCTATATACCATGTGATCCCACAACATGTGTCATGTTGACATTCTCTTAGTTGCTCTGATTCTGATATAACACAATAAGAACAATCCCTGCATTTGAATATATTATGATATATCTGAAGTTCATTTTCTTGGTGATTGGCAGCATTTTTTCTCTGCGTATGGACTTGTTCTACGATGTTGTCTGGTGTCATAACCTCGTAGAAGTCCTTACTTTATAGCATAATGCTAGTGGACATTTGTAACACCATGACTTTGAGATGGCAATCAGGTTTAGAATGGGGGTGAAGTGAAGGGCTTGTTTGATATGTGATTTTATAACACACACACACACACACACAAACCAACAACAACAACAAATACTCTTTCCATAATTTTTGTCTCTCATGTTTTTGGTATGAGGTTATTATAGGATTCATTTTGAATGGAACAAAAGCGGTACTCAGAAATTTATCTTGATTCCATTTGCGGACTATGCATTGTCTCAATGATGGTAACCACACCATGCCTGGCCAGGCCAGGCCAGTCAGATTGTTGAATTGATGCCTGGCCTAGGCTGATCCAGTGCATGCAATGGACTATACTAGTATTTGCCATTATGCTTATAAATTGAATTCTTGTAAATGGGGGGAGTTGAACTCGAGCTGAATATATTTCATTGGAAGATTCCAATCGTGCATTACATGCCTTTTTGGTTGAGCTATGTGCAATATTAATTCTTATGGCAGAAATGAATACAATCAATACATTTGGCCGACTCTAACGAATTTGTTGAGGATCCATAGCCAAACTCAAAAAATTTAGGACTAACCTTTGGTTTTTGTTTTTGTTATTGTTTAGTATTATATTGTACTAGATATTATGTATAATTTAGTCTTCCTACTGGTCAAGAACAGTGATTCGATCACCTGGAATCTTGACCATGTCAATGGTCTAGGATTAATAATTATGGCAAAAGCTGTGGTTGCATGGTGGTGGATTGATGATCATTGTACTCTAAGTTTCTTGCTTTAATGCTTGCAGAGGAAAAAGGGATTGAAATTGTACCTGTTTTGATCTCTGTTGATCCAGAGAGAGATACCGTTGAGCAAGTACGCGAATATGTCAAAGGTGATTCTTAAGATGTAGTATACTGCTTAAATGCACTATGTAAATCTAGTTGCTTTTTTTTTACTATGAAGTTTAATTCTGCAATTTACCTATCCAGAGTTCCATCCGAAGTTAATTGGGTTAACTGGTACCTCGGATGAGATACGGAGTGTTGCTCGTGCATATCGAGTTTATTATATGAAGACAGCAGAGGAAGATTCTGATTATCTTGTCGATCACTCTATAGTCATGTATGTATAATCTTTTTGTGCTCTCTTATGCCATACCCTTTTTTTAAAAACCTAATTGAGTGGTTTATCTGTTGTCAACTTCATCATTATCAGCATATTAATTAATCTATAATATTGGCTTATACTACTGTTAATGTACTTAATGTCTGTTAATAAATTTTCCTGTTGAACAATCCTCATTGAATCAAATATGATGATATCTTTGGAAATCTTGTGCAGGTACTTGATG
Organism: Castanea sativa; assembly: GCF_040712315.1. NCBI lineage: Eukaryota > Viridiplantae > Streptophyta > Magnoliopsida > Fagales > Fagaceae > Castanea > Castanea sativa. The sequence goes on along the minus strand of NC_134023.1, from coordinate 58,620,576 downwards.
AGCCCAAACATGCAATTTGTAAAATTCTTTGGGAAAAACAATGATGTTGATGCACTTGCAGATGGCATAGTGAAAGAGGTCAAGCAGTACAAGAAGCAGTAGCATTATCATATATGTTCCCCCCTAAAAGCACTTTTGTATGGTTAATTTTTAAGCCTATCTTCTTTCAGACACTACCTTTTTCATTTTTTGAATTCCTGGAGTATTGCAGGTTCGATAATGAATTTTGGTCCCAGAAGGTAATTGTCCTACTTGTGATTGGAAAGTTTAGATTGTTGTTACATGATTGCCAAGTTCATTGTTATGAGCCAAGGTGTTCTCTTGGTAGATAAATTTAAAGCTGAATTATTTTTCATGACTGAATCAAAACTTCAATCAGTTGTATGTGATGATGGAAACAGCAGAGTGGCTGGCTGAGATATTCTTTATTGTCAGTTTTGCAAAGTAGTGACACAATAAATGCCCTAACTTTTGAATTTCCATACAAATTGTTCTAAAAAAAATCAATTTCTGTACAAATTCAGCACAATTTGTTAATTGATGGTCAATTTTTTTTAAGGGAAATGTTAACCAATTTTATGAACTATTTTTAGAAACATTTTATTGAGGGAATAACAAAATAATAAATGTTATTGATAGTTTTTTTATATTTTTCATAAAAGTGGTGTCAAAACTTCTTTATTATGGCTTATTAACAATTGCCCTAAGGGCATCCATTATATCCAGCTATTATATGAGAGCATTTGAACTACCAAATCTTAACTCATATAACACTTCTTTCTCCATTTTATGTATATATTCACTCACAATTTTCACACTAAACTATAATTATTTGCACTTTATATATTTTCCAAGATTAACGTGTAATGTCCACGCCACAAGTAGTATATACTTATGTTGACTTCTACCATAAGTCCTCTCTTGTTATCTCTATTGCAAAATGTAGAGCTTTATCCTATTCATTCACCATTTGATTTATCCATAGATTAAAACTCACATCTATAAAAAAAAGTTGTGATTTGTAACTTATTTTCATAACTTATTCTATGAAATCACAACTTATCTTCATAACTTATTCACTTACAGAATCTTCACATAAGTCAACCACAACCACCATTTTTATTTCCACTAATTACAACTCATAAACTCAATCATTTATGAAAAAGTTTGACCCTAAAATTTTGTCAGCTCCATTATCAAGAATTCAAGGTATCCGACTCTTTAACTAGTGAGGAGTAGGTTAGCTACTTAGCTTGGAAGGAGTGTCGAAGAAGTCCATGAGGTAACGAAGCCCAACGTATCGAAGAAACAACACTGATGGGCTAGCTATGCAGCTCAGCTGAAAAACAGCAGGCCAGGCAGCCCAATATGATGAGAAGGGTTGAAACATATATAAACAATAAAGCCAAGTCCAACAACCCGACCAAGCCTGGATAAGGGTAACTAAAGAAAAATTGGGCTAAACATTCTACTTGGTAAAGCCCAAAGCACAGCAAGACATAAACCTTACAAGGTAATGAGGCATCAATTCAAAACTAGTAAAAGGAGCACAAGATGGGCCAAATTAAGATTTAGATTCAAATTTCAAGCTGGAGCCATCTAAAACTTATGATTCAATTAGGATATGCCATATGGGTCACGTACGAAGCCCCAGAATCAGTCTCATTGTTAATAAAATTTGGACAAATTACGTTTTTGTTCCTTAATCTTTCAGCCTAATTACATTTATTACCTTAAACTATTGAAACCCAAGATTGACTCCCATAAAAACCCTCTACCATATGTTTTGGTGATAAGAGCATTCCCATCCAGAAATTCTATCTTCTTCTATTTTACCATCTCAAAAAGTTACTTTATAAATTATACTATACAATTTTACAATACACCCAACATCCCAATTTTTATTTTACAATATGTTGATACCTATTTTCGCGACACATTTTCAACAAAGCCTGACTTCCTTGTGGGCTTAATTTATGTATTATATTTTATTTCATTCTTTTAAGTATGACCCAAGCCCATGCGACTTATGGGAGAAATTGAGGTCGGTTCCTTTCAGACCTTTTACATGAGCCCAACACATACGTGCTACCAAGTGGGCAAGCTCATTCAGCCAGTCAAAAATCTCACATTTTTGAAGTTTGGGGGTGGAAATATGGGTTCAAGGGAACCTTCCCTTTTTTCCTCACAACCTCTCTCAATTTTCTCTTTTCACTGACTGTGGGTCAAAGTTTCAGACCTATTGAACCATGTTTTCCCCATAGAGCTGAAACTTGAGAGAAAAAACCCAATGGGCCAGGAAACATTCTCACAATTATGAACCTTAGGGGTGGAAACATGGATATAGGGGAACTTTCCATCTCTTCCTCACAACCTCTCTCAATTTCCCCTTCTTGCTGACTGTGGGTTGAAGTTTCAAGTCCGTTATGTTTTTATGCTTTTTTGCACTTTTGATTCTCTCTTGTCAAAGCACTATTAGCCTTTGGTTCATTATACATTTGAAATTTTGGGCTTGATTCTCCACAATAAATACTTCTAAAGAACCCAATGGGAGATTTGAGTCATTCTCGCATTTTCGGCCCTTGTCGCAAAACGTTCCCGACACAATACAACACATTAAAATAATATATCTACACAATAAAATAATATATTTCAAAACATAAATAAAAGCCAGAAATGAGACACGGAGAGAGAGAGAGACAAAGATTGAGACGCGAAACAGAGTGGGAGGAGAGAGGAATGAATAAAAAAATATTATTTCCTCTTACAATTGTGCTATAGTACCATCACAAATTTGTGATGGTACTATAGCACAATTCTAAATTTTTTTAGGATACAAGACAAATACAAGACCGGATGTTGGCTTTTTTTTTTTGCTTCGATGCTAAAATTCCTCAACATATACCATTTACCTTGCCCAATGCGAATGCTCTAAGTATGAACAAATTTGCTTTTGTGTGCACCACATTCACTTTTGAATTCACTTGTTGAGCTAGACTATACCACTTACAGTTAAAGATGAAAAATACCCTCCCCATCTTTGTTTGTTTCCCTATAAAATTAAAGAAGAGAAAGAACAATTGAGAATCCTCAATGACAATAACTGATACTCCTAAGCAGTTTTTTTTAAAGGACCAGGTTATTTGTTTTGAGTATAATTGGTTAATTGAGCTTAATTTTTTTAATAGTTTTATTATTGGTTATTTCTGTTGTTGGCCACTAATGAGCCATGAGATCAAAATCAATCATTTCACATACTCTTAGGACTTGCGAGTATCCAAATCGATCATTTTACATATTTGACAAAGAGAAATGCTATAGTAGGTTGTTATTGACTGTTATTAGTAAGTAAAAAAGTAATTTAAGTGGTCAATTCAAATTAGAATCAATAACAATTTACCATCTATGATTTGTTGTGAAAATGTTATGGATGTAACACTTTTCTTTTACAAATAAAAAATGTTGAATTTAATAAGGAAAAATATAGCTTGCAAGAAATGATAAATATATATATATATATATATATATATATATATATAACATTTATTGTTATTATGTTCTTGTTGAGTCACATCAACAACCACATTATCAACCCATTTTCTTTTCTTTTTTTAGTAAGAAAAAAAAAAGAGTTGGGTGGGGGTGGGGGTGGGGGTGGGGGGGGGGGGGGGAGGGGGACTCGCGTGGCTACACTGCCTAGGTGTTACCATAACAGCACCTAACTCACCCTAGGGTGCATATGGATAGGGCACCCACAAAGTGTTGATGGGCATGCTCGAGCCCATGCAATATGTATGAAAGGCGAAGCATAACATTTATTGTTGTTACGCTCTTATTATGCCACATCATCCACCCATTTTCAACATTCTCTCTCTTATTTTTATTTTTTCTTATTAATTTCCCAACTTATTATTATGCTCTCTCTAATTTTTTCCATCCATTTTATATTTTCATCTTCCCACTACTATCTACCTTAATATCACATCTCCTCTATCCCTTTATCTTCCTTGATTTTTTTCTTTTGTTATTCCCCTCCTCTTACTATGAATTTACAATTCTCTTTTCCATTCTATTCATAACACACAAAAGATTATTTCTCTCTCTCTCTCATTTTTTTTTTTCATTTTTGGGGGATTTTTTTTTATTTTATATTTTTCTTGTATCTCTACTTCATGTTGATGAATTTTTGTATTATTTGAAACTCTATTTTGGGTTAATGTGATTAAGTTTTGTGTTTTTAAGTTGTTATCTTTTTTATTCTTTTCTATTACATTTATTTTATCATATTGCATTATAAAGATTGTATATAAGAATATAATATTATTTTATTACATAATATGACTTGGATAATTTGACGTTTATTGCTCTATTTTTTATTTTTACTTTTTTTCTTATATTATTTTCTATAAATTTCTTAATATTCTCTTTCACATTCTCTCTTGAAAAGTGGTTATTTTATTTATTTATTTATTCTTTCTTTCAACTCTACTTTGACTAAATTTAATCCTAGACAAGAACATAGTGTATTTTGTAATTTAACGTCAAATAAAAATTGGATAGGAGGATTTTCTTAGGTTTGGGAGCCATAGCCCAATTACAGATTCAACTTGAGGATAGGTCCAAGCCATACTCCAAGTTATCAAACTTGCAGTATTTCACAATTAAGTTCCATTTTTTTTTTTTTGAAGGGGACTGCTTGTCAAGATTAAATATAAAACAAGACTAGAGGGAAGATTATTCATGTAATTAGGTTCAACGGTTCAAAAAAGAACAGTTGTATTGGAAAAAACTTTTTATTATCATTTTTTTAAAGAGTAATATGAAAATTTTATTGATGAAAGGAGGAAACTTTTTTTTTAAAAAATTTGAAAACGACCTTATCATTCATTCAGGTAAGTGCATGGAATCAAAGTACATAGCTTCTACAACTGGTGGGGGGTATCCTCCATCCAAATCATATCCTCAGTTACATTTTTCGCTTGTCTAGCTAGTAAATGTGCCACAGCGTTAGCACCTCGATTCACATGACTAAAATATACCCATCTAAGTCCTATCGCAAGCCACTGGATGTCTTGAACTATGTAACCAAGCCGAGACATGTTAGTCCCAGGATTCGAAAGTGAATTCATAACCGCTGCGTTATCCCCCTTCGATGACCAAGTCTGAAAATCCTGCATCAATGGCAAATTCCACAGCCCTTTTACATGCTAAAGTTTCTGCCTCTTCACTATCCTCATCTAGTGGCCCTTTTGCGGACATAGCTGCCATTACCTCTCCCATGAAAGAAGGAAACTTAGAATATTGGTAGTGTAGAAATGGGATATTTATAGGATATTTATGTAAGTTTAATTGTCCCCCTTGACAAATAAAACATAAGATAAAATACAAAGACACGCTTGAAGTTTGGGTTAATACTAGGTACAACTAAAACTTTCCAAAAATATCCTATTTACTCCCTATGCGCAAGTGACACTAATACAGATACTCCCTACTCCTCCGAGTCAATTTCTCCCTTTCAACATCTTTACTTGACTGCAAGTCTGCAAAGATCTTAAAGTAACTGTATTATGGTAATTATATTTGCAAGATTGTTTGATTTTTTTTTTTTAATTTAAAATTTTTTGATATCTCGACAATATTTTTGTAGTAATTAACGATTTTGAGTGTTTTTTTTTTTTTCTATTCAATATTGAGGAGCACTAAAATTTATGAATTCATCTATGATTTTCCTTCTAAAAATTTATAAACAGATAGTTACAGGTTTATAAACAAATAGTTATGTATTCTCAAATATTATTTATATATTCATTTATAATTGTATATTTGAATATTTATGTATATAAAAATAGTTGAATGTTTCTAGTATTTAATTATATGGATTTATGTTTTATGTGAAAATTCTATTTGTGCTTACTTTTTGAAATAATAATTCAAGGCTAATTAGTAATTACATGTATGGTCTATATAGATATGTACAAAAATTGCCTTAGATGAATTAGACTCAACTTTTGCAATTGTGAGATCTCTTGAGCATCATGCAAGAAGTGAACAAGCCATGAGATTTTGTTTACTAAATAATATAACAATATAACAATTGTTGCCATTATTTAACAATTGTTGACATTGATTAATAAGGCATGCTATATTATTTAGCATACAAAACCTATGCCATGTCCACAAGTGCATGATGCAACTTGTGAACGAGCCATGATGGGATTTTGTTTGATAAATAATATAGTAATTGATGCCATTATTAGCAATTGCTGGCATTGATTAATAAGGCACGCTGTATTGTTTAGCAACCAAAACCCTTGTGGACAAGCCATGGAATTTTGTTTACTAAATAATATAGCAAGGCATGCAATGTTATTTAGCAAACAAATAACAAACAAAGCCCATGCTATATCCAAAAGTTGCATCATGTCAGGTAAGGGTGTAATCGGTTCGGTCAGTGTTGAATGCAATTTCTGCACTGAACTGAAAATTTCGGTTTTAATTTTTGAGCACCGAAACTGATTTGTAAGGAAGGGACGCCAAACTGACCGATTACATTTGGTTTCGGTTCTGCTCGGTCAAGTTTTAGTGTTTAGGATGTGAGAAACAAAAGCAATTAAAAAAAAAGCAGAAATTTTTTTCATCAAATAGAAACACAATTGTAGTACAACTAACAAGAAAAGCAAAACCAACAAAGACCCTGTTTTCAATAGGGGTGTGCAAAAAACCAATAAACCCAAAAAACCAGTAAACCTAAAAAACCAGCCGAACTGAGTCCAATTTTTTGGTTCGGTTTCAGTACGGTTCGATTTCAATTTGAATTTCTAAAAACCGAAATATTTTGGTTTTGGTGCTGGATTTTTTCACCCCGAAACCGACCGATATATATATATATATATATATATATATATATATATATATATATTTATGTAAGTTTAAAACATAATAGAGCGAGTAGCTTAGTGGAATGACACGCGTGATTCGGCCTTTTAATCACAAGTTCAAGCCATCGCGTTCACTGAATTGTAAATTGAAAAATGAGAAGCAATTATTAATTTACACGTGCTACCACTTAAATACTACGACATCGTTTTAGCTTTCAACTTCACTTTCTTCCTTTTAGTCGCAGTTGTGTCATTTTGCCATGTTTTCCCTGTTTTAGCTTCAATGCATTCCTTCAAGCCTTCTCTCTTCCTGACTGCCCCTTCTTCTCTCTTAGCAAAAGTTTCAACACTCCCCCTCAAGTCAAAAACCATAAGTTCAGTGACTTGATTATCGGCAGTCTGAAGCTTTGGTGAGTAAATATCTATTAACCCCAAGCAAGCAATTAACCTGCTAAAAGCTGAAAGTCCTAATGCCTTTGTAAATATATCTATTGTTTGAAAATGGCTTGAAACATAGAATGTTTTGATCACCCATTCTGTTATCTTGTCCCTCACCAAATTGCAATCAACCTTTATATGTTTTGCCCTTTCGTGGAAGACTAGGTTTGCTGCAATATGTAGTGCAGCTTGATTATCACAAAACAATTGAGCAATACTTGGATGATCAACTCTCAAGTCTCTTAACAACTGAAGAACTCAAACAATTTCACATGTTGTGGTGGCCATTGCCCTGTATTTAGCCTCTGCTGAAGACCTAGAGACTGTGCTTCGCTTCTTAGACCTCTAAGAGATTAGAGAATCACCCAAAAACACACTATAGCCTGTGATTGATCTTCTAGTATATGGGCAGCTTGCCTAATCCGCATCACAAAAGGCTTTTACTTGCATATTTGAGCTACTAGAAAAAAAAAAAAAAAAAAAAAAACCTCTGCCTAGCGTCCCTTCAAGTACTGAAGTATCCTATTAACTGCCAACAGGTGAGGCTCTCTTGGTTCAGCTAGAGACTGACTCAATCTATGCACTGCATAGGTAATGTCAGGTCTAGTCAGAGTGAGATATAACAATCTACCAATTAGTTTCTTATACTGACTAGCATCTGAAAGGAGTTTACCAACATCCTTTGATAAATGCAAGTTCTGTTCCATTGGTGTTCAGACTGGTTTAGACCCAAAAATCTTGTATCTTGCAAAATCTCCAAGCAGTACTTCCTTTGATTCAAACTAATCCCCTTTTCACTTCTAGCAACCTCAAGACCTAGAAAATATTTCAAAGAACCGAAATCTTTCAAACCAAATTTAGTATCAAGTAGGAACGTCAAAACACTAATGCAATTAGGATCATTACCAGTAAGCAAAATGTCATCTGCATAGACTAGTAGAACTATGAAAGAAGATCCTTTAGTGTAGGTAAAAAGTGAATAGTCAGCCTTAGATTGGACAAAACCAAAATTTAACAATGTATAAGAAAACTTGGCAAACCATTGCCTTGAAGCTTGCTTTAAACCATAAGGCTCTGTTGAGCTTACAAACCAAAGGAGCAGAATGAGGAGAATGAGAATTAGAGTGAGAAATACACTCCCTTTGTTGTGAAAACCAAGCAGAAGACTCATATAAACCTCCTCATCCAAATCATCATGGAGAAAGGCATTATTAACATCCATTTGAAGAAACCACCCTTTCACAGCAGCCATAGACAAGACCATTCTGATAGAAACTGACTTAGCTACAGGAGAGAAAGTGTCAGTGTAATCAAGGTCTCTCTCTGAGTATAATCCTAAGCTACTAAACGAGCCTTGTGTCTTTCAATGGAACCATTAGACCTATAGTTGGTTTCATAAACCCACTTACATCCAATAGGAACTTTACCTGGAGGAAGAGTGGTTAAAGTCCATGTGTTTGTGAGTTCAAGGGCAGCAATCTCTTTATCCATAGAAGTTCTCCAATCAGTAGATTGGACTACTTCAGAAAAGGTTGTAGGGTCTGGTGAAGAAGAATCAACAGCTAAGACAAATTGCTTATAATTCTTACTAAGATTAGAGTAAGTAAGACAAGCAAAGATATCATAAGGCTAACCAGACAAAGGTTTTGATGTGACATACTTACAAGAATAATCTTGTAGGCAAGAAGGAGGCTTATGTGGTTTAGAGGATTTTCTGAGGTGTAAGGGAGAGGTAGGCTTAGGAACCGATATAGAAACAATGTCAGTCTCGGAAGCATGATCAGGAGTAAGAAGTGGCAAATCAGATTGAGGTGAGGAAATAGGAATCTGATCTACAAAAACAGTGTCTGCAAGGAAAAACAAGATTTTGTTAAAAAGAAGTATCTGAAAAAGAGTAATCAGGAACAATTTGTCCTAGCTGTTGATTCTTCTTCACCAGACCCTACAACCTTTTTTGAAGCAGTCCAATCTCCTGATTGGAGAGTTGCTATGGATAAGGAGATTGCTGCCCTTAAACTCACAAACACATGGACTTTAACCACTCTTCCTCCAGATAAAGTTCCTATTGGATGTAAGCAAGTTTATAGAACCAAATATAGGTTTGATGGTACCATTGAAAGACACAAGGCTCGTTTAGTAGCTAAGCGTTATACTCAGAGAGAGGGCCTTGATTACACTGACACTTTCTCTCCTGTAGCTAAGTCATTTTCTATCAGAATGATCATGTCTATGGCTGCTGTGAAATGGTGGTTTCTTCATCAAATGGATATTAATAATGCCTTTCTCCATGGTGATTTGGATAAGGAGGTTTATATGAGTCTTCTGCCTGGTTTTCACAACAAGGGGGAGTGTGTTTCTCACTCTAATTCTCATTCGACTTCTCCTCATTCTGTTCCTTTCGTTTGTAAGCTTAACAAGAGCCATTATGGTTTAAAGTACGCTTCATGGCAATGGTTTGCCAAGTTTTCTTATACATTGTTAAATTTTGGTTTTGTCCAATCCAAGGCTGACTATTCTCTTTTTACCTACACTATAGGATCTTCTTTCACAATTTTGCTAGTCTATGTAGATGACATTTTGCTCACTAGTAATGATCCTAATTGCATTAGTTCTTTGAAGCTCCTAATTGATACTAAGTTTGGTTTGAAAGATTTGGGTTCTCTGAAATATTTTCTAGGTCTTGAAGTTGCTAGAAGTGAAAAGGGGATCAGTTTGAATCAGAGGAAGTACTGCTTGGAGATTTTGAAAGATACAGGATTTTTGGGGTCTAAATTAGTCAGAACGCCAATGGTACATAGCTTGCATTTATCAAAGGATATTGGTAAACTCCTTTCAGATGCTAGTCAGTACAGGATACTAATTGACTGATTGTTATATCTCACCCTGACTAGACCTAACATTACCTATGCAGTGCATAGATTGAGTCAGTTTCTAGCTGAACCAAGAGAGCCTCACCTGTTGGCAGTCAATAGGATACTTCAGTACTTGAAGAGGACACTATGCAGAGGTTTGTTTTTTTCTAGTAGCTCAAATATGCAAGTAAAAGCCTTTTGTGATGCGGATTGGGCAGGCTACCCAGATACCAGAAGATCAATCACAGGCTATAGTGTGTTTTTAGGTGATTCTCTAATCTCTTGGAGGTCTAAGAAGCAAAGCACAGTCTTTAGGTCATCAGCAGAGGTAGAATACAGGGCAATGGCCACCATAACATGTGAAATTGTTTGGGTTCCTCAGTTGTTAAGAGACTTGAGAGTTGATTATCCAATTAGTGCTCAATTGTTTTGTGATAATCAAGCTGCACTGCATATTGCAGCAAACCCAGTCTTCCACGAAAGGACGAAACATATAAAGGTTGATTGCCATTTGATGAGGGACAAGATAACAAAAGGGGTGATCAAAACATTCTATGTTTCAAATTATTTTCAAATAGCAGATATCTTTACAAAGGCATCGGGACTTCCAGCTTTTAGCAGGTTAATTGCTTGCTTAGGGTTATTAGATATTTATTCACCAAAGCTTCAGACTGCCGATAATCAAGTCACTGAACTTATGGTTCCTGACTTGAGAGGGAGTGTTGAAAGTTCTGCTAAGAGAGAAGAAGGGGCAGTCAGGAAGAGAGAAGGCTTGAAGGAATGCACTGAGGCTAAAATAGGGCAAAACGACACAGTTGCGACTAAAAGGAAGAAAGTGAAACTGAAAGCTAAAACGATGTCGTAGCATGCAAGTGTTAGCACGTATGAACTAATCTAAGTGGTGTACAGCTGTTATTATCTGGATCATTAGACGGTTAAAGTTTGTTAGTTAGTTTAGATATTTTCTTTCCCTCTTTTTCATTGCTTCGTGTATATAAGACCAAATCACAATGTAAATTAATATTTGCTTCTCATTTTTCAATTTACAATTCAGTGAAACTGATTTCCTTCCAGTATTCTTTAGAACACTTTCTTAACATGGTATCAGAGCTTCAATAGCTCATCCAGGGCTTCCACTACCAACACAACCTCAGAATCAGATCCAATTCCCACCAATTCTTCTAGTATTGCGAATTAGAGACCTTCCAGTCAAGCACCTCCAATGGAGGATGCAAATACCAATCCATCAAGCCCTTACTTCATTCCACCTACAGATGTTGTCCTTATTTCTCAACCACTGATTGGTCCTGAAAACTATCTCAGTTGGTCAAAGGTTGTTTTTCTGTCATTGAGTGGAAGGAACAAGTTTGGCTCCCTTGATGGTTCAATTTCAAGCCTTCTCTCTTCCTGACTGCCCCTTCTTCTCTCTTAGCAGAAGTTTCAACAAAACCCAAACTAAGATTAAGCCACCATCTACAAAAAAAGATAGCAGCTACAAAGTTTCTTTAAAACAAAATCAAGAAGACATACCCATAGTAAGCAACCAAGAGAGAGAATTGATGCTGGAAGAAACAAAATTGAAAAGACAAACCCATAGCAAGAAACCAAGAGAGAGAATCAGTGCTGGAAGAAATGAGAAAAATAAGATCAGGGCATGTGTATATCAGAAAAAGAAAAAGCTGCAAGGTATGTGATGTGTTTGTGAGAGGGAAAGAAAATTGGAGGAGAGCAGCTAGAATCAGGGTTTTTATATTATTGAGGGTAGCGTGAAGGCTCGAACTTGTAGCATGAAGGCTTGAACTTGTGATTAAAAGGCCAAAACATGCGTGTCATTCCACTAAGCTTTTCACTCTATTATGTTTTAAACTTACACACACACACACACACACACATATATATATATATACATCAGTCGGTTCGGTTGGTTTCTAGGTGAAAAAATTTAGCACCAAAACCGAAACTGAAATATTTCGATTTCTAGATTTTCAAACCGAAACCGAACTGAAAAATTGGACTCAATTCGGTCAGTTTCGGCTGATTTTTTCGATTTATCGATTTTTTGCACACTCCTAATGTCAGGGGTCTCAGAACTTAAATAGCTCATCCACGGCTTCCACTACCAACACAACCTCAGAATCAGATCCAATTCCCACCAATTCTTCTAGTATTGCGAATTAGAGACCTTCCAGTCAAGCACCTCCAATGGAGGATGCAAATACCAATCCATCAAGCCCTTACTTCATTCCACCTACAGATGTTGTCCTTATTTCTCAACCACTGATTGGTCCTGAAAACTATCTCAGTTGGTCAAAGGTTGTTTTTCTGTCATTGAGTGGAAGGAACAAGTTTGGCTCCCTTGATGGTTCAATTTCAAGCCTTCTCTCTTCCTGACTGCCCCTTCTTCTCTCTTAGCAGAAGTTTCAACAAAACCCAAACTAAGATTAAGCCACCATCTACAAAAAAAGATAGCAGCTACAAAGTTTCTTTAAAACAAAATCAAGAAGACATACCCATAGTAAGCAACCAAGAGAGAGAATTGATGCTGGAAGAAACAAAATTGAAAAGACAAACCCATAGCAAGAAACCAAGAGAGAGAATCAGTGCTGGAAGAAATGAGAAAAATAAGATCAGGGCATGTGTATATCAAAAAAAGAAAAAGCTGCAAGGTATGTGATGTGTTTGTGAGAGGAAAAGAAAATTGGAGGAGAGCAGCTAGAATCAGGGTTTTTATATTATTGAGGGTAGCGTGAAGGCTCGAACTTGTAGCATGAAGGCTTGAACTTGTGATTAAAAGGTCAAAACATGCGTGTCATTCCACTAAGCTTTTCACTCTATTATGTTTTAAACTTACACACACACACACACACACATATATATATATACATCAGTCTGTTCGGTTGGTTTCTAGGTGAAAAAATTTAGCACCAAAACCGAAACTGAAATATTTCGATTTCTAGAAATTCAAACCGAAACCGAACTGAAAAATTGGACTCAATTCGGTCAGTTTCGGCTGATTTTTTCGATTTATCGGTTTTTTGCACACTCCTAATGTCAGGGGTCTCAGAAAGCAAAAACTGAGTCCAACTCAACTAGGACAATCATTCTAGACACCCACTTAAACAATATATGTAATTATGTTTAAATTGTTATTTTAAAAAATTATAATAAAAAAGTAAGTACAAATAGATTTCTAACATAAAATATAAACCCACATAACTAAAATAAAACAATTTATTTTAAAAAGAAAAATGTAGTTGCATAGCATGCAAACAATCTATTTTAGAAAGCAAAATAGAACAAACATAGCTAAAGATGTGATTGCATGGCATTTACTAAGAAAGCAAAATGCCTAGGGAAATGATGTAAAACTTACTTCACTCTATAGCATAACATACCAAATGCAATTTCTTTTACCAACATTTTTTATCTCATGCAAAGGTACGAAAAATAACAAGAAAATTCTATAAAATATGAAAACAATTTCATTTGACAATTTTATTATTTTTAAGAAAAATATTTTATTTTGGCAAAACAAGGATTGAAATTGCGTTTAAGGATCAACACGCAATTCTAGGCAGTTTAGGGCTACTTTGTAATATTATGAAATCTTTGGGGATCAAAATGTAATTTTTGAAAGATATGGTTTAAAAACGTCATTTGGTGGAAGTTTAGGGGTCAAAGTGCAATTTGGGAAAGATTTGGGAATCAAAATGTAATTTTGAAAAGATTAGGGATTGGAAAGGCATTTTGGAAAATTTGTGGGTTAAATTGTAATTTTGAGAAATTGGGGGGTCGAAAATGTAATTTGGGAAGTTGCAGGTTGGGCCTTTGTGGTGGAATAGGAATAGGAAGTGGGCCGAAGTTCATTTGTTCTTGGATTTGAAGTTTATATTGTTTGAATGTGGGCTGAAAGGATCTTTGTTTAAGGGTGTGAGTACATTGGGCTTCTTGTAATTTCGGATTGAGTATTGCTATGACTGCGTGGTGTGTTTGTGAAGATGAACGTGTATGGCCGGGTGTGTTTACATGAGAATGCTTGAGCTAATATAACGTGTGAGCATGTAATTCTACAAATAAAAAAACAGATTTATTTAGCATAACAGAAAATGAAAGAGGTGACAGATGCTACCCGTTTTTCAGTCTCTGCTTTCCCTTTGATTGTTCTCCTTTTCCATTCTCTTTTGTCCTGGTAATAGACACAGAGTAGAGTTAAGGGTGCGTTTGTTTCGACAATAAAGCAATTCCGAAAAATGTTTTCAGGAAAGGAAAATATTTTTAGATGTTTGGTGGCATTTTAAAAAATACTTTGGAAAATATTTTCAAGTGTTTGGTAACATTCTGAAAATGTAAATTTTTTATTGATTTCTCACATTTTCTCAACCATTTTCTCAACCATTTTCTCACATTCCAAACAAATTTTATAATAGAACATTACAATCCATCAACTTCTAAACAAACAAAAATCAAATAAAACACCATGGCCAAATCAAATTAAACTGAGAGAGGGAGGTGAGACAGGGAGGAGGAAGAGTGAGATTGGTGGGTCATCGATCTCGCCGGCGCGATCATGCGCGTTGATCGCGCCTCGATTTCGCCCTGCGCGAGCTCGACGGTGCGAGATCGCGCGTCGATCTCGCCCGGTGCGAGCTTGACGGCGCGAGATCGCGCCTCGATCTCGCCCTGCGAGAGCTCGACGGCGGGCCTTTGGGTTGAGGACGGCGTGATCTTGGCTTCACTGGCGATCTCCCTCTAGCTCTCTCTCTCTCTCTCTTTTCTGGTGTGGGTTGTTGCTCTCTCCCTCTCCTTCTCTTTCTCTGTTTTCCAACGGAAAACTCAATTTGAAGGTAAAATAGACATGGAAAATATTTTCCGGGTGGGGAGGGTGTATTTTACGGTCAATGGTTCCTCTTTTCCGTTTGACCAAAATTTTCGGTGTTGCCAAACACCCGCAAATGCTGAAAACATTTTCCGGAATTGCTTTACTGTCGAAACAAACGCACCCTAAGTCTTCAAAATCCAAAAGGGCAAAAGAAATGCATAATAATTAAAAGGCGGAAATCATATTTTAGTCCCTATATTTTTAGGCTATTCCTATTTTAGTTCCTACATTTTATTTTTACCGCTTTAGTTATTACCTTGAAAAAAGCTTCCCGTTTTAGTCCCTGCCGTTACATAAAAAACGAAGAAAAATGACGTGGCAAACGGCATGAATAAATAATACTAAATTAATGTCCACGTGGCCTAAATAATTTAAAAAAAAAAATTTGGCATTTAAAAATACTACGGCAGCATCTAAATTAAAAAAAATTAATTTATTAATTTTAACTAAATAAAAAATATTAAAAACAGAATTAAAAACTAAAAATCATAGATCTAAGTGTCTTGAACAAGAACACAAACTCAGAAATTTAAAAAAAAAAAAAAGAAAAAAAAAACCCAAACTCAAAATTCTGAACAAAACAAACTTAAATTCTCTAATTTCAGTCAAAGCTCTGATAACAAACATCGTTAAAAGAAAAGGCTAAAAAAATTATAAATTTTCAAACTTTAGAGAAGAAGAACTGGATCACTGACTAGAGAGTATCAGGGGGGCCAATAATCGATACGCTCCACTCGAACACGTTGTCCTCGTCAACCAGACCAGCTGAGAAGTCGTCAACCAGGTTTTTACAGAGATCTATAAATAAAAAATAAAAATAAAAACTTTAATCAATCTGTCAAAAAAAAACATCAATCTAAACAAAACCCACATTAGAGAAAACACCAAGTGATTGAAAAAAGGGTCAGAGAGAAGGACCTCTGAGCTGCTTTTGGAGGAGCAGGCTTGCTTGAGACGCAGCCATTGTAGACCAGAAAAACCAGGGAGGCAAAGCAAGAATGAGAATCAGAAAACTCGAGGAAGGGCTTTGCCTTAAATATAATATAATATAAAATTATACTATTATATGTTATGGGCGTGAACTAGCTTTTATAGTTAACTAGGCTGTGCTTGGACTGAAATTTGATTTGTTCAGAAATCAGAATTTTGAGTTTGGGTTTTTTTTTTTTTTTTTTGGTTTGTGTTCTTCTTCAGAACACACTTAAATGTTAATTTATATGATTTTTAATTTTTAATATTTTTTATTTAGTTAAAATTAATAAATTAATTTTTTAATTTAAATACTGACGTGACATTTTTAATTGCCCAAAAACATTTTTTATTATTATTTAAGTCACGTGGACATTAATTTAGTATTATTTATTCCTGCCGTTTGCCATATCAGGTTTCTCCGTTTTCGATATAACGGCAATGACCAAAACGGGAAGCATTTTTCAAGATAGAAACTAAAAACAATAAAAATAAAATATAGGGACTAAAACGAGAATAACCTAAAAATATAGGGATTAAAATATGATTTCCGCCTAATTAAAAAGGAAGAGGCTTGTTACGAATCTTCTTTGTTTTCTGCTGGTATTGTCTCTGCTCTGCTTCTCTCTAGCTTCTCCTTTCTTTGTCTTGTTTGATGCTTATGTTGTGACTGCTGTTGTGTGTTGGAGTCTTGGGTAAATGGAGAAAGGAGGGATTTTTATGTGGTTTTTGGTTTTGATTATGAAGCTAAACAGTAGGATTTTCTGGGATTTTTGGCTTTGTTTTGAGGGTTGTCTTGTTCTTGTAAAAATAAAATAAAATAAAAAAAGAAGAAGAAGAAGAAGAAGGATGATATAGATGGTTTTGGTTCTGTTTTGGGAGGGTAGAATGGTTGATGTTTTGGTGCTTTTGAGGGGTGATATGGTTGTGGCTTCTGATTTATGAAGGAAATGTGGGAGCTTTTTGTGTTCTTTGCACTGTTTTTGTAACTTTGTTGGGGCTGGTTATAACTGCTGTAATGGGTTTCGGGTAGAATCTAGGGAGAGGAGGATGTTCTGTGTTGGTTTGGCTGCGGTTTTTCGGTAAAGGTTGAGAGTTGAGACCAGCCGACGCAGCCGTGGGACACCGGAAGAATCCTTTGGGTTTGTGCCTCCCAAGGGGGTGCTAATTGTTGTGGGGGATCCACACAACAATTAGAGATCACACCACATGTATGAGGATATGGGATTTTTCTAGCAGTTGGGACATGCTTTAATTGCTATGGGACTTAGAGATCAAGTTTATTTAGTAATTGGGACAGGATTTAGTTCACCTGTCTAACAAATTAGAACCTGCACATAAACAAAATTAATTGGGCCCTTGATCTCTAATAACTACATGTAGGGTCAAATATGACTAAGTGCAGGTAAGGAAGCTTGATCTCTACATAAACTACATGTAGGGTCAAATATGACTAAGTGCAGGTAAGGAAGCTTGATCTCTACATAAACTACATGTAGGGCCAAATATGACCAGGTATAAGTGGACCTAAATAAAAACAGGTACCCAATTTACGAAAAGCAGTTAAATTCTTTAATCAATTTGATATTCAAACCATAATGACATTCTTAATAAAAGAGAATCAAATGCTATATTTAGTACCAATTTTTCTATTTATAAAAAAAAAAAATAGTACCAATTTTTCTTGAAAATGATGCTAAAATTTAACATACATTCTATAGAAAATTATGTACTGTTTTTTCACAATTAAATGCAAATTTGGTATTTTTCCTTAATTAAGTGATATTTCATTCAATTTCAAGCTTGATTTTTTCCGTTGGTCGAATTAAAGAGAATTTCATGATCTTAAACATAGCTCCAAAAAAGGTCTTTTTGGATATATACTACTGTAGGTTTCTTTAAAATCTTCTCCCCTCTCCCTTTGTGTGTATTAAAAATATTTAGTATTCTAAAAAAAAAAAAAAACATAGCTCCAAAATTAATCTAATCACACTGTTAGATTTTAATTTAAGTTTAATTATATTTATTTATCCTCGTAACTATTGATGGAAATTAACAAAAATGAGGTATAACTATCAAAATCATAAAATTCTTTTAATTTATGGCTAAAACCTCAACAAGATATAGAACCGGACAAAACACACTACATGAAGGAATAATCATGGATTAGTCACGGCAACTATGTCTCAAACTTTTCCTCTACCCCATTTTGTGGAAG
Organism: Castanea sativa; assembly: GCF_040712315.1. Taxonomy (NCBI): domain Eukaryota; kingdom Viridiplantae; phylum Streptophyta; class Magnoliopsida; order Fagales; family Fagaceae; genus Castanea; species Castanea sativa. Next base: position 58,602,342 of record NC_134023.1, on the reverse strand, counting down.
AGTTTGAAGCTCTAGCTGCTAGAAGAGCCCTTACATTCTACTTGGAGGTTTGTGTCGCCAATGCAGTCGTTGAGGGTGAGTCTCAGATCATCATGAAATCTTTGAGCAACTTTTAGAGGTGTTCCTCACCTTTTGGCCATTTAAATTATGCTAGAATAAAATTTCCTATCTTAGATCATAATGATAAAGTTTGTCCAAAGTATCTTAGGCAAAATTTAATCATTGTAGAATTTAAATTTTATTAAATACAAACAATTAAATGAATTCTTGACAATCAATCACTAAATAACCTACTAAAGTATTGCATGAAATACAAACGCAAATAGAATTTCTTATTCATTTTATTTAAAATATATATATATATATATATATATATATATATGTATCATGAAAATTCTAAATTTTATTGGATCTAGAAAAATAACCCATAACTTTAATGGATATATATATATATATATATATATATATATATATATATATATATATCTAAAAATAAGAAGAAAAAGAAAGGAACAACTTAAATGGTTGACGTTTGAGATTACTCTAGCCTTTTGATTCTCTTCTTAAGTTATAGTATTAAAGACTTAAATAAATCATTATCCCTATATGCAAGAATACAAATCCTCCCTCCCAACTACTCTACCAAATGAATGTTAGTTTTTTAATTTATCAACTACACATCCTCCCCATCTTTGTTGATGGATACACTTCCTCTTCAAGTTCATGGGCAATTTCTCCCATCAATGCATGCAAAGACACCAAGATTGTTGACTCTAGTCCTTTTTCCCCCCTTAATGTTAAGCATAATAATTATATTGTGTTTGCCTAATTAATGTGAATATTGATCTTTCAGATGAATGTTTCCAACTTGGCAATTTTGCAGCTATAAGTTTGCCTTCGAAATTATTCCGAAATTCATACTAATCATGCATTTACAAATCCAGGTAAAATTTGTTCCAAATATCTATTAAGAAGTTTTTTCTTTTCAATTTTATTTTTCAATTGTTTGGTTTATTTGTTTATTCTGGAACCAAAATCTTGTAGTTCCTATGCCTTTTTCTTTGAATTTTATACTTGAATTATTTGATGCATAGTTTTCTTTTTTTGAATGATCGATTCATTTGTTTTCTTAAAAAATTATGAAGAGGATTCTATATGAAGAGTCTTGTGGTGTATAGTTATTTTCATATTCAACTTAGCTTTTGCATATCACTATATATTATATAGTCTAAGCTTTTTTTCTTTGGCCTGATAATCTTGGAATATTAGAGCATGCTCCACTTATTTACTTGGGAAAGTTGAAGTGGCCTTGTCCCCTACTTGTTTGACTAAATACTTGGTTTTTAGTTTTACTTGGGAAAACTGTTGTTTAAAAACCATAACACGTATTTTCACAAATTTTTTTACCTACACGTATTTTCACAAAACTTAAACAATATTACTAGAAATCTCTTGCCAAACAGGCCATATAGCATAGTACTTTCTTAATTGATAGGCATTGTCTTATAATTTTATAGATGGGATTTTTCAAGTGTATATTTGGAACTTCATATTAGAAAATTCCATAACAATTGGGTTTTTATTTATTTATACAAATTAGCCATATAAATATGGTGGTACAATTGTACAAAGGCCATGGAGGGTTTTAATCACTTCAAAGAAATACATAGTATGATTGGAAGTTCCTACAAAAGGGTTTTAAGGGTTTTAACACTTAAATATTAGGAGCTATACAAAAGTTTACAAACTTAAATTTAGTAGCCACTTATAATGTAGTGAGATTCTGTACAGTTGCTACAGATTGCAAGTATTTTATAATGCTTTTTAGTTTTATTTGGCATGTTAGTTTTATATCTCATCATATGTCGTTTTAGGAGCTTGAACCAAATGAAGAGATAGAAAACTATTTCAGCATCATTTGTCTGTAAAGTTGCTATCTAAATATTAATTTGGTATTTTTAGACAATGTAATTCTTTCATTTACCTTTGGAAATATGTGATACCAATACAATCCATGTGACTTCGTATGTAATATTGAATATAATTTTATGTGATATTAAATGTATAATTTTAAAATTTACAATAACGTTTTTCGTGTATCACATGTGCTAATTACTATTTAATTAGATGACATTTGTCATTGTAGTATACTGAGAGAAATTGCATCAATTTTTAAAATTCATTATATTAGAATTATATGTAAAATTTTGATTTCATAGTACATGTATTATATGTTAACAGAGAATTAAAGGGGTTAAATTTTGATTTTTATAAGGGATTTAGAAGAAAATGAAATGATATTTTTAAGAAAAGAAAAGAAAGAATTTAGAAGTAAATGAATAGTAATTTTTAACTCTTTATGAGTTTTTTAGTTTTAAGAAAAGAGTAATGTGTCATTACAGTATATTTGGAGAAATGGACATGTGTTTGTGCTGACGTGCATTATTCAGTTTGAAGACCCAACATTTATAATACGTATAATAGATAGTTCTCCATTCATTCCCAACTTCAAGCACACAGCCTAGTGGTTAACATATTGGGCATAGATCCACCCTTTAGTTGGAGGTTCTAGTGTTGGTGAGATTTGCATCTAAATCCCTTATTCGTTACTAATTAGAACTCACTTGAAGATAAAATTAGTATCTTAATTTACACCGACTAAAACTCACTATTCTATTTCAATTAGGTAATATAACATTAAAAAAAATTCCGATAATAGTATGTTTGGCATTCTTAAACAAATTCTAATTTAAAAGTTTGGTTTTTTTTTTATAATATATTTTCCAAATTGACTTCTTCATTAATAATGTACTAATATATATCTTATGTAAATATTTTCAATAAACTTTTCCATACATTAAATATTTAAATTGGTCAAGCTAGAAGATCAAACTCGTGAAAAGGGAGTACAATAGAGCTGCCCACAAGCTTGCTCAACTTGCTAGAGTGAGGAAAGATTCCTAGGTGTGGGTGAGAGTTTTTCCTTCTGTTTTGCTGGGTTGATTCGGGATAATTGTAATTGATAGTTTTATCAAGTTGTCATCTCTGTTGTAATATAAAATTTTAAAAAAATTCCGATAATTTAAAAGTTTGATTTTTTAAAAGTTTGGCATTCTTAAACAAATTCTAATTTAAAAGTTTGATTTTTTTTTTAATATATATTTTCCAAATTGACTTCTTCATTAATAATGTACTAATATATATCTTATGTAAATATTTTCAATAAACTTTTTCATGCATTAAATATTTAAATTGGTCAAGCTGGAAGATCAAACTAGGGAAAAGGGAGTACAACAGAGCTGTCCATGAGCTTGCTCAACTTGCTAGAGTGAGGAAAGATTCCCAGGTGTGGCTGGGAGTTTTTCTTTCTGTTTTGCTGGGTTGATTCGGGATGATTGTAATTGATAGTTTTATCATGTTGTCATCTTTGTTGTACTTCAATTTCGGTTGTTTGAATACAATTCAAAGCTTTGCATCAAAAAAATATTAAAATTGGTAGTGTACCCTACACTGTCTACACACACTATGATGGAATAGGATTTGTGTGTGTATGTTATCTTAGGGATGGTACAAGGTTAATGTGGACGAAGCAGCATTCAAGGAACTCAGTAGCTGTGGTGTCGGTGTTATGATTAGGAAAAACAAGGGCCAATTGATGGGGGCAATGAGCAAAAAGATGGAACTGCCTTTGGGCGCCCTGCGGCTGGAAGTGGAAGCGAAGGCGGTGGAAGAAGGAATCATGCTGGCAAAAGACCTCGGACTTAAGCACATTATCATAGAGGGAGACGCTCAGACAGTGATGATGGCCCTCTCAGATCACAACTCTCCCCCAAGTTCAATTCAGATGATAATTGAATGAGCTAAAAGATGTAGGCCAGTCTTCTTTGCGTGGAGATCGAAGCATGTTAGAAGGCCTTGTAACCAAGCAGCACATCTGATGGCAGGGAATGCTAAACTTGTAACTGATTGTGTAATCTAGGTGGAGGATACCCCATCAGTTATTGAATCTCAAATTGCAATCGATGTAAGATGTTTGGGCAGTTTGACCTAATTAATGAAATATCGCACATGTTGACTATCAAAAAAAAAAAGAAAAAAAGATTCTAGTAATTGATTATTAATTGGAAGTTTGTAACATTCAATATATACCAGAAAATTCTTGAATATTATAAATAGTTAAATACCTCTTTTTCGAGACCACTTATAATAAAGTGAAAATCATTTGTTGAACTGTTATGCCTCGTTTTGAAACCACTTAAGAACAACCCCATCTCTTCTCCCAAAACCAAAAAACAAACAAAGAAAAAACTTCCTTGGTAGATTTTTTTTTTTTTTTGTTTCTTTTTTGTTTGGATTTTTTTTTTCCGAAATATTGATCTCTTTCAATTAATTGATCAAGCTTGGCCAGTTATATGAACTGCTTCAAATTTTCAAAACACAATCTCAATTAATCTACTACCAAAGAGAAGAGCAAATCACCAAACACCAGGCTGAGCTAAATCTTAAATTTTAGCATTGAAAGTAATATGATTTATACAAACACAAGTGTAAACTCAAACCTTAAAACTAAAAATAAAGCTTATACAACATTTTTACATTGGACTCAAGCTTCCATACGCATCAAACTGAAGGTGTTCATTAAATGACTTGAAAATAGACTCTGAGTACGGCATAAACTCACCACGGGAATTTGATAGAGGCAACTTATTAGATATCCCACCATTAATATCAACCCCAAATTGTTGGTCAGAAAAGTTAAATGAATCTTGATGATGATCACCACCATTAACCTCCATATACCTTGCTGTGTCTGAGTCTTGACCAGTAAGCTCCTGAACAAGGTCCCTGAACTTTGAGGCACTAGTCTCAACCTTCATGGGGCTTGCTATGTACACAACTTTGATGCCCTTTTTGCTTCTCTTTGCTTGCCTTTTGCTCTTCGCTTGATTGACACCAAGTACATCCATAGCTACAAAGTGTTGTGTGATTCTGTATATTGTAACTGGTTGAGAGTTTATTATTATTATTATTATCAAAGTTACTGGGTATATGGGGTTTATATAATGGTACGGCAAGGTGGTTTTTTTAGTCAAAATGGGGGTTTCGTGGAAGGAGATGAGATTTGAAGAAATGGGTATTTGATTAAGCAAAAGGAAGCCAATAGGAAAGTGAAAGCAATTAGAAGATTCCATTGCAGATGCTGACCAGACCCGTAATCTTATGGAATTTTGGTGACACCTATGGTTGTTCTTTTGTAACAAGTTAAACTAAATGGATAGAGACACGTGCGCAGCCTCCTATGACTGTATTGGCTTGGGTACATAGAACCAGAATCATACACGTAGTACTCAAAGTATTTGGGTATTTTTTATTTACCAATTTGGTCAAACGGATAATATAGATGTGATTCTTTCAATAAATATAGGTATGGCGGGCTCAATCTAGAGCCCTAGGGGAGTCATGAATTCATGATTCATGAGGTCATATTCAAGATGTTGATTTGATTAACAAAACCAAGGTTCATTCACCCGAAGATAATAATAACAAAACATAGGTTCTAGAAAGAAAGAAAGGATGGGAGTTTAAAAGGAAAAATAAATAATAAAGGAAATTGTTGTTTGTTTATGGTGTGATGATAGGAAAGATGGCATGAAAGTAAACTCAAAAGACATTAGTAACTTCTAAAATGATAGATTCATAAATGTCATAATGCTGCCCATTAGCAGGAGTATAATACGAAAAACCGGTAACTTTTTTTTTTTTGGGGGAGAAAATTCAAAAGTTAACTTAAGTAAATTAAGTAATATTACAAGTTAAAAAAAAATCTAGTGATACAACTTTGTCATAGTTTTGATGTGACAAACTATGAACGGTAGAGGAAAAAATAGTAAGTTCATGTGAAGTAATCTGTTATAACCTGCCACTTAAGATAGTTGTGAAAAAAAATTGTGATAATTGTGATGGTGTTAGAATTACTCTTATAAGTTTGTTGATATATATATATATATATATATATATTTTAAGTATAAGAAAGAGTTTTAGCTAATTTAGAGTTTTTTTTTTTTTTTTTTTTAAGTCTGTAAGTTATAAAAGATTATTATAATTGGATTTTATTTAGGGAATTAGTGTTCAATTGAAGTTATATGTACTCTTGATCAAATCTAATACGTGTATTGAGATAAGGACAATGGAAAATGAATATACAATCAAGCCAAAAAAAGAAGAAGTGTGAATCGGAAAACAAAACCATTAAGTAAAATTACAACTGTAAGATAGACATTGAATGCAATGTAAATTTTCCCATTGAAAAGTCGACAAACAACACAGAGTTGTGTTAGGAAGCTCAAAAAGAATCTTGTAAACTTGAGAAGTTTTCCCATGTAAAATGTTAAGTAGTGCTTGACAAAAACTAGTTGAAAGAGGTGGAATCAATGGCAGCTTTCCCAGAATCCTAGTAGTAAAATTGGCTTTAGATTTTGGAAGGAGACAGCATAATAATTACGTAAGGAGTACAAGGAGATGAATATGAGGACGCAAGCTTTGGTCTTTTGTTGAATGATGCAAAAAGAGTCATAAGATAACTTAGGTTTGTGTCGATTTCCCATTTAAGGACAGAGGGCAATAGTGTGGCTCATCAATTTCCCTTTTCTTTTTTCTTTTTTTTTTTTATCATTAGATCAATATATCAATATTAATTTTTTATGTAGGTGAAGATTAAACCATAGATCTTTTAGAGTCTTAGTCGACAACTCATTAATTTAGCTAGATATGCAAATAATGTAAACTATGAAGAAATATGGATAGAAGATGAGCCTAGATTCTTAATGAAAATCACGTTCTTTTGGTAAAAAAAAAATTAGTGAAAGTTTTTTTCTTTCCTCTAAAAGCTTCAATTCGAATGTGGAATGAGTAATACTAAATACATAATTTTTTTTTAAAATTTTTCACAATTAACAATTTTGTGAATATACACTGCTGTTAGTTTTTAAGAACTTTTTCACTTTTTTTGTGCGTGTGTTTAAATATTTGATATTCTTAAAAAAAAATAAAAAAACCAAGTTTTTGCTGGTTTTCTTAATTTCTTTTAACCTAATACTGATATTATCTTTTAATAACTATTAATAATTTGTCAGTTCGGCAGTTATGAGATTTTTGGGTCTTTAAAATTATTGGTGTGGAAATGTGGCTTTTAAAGCCTTTATGGGCTGAAACAAATTTAATGATATTTATGAACTAACCTACATATCATGTCATCATGACATCAAATTATCAATACCAGTTTTACTAATTCAGCAAAAACGAATAAAAAAAACATTTTTACTAAATACCAAAAAAGAAGAGGGACAAGACAATCAATATTGGTGGTACAAGAAGTCAACAACGAGGGTAGAAAAAGCCGAAATAGGTGAAATTCCAAGCTTCAAGTGCCCTAAGTCCTTAACTCAATCTTTGATTTTAATTGTTTGAACATCATAAGCCCTATTAGGCAACTATTGAATTTGGAAACCTTTTGTAGGTTGTTTTCAACCTCTACCTCCACCTAAAACCATTGGAAAATTTCAAGAATTGACCAAATTGCCGTATCAACTATCAACCCACTAATTTTTGAGTTTTATTGTTTAATCTAATTTTTACTTGCTAATTCTTGGACATGATCCTTTATAAATTAAATTGAAGTTATTTTCACTCAATTTATTTTGTTTTTATTGGATTAATAAATTTGTAAAATTTGGGTTATATTGAACTTAATTTGGGGATTTTGATCTTCCAAGTTTGTTTTCCTTAAATTCAAGCTTCTAGTTCACTCGAAAAAAAAAAAAAAAAAAAAAATCTAGTCTCTAGTATGTAAATGAGACACAGAATTATAGACGAGATAACCACAATTTTGATTTGAAATGGATAAATCCTTGGTTAGTTTTGGAAATTCCAAATTTAGGGCTCAAATAAATTAAATGATTTTTTTAGATAGATAGTAGGAGAGGGGGAATCAAAGAAGTAAGGTTTGAACCATGAACACTGGTAGATACCATAAGAGCATTTGCAGCAGTATAGCTTAGCTACACCAAAACACAAAAAAGATGGTTGCAGCAATGGAGCTAAAGCTAAAAAATTTAGCTTATCAGCTACAGTGCACCGCTAAAGATAGCTATGCATTGTAGCTCAAAAGTTTAAAAAAAAAAAAAATTTATGTTGCGTTCACACTGATCAGAATATTTTAATATTATATTTTTCTTTTTTTTTTCTTCTCTCCTCTTTTCCATTTCAGCCTGTTGCTCCTCTCTACTCAGTCCTCACCCTCTTCGTTTCTGCCTGTTGCCGTCGACCAAGCCCTTGCCCAACGTTGACCACTCTATCTTGCGTTTTCTCTCTCTCTAGATCTCCACCTCAAAGGCTGAACCTCTGAGCTCCACCATCTCTCTGCTATCTCGCATTTTCTTTCTTTGTTGATGAAATTTTTGAGGGTATTTTGTTTACAGTGTTTTCCGATGTGGCTGTTGTGGGGGCAACGATGAAGATAGAGTGAAAGAGAAAGAAAGACAAAGTTGAAGTAGAAAAACAAAAATGCAAGTGAAGATAGAGTGAAGATAAGAAAGTATATGCATGTGGAGGAGATAAGAGGAGTATATGTGTGTGGAGGAGAAAAACAAAGAGGATAAAAGAAAAAAGAAAAAGAAAAAAAAGAAACGTGTACTTGGATGAAACCAAATAAGATAATGGGAAAAATAAAATAAAGAATAATAAGAAATTAAAATTAAGAATTGTTACCACAATATTTTTGCAATAAATTTTAAGTGGTAGGTTATTACTATCTAATATTGGTGAGAAAAAAATAATTTTTTTGATGGTGGCGGTTGTGGTGGTGGTAGTGACAATGGTGGTGGCAGTGGCTGTGATTGTTATTTATTGTAGAGAATATATTATTCTATCATGTGGTGGTGGTGGCGGCGGCAATAGTGGCAACGGTAGTGTTTGCGGGTGGTTGTGATTGTTGTTTATTGCAATGGATATATTATTTTATTGTAGTAGATATATTATTTTATTATGATGTTTATATTATTTTTATTGTGTTAAAAACTAAAATAGATTTACTGTTGCAGCATGTGAGTAGATAAAATAAATAAAGTAACTTTTTGTGGTACCAAATAGCTAAATTTTTAGCTCCATTGCTATGGATGCTCTAAATAATGCTATCACCATTATGCTATTATTTGAATCCCAATTTTATAATTGTCACTATAAATTTGAAGATTTTGAATCTCTTACTTTTGGCTCTAAATTCATTACTTATAATAACAAAATTTGAACTAGATTTTGATAAACTTTTGGCTCTAAATGCAATTCTCTCTAAAAACTCACATAGAAACCATCAAAGCCACAAAAAGAAAACTTTAGATTTAGAATAAAAAAACCCAACCTTGCCATGAAAACACCAGTACTCATAAGCCAAAAGAAGAAACCATTCGATATTAGAGCTCTGGCCATAAGCAAGGTTGTCAGACCCAAATCGGACTGGACAGTCCAACTCGGGCAACCCTAAATCGGATTTGCCATGAGCAAGGTTATCAAACCCGCATCGGATCAAACGGTCTGACTCACACAACCCTGAATCGAATAGAAATCCGATTATTTAAGAGTGAGTTATGGTTCTATAAATGTTAAGCTATTTTAAACATAAAAATATTCAAAGAAGTAGATGCAAGGGATTGAACTAACTGACGTTAATACCACTAAGCTATGCCTTTGCTGTGACTTCTTTGGATTTAATATTTTATTTATGTTCAATTTAGATTATAGTTTTTTAATTTATTTTATTATCCCCTCTCAATCTATTATTATTTGATAATTTTATTAGAGGTTCAAGAACTATACTTTTTAAATGTGACTATACAATTTATTAATTTATGTTGAAAATGATTTTATTTTAGATCTTTTTTCTTTTTTTTCAAAGATTATTAAAGACCAATTTTTTTTACACTTGTTTATGCTTTATTATTTTCTATTAATCTTATAAAAATGGTGAAAATTCAATTGAAATTTGTTTAATTTTTGTATACAAGTTTCTAGTAAAATTTTGTTAATGTTTGCCATTTTAATACATTTATTTGTATTTTTTATTATTAAATTAATTATGACATCATCATGGTTAGACCTTGGTTGAATCTCAGTCCAACTTTAAAAATCTTGAACCTCTCTCTTTTTCGGTTCGTTAAACGGTCTGGATTTGAAAACTATGGCCATGAGATCCAAACTATTTTTGGAGCAAAGTGGCTTAGATTTAAATCAGTCTATGATTGATTGAAATCCAATCTTGAGGAGAGATACAACCCTCAAAGCCAACATGAGACCCACCTTAGAGATAGATGCTACAAAAAGGGCCATAAAAAGCTTGCCGATAGGAGGAGAAAGACTCACACGAAGAGCAAAACTTGTGGCAGGCCAGGTATCTTTTGCACGAGGGGGAGAGAGTTTCCATTTTTTTTAAAAAAATTTATGAATAGTTGGTGATGAAAAGGATGCAAATCTCTCATTTATGCTTGGAAATAGAGAGAGAAGGGGGAAAGAAAATAGAAGAATGCATTCCTATTTCATTTGTTTGGTTTGCACTAGGATAGGAAATGAAAAGAAAAATGTTTTTTTTTTTTAAATGTGAAAGATAATAAAAAGTTATGGGCAAATATGTAATTTCAGGTCACAATATGATATTTATGTCGGCTCCATTTATATTTAAAAACCATTGTCTCCCTTCAAATACATCCAAATTGGGCGAGTTGCAAAACTTTGGGCCCAAGAGAAATAGTTTTTACCATTTTCTTTTCTTGCATGTAACCAAACGGATGAATCACTATCTTTCTTCTTATTTATTTTCTCTTCTTTTCTCCTCTAGCCTTTCCAAACGCACGATTAAATTATACTCTTTCGTTACTCCATGCTTAGCCGAGTCTCTCTCTCTCTCTCTCTCTCTCTCTCTTTTAGTTTAGTTACCAGACAGTTATGTAACTGTTTAAAGCGCTTAAAAATTTTAATTACCAGATAGATAAATAGCTTTTTAGTATTAACAAATAAACTTTGCAAACATAAACTTTGCTAGTGTTCTCTAAATAGCTTTTTTTTTTTTTTTTTTTTTTAATGGCAAACACCTATTTTAGCATTTGCCCGACAGATAGACTAGGAATTCACCCTCTTTTTATTCGTGGCTCTCCAAGTCCACTACCAGATCTGCCGCTTTACATATTAAAAAAACACCAAAGTCCACTACCTGAAACTCACTTTTTCCCTTGGTCTCCGTTGTAAATTATTTTACGTGGTATATCTTGTGTGGAAAGAAGAAGGTATATTTTTTACTTTGAATTTAGATACTATTCGATTCCACCTCTCGAAGAAGCATAAGCATAACATAGCCGAGCTAAAAGTTGATTGAACCCCTTAATTAATTAAGTACTAGAAAAAGTTTAATTACAAAATTAGTTGTAACTTAAGGTTACAACTTTATTCAATTAAATAAACACTACTATATATTTTGAAAATCTAACTGTTGAATTGCATATTCTTTATGCTCTTAATATGCATGCCAAATTTTGTGTCAATTGGATATTATTTACTATATGATCTATAAATTTATATTTTATACATAATTTTAAACTACAAAAACTTGCAATTCAAACAATTTATTAATGACATAGCTATTGATCTTTAATTTTCTATCAATTTTTCAATGGAAGATATAAGAAGAAAACGTAATTCGATGGTGGATTTGTTAAAATTTACCTCCAATAAAAAAATATTAAGTAAGATTGTAGCTGCTACAATCAATTTTGTAGCTAAATTTTGTCTGTAAGTATTTCTTGTAGCTATATATTTGACAGATAAAAGTTGGAATATTGATTAATTTTATATAACTTAATCGAATAACTTCGAATAAGTATATACACAACAAAATTGGACAATTACTGAGGTGACAAGTCATTATTAATAAATAAAAAAGATATCAGTTGTGACTTGTGAGCTAAGATAAGAATTAGTAAGAATTTACCAACTCAATTATTGTGAAAAAAAATATTCAAAATTATTGTGTTTGTAGTGAGGAAGTTAACTCTATCATGCATTCATGCCGCGTCCAATGACCAGTCGGTTAAGCAAACCAACTCAATGGCATTTGGGCTGAATGGCACACTGTATGGGTCTCAACTCCAAGAAGACAGGTTCACAGTAGCCCATTGTGTCAACTATTATTCAAAGCCCATTGTACACTTTTTAATATAGCCTACAGTTTATAACACATGGGGTTGAAAAATGTAACACACACGTGTAGGATTTTAGTTTTAATTATTTCTATTGGTAGAAAATAAAAACCTCAATATTCAAAAAATAGGACAAAATTCGTGTAATTTCTTCTTTGTGTCTCTCTATCTAGAAAGGAACAATACATAGCCACTAGTTCCATCTTTCTCTCCAAATTTCTAACTCTGATGGCTACCTAATGTGACATATAATTATCAAAATCAATATTTTAAATTTCATGAACTTACTATTTAGTATTTACATTAAACATAAAATTTTGATATCTTTAGTTATATTTATATTTTTATTTATTTATTTGATTTATTAAGAATGCTATAGTTAATATCAAAATTACTTCTTCTCAAAAAAAAAAAAAAAACTTAATTGATATCCTAGATTAGTTGGCTTTTAAATTTTCTTACAAGATTATCCCTAAGATAATATAAAAGTATGTTGCTAAATCATTGTTAACTTTTAACATCATTCATATATTATATGTTGAAGAAAAATATACGTGTAACACACACTCATATCAAATCTTAATTTAAACAATTTTTAATTATAATATATAGTCAAGTAAACTCTTTATATTGAAATTATGATACAAAATAAGAATGAAATTGTTAATATAATAAATTACTTAATTAATATCCTTACAAGATAAATTACTTAATAAATTACTTTCAAATTTGATAAAATATTACAAAACAAATTCCTTAATTAATATCCTTAATTAGGTTGGCTTTGACGAATGCAAATCCTCTGTGCCACTTTTTGTATATCACTCTATGTTTTGCCAATTACTACTTACCATATATATGATTACTTTCCATTTTAAACTTTAATTATTTTATAAGGAAAGTAAAATCAAAACATGGCACATAATGATTGATAGAATATAAAGTGGTACACAACAAGTGGTATAGAAGATTTGTATTCAGTTTTTACAACGTCTTATAAGATTATACCTAAGGTATGTAAAAGTAGCAAATAGTATTATAGGTCAATTGGTTGGCACCTCAATATTCAAAACCTTTCTCATTTATTATAATTATCAAATTTTAACAATATTAGCCTCTAAGTACGCACTTTGCACTGCTCAAAGGCTCTTTTTTTTTTTTTTGTGGTAAAGGCTAAAAATTTGCATCTATTATAATTTAGAAATATATACATTTTTATTTTTCAAATAAATAAAAAGGATAAACTTTAGAGATAAGCAATTAAGCAGTAACTGTAATTTCTTTTTTGAATTTGAAGGGGAAAAAAATCTTAAATTGTAAGAGCATCCACATTAGTGGATGCAAAATACAAAAATCCCTTCATTTGACACACTTTGACCAAAAAAAAAACACTCACATCTATGAGTGTAAAATTGTATATAAATGCACAAGTGCTACAATAACCATGTATATATGCATGGTTACTGTAGCACTTGCATTTAATATTTTAGTAATTTTTTCTCTCTCATTGTCTCTGGTTGCTTTCACCTCACTCTTCCTTTTTCTCATTTCATTAAATCATCAAACCATGAAGGACCATCAAACCATCACCAGTAAATCATCACCGCCCTGATCTCTTGCCGATCAAATTGCCACCGTCCAGATCTCTCGCCGATTGCCTGATCAAATCTTCACTAGTAAATCATCACCGATTTGATCTCTCGCCGATCAAATCGCCACTGCCTTGACTAAAGTTTTTTTATTTCCTTTTTGTCTTTTACTATAATCTTTGTCTCTCTCACTTTTTCTATGACTGTTTTCTATAGTGTACATTTGGCTATGAGAAAGCTTTTAGAAAAAAGGTAAGCAAAAGCAAATTAAGGGAAATGGTGAATCTGAATCTTGTTCTTTTGAGCTGTGTGATGCTTTTCTTATTTTATGAGACTTTGGATGCAAATTAACTGGGTCTTCTTTTATTTTAGTGTGGGGTAGCAAGTGAAAGAGTAAAGAAAATGGTGCTTGATGATGGTCGGTTGATGATGGTGGGTTGATGATTGTGGCTGGGTGGGTTGATGGTGGGTGTGGATTGATTGTTGATGGTGGGCGTGGATGAATATTTTATTTGAATAAATGTGTATGATAAACAAACTGATGTGAGTATTTTGTAAAAACGAGAGTATAAAATAAATAAAAAAAAGTAGGTTTTAGATGTGCAAATTTACAAAAAAAATTTGCATCCACTAATGCGAATGCTCTAAGAGTTTTCTTTTTGAATTCAAAATGAAATTTATTATTTGACATTTATGACCCTATTTCTAAATAAAATTAACTTTCATTAATAAGGGTATTTTTAATTATGATATATAGTTAGATAAATAATTTTTATATATTTTTCTCAAAAAAAAATCTATATATATGTGTGTGTGTGTGTATTTATTGAAAGTATAATACACATTTTAATAACAATATAGTAAATATAATAAATACTTAATTAATATTCTAAATTAGTCGACTTTGACGACATCTTATGAGATTATACATAAGATAATATCAAACTATGTTACTAAATCTAAAGAAAAATTATTGCATAAATAGTAGTTTTTTAACTCCAAAATTTGTCTTTCAAATCTGTAAACGGCTTATGTAAGGTCACGTTTTGGTGCCCAGGCCCAACAAAAAGGAGGACATAGGCCCAAAGAGCCCGATACAATGAAATTTATAAAGTGTGGGCTGTAAATTTTGATTTTAGTAAGTTTGAACGGTTATGGCAATGACCTAACCCCACAAAACCGTATAAATGAACAAGTTTATAAGATGAAATCTATTCCCGGACTCAAGCCGAGAACCGAATGTTCATGTTTCTTCTCACTTTAAAGATTCTTTACAAATATCCCTCTCTCACTCTTCTTACAAGGCCTCTTCCTCTCTTATAGTCCCTTTTTTCCCCATCCAGATTGCCCCACCTTCCTCCTTGTCCCATCTGCCACTTTTGGAAGTCCCTAGATCATAGAGCATTCAATGCGGGTGCAGTGGTAGCAGCTTTCTCTAAGATCTTTTTCTCTACCTCCCTTGCTCTCTGTGCCCCTTCTTTCCACACATCTTCATCTCCAAGACCTTTTGAAATATCATTCTAACTACCGTGACGTACCACTTGATCTTTGTTGTACTCAGCTGAGAAGGTAGTCTTCCTTGGATTATTCACATCCACCTTACCTGTTACATTTGCTTTAGAGGCTGTAAATTTGATATCGCTATTACCATTAAACCGTCCTCGGATAATCAAACGTTATCGGCTAAGCCCATGGCCCAAAAAAACGTATCTTGGGTCTTTTGTCCCTACACCTTATATACAGAATTTACCTTTTTTCATTTATGTTTCTTTCATGCCATATAAAATATGTAATTATTTTATACCATATATATATATATATATATATATTTTATTGAAGTATTAATTTAGAATATGGATGACAATTTTTCCCTGCCCCACTTTAACTAGTCTCATCCCACTCCGCTTTGTAAAGGCAGCAGAGCGGGGATGAGATAAGATTTTTTTCCCCGCACCATAGGAATGGGTTTAGGTTTTTTAGCTCTACCTTGCCCTGCTCTATTAATATTAGAAACTTGTTTTTTATTACTAAGTATTTAAATGTATGAATATTAAGATTTTTGTTTTTGTTTTATTGCGATGTTATGTTATCTTATTAAACACTTTGAATAATATTATTCAGTCCTTATTAAAAATTAACTTGATTTGATGTAATAAATTTAGTTGTAATTTTAAGTATATTTATATTAATAAAACATGTTTTTAAAAAAAAAAAATTGTTATAGGTGCGAGGCGAGGTGTGGTAGATTAACATGAAGTAAAGTTTAGCAGGGTGGAGCTGAGATGGGTGAAGACTGCATCCTTTAGCCCTACCTTGCGTCACTCCATTGCCATCCCGAATTTATAAAGGTTAGCATGCAAGATGATTGGACTAGTTATAGAAAGACATTATTGATTTTAATTATATGAGTTTGACACAAATCTTTTTGTTTATTAAACTGGGTAATTAGGGCAAGCATAAGTTTGGTTGAGTTTGATATATTTTTCAATCTTAGCTTATTTTTTTCCTAATTAAAAATTATAATAATAATAACTCAACTTCATCAAGTTGAGAAACCCCTAGTCCTACTAAATTCAACTCATGTCAACCTAAAAGGCAAAATAACCCTACATGCATGAATTGAGTTGGGTATAAGGTTGACAATGGGGGTATGGCGAAGTGGGATAAGATTATGGACACATTTGTCCCCTGTTTAGAGCAAGAGTAAGGCATGTCAAGATAGGGTAAGTAGAGTGATTTTTCCATTCTTAATGAGTTTTTGCTAGCACTAATTAAAGTAAGCATATGAGAGAGAGAGAGAGAGAGAGAGAGAGAGAGAGAGGAAATGTTTTGTAGATGATATTAGGACATATACAGAATGCTAAATTATCGATTGCTTCAAAAATTGAAGCTATTGTGATATAATAAAAATTTAATCATTTAACTAGTAACCATCTACTTCTATCACATAAAATATCATATATGTACCCACATGGGACAAGAACATCTTGTCATTATTAGTTCATTTAGTTGGGCCATTAGGTAGGAATCATTTGTTAGAGGTAATAAAAATTGGATCTTTATTCCATTATCTAAAACTCATTATTTACAAATAGATTACAATTCATACAAATTGGGTATGAGATTTTAAGTCATCAAACCAGAATTTAAAAAATCAAATTAATAAAACTAAGCCTCTAAATCTAAGAAAGACATATTTTCAAATTATTATATATTGTGGGTTTTTTTTTTTGAGTCAATTATATATTGTGGGATGAGTTGGAATGCATAGGGAAAAATGTTTATTAATCCGAACCGAACCCAACCTTTTTAAAAGCAAACCCATTAATTCACAAAAAGTTAACTTGAGGTAACATATTGAACTCTAAAGAATAATTAAATCCTAAATGTTTCTATCCAAACATACCGAATAAGGGTAAAGTCTTTTCAATTTCATCCCATGGGCCATGACCATTGAAATCCTCCATGAGGAGGAGAGGACAGCCATCCAAGGCCCACACGTGATTGATGATCACATGCTGACGTGGCAAACGTTGAGAGAACAGCATCATCAACTGTTTGTACACTAACTCCAGAGGAACAGAACTCCACACTAACAGTCAGCTGTAAGCTGCGAGATTGGCTGTATTGTTACTGTGTCAGTATCTCTGACACTATTAACAGCGAAGAAAACCCCCCCCAAAAAAAAAAAAAAAAAAAAAAAAAAAAAAATATATATATATATATATATATATATATATATATATATATATATATATAAAACAGAAAAAAACAATTCATGTCAAAGCACTATAGATTATTAAAAAAGAACATAAAAAAATCATTGGTCATTGGAAAGTGGAAGATTTCCACAGAAGAAGACGTCTAGAGATTGGAATTATCCAAACGTACCTCTCTCTCTCTCTCTCTCTCTCTCTCACAGTTAATACACAGTCCTACCATCATAACCATCATCACCATCATCATCATCATCTCCATTATTCAGCTCTATCCATTGAAATCCCAGGTGGGTTTGAGCTCAAACTTTCTAGTAATACTGACACAAAATCATTTTCCATACTAAATTTACTGTGTAACTTAGAGTTGGTAATTTTGATTTTCTCAAGCTTTAGAATTAAAGGGTATCTTTTTAGTTTTATTTTTTAAGCTAATTGGGCATCTGGGGTTGTTGGGTTGGAGTGAGATTAGTCTATGACAAGTCAGCATAGGGAAGTTTGACTTGAAAAGAGCTTCTTTTAGTCGTGGATTTTGGTGAGTTTGGGCTTCTGGGTACCGTTGGGTTTGTGCCAAAGTTTGTGTTTTTGTGACTTCAATTATGTGCATTTGACTTCCAATTGCTACTGTAAATTTGGGATTTTTTCTGTTTTAAATTTTGTTAAGTTTGGTTTCTGGGTATTGTTGGGTTTGCTTTGAACTTGGGTGTTCTTGATGCCCCAAATGGGTATCTTCTGTGTTGAGCTGTTGGTTTGGTGATCACTGACCTATGCAAGTGATCTTAGAGTGTTTCCGTAGTTGTTGGTTTGCTGTGTTCTTTGTGTTGGTTTTTAACTCCTGGATTGAATTTTGGTGGTTTTGAAAGTTGTTCTTTGTATTTTCAGTTTTGCAGGTTGCTTTAGGGTAAGGGTTTTGGGGTTTTCTTCTTTGTCTGAAAGGGGTGGACTAAGAGCTGATGAAGATGGTGATGTGTGAGAATTAGAACAGTTAGGGCTGGTGCAGAAGATGAGACGGGAGCAAGCGTGATGCCGAGCTTCGATTCTCAGTTAGCTGTTTCCAATGCAGTGTATGTCTTATGAGTATCTTCTCTTTTTCGTTTTTTACGCAGTACTTCATTTCATAGTCCTTTCAGAAGTCAAACTGGATGTGTGTGTTTGTGAATTAGAAAGCTTATGTATACATCTTTAAATATAAATGATGTAATTAGAAGTTATATACTGTTTGGAAACTCTTATGTTCGGTTTTTGGCCAATGATGTGTGTTACATGTTCGCTGAATATATACATTTTTTGAAGGGTTGGTTAGGGTATGAAAAAGGATTCAACCAGAATTGCTGTTGCGGACATATCTATTTCCAAGCTGAAAAATGAAGGGGCAGATGTAATGCTTTGTAGCATAGATGAAATACTTTTCTTTCAAGCGGTTTTTATAAATTCTATTGTTTTCCATTTTCTTTATCCAAAGTGTTTCTCCTCAGTTTACTTATTGTGTACTTGGCTTTCAAATGCACCCCTTGGTGATTTCTTTTAATGTGTTTATATTTACAAAAATATGATTTTTTTTTTTTTATATAAGTAAATATGATTTTAGTTTCTACTAGTTTGTAGAATCCAGGTAGCTCCAGTAAAAAAAATATTAATAGTTTTAGTCAGCGGTTGGAAATCAATCTTGGTTTCTATGTGTGGCATTAGTTAACACCTGAAGATGCTTATCAAAAAAAAAAGAAAAAAGTTAACACCTGAAAATGTTCCTGAGATTTTAGCTAGTACAAAATGAATAGAAGCAAATTTATCACAAAAAAAATGCCATAGTAAATGTTTATAATGTTCATGAGAAATGTGTTTCCTATTATTCTCATTCTTTCTGGTTAATACATTTTTTATTTGATAAGTAATTGAATCAGATATAAAAAAAAAATCTATAGAGGATGTTTTTAGTGGCAAAACTATTGATAAATAATTTCAATGCATTTCTAATACTGATTAAACATTTTGCAGAAAGTTTCCTATGTCCCTATCCTGAATCTGTTATTCTTCCATATTGCTTGAAAAAGCTTCATTTTAGATCTTCAATAGAGCATTCTTTTATATTCCAATTTGTTCTATTTCCTGTTCACAATAAGTTTTTTAGGCTGCTTCCAGATTTTAATCTGTTTTTGCCATCACTTTGGGGGTAATTTGATCATATATTGGTCCTGGTGTTCATTACATAAGACAGGGTGATCTATGTATAAAGGGTTTAGGTGGCTAGGGCTGGAAGTTTACTCTTACACTTCCCTTGGGTTGACCCTAGCATGGCATGACTGGAACCTCATCTAATGGCAATGATTATGATTATATTTCATGACCCGTCAAATAAACTTGCATGTGTTATTTCTGGTGTGAGCAATCGCTTCTATGCAATATAAAAAACAAATATTTGTGTAACATTCTACGGCTTTAATCAAAGCTTTTAACTGACCAATTTGTGCTTTTCTTATATATTTTACTAAAAAAAAATCATTGCTTTTCTTCCACAATATTTTCTTTTTTGAAGTTCAAATCAAAAGGATATATCCAATTTGTTACAATATAGTTCTTTTGTTGAGTATAGTATGGGGTTGGCCTAGTGGTTCTGAAGGCCTTATGAGACCCATGAGGTCCTACGTTCAAAACCTCTAGCCTACATCTTTGAGCAACCTCCAAGGGAGTCCTCCCTTTGTGTGTGTGGGATGAGGGGACTACACTCATCTAAGAGAACAGTCCCCCCCCCCCCCCCCCCAAAAAAAAAGCATCCAATATGACATTAGTTTATTGTTCTTGGGTGTAACATTTTGGGTGGCTATAAATTGATGGGAGTACTGTTTTCAGTTGCACAGAGGGAAATACAACCCATTCTTTTCGCATTTCTGATTTCGGGGTGTTTGATCAAGCAGTTGGATTTCGCTTAGAGGATGCGGTTAACGTGAGTGAAAGTAAGTATTCAGTAATGGAACTCACATTGATTAATTCAAGAGCAAACAGTCTTAAGTTGTTATGTATTTTCATTCTGTAGGAGCATAAGAACTATTCCGCATCTGGTGATCTTAGTGGAACTTTACTTTTTGACTTATCACAGAACTTCCTTTTTGGCTCTGAACAATCTTTTTACATATAATGGAGAAAAGTATGTCAAAGTAAAAGTATAGCATGTAATTTGCAAAAAAAAAAAGGGTTAATAAAAACTGTGTATCTCTTTCAGATTGATATATGATGTAAGAAAATCATGACTTATGAGTAATAATCAAATACATGGAGATTCTGTCTATTTAAGCAATTCAAGTCATCAGAGTACATGCACAGTACTAATAACTTTTGTTATGCAAGAGAAACATAGGAAAAGCTGTGTATAATGATGATTGTTGCTTTTTCTTGAATGGAATTTTAAATGAAAGACTAGAAAGAAACATTTATTGTCACATGGACACTCAAACTCTGTTTAACATATAGAAATCAAGAAAGAAAGATTTCGACATAAACTGCAGCAGTCCTTGATTCAATGCAAAATATGTACTTTATGGAGAATAACTTAAATAAAAAAAATGGTCAAATGCAACTGGAGATATCATATCTAAAGAGACCACATCAATCAGTGGCTTTGATATGCAGGATGGAATGATGGAACTAAGTCCAATCAATTAAATTTATTACCTTTAGTTTAGAACAAGAGACTCCAGGATAATACTGGTAGCACCTAATATAGGGTTGGGTTAATATGAGTATGACCTTTAATAATATTCCAGTAACACCCATAACTTTCTTGTACTGCAGTTAAGAATAAATCTATTGAAATCTATCTCTTTTCTTCTCTCCCTCACTTTTTTTGAGAAGGAAATCTGTATGACTTGATGCAGATACTGTGTTTAGTTCTACAAAAGTTAGTGGTCAAGCAGTTTCTTCTGATCCCCTTCATCTTTACACTTCTGATAAGGTGAATTCCTCTAAAGTACTAAACTTTCTTATTTTAAGTTGTAGGTGTACTATACTAGCCTTACATCTTTTATTTTCTTCTATTTATATGTTTTTCTTTTGGCAAAACAGTCACCAACTTCACTTGATATAAATCCATCTACCTTCCGAGTGGAGCGTCAGAGGTTGCCGTTAGAAAAGGGTCATCCATCAAATCTGGTTTCTGTATCAAGTGGTAATATTGAGAACTGGGAAGAGTCTGCCATGGCTGATGCTAGTCCAAGGACTGATATCTCTACAGATGTGGAGACAGATGATAAGAATCAGAGGGTAATGCTTTGTTTACCTCCACTCTTGAAATATTATTTCCTACCTTTTAATTATATAAATTTTAATTTTTTTTTTTTATAAAAATTTTTGCTAAGTAGGGGATGAAATCCCTTGTTTTGCACCCAGGCTCACCCCTAATGGAGAGAGCCGGACATGCCAATGGGCTTCGAATCCATTAGCATATATTTAACATGTTATTTTCTCCATTCTGCATATCTGGACTCATAATTAGATAATACCAAATATCTAGAATTATGTAGCACAAGTCTAAGGTTCCCAATTTAGATTTGTGCTCTTTTTTCTTGAATATAAGTTTTTTTATCCCCTACTCATTTGAAAATTTCGAGGATGTTAATCATCATAGCTGGCATTCTGACATTTAGGCTCTCAATTGTGCAGTTTGATAGAAGTCAATCTATTGCTAATGTGGCTTCCGATTCCAGTGACAGATCAAAGGATAAATCAGATCAAAAGGTTGTATGTATTAAACTATTTACATGAATTATATATGCACTTTCAAGAGGGAATTCATGATCTTTTGCTTGATTGCACTTTACAGACTCTCCGCAGGCTTGCTCAAAATCGGGAGGCTGCAAGAAAAAGCCGATTGAGGAAAAAAGTATGGGCTTATATCTTGCTGCATTGGTTTATCCAATTATTGTTCTTTCAAAATATTCCTTTTTTTTTTCTTATTTTTTTGTGTTAGTTGTGAAAACAACTATAAAACACAGTTACTGTTTTTATTTTTTGGCATTTAATTGCCAGCATGCAATTTCATTAGTTTAAGAATTATCAAGACCAAGTTTATTTACAGCTTTGTGAATTTTCTTCTTCATATAAGAATCAAACTGTTCATCATTTTTTTAGTGGGATTTAAATTTAATAGGAATTCGAACTCCTTTCTTTTATTTGGTACTAGTCTACTAGAATGATAGCATTCATAAGCTGAGCTTAGTGTAATCTGAACTAAATGTACCAAGCTTGACCTAACCCTAGCCCAACCAAATGCGAGCTCGTTGTCTTCTGGGGAAAGCTTTGCTGTTAAGGCTCTATTTATAGTTTATATTTTCTGTTATGGATGATAAAATGTTACATCTCTCTCTCTCTCTCTCTCACACACACACACACACACACACACACAAACACACTTGCAAAGGGAAGAGACAATAAATATAGTAGTGGTGAGGTGCTTATGGGGAAGCCAATTTGAAGTTTCCCTACTCTAGCATGGGATATGCTAGTTGCTAGAGAGAATGGGTTCCCTACTCTTCTTTCAACTTGATGTTTCTAGGTTTCCTATTAATTGTAACAAAAATCCTCAGGAAATGAGACAGACCTTCTTTTTTTCCAAGAAAGTATTTACACTGAACAAAACTCAATTTACAGAATACTCCCCTCTAATGAACGTGGCCCTAGCTTTATAGGTGCACAGATTGTTTATTTCTTGTTAGGCCTTTTCCACTATTGTCCCAATGAGAAAAGATCTCTTTTCTTTGGTACATTTTGTCTCAAGGGTTCCTTATCTGAAGGGAATATGTTCCTTGCTTTGGTGGGGACGCCACTTGGTTTTTATACTTATGTGACAAACTTGGCACAGATGCCTTTTGGGGTCTCAATTTATGGCCCTCTCTAGACTGAGCTCCTGGGGCCTGCTGCAGTTAGTTTCCTATCATCTGGGGCTTAAGCCTTTTTCTGCCTGTTTCCTTGGCCTTCTTCAGGGTTAGATGCTGTTGCTGTTTCCTGGATTTTATTAAGGACTATGTTTGTCTTGGCTGCAGCCCTGTTCACCAATCATTTTTTTTTAGTTTGTTTTAATCTCAGCTGCTAGATCATCACTAATTGGCCCATTAATTTAAAAGAAATGCTGTGAAAATAGATATTATTGGTAATCAATCTTTTTAAGTACCTTGGATGGATTTTGCCAAGTAATATACCGTTACATGAAATTTGGAAGTAGTACTTATGTGTCACATCCTTGCAGGTTTTTAATAATTGTAACCCCTGTTTCCAAAAAAAGCACGCTCCTTAGTTATCTTTTGGCCATGGAGCATTTATAGTTGCAAGCATCCCTAGTTTCAATAATTCTCTTTATTTACTTGAATTGATTCTGGTGTAGGCATATGTCCAACAGCTGGAGAGTAGTCGTTTGAAGCTGACCCAATTAGAGCAGGAGCTTCAACGAGCAAGACAGCAGGTTAGTTTTGGTTAATTCTTCATAATTAGATTGCCTAGTTCTGCTTCATTTTTGGTAATTGATGTCCTTGTTAGGTGTGCATAGCTTGCATATTTATTTTCAAAAATCTTTAGCCTTTGGCCTTTGGCTTAGTTGAGAAAGGGTAGGTTGGAGTTCTGGTAGGTCTTAAGTTCATCTTCCCGCAACCTTCCCCCCCCCCCCCCACAAAAAAAAAAAAAACTTACTTCTTCATTTTGTCTCCTGTAGGGAATCTTTATATCAAGCTCAGGAGACCAAGCCCATTCAATGAGCGGAAATGGTATCCTTCCTTCAAGTTAATTATTGCTCCTACTTCAGTGTGTTTCAATTTTATTTTATTTTTCTGGAACTAAAGAGACTGCTTCATGATGATTGAGGGATCAGTATTGGATTATTATGACAAGTTTATTGGAATAACATATTCAGGGTCGTAGCTGTCTTGTATAAAAAAAAAAAAAAAATTTGGGATGGCATACGCAAATGACTTGTGTCTTATATGTACATTGGACAACTGTTGTTAAATCATGTTCTTAGGATTACGGTTAAGTGATTAAATTTACCATTTTTTAATAGCTTAAGTTTTTGGGTGAATCGGTAATTTAAGACATGTATTATGTGAATCCACCAATGCTTCAAATGGTAATGATAAAATTGAACTATATTCCAAAATGTGTGGGATGATTGCAAAGCTTTTTTCATTGGAGTTTGTAAAATCTATCCATTTTCTTAATCAAGAGAAGTTTGTATCTATTTTATATCTCTACATTGTCCATTATACTCTGTTTAGTGTTAATGTGCTTCATTTATGAACACACACTCTCTCTCTCTCTCATGTGTCCAAGCTCTCACACATGCAGGATTTTTTTAGTTGTTAGCATTTAGTGTGCCACATTTGATGCATATGTGCAATGAAGTGGAGGTGTACTTGTACTTTAGGCAATTGCTGGATATGCAGAGGTAGCAGTGGTGTTCAATGTAGTTGTGGTGATGGTGCTTGTTGCGTTACCACAATTTAATTGAGTGTAAGGTTGATTTTGATGGCATTGGAAATAGTTTAGGTCATTAGCATGGAGGAGGGAGTTGGTGGGGGAGGGGAGGTGAATTGGACTCATGAGATATATATATGTATGTGTGTGTGTGTGTGTTTAATACATTTTCATAAATTCCCACTGAATTCAGTAAAATATATTAGTTAAATAAAATTCATTCTTAGCTGATCATTAATGCAAAGCTTTCTTTGGAAAATTTTATTATTGCCACCTTTGCAGTGTCAAAAATGCATTGTAAATGCAAATATGTCTGTGCATGTGGGCAGGCAGAGACTATGATGTAGTTAACTGTCTTCCAATTTGATCCTCTTTCTCTTAATTAAATTTCATCACAAGAGGTAGATTATCTTGTTAACTGTGTCCTTTTGCAGGGGCCATGGCATTTGATGTAGAATATGCACGGTGGCTGGAAGAGCAAAATCGACAAGTTAATGAACTGAGATCAGCAGTCAATTCTCATGCAAGTGATGCAGAGCTACGTATTATTGTTGATAATATCTTGGCTCATTATGATGACCTTTTTAGGTTGAAGGGTGTCGCAGCCAAGGCTGATGTTTTCCATTTGTTGTCTGGTATGTGGAAAACACCAGCTGAGAGGTGTTTCTTGTGGCTTGGTGGTTTCCGCTCATCTGAGCTCTTGAAGGTGAGTTAATTTTGATGTTTTGATGGTCTCCATGGGTTAGGGGTAGTTGTTGAAGATTTAGTGGAATTGGGTGAAGTCGTTAAATAAGCATAACAGTTATGTCACACTGAAAAATGAATGGCCTTAAAATATTTTCATTTCTAGTCCTCTAACTTCAACAAGTGATTCTATTAGATGTAGAACCAAGTTGTGCCAGTTTTATGCAGTACATGTAATTATACTTATGCATTTCTTGGGGTTTGGCATAGGATTGCTGACAGATTACTGCCTCATTAAGGCTTTGGTTGGTTGAGAGAATGGAAAATTGGGAGGATAGAAAAGTGGAAAAATACAATATATTTGTGTTTTGTACAATGTATATTTGGTAGAGAGGACAAAAAGTTGGAGGATAAAGAATAAATTACTATTATGTACTTATTATTAAAGTAGAAGGGTGGTAAAGTATGGGTAATTTTTTACTTCCTTCTCATGACCATTTTCTCTCCTCTTTTCTCCCCAATTTGGAAGGAAAATAAATGGTGGGCTAGGGTGAAAAGCTCAATCTGCCCCATTTTATTCCCTCTCCCTTTTTCACTCCAACCAAACAATGGAAAATTACATTTCCTCTCCCTTTTTACCCAACCAAACATAGTGTTAGTGTTGTGCCTTTTACTAAATAAAAGAAAAAATGATGCTAGAGTCATTTGCAGGCGTGAAAACTCTCGTAATGGCTTGAGCTTTTTGGTCTTTTTGGTATGGTCCATTATTTAAGCCAGGTTTTTAAACCCTATACTTTAAGCTCTTAAGCATTGTTAGGCCCATAAAAGCAGTGCTATTAGGACTGTTGGCTAGTCCTGATAGCTTAAACTTAAGATCTGGACTGTATTCATCTTTGGTGTACTCTCCATAAGAGACTTTTTCTTTCTTTTTTGCTAAGCAGAAGGTATGATGGTTGTGAAACCCTGGCCAGATTAGTCATTTAAGGTATTGGCATCAACAATTAGCACTCTATGCAGGTTTTGCTATGAATTATATTTGCAGTACAGTGATCAATAAACTATTCCTGCTATTTATAAATTATGGTTTGTTTTTTTTTATATTTATTTTTATTAGTAAGTAGTTTTGATCTTTCTGTATTTTTTCTTTCATTGGTTAAATGGCTAAACTGTGAACCAGATGCTTGGTTCTGATAAGCAGTTGTATTTTGAAACTATGACAGGATGTTTTGCTGATTTTAACATATGTTTTACTAAATCCTAATTAGCTTTTACATTTTGTGTTTTTTCATGGGCCCCCTCACTAACTGGAGTTATTCCAAACAACTCAATTGTTTTTGTTGGTAGTTATGCTATTTTTCAGATTCAAACCCAAAATGTCTCTTTTATTTTTTATTTTTTTTCACCTGTCTTTTTTGATATTGTTGTTCTTAATCTAATATAACGTACTAGTCCATGAATAGGGTATCCTCTTCTGAGTCAATGTGGACTTTTTAGAGTTTGCATAGTTACCTGTTCATTTGTTTTGCATGATCTTAGATTCTGATGTGAAGTTTGTATTAGAATTTCCATAAGCACCAATCTTTAACCAAAACTCTAGAGAGATCAAGTAATTATTTCAATTAATGGTTTGATTCCAACTCCTACATATTTGGGTGCAAAGATGCATTGCATTTCATTACTAGTGCTGTGCTTGGTTGCTTCATCTATGTTCACTGATTCTTTTCTAAGCTTTTCTATATTCTCATATACTCGTTGGTTCGTTTTTCCATAAATTGACAATCAACAATCTATAGTTTATCAGTAAGTTCATATCATCAAGAAGTTGATAATTATATTTGTACTTGTATATGGATGATTGTATTTTTGTTAGTCTATTCTTAACAGTATTTCTCAATAGCTTAATTCATGTGGCTTATTGTTGTGTCTGACATCCCAAACCATTTCTTAGTTCTTCCACCTAATACAAGCGAAATGAATGATTTTGGTTGCAGCTTCTTGTAAATCAATTGGAGCCTTTGACAGAGCAGCAACTAGTGGGCATTAATAATTTGCAACAGTCCTCCCAACAAGCGGAAGATGCATTGTCTCAAGGGATGGAAGCGTTGCAACAGTCCCTGGCTGAGACACTGTCTAGTGGCACTCTCGGTTCCTCAGGTTCATCTGGGAATGTGGCGAACTACATGGGTCAAATGGCCATGGCTATGGGTAAGCTAGGGACCCTTGAGGGGTTTATACGCCAGGTATTTTCTCTTCTTTTTGCTTCTGCCCCTTCTTAACTACTGCATAACTTGAGATCTAATCTTGTAAGATGCCTTTTATATTACAATTTGGCTTTCACGGACCAGAAAAAAATTAAATTTGTTGTAAAATTCTTCACCACCAAATTTGGAAATGTTAAAAATTGGAACAGTTAGAAGTTTTTTGAGTTTTGTAAATAATAATTTATGGTTTATTCATATGAAAGTTTGGTGACTTCTCTAATATATTTGGTAAAATTTGGGATTCATTGTCATTGTTATAAGGCTAGTACCAAATTATCAAAAAACAGAAAAAAAAAGGAAGAAATAATGTTGTAGGAATTTTTCCCAATGTCATTTCTTTTCTACATTATCCTTATCTATTATTATTTTTTCTTTTCTTTTGTGTTGGTTAATATAACCAGGCTGATAATCTCCGGCAACAAACGCTGCAACAAATGCACCGTATACTGACAACACGACAGTCAGCTCGTGCCCTCCTTGCGATACATGACTACTTCTCCAGGCTTCGTGCTCTTAGTTCCCTTTGGCTAGCTCGCCCCAGAGAGTGAAAACCTTTGTGCTCCAAAGCTGATCGGTAAAACTATGTTAGCTGGAAAAAAAAGAAAAAGAAATCTCACTGCAATATTGACTCTCTAATCCAGTACCAGCGATACTTGGTCATCATTACAATTTTTTCTTTTCTAAATTTTCTTGTGTTGTAGTCACAAAATTCCTGTGTATCATTGGTGTTAGTGTTGCAATGTCCATCATATTTAAATTATTGTATGATCTAGAAATAGTATTGTCAAGGAGCTACATGTATTTTGATTGTTATCAATAATAATGTCATTATTTATGCCATGTGACTTGAATTTTTAAAATGAGTACGAAATATGGAGCAGGATCCATTTGACTGGTTATATTAAAGGAGTTTTCCCATCAAACTCAATTTAGTGTGTCAAGATTCATTTCTATAAATTCCACATTTCATTGCTCTTGTTTTCCTTGCCAGTTGTTCTAGACTTATCTGCACATTACCTCTTTTTCCTTAAGTATTTCTAAAAGAGCAATGTGAGGGACATGCCATTTTTCTTATATATATATATTCTGAACTTGTTAAGATGGTAAGTTGTGATTAGAACGTCACTTTTTTATGGATCGATCACTTACACCACTTTATTATGCACTAATTACAACATGTCGTCTCAGCAGTTATGAAAATTTTTGTGCCACAAGATTTATTATATTTGGTGAAATTCAAGCAAGTCCTGGCAGTTGTATCATACAGAATCCATGCTAGGGATCTTCATGCAAGGTACCATTACTCCCTGTAGTGCAGTTGTGTCATACTACTAGTATCTTTTCAGGATCACAAGTGCTTTTTTGGTGATGGAAAACAATGAGCACTGCAGGGGTATGTCTGAGTTTCAGCTTCAAAAATGCAGAAACAGAAAATTCAAGAAAAGGAGGTTCACCTCTAACTTGAAGTTTAAGACCTTTAAACTTTTGGCTTCTTGTAGTAACTTGTGTACTATCATTTCTATTTTTTTGTTGGTTAAGAAAGAAGGGAAAATAACCTGTTTCAAGTGATTTAGGAAATGGGCTCTTGAATTTATCTTATCAAAGTATGTTAAAAGCCACTGATGGGTTCTCTTTTACTAATTTAATTGGCGTGGGTAGCTTTAGGTTTTTGTGTAAAGGAAATCTTAATAAAGAAATATTGTTGCAAATGGCCAACAAGGTGCTCAACCTTCCATGCCGTGGAGCTTCGGCTTCCAAGAGTTTCAATCCAGAGTATGAGAATTTGATAAACACTGGACGCTGAAATCTAGAGTTTCAATCCAGAGTATGAGAATTTGATAAACACTGGTCACTGAAATCTTGTAAAAATACTAGCAAGAAGTTTGGGAGATGGTTATCAAGGTAATGAGTTCAAGGCTTTAGTCTATGATTTTATGGTTGATATGAACTAGCTGAGTGGTTGACTGTTTGCATCTAATTCCTAGAATAGATAGCATGAATCCTCTTCAGAGATCGAATATCATCATTGGTGTTGCTAGTGTAGTATCATAGTTGCCAAATTCCAATTGTTCACTATGAACTTAAGCGAAACAACATTCTTCTCCTTGATGAAATCACCAGACATGCAGTCTCTTGGCTAGCACAGTTTCTTGTTGAAGCTACTAATTATTGTTATAGACTTCTAGTAATCAATAGCACCTTATGCAGTACGAGGAACTATTTGTCATTCCTCTAATTTAGTTGCCTTTTTCTTTTCCTCAACTTTTTTAGTTACTGTTTGAGCATGAAATATGTCATTCTCTCCCGTTTTTCCAAGTCTTATCCCATAAAAGATCTCCTTTCAAACTATGGTTTTATTTTGCCCTCTTTTTGGTGTGGATGTATGGGTTATATTACAATGTATTTTATATGCAGTTCTAGAGTATGATATGGGAAACAATGCGTCAAACATATGATGATGTGTACGGTTATAACATACTGTTGTGGAGATGTTCAATGGAAAAAAAAAACTCAAAAAGGTCCGCACTGGATGACATGTTCATAACTTTGAAAAAACACCTTTGCTGGAATTCAAAAGTGCTTGATTTAAGGGTGTGTTTGGACACTAAAGGTGTGTTTGGACACCGCTTATTTTGTTGAAACTGAAAAATTATTTACTGAAAGTACTGTAGATAAAGGTAAAAATTAGTTGAAATAGTACAATGGGGTCTATGAATAATGCCAAAAAGGGTAGTGGGTTTATGAATAGTATCAAAAATAAACTAAATAGGGAAATCATTTTAATTTTTAATCCTAACCTAAACGTACACTTAGATCTGAAATTGCTTTTCCAAGCGAGGAAGAACATGATTGATGTAGCTGAATTACATTTGTTTAGAGCCAAGCTTCTTGGAATTAGAACACGTTCAGAAATACTTCAATTCGCATGGAAATTTGGTGTCGCATGTAAATTTGGTGTGTCAGTAGCTATTCTTGTAAGGTAATGAAACCTTCCACACTGATCTAATTGCCTATCCAGTATCCACCTTGTTTTTCATGTGGCTATACCCGTCAATTTGCACGGCAAAACAAAGCAATCAACAAGCTAAATACTTAGCTTCTGTTGAGTTATAGAAGGAGCCGGTTTTGTTGATGAAAGATATGAGGGTAAGAGCTAGAAAAGCAGCTCATTAGCATCTAGGGTTAATATCGAAAAGCCTGCGAAACAAATGTGAGAAAACAAGCCTCAAAGTTGATTAAGCTCCCTTGGTTTTTGTTAAGAGGATTCTGTCCACTTGTTTTGAAATGAAGGACCCATTTTATGAATATATTGGTGTAGAGGAACATCAATTAAGGCCTTCAGAATAAGAATATTATCACGGAAAATTTCTAAGTACCCCTGAAAAATAGTGAAATGGTGCTCTCTTATCTCATATTTATGATGGACCCATCATGAATTTAATGAGCGGATTTTACCTTGAATGTGAGAGGAGAGAGCACCATTTTCCATATTGGAGTCACCTCATGGGATTTCTTCATGTAATAACTCGGTGTGTGTAGGACAAGACCATTGTATATACTCAAAAGAATAGTTTGATACTCGAAAATATCTGAACATCCTTGTCTGTCAAAAAAAAAAAAAAAAATAGTGACAAAAGTTGTATAAAAATTAAAAAAGTTGCGATAAAAGTTGTATTGAAATTATTAGACCAATTAACTTTGTTCTCTTTGACTGTCTTTGCTATGAGTTTGCACGTAAGCCAGTATAGTTCGCTCTCAGTCACAACCAGAAAGGTTGGAACTTAGAAACCATGGCGAGCTTCCTCATCTCTAGCTCAGCCTATCTTACACACACACACACACACACACACACACACACACACTATCCTCACACGTGCCAAACCCACCTGCAATTTGCTTTCCAGGCTATCCAACTGGCCGGAGAACCAGAGGTTTAACGATGGTGACACGTGCGGGTCCCATGTAGCACAAATAGCTACATCTTCGTGTGGGTTTGAAAGGTCTGGTGGAATAAAGTCAGATTTGTGTGTGCATGCTTGGTGTTCGATGAAATTCCCCAATGGGGTTAACTGTTTAAACTAGACATGGTTTGTCAACTAAGAGCATTCACATCTCTGTGGAAATTTTTTTTTCCATTTTGCACATTTAAAACCTATTTTTTCTATTTTACACACCTATTTTTACAAAATACCCACATCAGTTTGTCTATTATACAACATTAAAATTTCACGGTTGGTTTACTAATTGATGATGTTAGATTCAATGCAACCTTGTTTTCAAATTTACACTATTCTCATGTTAAGAGGGATGGTCATATGGTTGCTCATAGTTTAGCTCGTTACGCTTTAAGTATTTCAAATTTTGTCGTGTGGATGGAGGATGTTCCACCACCCTTTGTTTCAGTTGTATTGTCAGATATTGCTTGTTTACCTTAAATAAAGTTCGATTACTTGACCCTAAAAAAAAAATGTCTATTATATACATTTATTCAAATAAAATATTAATTTCTTTACACGGTGAACAATGTAAAATATTCAAATAAAATATTATACACATTTCTTTACACGGTGAGGTGAGTTAGAGGTAGAGAGAGGAGAGAGAAAAAAATAATAAAAAAGTCATTTATATGGTGAACAGTAACTGTGCATATATGCACGGTGTGGTTAGAATGTGTAAAGTTGGTATTTTTTTTTTCTATTTTAGAACATTACAGATGAGCTGGTGTGGTTGCTCTAAGCATTAACAATTTACACTTGGTATATCATGTATGGTTTATCTAACTCCAAAATGAGTTGGGGATATTGTAAGGAAACATGAATGTTGAAAACTTGGAAGTTTTTATTTGTCCAAAGAGGTAACTTTTGCTATTGTTTGTTGACAATTTTGTGTGTGTCAGTGGCGGCTCTAGGAATTTTTTTAGGGTATTTCTTAAGAAGCATAAATTACCCATGTACTTTGTCTTTTATAAACTATAATTTGTTGTATTGTTGTTTCATTAATTATAAAATTATTAATTGTTGTTTAGCCTAACATAATATAATTTGTTTGTCTTTTATAATGTATTGATTAATTAAATTATTAATTATTGTTGTTTAGTTGCTTCATTATTTTTTTTACTAACTACTAGCAGTCTAGCACACACCCCATGTGCATTATCCACGGCTCAACCACTACCTAGTGACTAACATAATTTAATTTTGTCTTTTATAATGTATTGGTGCCTGCCTCTGCATACCTTTACTTTCCCAATTCAAATATCCCATTCCACGGCCCCATGACCCCATCCACCCCTCACTCAACAGACAAGAGTCACAAGAGGAGTCAATTAGATAAATTTACAATACACTAAAAGACAAACTCACCAACACACTAATGAAAAAAGTCAAAACAAGGGTATAAAGTAAAGTTGTAAAGACAAACCAATTACAGTTCAGAGAGAGAGAGAGAGAGAGAGAGAGAGAGAGAGAGAGAGAGAGAGAGAGAGAGAGAGAGAGAGAGAGAGGGTCTCATTTCAGTTCAAACAGAAAGAGTTTTCTCTCTCAGACCACAGTCCATAGCAAACCCAAAGATGTAAGAGAGAAAAAGAGAGAGAAGTAAAGTATAAAGAACTTAAATACCTTGAGGAAGGCTTGAGGGGCGGCGTCGCGAGCCGCGGCAGCACATTGAGGCGAGGAAGGACTTGAGGCCAAGCTTCGCAAGCTCTGATTTGATCGGACTGATTTCCGATCTTTGATGCTCGATGTGCTCTGTTGCTCGAGTTTGAGGCCCGATTCGATGATTGATGTGCTCTGTTGCTCGAGTTTTAGGTGGAGGCATCGTCGCGCCGATGTGCTTGGTCCGTTGGTCGTTGTCGTTGATGAGGTTTTGTTCTTTAGGTTAGGTTTCTGATTTTAGTTTTTGCTTTACCATTTGATGAATCGGCAGACACGTATTGAGTTTTGGTTTTTTTTTTTTTGAGAATCCGTTTGGGTATTTAGTTAATAATTATTTTGATTTAAAAATATGGTTGGGGTTGGTTTTGTTTAGGATTGATGTTGAGCTTTTTTTCCCTGGGTGGGCTTGCTCTGTTAATTTTTTTTTAATAGATTTAAGTTCAAAATTTTTTTGAGCTTTTTCTTTTTGCTTGAAAGTAGAACAAATAATCCACCAAAATATAATTTTATTGGCATAAAATTTTTTTTAGGGTGTTCCTAATTTTTTTGAAGGGTAGATAAATAAAAATTTTAAATTATTATATATAATTTTTTTTTTCAGGTCAAGGTTGTCCTAGGACCAACTTGGCCTGAGCATGGCGCCACCACTGGTGTGAGTGTGTTTTAAAAAAAAGAAAGAAAAGAAATGAGCATGTGTATTGTTGTAATTTTTTGTTTCCTATTCTTTTTTGTCTTAAAAGGGAAAAGGGAATCGTTAAAATGGAGGAGAGAAAAATGGTCTCTTGGACATCCCTATTTATTATAACAAGATTTTATTTATTTATTTTTTAAATGGGACATTTTATTTGGGCACCATAACCGTAAAGTGTAAATAAGGACAGAGTCAGAACTTGGAGTTGGGGGGAGGGGGCGACATTGTTGTTGGTCATGTGCGGCGACTCTAACCTCTAGCTTTACTATTACTTAACTGCTTGAGAATTTGTTTTTGGGGGGTGTGTGTGACTTTGATGCTGCTATTGGCTAAGGACAAAATAATTTTATTTAAAATATTTTAGAGGACTGAGTTGTTTGTTTTGGGTAAAATTGGTTGATCGGGCTTAATTTGTTTTAGATTTACTATTAGTAATTTTGTGGTTGTGCCAAATTTTTGGACTTTTATATTTTGTTATAGATTTTAGATCTATAGATTTATTTATTTATTTATTTTTTTATGGTCTTTACAAGGAGGAATGCTAGAGCTACAAGTTTTTTTACAAATTGCTAATGTAGCGAGTAGTTATTAGTAAGTAAAAAAATGGTGTATGTGGTGGGCCAAGTATGAACCAATATAAATTTGCTACCTCAATGGTTTGTAAAGATATAGAAAAGTTCTTGTAAACCCCTTGCAAGAAATGCATAAATTAAATTGTGTTGCCTATTGTATGGAGGTAGAATTTACAAGGATTTAATGGAGAAACTGGTTTGCCAAAACATGCACCTAGTATTTAGGATCTACTTATAACTTATTAAAGGAAAATAGTAGAAATAGAGAACTAAGGCCTCCTTTAAGAAAAGTGTTAGAGATACTGCCTGAACTATACAATCATCATGATATTCAAATTAATCTTAAATTAACAATTAGATTGATCTAGGGTTTAAAATCTTTTGAGATTCTGCCACTCACACCCTTGAAAGTTTTTTTCACAAGCAAATATCCCCTGAACATATTTGCAATATTGAAGAGCAAATTTGGGGCTTAATTTGTGCTTTTACATGTCCAAGTCTCCTAAAACTTGTCAGTGCAACTCTGACATTTAGTTTTGAAATTCTCTTGCATTTGCTAGTTAACACAAACTCGCTGAAAATTATTTCCACTGGCCGACACAGACAAATCATAATCAACTCCATTTTACCAAACTTAACAATTAAGGGAAAATGTCACCATGTTTAATGAATCCAAAGTTTATGATAACCCCAGGTTTACTAAAATTAAGATGAACATACTATATATAGTTAGACCAGTTGATTAGGACAATTGTAGAGTACGTAATATGAATCAGCATTCCCCTCATTAATCCACTTTATTATCTCATGCATTGAACGTAAAATCACCTGAGTAATAGAGAAACTTTGATAAGTGTCACACTGGTGTTACCTGATTGTCTAATCCATTTTAAGTGTGTGCCAGTATGATCCAGTTTTTCCTAAGCCTAAGATAGCAAAATCATTAATTCGCCATTGCAACAAATTTTACTACCAAAACCTTATAAATTAACATGACAATGAATAGTATCGAACTTGCATCAACAAAATTTTAAATAAAATTATTGTTCTCTGTGTGTTTTTTTTTTAAGAAACCTTTATATTACGTTTAAATGTTAACACGTTGGTTTCTAAATCCAATATATTAAAATTTATAATATTCCTAATATTGCTCAAAAGATATACATACCATTATATTCATCAATTTCTAAGGCTACATATGATATATGTGAAATTACCATGATATGGAATCTCAAAAAATCTAGTCACAGAGTATGAGGCATGCTGTAAGGTATACAATAAATTAGGCAATTGGGAGTACAATTACACACATAATAATTTGTCACAGTAATAGATAATTTTTTTATAAGTTTTGATCTGAGTTCACTACTGGTATATATATTTTATTATCTATCATTAACAATTTGCCAATTCATTAACCAAAACGACGTCGTTTTGGTTAGTAAATGGAAAAGGTTAACAGAAGTCTAATGAAATACTTAATTAAGAAAATTTGAAATATAAAGGATTGAAATGAAAAAACTGAAACTTAGAGTACTGAAATGACAAAAGTTAAAACTCAGAGGGTCAGTTTTGAATTTAAGCCAAAACAAAACTACATCGTTTTTGAAAAATTTTCCCAACCTAAAAACTCTAACCTTAAAAACATCTCTTCCTTCTCAGTCTCACGGACTCACGCTTTCCCTCTCCCTCTCACTGCCTCACACCTCTCTCTCTCTCTCTGCTTCTTATCTCATCTTTACTCTCGGCTTCATCGGGTAAGTAAACACTGGTATTGAATCTCTCTGGTATTGTTTATTAATTAATTATTTGTGTAAAAGAAATGTTTATAGAGCTTTTAAAGTGAATACAAGCAGCCTCCATTCCTATCATGTCGATTGCACTTAAATTTGAAATCACACAGATTGCAAATAAATCTATCTAGCCGCTTTTGCTAAGGCCGGTTACAAGACAACATTGGATTGGACACAGTATCATACGTTCCATCCATTTTCACTGGGCCTTAAATCTGCCCAGGCATCAATCCATCCATCAGATAAAGGAAACTGTCCATCCCATTTTTCAGTCCAATTCATGTCACCATAAAAGACCACATTTGGAAATTTCTTAAGAAAGTTAACAGCCTCCTTTGCCTGAGCCATGCGTTCCTTACTGTGCAATTTTGTGTGTGTATACACTGGTGGATTTATGTTGTGATTATTTATTTGTGATTTTGTGTATAGTTATGTTGTGTATGTTGTGGATTTACAGAGCATTATTGTTTGTGAATTATAGTTTACAAAAATATTATTTGTGTATGTTGTGTTGATGAATTTATTTGTGGAAATATTTTGTTCTTTATTTATAGTTTTAAGAGCATTATGTTGTGTTGATGAGTATTATTTATTTGTGGAATTATTTAGTTCTTTATTTGAAACTTATTTGCTATTTGGATGTAATCATTGTAATGAACTTATTTATTTAGTTCTTCGTTTGATACTTATTTGCTATTTGGATGTAATGAACTTATTTATTTGGTTCTTTGTTTGAAACTTATTTGCTATTTGGATGTAATGAACTTATTTATTTGGTTTTGTTGAAAATTTATTATGTTAAGGATGATTATTGTGTAATGTTATTATGTTAAATTCTTTAAAAAGATGTTATATACATATATGTTTTTTAAGTAAATATATTTATTACTACTATTAGTTTGTTAGTTTTAGTATATTAAAAAAATTATTATTTATTTATATAATTTTAAAAATTGTTAATTAAATTATTTACGATATCATCAGTTCAACCACTGGTCGTTAGACTCTGGTTCGAGCAGAAAACCAATAACCAATCCCTTTTTTGGTTATTTCACTGTATCAGTTTTTAAAATCATGAGTACAAGTACTCCTCATGTAAAAAAACTGAGAAATTTAAAACTACTCCTAAAATAAATTTAAAGACATATAAGGAAATTTCACTTAGGCATTCTTATCTCTCCTTCAAATCGGAAAAAAGAAGAAGAGATTTTTCCACAATTTATACCTCAAAATTAGCCCGTTAGTCTTACACCACCAAAATTTTTGAGATGCTACCCAAAAATTAAATCATTACTAAATTTCTCATTTATCTCAAATTGTCTAATTTTAAGTTTTTTATTTTATTATTTTTTTTTAAAGCAAAACTTAAAACAACAAACTTCCCAAATTTTTAGCTTGTGGAACAGTTCAAAGAGGAATAATTATTTCCCTTAAATTTTGACCAATCCTATAAAATGACAGAGAAACAAAAGGATGGCAATAGTCAATAGGAAATTTAACAGGAAGTTTGTACTTAAGGCTAAAAAATTTAAAGTAAAACTGCTAAATTAAAGCCTCATTTTGACATGGCCAAAAATAGGGTGATCCTTATTGTAGAAGATTTTTTGTGTGTATTTATATTGATAAATAGCATGTGGAACAGTTCAAAGAGGATGAACAAATGCACGTTTAAGTATTGCAAAGGGAACGTCTGAAGCTAGCTATTACATCTCTATACACTACAAACTCAACACTTGATTCGAGTATTAGCTAGTCACTCATGGCCCTGCCTTGTGGAAGTGGGAGGAGGTGGTCAGGGGTAGTAAAGATGACCTGGTGCTTGTTCTTTCTCATACCAATGTCATTAGCTGGAGATACAAACACTGACACCATCAAACAGGAGATTCAGGAGCAATTGAAGCGCCTTAACAAGCCTGCAGTTATATCCTTTCAGGTTATTAATCACTTCAACTAATATGTTTGTGTTTTGTATAATATTTTCAGCTTTAGTCTTAGAAAAATCATTCACTTTTGTGGGTTGTGGTGCTTCATGACTCCAATGTATAATAGCAATGTAATTTTGTTACAACGTTGAGAATTTAGTCTAATATCTATTTGTGTGTGATGAGAAAATGTATTTGATACAGAGCCCGGATGGAGATATAATCGATTGCGTACCTATCGACAAACAGCCAGCTTTGGATCATCCTTTGTTAAAGAATCACACAATTCAGGTGACTAATTTAATTAACTAAATTTCATTTGGTATCACGAATAATTTGAGACTTATTGTATGTATGTTATGGGCCGGGTTTGCGTTGGTATTTATGCGGAATGCCATAGATGAGACCAAGTTCTTACCCAAAAGGGTTTTCATTCGATGAGAGCAACGGCGCGTCTTCAAACTCCAAGCCTGAAATAACTCAGCTATGGCACTTGGTTGGAAGGTGCCCAGAAGGAACCATTCCCATAAGAAGAATTAAAGAAGAAGAATTATTAAGGGCAAGATCTATAGCAAATTTTGGAAGGAAAAAATTCCCTTCCATCCCTAAATAAAGAGAAAGAGGGAAAAATAAGAAGAGGAGAATTATTTTTTTCTTCTCTTCATGTCACACCAAATGTACCTACAAGCCATATGTAATATGAAACTCTCCGATTCATTAATGAAAATAAAGAGTTATTCTATGGAGTAGTAAAACTTTGAAATTATGTAATTTAATATAGTGGAAGTTAAGATTGCAAGTTATAGTATATATGCTCATGCTTTCCTCCGTTCCAAACCAAGAGTTCTCATCCTCTTCTCCATTCATTTTATCTTCCTTGGTATGCTTTGGAGTGTGTGTCTCTTCCATTATATGTGGTGTATCCGTTTTTGGGAATGTAATTATGTAATGGCCCACCAACTTCAAAAATATGGTATTGAGCTAGTTGATTCGTGGTGAGAATGACATTTTCCAACTAGATGGTGTTATTATAATTTTCATGGACAACAAATTTTTTTTTTTGGATTATTGGAATATCTGAATGAAGGTGTTACTCAAATCCCAACATGTATGGTAGATAGCGGTAACATGACCAAAAGAATGTTAAAGAGCATGAGAATGTCCAAAGAAGTTTGGGATGAACCTGCTCATGCAGTCTATTTGTCCAACTATTGTCTCACACAAGGATTATATGAAAGATAACCCCACATAGCAAGCATGGAGCTGAAAGAATCCTACAATTTCTCACTTACATTTGTTTGGGAGTATTGCATATGTGCATGTAGTGGATAAAGAAAGGTCCAAGCTAGATAACCATAGTGAGAAGTATATGTTTATTGGTATGATCCAAGCTCTAAAGGCTATAAGTTGTGAATATCAAGTATTAGAAATTAGTTGGGATGTGGAATTGATGAAGAATGCATATGAAATTGGAGCACCCAAAAAGAAGAAAAATATCATTTTCCCCTTTATTTAATGATAGTAAGCAGATGAATGAAGTTTTAGAAGAGCTTCCATTCCACCTTCATCACTAGCACCTCTTATTTATGAATTTTCATCCTCAAGATTATCATGAGGAGGATTCTAGTGAAAGACTAAGGAAATTGAGAATTTTCAAGGAAAACTATGATTCAATGGAGAATATAGATGATCTCTCTCTCTCTCTCTCTCTCTCTCTCTCTCTCTCTCTCTCTCTCTCTCTCTCTCTCTCTCTCTCTCTCTCTCTCTCTCTATTAAGTTGTGCAAGATTTGAAAAGGAAAATTGCTAAAAAAAATTATAAAAGGTTACTAGACGTTTATTTGACCCTTCACTTTAGTCTTTGTAGTTTCAAAATTCATTGTTACGTACTTGAGTGGTGAAATCCCTCATTAGATACTAATGAGAAGGAGTGCTTAATAGAGTATAATTGGACCAAACTCAATTGGCTTAAAATTCTTGGTTATGTGGCATCCTTATATGTTATAATGTCCCCTTAATTGGAGTCTCTCCAAGGTGTTTTCTCCCTAAAACTGGTATCCAAAGTCGATGGTTTGAGGACAAATCTTTGTTAGTTTATCCCATCAAGTAGAATGAGAAAGAATCTTATATCAGCTCCATCCATGTTTGAGTAAAGGTTCTACTAGGTCTGTGTTGGTGACTCCTATAGTTATGCAAAAAAACTCCCATGTTTGCTCCACCCACGATTGGATAAAGGGTATTCTATTAGTGATAGCTGTTGATACCATATTTTTTTAGACCTTGATTAGTGTGCCAAAATGTTGATTCAGGCATTAAAAAGTGAAATCTATGCTTTTAAAACGTAAGAAAATGAAGTATTACATGAAAAAAGCTTTTTAAAAAAAAATTTACTCCAATCGAGCCTTGGGGTAATCATTCTAAAGATTTAAGAGTTCAAAATCCCAAGCTTGTCATTTTTTGCTAATTTTGACCAACGTTGACTAACCCTAATCGAGATTAGTCCAAATGTTGACATTTTGATTGAACCGTTCGATTGATATATATTTTTAGCATATTAAAGATCATAAAATCACCTTCAAAACGATAGTTTATGGGCCAAAATCGAAGTTAAAACGGATAAAATATCAAGAACACAACAAAACCCTGATTAAAAGTATTATTTTACATGTAAAACGACTGGTTTTGGAGCGTTTTCGTGCAATAAACCGTACTAATCCAGCCACAACTAGTGCAAATTGTCCAGACCAAGTTGAAGCAAGATGGTTAGCAAATTTTCAATAAAGGGTTTGAGAATAGCCTCTTCGTATTAGGAGGAAATAATTTTCCAAGAAAAGTGTTATAGAAATTTCTACACTGTATTACCTCCCTTCGAAGCGCGATATCTTGACAACGGTAGCTCCAAATTGCATGAGGTTAGAGCCTATGGAAACGAGACATTCAGATTTTTTCAGAGACACCAATTTTGAAGAAATCCTAGTCTTAAAGACCTCTAAACAGTAGCCTGAAAATAGGGTCGGAAAAAAGGATAAACCCAAAAATCAAAAAATCAAAAATTAAGGGGATGAGGATGAAAATTGGTGAGGTGGCAAGGATCCCAATGGGTAGCCGCCTCTCCTTCCACTCTTCTCTTGGAAAATCATGAAGAAAAATCTAAAAAATTCCTATCTTTCTCATTTTCTCTAGACTTTTCTCCACATCTATTTCCCCTTTCTTTCCCCTAGAATATCCCCTTAAAACCAAAAATCCTAGCCCATACTTTTCTCCATTTTCACCCTCCAAATCCCATTGGTGAGTCTTCAATTTTCTTCATAGAGCTAGGGTAGTGTAGCTACTACCCCCGCTACCTCTTTTTTTTTTTTTTCATTTTTTTTTTGTTATAAACTCTCTCTCTCTCTCTCTCTCTCTCTCTCTCTCTATATATATATATATATATATATATATATATATATATATATATATATATTTCTTTTATTTTGGATACTCTGTGCAGGGGCAGAAGGAGAGAGGGGAGCTAGGGGTGGCCACGACCCCCTTGACTTTTTGAAAATCCTCCCTCCCTCCCTCCCGTATTTTTGGCAAACGAAAAATTGAATATAAATTTCAATAATGGCCCTTATATATAATATATATATATATATATATATATATATATCTAAGAGTCTAAATCTAATTAAATTCTAAATTGGATTTCAA
Source organism: Castanea sativa (assembly GCF_040712315.1). NCBI lineage: Eukaryota > Viridiplantae > Streptophyta > Magnoliopsida > Fagales > Fagaceae > Castanea > Castanea sativa. Next base: position 58,560,078 of record NC_134023.1, on the reverse strand, counting down.
TTAGAATCTAATTTTTCATCATGTGCCCATCTAATTTTTTAATTTTTTTTAGTAAGTGAATTATTGGGTGCAAAAACCGAAGAGTCTAAATCTAATTAAATTCTAATATATATAGATGAGTTAAAGTTACACATTTTCTAAACTATTGGATTTAAGTAGATTCAATGGTAAAAAAAAAGGCATTCATTAATGCTGATATTTTGATTGATCTCATTTATTATCCATTATTTATGATATTCCATACTTATCTCTAAACCTAAAAAAGGTATACGTATTTCTCCCTCTCTCTCTCTCCTCCATTGTAGTACATTTTTTCTAACAGATTGCTTTTCCAATATAAAATTTTATCCAATTTCCATGCCATTTAAATATTGCAATTTGAATAAAAAAATTTAAATAAATAAATAAAAGAACTTTAAAAATTGGATTCTATAATGAGAAAATGATTATTTTAAATGGCAGTAGCCAATAGGTATGAACATATGAGCATCAATTTCTTATGACTTAAGAGAGGTTATTTTGAGAAAGTATGTTTACTGCTAAAGCTTTCAAGGCATTCACACTTCTTGGATTTGTTAGGACTTAGGAAGGTAATTTTGAGGGAATATGTTTACTGCTGAATCTTGTGAGGCATTCACACTTCTTGGATTTGTTAGGACTTCTTGACTAATCAGGAAAAGATTTATTTTTTGCATTTTTTTTAAGTTATCACCAAACTTAACATCTATTGTGTATCTTTGTTTTCGTTTATTTTTAATAAAAAAATGGCAGATTGTCATGTAAAATTATGCATGATTGCCTCTTATTTGGATTGATTGGTAGAGTTTTTTTTTTTTTTTTTTTGAGAGAGTTTCAACCTATGATGTCCGCTTCTGATAATAACTCTTTATCATCAGATCAAGACACAAATAAGTTTTTGGTGTAGGCAGGGATTGAACCCCATATCTCTTATTCAATGATTGATTGGTAGAGTAGAGTTTCCTCTACTTTTCCTTCGTTTGATGAAATATACAATCATCACACCAGTGTATCACTTGGTAGAATATACATACAACTTGGCTGTGGAAGTGGAATCCTAGAGCTGTGGAAGAGAGAGAGAGAGAGAGAGAGAGAGAGAAATGCGTATAAATTTTTTGGGTTTAGAGATAAGTATGAAATGACATAAATAAGAGATAATAAATGAGAAATCAGAATATTAGCATTAATGAGTGTCTATTTTTTAACCATTGAATCTACTTAAATCCATGGTTTAGAAAAGGTGTAACTTGAACCCATCTCTCTCTCTCTCTCTCTCTCTCTCTCTATATATATATATATATAAAAAATGAGAAACTATTACATATTTTAGAAATGTATAGTTTTAAAAAGTGTAAGTTAATACCATGTATAATTTGAACATCTTTTCAAAAAAAGGTATAATTTGAATCGTGTAATTGTGATTGTTTTTAATTGTATCCGTGCATATACGCGATGTTACACACTAGTTGAGTGTAAAAATCGAAGAGTCCAAATCGAAGAGTCTAAATTTGATTTCAATTGGAATCTAATTTTGCACTACGTGTCCATCTAATTTCTTAATTCTTGTGGCAGATAAATTATTGGGTACAAAAACTAAATACTCTAAATCCTATATATATTAGTTACTGCTGAGCTCTTGTTACATCACCTCATTGCCATGTCATTGGCTGTATAATTATTATTTTTCTTATTTATTTTTTATTTCTATTTTTTTTACAAAAAATATATAAATAGATTATTGACTTTACACATTTATATTAGGTGGATTTAACATTACATATAATTTTGGTTTTACACGTTCATCTACTCTAATTTAGATGTTTATAACTAAATAATGAAATCAATGAAGAATCAAAAACAAAAAACAATGTCTATACATATCTATACTATATATAATTGTATGAGCTGGAAAATTGGCTGCCCAAGTCCACTGGAAATAGTGAAGCCCTGGCCCTTTAATTAAGCCCAAAATAATAAATTTTGTTAGAGAGTGGGAAGAAGTTTCTAATGTAAGTTTAATTTAGTTTAGGTCTAAGGTCGAAGATCCAGGCAAGGATAAAAAAAAAAAACTGCTGTAAAGAGTAGTTAATATTAATATTACCCTCGGGTCAGTTTGATGATAAGTTCTTATATAAGAGTTCTACATTTGTATAATTGGGGAGTTCCCCTCTCTTATATACTCTCTTTTGTTTGCATCCTAACCCCCCATTTGTATACTTCAAGGCTTTCCTTATGACACTTGTTCCTTCAAAACTCTGTTGAAGGTGGTAGAAGAGGCTGCTTAGCTGTGAATTTATTGTTTAGGTGTCATTTCCTTATTAATGCAGCTGATAAGATTGTTGTTATGCATTCAATGCGGAGGTACTAGGTAAGCTTTTACAGGAAACTTCTCCTAGCTGCTTTGGCCTTCTCCTATAAGGTCACTTCTTCCACTCAGGCACTCATGAAACATTGTGCACCTTCCCACCCTCTTCTCGGGTAAACCTACTTCTCGGGTTTATGGTGCTTCACAGATGAATTGATGAAGGTCATATCCTTTCTATTTTCTTAAATTCTACAGTTTTACTTTGTTCAACCTTTCATCTACTTCCACATTTCCTCTTCCATCTTAATTTTCATATAAATTTATTCTTACTTTATTTCCACCTCTCTCTCTCCTATTCCTTCCAA